>NC_134530.1:276899769-277505006 GCF_050624435.1 Tenrec ecaudatus | reverse complement strand
CAAGTGCCCGCTAGGTAACCCAGATAGTCCAAGTGCCCGCTAGGGTATGTACATAGACCAAGTGCCCGCTAGGTAACCTAGATAGTCCAAGTGCCCCCTAGTTAACCTACATAGTCGAAGGGCCCCTTAGTTAACCTAGATAGTCCACGTGCCCGCTAGTTAACCTAGATTGTCCAAGTGTCCGCTAGTTGACCTAGATAGTCCAAGTGCCCGCTAGTTAACCTAGATAGTCCAAGTGCCCGCTAGGTGGCCTAAGTAGTCCAAATGTCCGATAGGGATCCTACATAGTCCAAGTGCCCACTAGGTAACCTATATAATCCAAGTGCCCGTTCGTTAACCTAGATAGTCCAAGTGCACGCTAGGTAACCTAGACTGTCCAAGTGCCCGCTAGTTTACCTGCATAGTCCACGTGCCCGTTAGTTAACCTACATAGTCCAAGTGTCCGCTAGTTAACCTACATAGTCCAAGTGCCAGTTAGCTAACCTAGATAGTCTAAGGGCCCGCTAGTTGACCTACATAGTCCAAGTGCCCGCTAGGTAACCTAGATAATCCAAGTGCCTGCTAGGGAAACTTCATAGTCCAAGTGCCAGCTATGTAACTTAGATAGTCCAAGTGCCCGCTCGTTAACCTAGATAGTCCTAGTGCCCGTTAGTTAACCTAGAGTGTCCAATGCCCACGAGGGGATGTACTTAGTCCAAGTGCCCGTTAGCTAACCTAGATAGTCCAAGGGCCCCGCTAGTTAACATTGATCATCCAAGTGCCCGCTAGTTAACCTACGTAGTCCAAGGTCCGCTAGTGAACCTAGATAGTCCAAGTGCTCGCTAGTTAACCTACATAGTACAAGGGCCCGCTAGTTGACTTAGATAGTCCAAGTGCCCGCTAGTTAACCTAGATAGTCCAAGTGCCCGCTAGGTAACGTAAGTAGTTCAAATGTCCGATAGGGATCCTACATAGTCCAAGTGCCCGCTAGGTAACCTATATAGTCCAAGTGCCCGTTCGTTAACCTAGATAGTCCAAGTGCACGCTAGGTAACCTAGACTGTCCAAGTGCCCGCTAGGTTACCTACATAGTCCAAGTGCCCGTTCGTTAACCTAGATAGTCCAAGTACCCCCTAGGAAACCTACATAGTCAAAGGGCCCGCTAGGTAACCTAGAGTCCAAGTGCTCGCTAGTTAACCTACATAGTCCAAGTGCCCGCTATGTAACCAAGATAGTCAAAGTGCCCGCTAGGTAACTTACATTGTCCAAGTTCCCGCTAGGTAACCTAGATACTCAAAGTGCCCGTTACCTAACCTAGATAGTCCAAGTGCCCGCTAAGCAACCTACATAGTCCAAGTCCCCGTCGTTAACCTAGAAGTCCAAGTGCCCGCTAGGTAACCTAGACAGTCCAAGTGTCCGCTAGGTAACCTACATAGTCCAAGTGCCTGCTAGGTAACCTAGATAGTCCAAGTGCCTGATAGCTAACCTACATAGTCCAAGTGTCCGTTCGTAAACCTAGATAGTCCAAGTGCCCATTGGGTAACCTACATAGTCCAAGTGCCCGCTTGGTAACCTGGTTAGTCCAAGTGCCCGCTAGTTAACCTACATAGTCCAAGTGCCTTCTAGGGAGCCTACATAGTCCACGTGACCGCTAGGGAACCTACATAGTCCAAATGCCCGCAAGGAAACCTACATAGTCTAAATGTCCGCTAGGCAACCTACATAATCCAAGTGCCCACTCTGGAGCATACATAGTCCAAGTGCCCGTTAGCTAACCTTTATAGTCCAAGGGCTCGCTAGTTGACCTACATAGTCCAAGTGCCAGCTAGGTAACCTAGATAGTACAAGTGCCCGCTAGGGAACCTAGATAGTCCAAGTGCCTGTTAGCTAACCTAGATAGTCCAAGTGGTGGCTAGGTAACCTACATAGTCCAAGTGCCCGTTCGTTAACCTAGATAATCCAAGTGCCCGTTAGGTGACCTAGACAGTCCAAGTGCCCGCTAGTTACCCTACATAGTCCAAGTGCCCGTTAGTTAATCTAGATAGTCAAAGTGCCTGCTAGGTAACCTAGATAGTCCAAGTGCCCGCTAGATAACCTACATAGTCCAAGTGCCCGCTAGGTAACCTAAATAGTCCAAATGTCCGCTAGGGAAACTACATAGTCCAAGTGTCCGCTAGTTAACCTAGATAGTCCAAGTGCCCCCTAGTAAACCTACATAATCCATGGGCCCGCTAGTTAACCTACATAGTGCAAGGGCCCGCTAGTTAACCTAGATCGTGCAAGTGTCCGCTAGTTAACCTACATATTGCAGGTGTCCGCTAGGTAACCTATATAGTCCAAGTGCCCGAAAGTTAACATAGATAGTCCAAGTGCCCGCTAGGGAAGGTACATAGTCCAAGTGCCCGCTAGGTAACCTAGAGAGTGCAAAGGCCCGCTAGTTAACCTACATAGTCCAAGTGCCTGCTAGGTAACCTAGATAGTCCAAGGGCCTGCTAGTTAACCTAGATAGTCCAAGTGCACGCTAGGTAACCTACAGTGTGCAAGTGTCCGCTAGTTAACCTACGTAGTCCAAGGAACCCCTAGTTAACCTAGATAGTCAAGTACCCGCTAGTTAACCTAGATCATCAAATTGTCCGCTAGTTAACCTACATAGTCCAAGTGTCCTTTAGGGAACCTAGATAGTCCAAGTGCCCGCTAAGGAACCTACATAGTCCAATTGTCCGCTCTGGAACATACATAGTTCAAGTGCCTGTTAGTTAACCTAGATAATCCAAGTGCCCGCTAGTTAACCTACATAGTCCAAGTGCCCGCTAGGCAACCTACATAATCCAAGTGCCCGCTACGTAACCTATATAGTTCAAATGCCCGCTAGGGAACCTACATAGTCCAAGTGCCCGCTAGTTAACCTAGATTGTCCAAATGCCCGCTAGTTAACCTACATAGTCCAAGTGCCCGCTAGGTAACCTACATTGTCCAAATGCCCGCAAGGAAACCTACATAGTCTAAATGTCCGCTAGGCAACCTACATAATCCAAGTGCCCGCTTGGAACATACATAGTCCAAGTGCCCGTTAGCTAACCTAGATAGTCCAAGGGCCCGCTAGTTGACCTACATAGTCCAAGTGCCAGCTAGGTAACCTAGATAGTACAAGTGCCCGCTAGGGAACCTAGACAGTCCAAGTGCCTTTTAGCTAACCTAGATAGTCCAAGTGGTGGCTAGGTAACCTACATAGTCCAAGTGCCCGTTCGTTAACCTAGATAATCCAAGTGCCCGTTAGGTGACCTAGACAGTCCAAGTGCCCGCTAGTTACCCTATATAGTCCAAGTGCCCGTTAGTTAATCTAGATAGTCAAAGTGCCTGCTAGGTAACCTAGACAGTCCAAGAGCCCGCTAGGTAACCTACATAGTCCAAGTGCCCGCTAGGCAACCTAAATAGTCCAAATGCCCGCTAGGGAAACTACATAGTCCAAGTGCCCGCTAGTTAACCTAGATAGTCCAAGTGCCCCCTAGTAAACCTACATAATCCATGGGCCCGCTAGTTAACCTACATAGTGCAAGGGCCCGCTGGTTAACCTAGATCGTTCAAGTGTCCGCTAGTTAACCTACATAGTCCAAGTGCCTGCTAGGTAACCTAAATAGTCCAAGGGCCTGCTAGTTAACCTAGATAGTCCAAGTGCCCCCTAGGTAACCTACATAGTGCAAGTGTCTGCTAGTTAACCTACGTAGTCCAAGGAACCCCTAGTCAACCTAGATAGTCCAAGTACCCGCTAGTTAACCTAGATCATCAAATTGTCCGCTAGTTAACCTACATAGTCCAAGTGTCCTTTAGGGAACCTAGATAGTCCAAGTGCCCGCTAAGGAACCTACATAGTCCAATTGTCCGCTCTGGAACATACATAGTTCAAGTGCCTGTTAGTTAACCTAGATAATCCAAGTGCCCGCTAGTTAACCTACATAGTCCAAGTGCCCGCTAGGCAACCTACATAATCCAAGTGCCCGCTAGGTAACCTTTATACTCCAAATGCCCCCTAGGGAACCTACATAGTCCAAGTGCCCGCTAGTTAACCTAGATAGTCCACGTGCCCGCTAGTTAACCTACATAGTCCAAGTGTCCGCTAGGTAACCTAGACAGTCCAAGTGACCTCTAGGTTACCTACATAGTCCAAGTGCCCGTACGTTAACCTACATAGTCCAAGTGCCCGCTAGGTAATGTAGATAGCCCAAGTGCCTGCTAGTTAACCTACATATTCCAAGTGCCTGCTAGGTAAACTACATAGTCCAAGTGCCCACTAGGTAACCTAGACAGTCCAATTGCCCGCTAGTTAACCTAGACAGTCCAAGTACCCGCTAGGGAAACTACATAGTCCAAGCGCCCGCTAGGGAACCTACATAGTCCAAGACTCGCTTGGCAACCTACATAGTTCAAGTGCCCCTTAGTTAACCAAGATAGTCAAAGTGCCTGCTAGGTAACCTAGATAGTCCAATTGCCCGCTAGGTAACCTACATAGTCCAAGTGCCCGTTAGGTAACCTTGATAGTCCAATTGCCCGTTAGCTAATCTAGATAGTCCAAGTGTCCGCTAGTTAACCTACATAGTCCAAGTGCCCGTTCGTTAACCTAGATAGTCCAAGTGCCCGCTAGGTAACCTAGACAGTCCAAGTGCCCGTTAGGTTACCTACATAGCCCAAGTGCACTTTCGTTTACCTAGATAGTCCAAGTGCCCGCTGTAACCTACATAGTCCAAGAGCCCGCTAGGTAACCTTGATAGTCCAAGTGCCTTCTAGTTAACCTACATAGTCCAAGTGCCCGCTAGGTAACCTAGATAGTCTCAGTGCCCGCTAGGTAACCTAGATAGTCCATGTGCCCGCTAGTTAACCTACATAGTCCAAGTGCCCGATAGAAACCTATATAGTCCAAGTGCCCTTTAGGGAACCTACATAGTCCAAGTGCCCGTTAGGGAACCAATAGTCTTAGTGCTGGCTAGGGAACCTGTATCATCCAAGTGCCCGCTAGGTAACCTAGATAGTCCAAGTGCCCGCTAGGTAACCTACAAAGTCCAAGTGCCCGCTAGGTTATCTATATACTCCAAATGCCCGCTAGGGAACCTACATAGTCCATGTACCCGCTAATTAACCTACATAGTCCAAGTGACCATTAGCTAACCTAGATAGTCTAAGGGCCCACTAGTTAACCTACATAGTTCAAGTGCCCGCTAGGTAACTTAGATAATCCAAGTGCCCGCTAGTTAACCTACATAGTCCAAAGGCCCGCTAGTTAACCTACATAGTCCAAGGGCCCGCTAGTTGACCTACATAGTCCAAGTGCCCGCTAGGTAACCTAGATTGTCCTATTGCCCGTTAGTTTACCTAGATAGTCCAAGTGCCCGCTAGGTAACCCAGATAGTCCAAGTGCCCGCTAGGGTATGTACATAGACCAAGTGCCCGCTAGGTAACCTAGATAGTCCAAGTGCCCCCTAGTTAACCTACATAGTCGAAGGGCCCCTTAGTTAACCTAGATAGTCCACGTGCCCGCTAGTTAACCTAGATTGTCCAAGTGTCCGCTAGTTGACCTAGATAGTCCAAGTGCCCGCTAGTTAACCTAGATAGTCCAAGTGCCCGCTAGGTGGCCTAAGTAGTCCAAATGTCCGATAGGGATCCTACATAGTCCAAGTGCCCACTAGGTAACCTATATAATCCAAGTGCCCGTTCGTTAACCTAGATAGTCCAAGTGCACGCTAGGTAACCTAGACTGTCCAAGTGCCCGCTAGTTTACCTGCATAGTCCACGTGCCCGTTAGTTAACCTACATAGTCCAAGTGTCCGCTAGTTAACCTACATAGTCCAAGTGCCAGTTAGCTAACCTAGATAGTCTAAGGGCCCGCTAGTTGACCTACATAGTCCAAGTGCCCGCTAGGTAACCTAGATAATCCAAGTGCCTGCTAGGGAAACTTCATAGTCCAAGTGCCAGCTATGTAACTTAGATAGTCCAAGTGCCCGCTCGTTAACCTAGATAGTCCTAGTGCCCGTTAGTTAACCTAGAGTGTCCAATGCCCACGAGGGGATGTACTTAGTCCAAGTGCCCGTTAGCTAACCTAGATAGTCCAAGGGCCCCGCTAGTTAACATTGATCATCCAAGTGCCCGCTAGTTAACCTACGTAGTCCAAGGTCCGCTAGTGAACCTAGATAGTCCAAGTGCTCGCTAGTTAACCTACATAGTACAAGGGCCCGCTAGTTGACTTAGATAGTCCAAGTGCCCGCTAGTTAACCTAGATAGTCCAAGTGCCCGCTAGGTAACGTAAGTAGTTCAAATGTCCGATAGGGATCCTACATAGTCCAAGTGCCCGCTAGGTAACCTATATAGTCCAAGTGCCCGTTCGTTAACCTAGATAGTCCAAGTGCACGCTAGGTAACCTAGACTGTCCAAGTGCCCGCTAGGTTACCTACATAGTCCAAGTGCCCGTTCGTTAACCTAGATAGTCCAAGTACCCCCTAGGAAACCTACATAGTCAAAGGGCCCGCTAGGTAACCTAGAGTCCAAGTGCTCGCTAGTTAACCTACATAGTCCAAGTGCCCGCTATGTAACCAAGATAGTCAAAGTGCCCGCTAGGTAACTTACATTGTCCAAGTTCCCGCTAGGTAACCTAGATACTCAAAGTGCCCGTTACCTAACCTAGATAGTCCAAGTGCCCGCTAAGCAACCTACATAGTCCAAGTCCCCGTCGTTAACCTAGAAGTCCAAGTGCCCGCTAGGTAACCTAGACAGTCCAAGTGTCCGCTAGGTAACCTACATAGTCCAAGTGCCTGCTAGGTAACCTAGATAGTCCAAGTGCCTGATAGCTAACCTACATAGTCCAAGTGTCCGTTCGTAAACCTAGATAGTCCAAGTGCCCATTGGGTAACCTACATAGTCCAAGTGCCCGCTTGGTAACCTGGTTAGTCCAAGTGCCCGCTAGTTAACCTACATAGTCCAAGTGCCTTCTAGGGAGCCTACATAGTCCACGTGACCGCTAGGGAACCTACATAGTCCAAATGCCCGCAAGGAAACCTACATAGTCTAAATGTCCGCTAGGCAACCTACATAATCCAAGTGCCCACTCTGGAGCATACATAGTCCAAGTGCCCGTTAGCTAACCTTTATAGTCCAAGGGCTCGCTAGTTGACCTACATAGTCCAAGTGCCAGCTAGGTAACCTAGATAGTACAAGTGCCCGCTAGGGAACCTAGATAGTCCAAGTGCCTGTTAGCTAACCTAGATAGTCCAAGTGGTGGCTAGGTAACCTACATAGTCCAAGTGCCCGTTCGTTAACCTAGATAATCCAAGTGCCCGTTAGGTGACCTAGACAGTCCAAGTGCCCGCTAGTTACCCTACATAGTCCAAGTGCCCGTTAGTTAATCTAGATAGTCAAAGTGCCTGCTAGGTAACCTAGATAGTCCAAGTGCCCGCTAGATAACCTACATAGTCCAAGTGCCCGCTAGGTAACCTAAATAGTCCAAATGTCCGCTAGGGAAACTACATAGTCCAAGTGTCCGCTAGTTAACCTAGATAGTCCAAGTGCCCCCTAGTAAACCTACATAATCCATGGGCCCGCTAGTTAACCTACATAGTGCAAGGGCCCGCTAGTTAACCTAGATCGTGCAAGTGTCCGCTAGTTAACCTACATATTGCAGGTGTCCGCTAGGTAACCTATATAGTCCAAGTGCCCGAAAGTTAACATAGATAGTCCAAGTGCCCGCTAGGGAAGGTACATAGTCCAAGTGCCCGCTAGGTAACCTAGAGAGTGCAAAGGCCCGCTAGTTAACCTACATAGTCCAAGTGCCTGCTAGGTAACCTAGATAGTCCAAGGGCCTGCTAGTTAACCTAGATAGTCCAAGTGCACGCTAGGTAACCTACAGTGTGCAAGTGTCCGCTAGTTAACCTACGTAGTCCAAGGAACCCCTAGTTAACCTAGATAGTCAAGTACCCGCTAGTTAACCTAGATCATCAAATTGTCCGCTAGTTAACCTACATAGTCCAAGTGTCCTTTAGGGAACCTAGATAGTCCAAGTGCCCGCTAAGGAACCTACATAGTCCAATTGTCCGCTCTGGAACATACATAGTTCAAGTGCCTGTTAGTTAACCTAGATAATCCAAGTGCCCGCTAGTTAACCTACATAGTCCAAGTGCCCGCTAGGCAACCTACATAATCCAAGTGCCCGCTACGTAACCTATATAGTTCAAATGCCCGCTAGGGAACCTACATAGTCCAAGTGCCCGCTAGTTAACCTAGATTGTCCAAATGCCCGCTAGTTAACCTACATAGTCCAAGTGCCCGCTAGGTAACCTACATTGTCCAAATGCCCGCAAGGAAACCTACATAGTCTAAATGTCCGCTAGGCAACCTACATAATCCAAGTGCCCGCTTGGAACATACATAGTCCAAGTGCCCGTTAGCTAACCTAGATAGTCCAAGGGCCCGCTAGTTGACCTACATAGTCCAAGTGCCAGCTAGGTAACCTAGATAGTACAAGTGCCCGCTAGGGAACCTAGACAGTCCAAGTGCCTTTTAGCTAACCTAGATAGTCCAAGTGGTGGCTAGGTAACCTACATAGTCCAAGTGCCCGTTCGTTAACCTAGATAATCCAAGTGCCCGTTAGGTGACCTAGACAGTCCAAGTGCCCGCTAGTTACCCTATATAGTCCAAGTGCCCGTTAGTTAATCTAGATAGTCAAAGTGCCTGCTAGGTAACCTAGACAGTCCAAGAGCCCGCTAGGTAACCTACATAGTCCAAGTGCCCGCTAGGCAACCTAAATAGTCCAAATGCCCGCTAGGGAAACTACATAGTCCAAGTGCCCGCTAGTTAACCTAGATAGTCCAAGTGCCCCCTAGTAAACCTACATAATCCATGGGCCCGCTAGTTAACCTACATAGTGCAAGGGCCCGCTGGTTAACCTAGATCGTTCAAGTGTCCGCTAGTTAACCTACATAGTCCAAGTGCCTGCTAGGTAACCTAAATAGTCCAAGGGCCTGCTAGTTAACCTAGATAGTCCAAGTGCCCCCTAGGTAACCTACATAGTGCAAGTGTCTGCTAGTTAACCTACGTAGTCCAAGGAACCCCTAGTCAACCTAGATAGTCCAAGTACCCGCTAGTTAACCTAGATCATCAAATTGTCCGCTAGTTAACCTACATAGTCCAAGTGTCCTTTAGGGAACCTAGATAGTCCAAGTGCCCGCTAAGGAACCTACATAGTCCAATTGTCCGCTCTGGAACATACATAGTTCAAGTGCCTGTTAGTTAACCTAGATAATCCAAGTGCCCGCTAGTTAACCTACATAGTCCAAGTGCCCGCTAGGCAACCTACATAATCCAAGTGCCCGCTAGGTAACCTTTATACTCCAAATGCCCCCTAGGGAACCTACATAGTCCAAGTGCCCGCTAGTTAACCTAGATAGTCCACGTGCCCGCTAGTTAACCTACATAGTCCAAGTGTCCGCTAGGTAACCTAGACAGTCCAAGTGACCTCTAGGTTACCTACATAGTCCAAGTGCCCGTACGTTAACCTACATAGTCCAAGTGCCCGCTAGGTAATGTAGATAGCCCAAGTGCCTGCTAGTTAACCTACATATTCCAAGTGCCTGCTAGGTAAACTACATAGTCCAAGTGCCCACTAGGTAACCTAGACAGTCCAATTGCCCGCTAGTTAACCTAGACAGTCCAAGTACCCGCTAGGGAAACTACATAGTCCAAGCGCCCGCTAGGGAACCTACATAGTCCAAG
Organism: Tenrec ecaudatus; assembly: GCF_050624435.1. Taxonomy (NCBI): domain Eukaryota; kingdom Metazoa; phylum Chordata; class Mammalia; order Afrosoricida; family Tenrecidae; genus Tenrec; species Tenrec ecaudatus. The sequence goes on along the minus strand of NC_134530.1, from coordinate 277,495,278 downwards.
ACTCGCTTGGCAACCTACATAGTTCAAGTGCCCCTTAGTTAACCAAGATAGTCAAAGTGCCTGCTAGGTAACCTAGATAGTCCAATTGCCCGCTAGGTAACCTACATAGTCCAAGTGCCCGTTAGGTAACCTTGATAGTCCAATTGCCCGTTAGCTAATCTAGATAGTCCAAGTGTCCGCTAGTTAACCTACATAGTCCAAGTGCCCGTTCGTTAACCTAGATAGTCCAAGTGCCCGCTAGGTAACCTAGACAGTCCAAGTGCCCGTTAGGTTACCTACATAGCCCAAGTGCACTTTCGTTTACCTAGATAGTCCAAGTGCCCGCTGTAACCTACATAGTCCAAGAGCCCGCTAGGTAACCTTGATAGTCCAAGTGCCTTCTAGTTAACCTACATAGTCCAAGTGCCCGCTAGGTAACCTAGATAGTCTCAGTGCCCGCTAGGTAACCTAGATAGTCCATGTGCCCGCTAGTTAACCTACATAGTCCAAGTGCCCGATAGAAACCTATATAGTCCAAGTGCCCTTTAGGGAACCTACATAGTCCAAGTGCCCGTTAGGGAACCAATAGTCTTAGTGCTGGCTAGGGAACCTGTATCATCCAAGTGCCCGCTAGGTAACCTAGATAGTCCAAGTGCCCGCTAGGTAACCTACAAAGTCCAAGTGCCCGCTAGGTTATCTATATACTCCAAATGCCCGCTAGGGAACCTACATAGTCCATGTACCCGCTAATTAACCTACATAGTCCAAGTGACCATTAGCTAACCTAGATAGTCTAAGGGCCCACTAGTTAACCTACATAGTTCAAGTGCCCGCTAGGTAACTTAGATAATCCAAGTGCCCGCTAGTTAACCTACATAGTCCAAAGGCCCGCTAGTTAACCTACATAGTCCAAGGGCCCGCTAGTTGACCTACATAGTCCAAGTGCCCGCTAGGTAACCTAGATTGTCCTATTGCCCGTTAGTTTACCTAGATAGTCCAAGTGCCCGCTAGGTAACCCAGATAGTCCAAGTGCCCGCTAGGGTATGTACATAGACCAAGTGCCCGCTAGGTAACCTAGATAGTCCAAGTGCCCCCTAGTTAACCTACATAGTCGAAGGGCCCCTTAGTTAACCTAGATAGTCCACGTGCCCGCTAGTTAACCTAGATTGTCCAAGTGTCCGCTAGTTGACCTAGATAGTCCAAGTGCCCGCTAGTTAACCTAGATAGTCCAAGTGCCCGCTAGGTGGCCTAAGTAGTCCAAATGTCCGATAGGGATCCTACATAGTCCAAGTGCCCACTAGGTAACCTATATAATCCAAGTGCCCGTTCGTTAACCTAGATAGTCCAAGTGCACGCTAGGTAACCTAGACTGTCCAAGTGCCCGCTAGTTTACCTGCATAGTCCACGTGCCCGTTAGTTAACCTACATAGTCCAAGTGTCCGCTAGTTAACCTACATAGTCCAAGTGCCAGTTAGCTAACCTAGATAGTCTAAGGGCCCGCTAGTTGACCTACATAGTCCAAGTGCCCGCTAGGTAACCTAGATAATCCAAGTGCCTGCTAGGGAAACTTCATAGTCCAAGTGCCAGCTATGTAACTTAGATAGTCCAAGTGCCCGCTCGTTAACCTAGATAGTCCTAGTGCCCGTTAGTTAACCTAGAGTGTCCAATGCCCACGAGGGGATGTACTTAGTCCAAGTGCCCGTTAGCTAACCTAGATAGTCCAAGGGCCCCGCTAGTTAACATTGATCATCCAAGTGCCCGCTAGTTAACCTACGTAGTCCAAGGTCCGCTAGTGAACCTAGATAGTCCAAGTGCTCGCTAGTTAACCTACATAGTACAAGGGCCCGCTAGTTGACTTAGATAGTCCAAGTGCCCGCTAGTTAACCTAGATAGTCCAAGTGCCCGCTAGGTAACGTAAGTAGTTCAAATGTCCGATAGGGATCCTACATAGTCCAAGTGCCCGCTAGGTAACCTATATAGTCCAAGTGCCCGTTCGTTAACCTAGATAGTCCAAGTGCACGCTAGGTAACCTAGACTGTCCAAGTGCCCGCTAGGTTACCTACATAGTCCAAGTGCCCGTTCGTTAACCTAGATAGTCCAAGTACCCCCTAGGAAACCTACATAGTCAAAGGGCCCGCTAGGTAACCTAGAGTCCAAGTGCTCGCTAGTTAACCTACATAGTCCAAGTGCCCGCTATGTAACCAAGATAGTCAAAGTGCCCGCTAGGTAACTTACATTGTCCAAGTTCCCGCTAGGTAACCTAGATACTCAAAGTGCCCGTTACCTAACCTAGATAGTCCAAGTGCCCGCTAAGCAACCTACATAGTCCAAGTCCCCGTCGTTAACCTAGAAGTCCAAGTGCCCGCTAGGTAACCTAGACAGTCCAAGTGTCCGCTAGGTAACCTACATAGTCCAAGTGCCTGCTAGGTAACCTAGATAGTCCAAGTGCCTGATAGCTAACCTACATAGTCCAAGTGTCCGTTCGTAAACCTAGATAGTCCAAGTGCCCATTGGGTAACCTACATAGTCCAAGTGCCCGCTTGGTAACCTGGTTAGTCCAAGTGCCCGCTAGTTAACCTACATAGTCCAAGTGCCTTCTAGGGAGCCTACATAGTCCACGTGACCGCTAGGGAACCTACATAGTCCAAATGCCCGCAAGGAAACCTACATAGTCTAAATGTCCGCTAGGCAACCTACATAATCCAAGTGCCCACTCTGGAGCATACATAGTCCAAGTGCCCGTTAGCTAACCTTTATAGTCCAAGGGCTCGCTAGTTGACCTACATAGTCCAAGTGCCAGCTAGGTAACCTAGATAGTACAAGTGCCCGCTAGGGAACCTAGATAGTCCAAGTGCCTGTTAGCTAACCTAGATAGTCCAAGTGGTGGCTAGGTAACCTACATAGTCCAAGTGCCCGTTCGTTAACCTAGATAATCCAAGTGCCCGTTAGGTGACCTAGACAGTCCAAGTGCCCGCTAGTTACCCTACATAGTCCAAGTGCCCGTTAGTTAATCTAGATAGTCAAAGTGCCTGCTAGGTAACCTAGATAGTCCAAGTGCCCGCTAGATAACCTACATAGTCCAAGTGCCCGCTAGGTAACCTAAATAGTCCAAATGTCCGCTAGGGAAACTACATAGTCCAAGTGTCCGCTAGTTAACCTAGATAGTCCAAGTGCCCCCTAGTAAACCTACATAATCCATGGGCCCGCTAGTTAACCTACATAGTGCAAGGGCCCGCTAGTTAACCTAGATCGTGCAAGTGTCCGCTAGTTAACCTACATATTGCAGGTGTCCGCTAGGTAACCTATATAGTCCAAGTGCCCGAAAGTTAACATAGATAGTCCAAGTGCCCGCTAGGGAAGGTACATAGTCCAAGTGCCCGCTAGGTAACCTAGAGAGTGCAAAGGCCCGCTAGTTAACCTACATAGTCCAAGTGCCTGCTAGGTAACCTAGATAGTCCAAGGGCCTGCTAGTTAACCTAGATAGTCCAAGTGCACGCTAGGTAACCTACAGTGTGCAAGTGTCCGCTAGTTAACCTACGTAGTCCAAGGAACCCCTAGTTAACCTAGATAGTCAAGTACCCGCTAGTTAACCTAGATCATCAAATTGTCCGCTAGTTAACCTACATAGTCCAAGTGTCCTTTAGGGAACCTAGATAGTCCAAGTGCCCGCTAAGGAACCTACATAGTCCAATTGTCCGCTCTGGAACATACATAGTTCAAGTGCCTGTTAGTTAACCTAGATAATCCAAGTGCCCGCTAGTTAACCTACATAGTCCAAGTGCCCGCTAGGCAACCTACATAATCCAAGTGCCCGCTACGTAACCTATATAGTTCAAATGCCCGCTAGGGAACCTACATAGTCCAAGTGCCCGCTAGTTAACCTAGATTGTCCAAATGCCCGCTAGTTAACCTACATAGTCCAAGTGCCCGCTAGGTAACCTACATTGTCCAAATGCCCGCAAGGAAACCTACATAGTCTAAATGTCCGCTAGGCAACCTACATAATCCAAGTGCCCGCTTGGAACATACATAGTCCAAGTGCCCGTTAGCTAACCTAGATAGTCCAAGGGCCCGCTAGTTGACCTACATAGTCCAAGTGCCAGCTAGGTAACCTAGATAGTACAAGTGCCCGCTAGGGAACCTAGACAGTCCAAGTGCCTTTTAGCTAACCTAGATAGTCCAAGTGGTGGCTAGGTAACCTACATAGTCCAAGTGCCCGTTCGTTAACCTAGATAATCCAAGTGCCCGTTAGGTGACCTAGACAGTCCAAGTGCCCGCTAGTTACCCTACATAGTCCAAGTGCCCGTTAGTTAATCTAGATAGTCAAAGTGCCTGCTAGGTAACCTAGACAGTCCAAGAGCCCGCTAGGTAACCTACATAGTCCAAGTGCCCGCTAGGCAACCTAAATAGTCCAAATGCCCGCTAGGGAAACTACATAGTCCAAGTGCCCGCTAGTTAACCTAGATAGTCCAAGTGCCCCCTAGTAAACCTACATAATCCATGGGCCCGCTAGTTAACCTACATAGTGCAAGGGCCCGCTGGTTAACCTAGATCGTTCAAGTGTCCGCTAGTTAACCTACATAGTCCAAGTGCCTGCTAGGTAACCTAGATAGTCCAAGGGCCTGCTAGTTAACCTAGATAGTCCAAGTGCCCCCTAGGTAACCTACATAGTGCAAGTGTCTGCTAGTTAACCTACGTAGTCCAAGGAACCCCTAGTCAACCTAGATAGTCCAAGTACCCGCTAGTTAACCTAGATCATCAAATTGTCCGCTAGTTAACCTACATAGTCCAAGTGTCCTTTAGGGAACCTAGATAGTCCAAGTGCCCGCTAAGGAACCTACATAGTCCAATTGTCCGCTCTGGAACATACATAGTTCAAGTGCCTGTTAGTTAACCTAGATAATCCAAGTGCCCGCTAGTTAACCTACATAGTCCAAGTGCCCGCTAGGCAACCTACATAATCCAAGTGCCCGCTAGGTAACCTATATACTCCAAATGCCCCCTAGGGAACCTACATAGTCCAAGTGCCCGCTAGTTAACCTAGATAGTCCACGTGCCCGCTAGTTAACCTACATAGTCCAAGTGTCCGCTAGGTAACCTAGACAGTCCAAGTGACCTCTAGGTTACCTACATAGTCCAAGTGCCCGTACGTTAACCTACATAGTCCAAGTGCCCGCTAGGTAATGTAGATAGCCCAAGTGCCTGCTAGTTAACCTACATATTCCAAGTGCCTGCTAGGTAAACTACATAGTCCAAGTGCCCACTAGGTAACCTAGACAGTCCAATTGCCCGCTAGTTAACCTAGACAGTCCAAGTACCCGCTAGGGAAACTACATAGTCCAAGCGCCCGCTAGGGAACCTACATAGTCCAAGACTCGCTTGGCAACCTACATAGTTCAAGTGCCCCTTAGTTAACCAAGATAGTCAAAGTGCCTGCTAGGTAACCTAGATAGTCCAATTGCCCGCTAGGTAACCTACATAGTCCAAGTGCCCGTTAGGTAACCTTGATAGTCCAATTGCCCGTTAGCTAATCTAGATAGTCCAAGTGTCCGCTAGTTAACCTACATAGTCCAAGTGCCCGTTCGTTAACCTAGATAGTCCAAGTGCCCGCTAGGTAACCTAGACAGTCCAAGTGCCCGTTAGGTTACCTACATAGCCCAAGTGCACTTTCGTTTACCTAGATAGTCCAAGTGCCCGCTGTAACCTACATAGTCCAAGAGCCCGCTAGGTAACCTTGATAGTCCAAGTGCCTTCTAGTTAACCTACATAGTCCAAGTGCCCGCTAGGTAACCTAGATAGTCTCAGTGCCCGCTAGGTAACCTAGATAGTCCATGTGCCCGCTAGTTAACCTACATAGTCCAAGTGCCCGATAGAAACCTATATAGTCCAAGTGCCCTTTAGGGAACCTACATAGTCCAAGTGCCCGTTAGGGAACCAATAGTCTTAGTGCTGGCTAGGGAACCTGTATCATCCAAGTGCCCGCTAGGTAACCTAGATAGTCCAAGTGCCCGCTAGGTAACCTACAAAGTCCAAGTGCCCGCTAGGTTATCTATATACTCCAAATGCCCGCTAGGGAACCTACATAGTCCATGTACCCGCTAATTAACCTACATAGTCCAAGTGACCATTAGCTAACCTAGATAGTCTAAGGGCCCACTAGTTAACCTACATAGTTCAAGTGCCCGCTAGGTAACTTAGATAATCCAAGTGCCCGCTAGTTAACCTACATAGTCCAAAGGCCCGCTAGTTAACCTACATAGTCCAAGGGCCCGCTAGTTGACCTACATAGTCCAAGTGCCCGATAGGTAACCTAGATTGTCCTATTACCCGTTTGTTAACCTAGATAGTCCAAGTGCCCGCTAGGTAACCCAGATAGTCCAAGTGCCCGCTAGGGTATGTACATAGACCAAGTGTCCGCTAGGTAACCTAGATAGTCCAAGTGCCCGCTAGTTAACCTACATAGTCGAAGGGCCCCTTAGTTAACCTAGATAGTCCACGTGCCCGCTAGTTAACCTAGATTGTCCAAGTGTCCGCTAGTTAACCTACATAGTCCAAGTGCCCTTAGGTAACCTACATAGTCCAAGTTCCCGCTAGGTAACCTAGATAGTCAAGGGCCCGTTACCTATCCTAGATCGTCCAATTGCCCGCTGGGCAACCTACATAGTCCGAGTGCCCGTTCGTTAACATAGAAGTCCAAGTGCCCGCTAGGTAACCTAGACAGTCCAAGTGCCCGCTAGGTTACCTGCATTGTCCAAGTGCCCGTTAGGTAACCTACATAATCCAAGTGTCCGCTAGTTAACCTACATAGTCCAAGTGCCAGTTAGCTAACCTAGATAGTCCAAGGGCCCGCTAGTTGACCTTCATAGTCCAAGTGCCCGCTAGGTAACCTAGATAATCCAAGTGCCCGCTAGGGAACCTTCATAGTCCAAGGTCCAGCTAGGTAACTTAGATAGTCCAAGTGCCCGCTCGTTAACCTAGATAGTCCTAGTGCCCGTTAGTTAACCTAGAGTGTCCAAGTGCCCACTAGGGGACGTACTTAGTCCAAGTGCCCGTTAGCTAACCTAGATAGTACAAGGGCCCCGCTAGTTAACATTGATCATCCAAGTGCCCGCTAGTTAACCTACGTAGTCCAAGGTCCGCTAGTTAACCTAGATAGTCCAAGTGCTCGCTAGTTAACCTACATAGTACAAGGGCCCGCTAGTTGACCTAGATAGTCCAAGTGCCCGCTAGTTAACCTAGATAGTCCAAGTGCCCGCTAGGTGGCCTAAGTAGTTCAAATGTCCGATAGGGATCCTACATAGTCCAAGTGCCCGCTAGGTAACCTATATAGTCCAAGTGCCCGTTCGTTAACCTAGATAGTCCAAGTGCACGCTAGGTAACCTAGACTGTCCAAGTGCCCGCTAGGTTACATACATAGTCCAAGTGCCCGTTCGTTAACCTAGATAGTCCAAGTACCCGCTAGGAAACCTACATAGTCAAAGGGCCCGCTAGGTAACCTAGAGTCCAAGTACTCGCTAGTTAACCTACATAGTCCAAGTGCCCGCTATGTAACCTAGATAGTCAAAGTGCCCGCTAGGTAACTTACATTGTCCAAGTTCCCGCTAGGTAACCTAGATACTCAAACTGCCCGTTACCTAACCTAGATAGTCCAAGTGCCCGCTAAGCAACCTACATAGTCCAAGTGCCCGTCGTTAACCTAGAAGTCCAAGTGCCCGCTAGGTAACCTAGACAGTCCAAGTTCCCTCTAGGTTACCTGCACATACCAAGTGCCCGTTAGTTAACCTAGATAGTCCAAGTGCCCACTAGGTAACCTAGAAAGTCCAAGTGCCCGCTAGGTAACCTAGATAGTCCAAGTGCTCGCTAGGTAACCTAGATAGTCCAAGGGCCCGCTAGTTAACCTACATAGTCCAAGGGCTCACTTGTTAACTTTGATAGTCCAAGTGCCCGCTAGTTAACATAGATCGTCCAAATGCCTGCTAGTTAACCTAGATTGTCCAAGTGCCCGCTAGTTAACCTACATAGTCCAAGGGCCCACAAGTTAACCTAGATAGTCCAAGTGTCCTCTAGTTAACCTACATAGTCCAAGTGCCCGCTAGGCAACCTACATAATCCAAGTGCCCGCTACGTAACCTATATAGTTCAAATGCCCGCTAGGGAACCTACATAGTCCAAGTGCCCGCTAGTTAACCTAGATTGTCCAAATGCCCGCTAGTTAACCTACATAGTCCAAGTGCCCGCTAGGTAACCTACATTGTCCAAATGCCCGCAAGGAAACCTACATAGTCTAAATGTCCGCTAGGCAACCTACATAATCCAAGTGCCCGCTTGGAACATACATAGTCCAAGTGCCCGTTAGCTAACCTAGATAGTCCAAGGGCCCGCTAGTTGACCTACATAGTCCAAGTGCCAGCTAGGTAACCTAGATAGTACAAGTGCCCGCTAGGGAACCTAGACAGTCCAAGTGCCTTTTAGCTAACCTAGATAGTCCAAGTGGTGGCTAGGTAACCTACATAGTCCAAGTGCCCGTTCGTTAACCTAGATAATCCAAGTGCCCGTTAGGTGACCTAGACAGTCCAAGTGCCCGCTAGTTACCCTATATAGTCCAAGTGCCCGTTAGTTAATCTAGATAGTCAAAGTGCCTGCTAGGTAACCTAGACAGTCCAAGAGCCCGCTAGGTAACCTACATAGTCCAAGTGCCCGCTAGGCAACCTAAATAGTCCAAATGCCCGCTAGGGAAACTACATAGTCCAAGTGCCCGCTAGTTAACCTAGATAGTCCAAGTGCCCCCTAGTAAACCTACATAATCCATGGGCCCGCTAGTTAACCTACATAGTGCAAGGGCCCGCTGGTTAACCTAGATCGTTCAAGTGTCCGCTAGTTAACCTACATAGTCCAAGTGCCTGCTAGGTAACCTAAATAGTCCAAGGGCCTGCTAGTTAACCTAGATAGTCCAAGTGCCCCCTAGGTAACCTACATAGTGCAAGTGTCTGCTAGTTAACCTACGTAGTCCAAGGAACCCCTAGTCAACCTAGATAGTCCAAGTACCCGCTAGTTAACCTAGATCATCAAATTGTCCGCTAGTTAACCTACATAGTCCAAGTGTCCTTTAGGGAACCTAGATAGTCCAAGTGCCCGCTAAGGAACCTACATAGTCCAATTGTCCGCTCTGGAACATACATAGTTCAAGTGCCTGTTAGTTAACCTAGATAATCCAAGTGCCCGCTAGTTAACCTACATAGTCCAAGTGCCCGCTAGGCAACCTACATAATCCAAGTGCCCGCTAGGTAACCTTTATACTCCAAATGCCCCCTAGGGAACCTACATAGTCCAAGTGCCCGCTAGTTAACCTAGATAGTCCACGTGCCCGCTAGTTAACCTACATAGTCCAAGTGTCCGCTAGGTAACCTAGACAGTCCAAGTGACCTCTAGGTTACCTACATAGTCCAAGTGCCCGTACGTTAACCTACATAGTCCAAGTGCCCGCTAGGTAATGTAGATAGCCCAAGTGCCTGCTAGTTAACCTACATATTCCAAGTGCCTGCTAGGTAAACTACATAGTCCAAGTGCCCACTAGGTAACCTAGACAGTCCAATTGCCCGCTAGTTAACCTAGACAGTCCAAGTACCCGCTAGGGAAACTACATAGTCCAAGCGCCCGCTAGGGAACCTACATAGTCCAAGACTCGCTTGGCAACCTACATAGTTCAAGTGCCCCTTAGTTAACCAAGATAGTCAAAGTGCCTGCTAGGTAACCTAGATAGTCCAATTGCCCGCTAGGTAACCTACATAGTCCAAGTGCCCGTTAGGTAACCTTGATAGTCCAATTGCCCGTTAGCTAATCTAGATAGTCCAAGTGTCCGCTAGTTAACCTACATAGTCCAAGTGCCCGTTCGTTAACCTAGATAGTCCAAGTGCCCGCTAGGTAACCTAGACAGTCCAAGTGCCCGTTAGGTTACCTACATAGCCCAAGTGCACTTTCGTTTACCTAGATAGTCCAAGTGCCCGCTGTAACCTACATAGTCCAAGAGCCCGCTAGGTAACCTTGATAGTCCAAGTGCCTTCTAGTTAACCTACATAGTCCAAGTGCCCGCTAGGTAACCTAGATAGTCTCAGTGCCCGCTAGGTAACCTAGATAGTCCATGTGCCCGCTAGTTAACCTACATAGTCCAAGTGCCCGATAGAAACCTATATAGTCCAAGTGCCCTTTAGGGAACCTACATAGTCCAAGTGCCCGTTAGGGAACCAATAGTCTTAGTGCTGGCTAGGGAACCTGTATCATCCAAGTGCCCGCTAGGTAACCTAGATAGTCCAAGTGCCCGCTAGGTAACCTACAAAGTCCAAGTGCCCGCTAGGTTATCTATATACTCCAAATGCCCGCTAGGGAACCTACATAGTCCATGTACCCGCTAATTAACCTACATAGTCCAAGTGACCATTAGCTAACCTAGATAGTCTAAGGGCCCACTAGTTAACCTACATAGTTCAAGTGCCCGCTAGGTAACTTAGATAATCCAAGTGCCCGCTAGTTAACCTACATAGTCCAAAGGCCCGCTAGTTAACCTACATAGTCCAAGGGCCCGCTAGTTGACCTACATAGTCCAAGTGCCCGATAGGTAACCTAGATTGTCCTATTACCCGTTTGTTAACCTAGATAGTCCAAGTGCCCGCTAGGTAACCCAGATAGTCCAAGTGCCCGCTAGGGTATGTACATAGACCAAGTGTCCGCTAGGTAACCTAGATAGTCCAAGTGCCCGCTAGTTAACCTACATAGTCGAAGGGCCCCTTAGTTAACCTAGATAGTCCACGTGCCCGCTAGTTAACCTAGATTGTCCAAGTGTCCGCTAGTTAACCTACATAGTCCAAGTGCCCTTAGGTAACCTACATAGTCCAAGTTCCCGCTAGGTAACCTAGATAGTCAAGGGCCCGTTACCTATCCTAGATCGTCCAATTGCCCGCTGGGCAACCTACATAGTCCGAGTGCCCGTTCGTTAACATAGAAGTCCAAGTGCCCGCTAGGTAACCTAGACAGTCCAAGTGCCCGCTAGGTTACCTGCATTGTCCAAGTGCCCGTTAGGTAACCTACATAATCCAAGTGTCCGCTAGTTAACCTACATAGTCCAAGTGCCAGTTAGCTAACCTAGATAGTCCAAGGGCCCGCTAGTTGACCTTCATAGTCCAAGTGCCCGCTAGGTAACCTAGATAATCCAAGTGCCCGCTAGGGAACCTTCATAGTCCAAGGTCCAGCTAGGTAACTTAGATAGTCCAAGTGCCCGCTCGTTAACCTAGATAGTCCTAGTGCCCGTTAGTTAACCTAGAGTGTCCAAGTGCCCACTAGGGGACGTACTTAGTCCAAGTGCCCGTTAGCTAACCTAGATAGTACAAGGGCCCCGCTAGTTAACATTGATCATCCAAGTGCCCGCTAGTTAACCTACGTAGTCCAAGGTCCGCTAGTTAACCTAGATAGTCCAAGTGCTCGCTAGTTAACCTACATAGTACAAGGGCCCGCTAGTTGACCTAGATAGTCCAAGTGCCCGCTAGTTAACCTAGATAGTCCAAGTGCCCGCTAGGTGGCCTAAGTAGTTCAAATGTCCGATAGGGATCCTACATAGTCCAAGTGCCCGCTAGGTAACCTATATAGTCCAAGTGCCCGTTCGTTAACCTAGATAGTCCAAGTGCACGCTAGGTAACCTAGACTGTCCAAGTGCCCGCTAGGTTACATACATAGTCCAAGTGCCCGTTCGTTAACCTAGATAGTCCAAGTACCCGCTAGGAAACCTACATAGTCAAAGGGCCCGCTAGGTAACCTAGAGTCCAAGTACTCGCTAGTTAACCTACATAGTCCAAGTGCCCGCTATGTAACCTAGATAGTCAAAGTGCCCGCTAGGTAACTTACATTGTCCAAGTTCCCGCTAGGTAACCTAGATACTCAAACTGCCCGTTACCTAACCTAGATAGTCCAAGTGCCCGCTAAGCAACCTACATAGTCCAAGTGCCCGTCGTTAACCTAGAAGTCCAAGTGCCCGCTAGGTAACCTAGACAGTCCAAGTTCCCTCTAGGTTACCTGCACATACCAAGTGCCCGTTAGTTAACCTAGATAGTCCAAGTGCCCACTAGGTAACCTAGAAAGTCCAAGTGCCCGCTAGGTAACCTAGATAGTCCAAGTGCTCGCTAGGTAACCTAGATAGTCCAAGGGCCCGCTAGTTAACCTACATAGTCCAAGGGCTCACTTGTTAACTTTGATAGTCCAAGTGCCCGCTAGTTAACATAGATCGTCCAAATGCCTGCTAGTTAACCTAGATTGTCCAAGTGCCCGCTAGTTAACCTACATAGTCCAAGGGCCCACAAGTTAACCTAGATAGTCCAAGTGTCCTCTAGTTAACCTACATAGTCCAAGTGCCCGCTAGTTAACCTAGATCGTCCAAATGCCTGCTAGTTAACCTAGATTGTCCAAGTGCCCGCTAGTTAACCTACATAGTCCAAGGCCCCACAAGTTAACCTAGATAGTCCAAGTGTCCTCTAGTTAACCTACATAGTCCAAGTGCCCGCTAGTTAACCTATATACCAAATGCCCGCTACGTAACCTAGATAGTCCAAGTGCCTGCTAAGGAACCTACATAATCCAAGTGCACACTAGTTAACCTAGATAGTCCAAGTGCCTGCTAGGTAACCTACATAGTGCAAGTGTCCACTAGTTAACCTACATATTCCAAGTGCCCGCTAGTTAACATAGATATTCCAAGTGCCCGCTAGGGAACGTACATAGTCCAAGTGCCCGCTAGGTAACCTAAAGAGTGCAAGTGCGCGCTAGTTAACCTAGATAGTTCAAGTACCCGCTAGGTAACCTAGATCGTCCAAGGGCCCCCTAGTTAGCCTACATAGTCCAAGTGCCCTCTGAGGAACCTATATAGTCCAAGTGCCCGTTAGGGAACCTAGATAGTCCAAGTGCCCGTAGGGAACCTACATAGTCAAAGTGCCCGCTAGGGAAGCTGCATTGTACAAGTGCACGCTAATTAACCTAGATAGTCCAATTGCCCGCTAGTTAACCTAGATAGTCAAAGTGCCCACTAGTTAACATTGATCATCCACGTGCTCGCTAGTTAACCTACATAGTCCATGTGCCTGATAGGGAACCTACATAGTCCAAGTGCCCGCTGAGGAACCTACATAGTCCAATTGCCCGATAGGGAACCTACATATTCCAAGTGCCCGTTAGGGTACCTAGATAGTCCAAGTGCCCGTAGGGAACCTATATAGTCCAAGTGCCCGCTAGGGAACCTACATAGTCAAAGTGCCCGCTAGGGAACCTGCATTGTGCAAGTGCCCGCTAGTAAACCTAGATAGTCCAAGTGCCCGCTAGTTAACCAAGATAGTCCAAGTGCCCGCTAGTTAACCTACATAGTCCAAGGGCCCGCTAGTTAACCTAGATATTCCAAGTGCCCACTAGTTAACCTAGATAGTCCAAGTGTCCACTAGTTAACCTACATAGTACAAGTTACATTTAGGTAACCTAGATAGTACAAGTGCCCGCAATGTAACCTACATAGTCCAAGTGCCCGCTAGGTAACCTAGATATTCCAAGTTCCTGTTAGCTTACCTAGATAATCCAAGTGCCCGCTAGGTAACCTACATAGTCCAAGTGCCCTTTCGTTAACCTATATAGTCCAAGTGCCCGCTAGGTAACCTAGACTGTCCAATTGTCCGCTAGGTTACCTACATAGTCCAAGTGCACGTTCATTAACCTAGATAGTCCACGTGCCCGCTACGTAACCTACATAGTCCAAGGGCCCTCTAGGTAACCTATATAGTCCAAGTGCCCGCTAGTTAACCTACATAGTCCAAGTGCCCGCTAAGAAACCTAGATGGTCCAAGTGCCCGTTAGGTAACCTAGATTGTCCAAGTGCCCGCTAGGTAACCTACATAATCCAAATTCCCGCTAGGTAACCTAGATAGTCCAAGTGCCCGTTACCTAACCTAGATAGTCCAATTGCCCGCTATGCAACATACATAGTCCAAGTGCCCGTTCGTTAACCTAGAAGTCCAAGTGCCCGCTAGGTAACCTAGACTGTCCAAGTGCCCGCTAGGTTACCTACATAGTCCAAATGCCCGTTCGGTAACCTAGATAGTGCAAGTGCCCGGTAGTTAACCTACATAGTCCAAGTGCCCAGGGGGCCAGTTTACTGTACCTCAGGCTATTGGAGGGGCAGACTATAGTTAAAAAAACAACAAAAATTATGAAAAAATTCATGTGCACCATGCACATCTTGATTTGAAGTTCAAAGAAAAATAAATGCGTCACATACACCCGGCAGAAAGGCTCAATGTCCTCGGCTGTCTGCATGTGGCCCATAGGCTGTAGTTTGAGGACCCATGCTCTAGGCGGTCACCAAGAGGATGTGGTTTTCACCCAATAGCTTGGAGACACTACAATTTGTTTAAAAGTAATGGGGCAGAAGGAGTCCCTGATTGACCCACGCAAGATTAGTTTTCCCATCCCCTATTATTAAGAGTTCATAGTTATGGTTAAGGGGAACCAGGACATCCCGATCTGATCCCTTTAATTCAAGTGTGGGCTGACATTGCCACGAAGAAGCCTGCAAATATAAGACTTACTCCCTCCCTCAAAGACAGGGTCCTTGTTTCCAAGGTTTCAGGAAACATGGCAGGACCGGAAAAACAAACGGTCCAAGTTCCCAAAACCACATAGGTGGAGGCCATCCCTCCCCTACCCCCTCCCCCACCACCTCCCTCTCCCCCATCTTCCCCTCCCCTCCCCTCCCGATCTCCATCCCCTAATCGGCTTTATCCCATTTTGCAGGAGAACTCTGGGAGTGGGAGAGCTGGCTTCAGACCCTTTGGTTCCAACCCCGCCCTATAAGTTTTCTAGGGTCCAGAAATAGAAAACTTCTAACAGGCCCTTATTGGGTCACTCCCTCCCCCACCGCCCCCACCAACCTCACCCCCACCCCCAACCAGCAGCCCCCCCCCACACACTAGTACTGGTATGTCTTCCATACTCATCAGCCCACCTGTATGATTGCCAGCAACTTCTCCAGGTGCTGTTCACCACGGAGGAAGGGTAGCCCTTCCAGACAGAGGCCCAGTAAGCAGTCAGTGAACCTGATGGTCAGCGAGCGGGCACTCCCCACTTGAGAGAAACTCCTTTGGCCACTACGGATCAATGTGGGATCTCAATTCCTAGCAAGGCCCAGAGGGCTTTACCAGGTATCACCCATTGCTCTTACATGACCCTCTGCGGAAGAACTAGGAAACCTATGACTGTATCTAAGGTCAGTGAGACTTTCGGGCTCTTTTAAGAGAATGTCCGCCTGCCTTTCTAGAGTAGCTGATGTAAGCCTACGGGCTTTATACCCCTAACGGCCCCGAGAACTGGAGGGCAATAAGTATTGCCTTTATTTCTCAGTCAGTCTGTCTCAGACATGAAAAAGAAGTTGGAAGGGTTTGAACGGAAAAATCTTAGTGATTTGGTACAAGTGGCTCATTGAGTGTATAACAACAGAGATGACCCTAGCATGACAGAGACAAAGAAACTAGCTAAAATACTAGTAATTGCCATGAGAGACCCCAGAGACTCAGGAAAAGGAGAGCATGGCCCACTCACGGAGAGACTAACCTGTGGGCACCGCCAAGCCATGGGGAAGGATCAATGTGCCTACTGCAGGAAAGAAGGACACTGGAAAAATCAGTGTCTTGAAACCCCAGGAGAGGTGCACGACCCTCCACTAGAGTGGACGGGCCTCATCTGCACCTAGAAAAACCAAGCAAGAGACAATAATGCTTGAAGAAGCTGAATGAAGGGGTCAGAGCTCTTTTTCCCTTCGCCACCAAGCCCAGGCTAACTCTCCTTGTAGGGGGCCAGCCAGTAAATTTCTTGGTGGACACCGGGGCCACCTTCTCAGGTTCAGAAAGGAATACGGGCACATTTTCAAAAAGAAAGATGTGAATTACTGTGAGCCTATGATTCCTTCCACAGATCACTCACACCAGAAGGTTTTCATGGAGGTTAGGTGGGCTTCCCAAGACAACAAGATAACAAATATCTATCTGCCCTTTGTCCCAGTTAGCCACCTGGTTATGATATCACTGGCTCCTGGCTCAGCTGCTGAGCCAGTGAAGCAGTTATAGCAGGAGAAGACTAGGTGGCCAGTGGCCATCAACTGAAGGACCAAATCTCCACAGTGGGCTTCCTGTTTCAATATGGAGCCACGTATGTCACCTGCTGGACACCATCTCTATCCTGAGCTCATAATTGCCATCCCAGGTCTAGAATGCGGCGCGCAGGTACACACTATATGAAACAGTCTCTGATTAACTCCTCTGGATAACTTGCTGACATGGGAGTCTGGATAATCCAGTACATTTACTTTCCAGATGAGAAAACTCACTTAAAAACACACAGGAGTTGACCCAGAGACACACAATTGGTTAACAACAAAGTCATATTCACAACCGGCGTCTGCACCAAGAGCACGGTGCCGCAAAGAACTGTGCCCATCAAGCAGTCAATATCTCCTGGACTCTCAAAAGATCTGAGCTGCCACCCATCCCCCACATCCTTGCAGCCCCCAAAGATTGTATTTCACAGGATGGCACCGGATCTGAAGCTCGCGGAGAGGGACATATCTGATCAGAGAACACAGGGCAGAACAAGGGGGAGGAGGGGAGAATGGAGCACATCCTGGCCCTCTACACCTTGAGGATGATGTTCCCAATCAGAGAAGCCAGTCCACAGAGAAGATCACATGGGCAGCCCCACGATGAGAAACGTCCCTCAAAGACCCATAGCCCAAGAGTGGACAACACTGGAGACACAGTGTGGGAACTGCGCCCGAACTGATCCTGCCACATCGAGGCATGACACTAAGAGAGTGCAGCGGAAGAGAAAGAAAATGGAGCATCAAAGTCCCCGGGGAATGCCAAAGGTGGACTTTGTGGTCAGGGCTCGGTGCCCCAACAGACTGGACTGGAAAACACTCCTAAAGTTCACCACACAGTCCTTGTACTTTTCTTTCTTGGTTAGTGTTGTTTTCTTTTAGTGTCATTGGATTTTGGTTGGGTTTTGTTTTCATTTTTGTATGTTTTTTTTCTTTTTGCTGCTTGGATTTGCTCAGTCTTGTTTTGTGCATGTTATTACCTTTACAGGTCTGTCTAATTAAGAGAGGCTGGATGAACAATCTGGAGGAGTAAACATGTGACCGGCCCTTTCATTGGGCATGGGAGTGAGCACGCTGGGGGTAAAGGGAGTGGTGTAAAGAAACCCAGAGACAAGGGAACAACAAGTGATGGAAATCGGTGATTAGGGGGATGTAGGAGGCCTGGTAGGGCATAATCAAGGGTAATGTAACCAAGAGGAATTACTGAAACCCAAAGGAAGGCTGAGCATGGCAGTGGGCACAAGAGGAAAATCAAAGGGTATAGAAGAGTGAGCTGGGAAGCAAGGGCCAGTTATAGACGTCTAAATAAAGGCATGTACATATATTTTCAAAGAGGCATGGGGAAATAGATCTATGTCCATATGTTTATAGATTTAGTATTAAGTAGGCAGATGGACATAGGGCCTCGGCTCAAGGACTCCCTCATTGCAAGAACAGTGTTCTATTAATTTGGCATTCTACAATGCTCACCTTCCCTACACGATCACTCAGCACAAAGCGGCTGCATAAGCAAATGTGGTGAAGAAAGCCGATGGTGTCCAGCTACCAAAAGATATAGCGTGTGGGGTCTTAAAGTCTTGAAGGTACAGAAGCAGCCATGTAGCTCAGAAGCAACAGAGCCCACATGTAGGAAGCATACCAGCCTGTGTGATCACAAAGTTTCAAAGGGATAAGGCAACAGGCATCATGAAAACAAATAAAACTTATCATGGAAAATGAGAGGGGACTGCCGGGTATAGAACCAAAACCTATTTGCAGTGCACTGGAAATCCCCTTACAGAAGAATCTCAGAGAGGAGATTAAAGAATACAGGTTATGAGACAGCAAAGATGAAACACAACTTTCCTCTAGTTCTTAATGCTTCCTCTTGCCCCACTATCATGATCCCAGTTCTACCATACTAATCTGGCCAAACTAGAGAAGGTATTCTAGTACCGATAGGAATTTCAAACACGGGGAATCCAGGGTGGATGGGCCCTTTAGGACCAGTGTTATGAGTGGAGATATTGGGAGGGTGGAGGAAGGGCAGAATGGAAAGTGGGTACCGATTACAAGGATCTTCATTGACCTCAAAAGAAAGGTGGGTGAAGATATGACAAAAGAATTAGTACATTTCAAAGGATTGATGAGGGATGGGTGGCGGGCATTGAGGGGGGAAAAATGAGGAGCTGAGCCCAGGGGCTTGGGTGAAGAGTAGATATTTTGAGAATAATGAGGGCACTTAATGTACAGATGTGCATCAAACAGCTGATGTATATATATTTTGTGGGTAGTGTTGTAGGAGCCACTAATGAAAAGATCATAAAAGAAACAAAAATAATCTGGGCAGAGGGCTCATGCAAGGATGATCTCAGGCTGGATTAGACCAGTCAAAACAGCTACTGGAGTCGCCTCACCCTGTGTCAATTCCTGAGTCAGGCATGAAGCTTAGGGCCCACAGCTCCAGCAGCTGGCTAGTGAGGGACGTGGGTCTCTGAGGCCATTCCACAGGGGGAATGGTCCTCTTTCCTGCAGGGCCCACCCTCCTATGTAAGCGTGCTCTCTGGGACAGGGCTTACATGGAGTCCACACCATGGGAGCTCTACTACTCATGGGGGATTGGCAGGAAGCCTCTGCTCATGCGCACTCACCACCAACTAGCTGGAGGATCTCTGTGAACAAAGCCTGAGGGACAACAAGCCCACTAACTGATGCTGTAAGAGATACAATCAGCATCCAGAAACCTGCAACTGGGAGTAAGAGGCAGCATACCTTGGTCCCAGCCCCTCCCACTCTAATCTACAAGGAGTGACATTGCAAAGCAGAGCGTTTTCATAAAGCACTGCCAGGACCGTGGAATTAGCAGCCTCATTTGTGGAAATGGATACTCTGTGATCCAGACGTACTACCTCCTCCCCTCCAGTCAGCTGAGACAAAAACCCTTGCAAGCAGAAAGCCATGCATCTGAACAGTATCCACCAGCCACTCATGTGCAGCCTTACTGCCTACAAAGAGCCTTCCTGAGTGACAGAGAAATCACGCAGAAGCCTGGTCAGTCACTCACGTGAGTTTTATGAGCGTTAGGGAGGTGTGGTGGGGAAGCCTGGCGGACCCCAGTGAATGAATTTAATTTACATGGCCTAAGTTGGTCAATCCAGGTACAGGACCCACCCAGGTGTACCTCCCCTTCATGGCCAGAACCTGGATCTCTGAGCATGCACAGGGTGCCTCTCCTAACTGGGCTCTTATCCTGGCCCTATGGGCATGCATAACGGATGCCCCAGTCCCTAGCATAGCTACCTAACATTTGCCCCCCTGAAGAGATATGGACCCAAATCTTTGGGGTACTGGGCGACCATATCTCTAGCTACTTCTTGCTGGCAAAAGGGGCAAAGTGGGGCTTTGGGTCCATACCCTTCCTACACTGCTGGGAGGGGTTGTCCATTGAGGGCAACTTTATCCAGGATGGATAAGGTTGAGGTGGTTCAGGAGATGGTAGTCGTGGAGCTGGCACACTTGGTTCGGAAGCTTTAGTCACCCGATAATTTCTGGGAAAAACAAACTGTCAAAAAGGTGAACATTTTGAATGCGACAAGGCTAAGCTTGTGAGGTGGCAGTGGCCTTGAAATTAGGTGAGTGTCACAGGAAACAAAAAAAATCTTAGGATTACCAGACATGTGTGTTTGTTCATTGGAAATACAGGAAGAGGGATAAAAGCATTCACACTTTCCCCTAGGAGGGCACAGGTTTGGGCACTACTAGGTGCAGTGGGATCACTGACACATTTATGATGTTAACGTATTGGACCCGCTGATAAGACCCATCCTTCTTTTTTCCCTATAACGCATCACGTTTAATTTAGGGAAAAAATTATTTCCTTATTGTTGTGGACTTTCATAGTTATAAATATATATATATATGAATATATACATTTTTAAATGTTATGAAAACATCATTCTCTGCGTTATAGAGTTAAATGTAAATAATGGGCTAGTACAGGAGGAGTCAAAAGTGACCAAATAGAGTAACTGCCTAAGTCATTTTGAATTTTCTTGGGTTCAATTGGAGTAAAGGCTTGTAAATTACCCGGGGTCCAAATTCCCATGGTGCCTCCTACAATGGGTAGAATGTTCAGGGATGTTTCAGGGCTGGGAGATTAGTAACCTCTAAGTCCAGGATACCTTAGGGCAGCGGTCCTGAAACTGTTTACCCAAAGGGCCAGTTCACTGTCCCTCAGGCCATTGGAGGGACAGACTAGAGTTTAAAAAAAAACAAAAATTACGAACAAATTCATGTGCACACTGCACATCTTGATTTGAAGTTCAAAAAAAAATTAATGGGGCACATACAAACGTCAGAAAGGATCAATGTCTTCGGCTCTCTGCATGTGGCCCACAGGTTGTAGTTTGAGGACTCCAGCTCTAGGCGTTCACCAAGAGGATGTTGTTTCAACCCAAAAGCTTGTAGACTCTACAATTTGTTTAAAAGTGATGGGGCAGAAGGAGTCCCTGATTGACCCACGCAAGACTAATTTTCCCATCCCCTATTACTAAGAGTTCATAGTTATGGTTAAGGGGAACCAGGACATCCCGATCTGATCCCTTTAATTCAAGTGTGGGCTGACTTTGCCACTAAGAAGCCTGCAAATAGAAAAGACTTCCTCCCTCAAAGAAAGGGTCCTTGTTTCCAAGGTTTCAGGAAACATGGCACCGGAAAAAGAAACGGTCCAAGTTCCCAAAACCACATAGGTGGAGGCCCTCCCTCACTTTCCCCCTCCCCAACCACCCTCCCCTTCCCCCTCCTTTCCGCTCCCCTCCCCTCCCGATCTCTCTCCCCTAATCGGCTTTATCCCATTTTGCAGGAGAACTCTGGGAGTGTGAGAGCTGGCTTCAGACCCTTTGGTTCCACCCCCGCCCTATAAGGTTTCTAGGGGCCAGAAATAGAAAACTTCTAACAGGCCGTTATTGAGTCACTCCCTCCCACACCGGCCCCCCAACCTCACCCACACCCCTAACCAGCAGCCCCCACACACACTAGTACTGGTATTTCTTCCATACTCATTAGCCCACCTTGAATGATTGCCAGCAACTTCTCCAGGTGCTGTTCACAATGGAGGAAGGGTAGCCCTTCCACACAGAGGCCCAGTAAGCAGTCAGTGAACCTGATGGTCAGCGAGCGGGCACTCCCCACTTGAGAGAAACTCTTTTGGCCACTACACCAACAATGTGGGATCTCAATTCCTAGCAAGGCCATGAGCGCTTTACCAGGTATCACCCGTTGCTGTTACATGACACTCTGCGGAAGAGCTAGGAAACCTATGAATTTATCTAAGGTCAGTGAGAATTTTCAGGTTCCTATAAGAGAATGTCCGCCTGCCTTTCTAGAGTGGCTGATGTAAGCCTACGGGCTTTATACCCCTAACGGCCCGGAGGCACTGAGAACAGGAGGGCAATAAGTATTGCCTTTATTACTCAGTCAGTCTGCCTCAGACATGACAACGAAGTGGGAAGGGTTTGAAGGGAAAACCTTAGCGATTTGGTACAAATGGCTCATTGAGTGTATAACAACAGAGATGACCCTAGCACGACAGAGACAAAGAAGCTAGCTAAAATAATCGTAATTGCCATGAGATACCCCAGAGACTCAGGAAAAGGAGAGCATGGCTCACTCACGGAGAGACTAACCTGTGGGCACCGCCAAGCCATGGGGAAGGACCAATGTGCCTACTGCAGGAAAGAAGGACACTGGAAAAATCAGTGCCTTGAAAGCCCCAGGAGAGGTGCACGACCCTCCACTAGAGTGGATGGGCCTCATCTGCACGTAGAAAGACCCAAGCAAGAGACAATAATGCTTGAAGAAGCTCAATGAAGGGGTCAGGGCTCTGTTTCGCTTCGCCGCCAAAAGCCCAGGCTAACTCTCCAAGTAGGAGGCCAGGCAGTAAATTTCTTGGTGGACACAGGGGCCACCTTCTCAGGTTCAGAAAGGAATATGGGCACATTTTCAAGAAGAAAGATGTGAATTACTGTGAGCCCATGATTCCTTCCACAGATAACTCACACCAGAAGGTTTGCATGGAGGGTAGGTGGGTTTCCCAAGACAACAAGATAACAAATACCTATCAGCCCTTTGGCCCAGTTAGCCACCTGGTTATGATATCACTGGCTTCTGGCTCAGCTGCTGAGCCAGTGAAGCAGTTATAGCAGGAGAAGACTAGGTGGCCGGTGGCCATCAATGGAAGGACCAAATCTCCACAGTGGGCTTCCTGTTTCAATATGGAGCCACGTATGTTACCTGCTGGACACCATCTCTATCCTGAGCTCATAATTGCCATCCCAGGTCTAGAATGCGGCGCGCAGGTACACACTATATGAAACAGTCTCTGATTAACTCCTCTGGATAACTTGCTGACATGGGAGTCTGGATAATCCTGTACATTTACTTTGCAGATTAGAAAACTCACTCAAAAACACATGGGAGTTCACCCAGAAACACACAACTGGTTAACAACAAAGTCATATTCAAACCAGCGTCTGGACCAAGAGCACGGTGCCCCACAGAACTGTGCCCATCGAGCAGTCAATATCTCCTGGACTCTCAAAAGATTTGAGCTGACACCCACCCCCCCCCCACATCCTTGCAGCCCCAAAAGATTGTATTTCACAGGATGGCACCGGATCTGCAGCTCGTGGAGAGGGACATATCTGATCAGAGAACACAGGGCAGAACAAGGGGGAGGAGGGAAGAATGGAGCACACCCTGGCCCAATACACCTTGAGGATGATGTTCCCAATCAGAGAAGCCAATCCACAGAGAAGACCACATGGGCAGCCCCACGATGAGAAACGTCCCTCAAAGACCCATAGCCTTAGAGGGGACAACACTGGACACACAGTGTGGGAACTGCGCCCGAACTGATCCTGCCACTTCGAGGCATGACACTAAGAGAGTGCAGCGGAAGGGAAAGAAAACGGAGCATCAAAGTCCCCGGGGAATGCCAAAGGTGGACTTTGTGGTCAGGGTTCGGTGCCCCCACAGACTGGACTGGAAAACACTCCTAAAGTTCACCACACAGTCCTTGTACTTTTCTTTCTGGTTAGTGTTGTTTTCTTTTAGTGTCATTGGATTTGGGTTGGGTTTTGTTTTCATTTTTGTTTGTTTTTCTTTTTGCTGCTTGGTTTAGCTCAGTCTTATTTTGTGCATGTTATTACCTTTACAGGTCTGTCTAATTAAGAGAGGCTGGATGAAGAATCTGGAGGAGTAAACATGTGACCGGCCCTTTCCATTGGGCATGGGAGTGAGGAGGGTGGGGGGAAAGGAAGTGGTGTAAAGAAACCCAGAGACAAGGGTACAACAAGTGATGGAAAACGGTAGTGAGGGGGATGTAGGAGGCCTGGTAGGGCGTGATCAAAGGTAATGTAACCAAGAGGAATTACTGAAACCCAAAGGAAGACTGAGCATGTCAGTGGGCACAAGAGGAAAATCAAAGGGTATAGAAGAGTGAGCTGGGAAGCAAGGGTCAGTTATAGACGTCTAAAAAAAGGCATGTACATATGTACATATATTTACAAAGGGGCATGGGGAAATAGATCTATGTCCATATGTTTATAGATTTAGTATTGAGGTAGCAGATGGACATAGGGCCTCCGCTCAAGGAATCCCTCATTGCAAGAACACTGTTTTATAAAATTGGCATTCTAAGATGCTCACCTTTCCTACACAATCACTGACCACAAAGCGGCTGCATAAGCAAATGTGGTGAAGAAATCCGATGGTGTCCAGCTACCTAAAGATATAGCGTGTGGGGTCTTAAAGGCTTGAGGGTAAAGAAACAGCCATCTGGCTCTGAAGCAACAGAGCCCACATGGAGAAAGCATACCAGCCTGTGTGATCACAAAGTTTTAAAGGGATAAGGCAACAGGCATCATGAGAACAATAAATCTTATCATGGAGAATGAGAGGGGACTGCCGGGTATAGACCCAAAACCTATTTGCAGTGCACTGGACATCCCCTTACAGAAGGATCTCAGAGTGGAGATTAAAGAATACAGGGTAAGAGACAACAAAGATGAAACACAACTTTCCTCTAGTTCTTAATGCTTCCTCTTGCCCCACTATCATGATCCCAGTTCTACCATACTAATCTGGCCAAACTAGAGAAGGTATTCTAGTACCGATAGGAATTTCAAACACGGGGAATCCAGAGTGGATGGGCCCTTTACCAGTGTTATGAGTGGAGATACTGGGAGGGTGGAGGAAGGGCAGGATGGAAAGTGGGAACCGATTACAAGGATCTTCATTGACCTCAAAAGAAAGGTGGGTGAAAATATGACAAAAGAATTAGTACATTTCCAAGGATTGATGAGGGATGGGTGGCGGGCATTGAGGGGGCAAAAATGAGGAGCTGAGGCCAGGGGCTTGGGTGGAGAGTGGATATTTTGTGAATAAGGAGGGCAATTAATGTACAGATGTGCTTCAAACAGATGATGTATTTATGGATTGCGGTTAGTGTTGTAGGAGCCACTAATGAAAAGATCATAAAAGAAACAAAAATAATCTGGGCAGAGGGCTCATGCAAGGATGATCTCAGGCTGGATGAGACCAGTCAAAACAGCTACTGGAGTGGCCTCACCCTGTGTCTATTACTGAGTCAGCCATGATGCTTAGGACCCACAGCCCCAGCAGCTGGCCAGAGAGAGAGGTGGATCTCTGAGGCCATTCCACAGGGGGAATGGTCTTCTGTCCTGCAGGGCCCACCCTCCTTTGTAAGCGTGCTGCCTGGGGCAAGGCTTTCATGGAGTCCACACCATGGGAGCTCTACTACTCATGGGGGATTGGCAGGAAGCCTCTGCTCATGTGCATACACCACCACCTAGCTGGAGGATCTCCGTGAACAAAGCCTGAGGCAGACAACAAGCCCACTAACTGATGCTGTAAGAGATACAATCAGCATCCAGAAACCTGCAACTGGGAGCAAGAGGCAGCATACCTTGGTCCCAGCCCCTCCCACTCTAATCTACAAGGAGTGACATTGCAAAGCAGAGGGTTTTCATAAAGCACTTCCAGGACAGTGGAATGAGCAGCCTCGTTTGTGGACATGGATACTCTGTGATCCAGACGTACTACCTCCTCCCTTCCAGTCAGCTGAGACAAAAACCCTTGCAAGCAGAAAGCCATGCATCTGAACAGTATCCACCAGCCACTCTTGTGCAGCCCAGCTGCCTCCAAAGAGCCTTCCTGAGTGTGAGAGAAATCATGCAGAAGCCTGGTCTGCACTCAAGAGAGTTTTATGAGCGTTAGGGAGGCGTGGTGGGCAAGTCTGGCCGACCCCAGTGGCTGAATTGAATTTACATGGCCTAGATTGGTCAATCCAGGTACAGGAACCACCCAGGTGACCTCCCCTTCATGGCCAGAAATCTGGACCTCTGAGCATGCACAGGGTGCCTCTCCTAACTGGGCTCTTATCTTGGCCCTATGGGCATGCATAACGGATGCCCCAGTCCCTAGCATAGCTACCTAACATTTGCCCCCCTGAAGAGATATGGACCCAAATCTTTGGGGTACTGGGCGACGACATCTCTAGCTACTTCCTGCTGGCAAAAGGGGCGAAGTGGGGCTTTGGGTCCATGCCCTTCCTACACTGCTGGGAGGGGTTGTCCATTGAGGGCAACTTTATCCAGGATGGATAAGGTTGAGGTGGTCCAGGAGATGGTAGTCGTGGACCTGGCACACTTGGTTCAGAAGCTTTAATCACCCGATAACTTCTGACAAAAACAAACGGTCTAAAAGGTGAACAGTTTGACTACGACAAGGCTAAGCTTGTGAGGTGGCAGTGGCCTTGAAATTAGGTGAGTGTCACAGGAAACAAAAAAAATCTTAGGATTACCAGACATATGTGTTTGTTCATTGGAAGTACAGGAAGAGGGATAAAAGCATTCACACTTTCCCCTAGGAGGGCACAGGTTTGGGCACTACTAGGTGCAGTCGGATCACTGATTTATTTATGATGCTAAGGTCTTGGACACGCTGATCAGACCCATCCTTCTTTTTAACCCTATAACGCTTCAATTTTAATTTTGGGAAAAAATTTTCTTTTTGTTGTGGACTTTCATAGTTATAAATATATATATATGTATTAATATATACATTTTTAATGTTATGAAAACATCATGCTTCGCGTTATAGAGTTAAATGGAAATAATGGGCTAGTGCAGGACGAGTCAAAAGTGACCAAAATAGAGTAACTGCCTAAGTCATTTTGAATTTTCTTGGGTTCAATTGGAGTAAAGGCTTGTAAATTACCCGGGGTCCAAATTCCCATGGTGCCTCCTACAACGGGTAGAATGTTCAGGGATGTTTCAGGGCTGGGAGATTAATAACCCCTAAGTCCAGGATACCTTAGGGCAGGGGTCCTGAAACTGTTTACCCAGGGGGCCAGTTCACTATCCCTCAGGCCTTTTGAAGGAAAGACTATAGTTTAAAAAAACAAATATTACGAACAAATTCATGTACACACTGCACATATTGATTTGAAGTTCAAAAAAAAAATAAATGGGGCACATACACCCGGCAGAAAGGATCAACGTCCTCGGCTGTCTGCATGTGGCCCACAGGTTGTAGTTTGAGGACCCCTGCTCTCGGCATTCACCAAGAGGATGTGGTTTCAACCCAAAAGCTTGGAGACTCTACAATTTGTTTAAAAGTGATGGGGCAGAAGGAGTCCCTGATTGACCCACGCAAGACTAGTTTTCCCATCCCCTATTACTAAGAGTTCATAGTTATGGTTAAAGGGAACCAGGATATCCCGATCTGATCCCGTTACTTCAAGTGTGGGCTGACATTGCCACTAAGAAGCCTGCAAATATAAAAGACTTACTCCCTCCCGCAAAGAAAGGGCCCTTGTTTCCAAGGTTTCAGGAAACATGGAAGGACCGGAAAAACAAACGGTCCAAGTTCCCAAAACCACATAGCTGGAGGCCATCCCTCCCCATCACCCTCCCCCACCCCTCCCCTCCCCTCCCCCACCCCTCCCCTCCCCATCACCCTCCCCCCCTCCCCTCCCCTCCCCAACCCCTCCCCTCCCCAACCCCTCCCCTCCCCAACCCCTACACTCCCCTCCCCCTCCCCCCCGCCCACTCCCCCCCCTCCCCTCCCCTCCCCTCCCCTCCCCTCCCCTCCCCTCCCCTCCCGATCTCTCTCCCCTAATCGGCTTTATCCCATTTTGCAGGAGAACTCTGAGAGTGGGAAAGCTGGCTTCAATCCCTTTCTTTCAACCCCCGCCCTATAAGGTTTCTAGGGTCCAGAAATAGAAAACTTCTAACAGGCCCTTATTGAGTCACTCCCTCCCCCACCGGCCCCACAACCTCACTCCCACCCCTAACAAGCAGCCCCCCACACACACTAGTACTGGTATGACTTCCATACTCATCAGCCCACCTGGAATGCTTGCCAACAACTTTTCCAGGTGCTGTTCACAACGGAGGAGGGTAGCCCTTCCAGACAGAGGCCCAGTAAGCAGTCAGTGAACCTGATGGTCAGCGAGCGGGCACTCCCCACTTGAGAGAAACTCTTTTGGCCACTACACCAACAATGTGGGATCTCAATTCCTAGCAAGGCCCAGAGGGCTTTACCAGGTATCACCCATTGCTCTTACATGACCCTCTGCGGAAGAGCTAGGAAACCTATGAATTTATCTAAGGTCAGTGAGAATTTTCAGGTTCCTATAAGAGAATGTCCGCCTGCCTTTCTAGAGTGGCTGATGTAAGCCTACGGGCTTTATACCCCTAACGGCCCGGAGGCACTGAGAACAGGAGGGCAATAAGTATTGCCTTTATTACTCAGTCAGTCTGCCTCAGACATGACAACGAAGTGGGAAGGGTTTGAAAGGAAAATCTTAGCGATTTGGTACAAGTGGCTCATTGAGTGTATAACAACAGAGATGACCCTAGCACGACAGAGACAAAGAAGCTAGCTAAAATAATCATGATTGCCATGAGATACCCCAGAGACTCAGGAAAAGGAGAGCATGGCTCACTCACGGAGAGACTAACCTGTGGGCACCGCCAAGCCATGGGGAAGGACCAATGTGCCTACTGCAGGAAAGAAGGACACTGGAAAAATCAGTGCCTTGAAAACCCCAGGAGAGGTGCACGACCCTCCACTAGAGTGGATGGGCCTCATCTGCACGTAGAAAGACCCAAGCAAGAGACAATAATGCTTGAAGAAGCTCAATGAAGGGGTCAGGGCTCTGTTTCGCTTCGCCGCCAAAAGCCCAGGCTAACTCTCCAAGTAGGAGGCCAGGCAGTAAATTTCTTGGTGGACACAGGGGCCACCTTCTCAGGTTCAGAAAGGAATATGGGCACATTTTCAAGAAGAAAGATGTGAATTACTGTGAGCCCATGATTCCTTCCACAGATAACTCACACCAGAAGGTTTGCATGGAGGGTAGGTGGGTTTCCCAAGACAACAAGATAACAAATATCTATCAGCCCTTTGGCCCAGTTAGCCACCTGGTTATGATATCACTGGCTTCTGGCTCAGCTGCTGAGCCAGTGAAGCAGTTATAGCAGGAGAAGACTAGGTGGCCGGTGGCCATCAACGGAAGGACCAAATCTCCACAGTGGGCTTCCTGTTTCAATATGGAGCCACGTATGTTACCTGCTGGACACCATCTCTATCCTGAGCTCATAATTGCCATCCCAGGTCTAGAATGCGGCGCGCAGGTACACACTATATGAAACAGTCTCTGATTAACTCCTCTGGATAACTTGCTGACATGGGAGTCTGGATAATCCTGTACATTTACTTTGCAGATTAGAAAACTCACTCAAAAACACACGGGAGTTCACCCAGAGACACACAACTGGTTAACAACAAAGTCATATTCAAACCAGCGTCTGGACCAAGAGCACGGTGCCCCACAGAACTGTGCCCATCGAGCAGTCAATATCTCCTGGACTCTCAAAAGATCTGAGCTGACACCCACCCCCCCCACATCCTTGCAGCCCCAAAAGATTGTATTTCACAGGATGGCACCGGATCTGCAGCTCGCGGAGAGGGACATATCTGATCAGAGAACACAGGGCAGAACAAGGGGGAGGAGGGAAGAATGGAGCACACCCTGGCCCAATACACCTTGAGGATGATGTTCCCAATCAGAGAAGCCAATCCACAGAGAAGACCACATGGGCAGCCCCACGATGAGAAACGTCCCTCAAAGACCCATAGCCTTAGAGGGGACAACACTGGACACACAGTGTGGGAACTGCGCCCCAACTGACCCTGCCACTTCGAGGCATGATACTAAGAGAGTCAGAGGAAGAGAAAGAAAATGGAGCATCAAAGTCCCCGGGGAATGCCAAAGGTGGACTTTGTGGTCAGGGTTCGGTGCCCCCACAGACTGGACTGGAAAACACTCCTAAAGTTCACCACACAGTCCTTGTACTTTTCTTTCTGGTTAGTGTTGTTTTCTTTTAGTGTCATTGGATTTGGGTTGGGTTTTGTTTTCATTTTTGTTTGTTTTTCTTTTTGCTGCTTGGTTTAGCTCAGTCTTGTTTTGTGCATGTTATTACCTTTACAGGTCTGTCTAATTAAGAGAGGCTGGATGAAGAATCTGGAGGAGTAAACATGTGACTGGCCCTTTCCATTGGGCATGGGAGTGAGGAGGGTGGGGGGAAAGGAAGTGGTGTAAAGAAACCCAGAGACAAGGGTACAACAAGTGATGGAAAATGGTAGTGAGGGGGATGTAGGAGGCCTGGTAGGGCGTGGTCAAAGGTAATGTAACCAAGAGGAATTACTGAAACCCAAAGGAAGACTGAGCATGTCAGTGGGCACAAGAGGAAAATCAAAGGGTATAGAAGAGTGAGCTGGGAAGCAAGGGTCAGTTATAGACGTCTAAAAAAAGGCATGTACATATGTACATATATTTACAAAGGGGCATGGGGAAATAGATCTATGTCCATATGTTTATAGATTTAGTATTGAGGAAGCAGATGGACATAGGGCCTCCGCTCAAGGAATCCCTCATTGCAAGAACACTGTTTTATAAAATTGGCATTCTAAGATGCTCACCTTTCCTACACAATCACTGACCACAAAGCGGCTGCATAAGCAAATGTGGTGAAGAAATCCGATGGTGTCCAGCTACCTAAAGATATAGCGTGTGGGGTCTTAAAGGCTTGAGGGTAAAGAAACAGCCATCTGGCTCTGAAGCAACAGAGCCCACATGGAGAAAGCATACCAGCCTGTGTGATCACAAAGTTTTAAAGGGATAAGGCAACAGGCATCATGAGAACAATAAATCTTATCATGGAGAATGAGAGGGGACTGCCGGGTATAGACCCAAAACCTATTTGCAGTGCACTGGACATCCCCTTACAGAAGGATCTCAGAGTGGAGATTAAAGAATACAGGGTAAGAGACAACAAAGATGAAACACAACTTTCCTCTAGTTCTTAATGCTTCCTCTTGCCCCACTATCATGATCCCAGTTCTACCATACTAATCTGGCCAAACTAGAGAAGGTATTCTAGTACCGATAGGAATTTCAAACACGGGGAATCCAGAGTGGATGGGCCCTTTACCAGTGTTATGAGTGGAGATACTGGGAGGGTGGAGGAAGGGCAGGATGGAAAGTGGGAACCGATTACAAGGATCTTCATTGACCTCAAAAGAAAGGTGGGTGAAGATATGACAAAAGAATTAGTACATTTCCAAGGATTGATGAGGGATGGGTGGCGGGCATTGAGGGGGGAAAAATGAGGACCTGAGGCCAGGGGCTTGGGTGGAGAGTGGATATTTTGTGAATAAGGAGGGCAATTAATGTACAGATGTGCTTCAAACAGATGATGTATTTATGGATTGCGGTTAGTGTTGTAGGAGCCACTAATGAAAAGATCATAAAAGAAACAAAAATAATCTTGGCAGAGGGCTCATGCAAGGATGATCTCAGGCTGGATGAGACCAGTCAAAACAGCTACTGGAGTGGCCTCACCCTGTGTCTATTACTGAGTCAGCCATGATGCTTAGGACCCACAGCCCCAGCAGCTGGCCAGAGAGGGAGGTGGATCTCTGAGGCCATTCCACAGGGGGAATGGTCTTCTGTCCTGCAGGGCCCACCCTCCTTTGTAAGCGTGCTGCCTGGGGCAAGGCTTTCATGGAGTCCACACCATGGGAGCTCTACTACTCATGGGGGATTGGCAGGAAGCCTCTGCTCATGTGCATACACCACCACCTAGCTGGAGGATCTCCGTGAACAAAGCCTGAGGCAGACAACAAGCCCACTAACTGATGCTGTAAGAGATACAATCAGCATCCAGAAACCTGCAACTGGGAGCAAGAGGCAGCATACCTTGGTCCCAGCCCCTCCCACTCTAATCTACAAGGAGTGACATTGCAAAGCAGAGGGTTTTCATAAAGCACTTCCAGGACAGTGGAATGAGCAGCCTCGTTTGTGGACATGGATACTCTGTGATCCAGACGTACTACCTCCTCCCTTCCAGTCAGCTGAGACAAAAACCCTTGCAAGCAGAAAGCCATGCATCTGAACAGTATCCACCAGCCACTCTTGTGCAGCCCAGCTGCCTCCAAAGAGCCTTCCTGAGTGTGAGAGAAATCATGCAGAAGCCTGGTCTGCACTCAAGAGAGTTTTATGAGCGTTAGGGAGGCGTGGTGGGCAAGTCTGGCCGACCCCAGTGGCTGAATTGAATTTACATGGCCTAGATTGGTCAATCCAGGTACAGGAACCACCCAGGTGACCTCCCCTTCATGGCCAGAAATCTGGACCTCTGAGCATGCACAGGGTGCCTCTCCTAACTGGGCTCTTATCTTGGCCCTATGGGCATGCATAACGGATGCCCCAGTCCCTAGCATAGCTACCTAACATTTGCCCCCCTGAAGAGATATGGACCCAAATCTTTGGGGTACTGGGCGACGACATCTCTAGCTACTTCCTGCTGGCAAAAGGGGCGAAGTGGGGCTTTGGGTCCATGCCCTTCCTACACTGCTGGGAGGGGTTGTCCATTGAGGGCAACTTTATCCAGGATGGATAAGTTTGAGGTGGTCCAGGAGATGGTAGTCGTGGACCTGGCACACTTGGTTCAGAAGCTTTAATCACCCGATAACTTCTGACAAAAACAAACGGTCTAAAAGGTGAACAGTTTGACTACGACAAGGCTAAGCTTGTGAGGTGGCAGTGGCCTTGAAATTAGGTGAGTGTCACAGGAAACAAAAAAAATCTTAGGATTACCAGACATATGTGTTTGTTCATTGGAAGTACAGGAAGAGGGATAAAAGCATTCACACTTTCCCCTAGGAGGGCACAGGTTTGGGCACTACTAGGTGCAGTCGGATCACTGATTCATTTATGATGCTAAGGTCTTGGACACGCTGATCAAACCCATCCTTCTTTTTAACCCTATAACGCTTCAATTTTAATTTTGGGAAAAAATTTTCTTTTTGTTGTGGACTTTCATAGTTATAAATATATATATATATGTATTAATATATACATTTTTAATGTTATGAAAACATCATGCTTCGCGTTATAGAGTTAAATGGAAATAATGGGCTAGTGCAGGACGAGTCAAAAGTGACCAAAATAGAGTAACTGCCTAAGTCATTTTGAATTTTCTTGGGTTCAATTGGAGTAAAGGCTTGTAAATTACCCGGGGTCCAAATTCCCATGGTGCCTCCTACAACGGGTAGAATGTTCAGGGATGTTTCAGGGCTGGGAGATTAATAACCCCTAAGTGAAGGATACCTTAGGGCAGGGGTCCTGAAACTGTTTACCCAGGGGGCCCGTTCACTATCCCTCAGGCCTTTTGAAGGAAAGACTATAGTTTGAAAAAAACAAACATTACGAACAAATTCATGTACACACTGCACATATTGATTTGAAGTTCAAAAAAAAAAAAAATGGGGCACATACACCCGGCAGAAAGGATCAACGTCCTCGGCTACCTGCATGTGGCCCACAGGTTGTAGTTTGAGGACCCCTGCTCTCGGCATTCACCAAGAGGATGTGGTTTCAACCCAAAAGCTTGGAGACTCTACAATTTGTTTAAAAGTGATGGGGCAGAAGGAGTCCCTGATTGACCCACGCAAGACTAGTTTTCCCATCCCCTATTACTAAGAGTTCATAGTTATGGTTAAAGGGAACCAGGATATCCCGATCTGATCCCGTTACTTCAAGTGTGGGCTGACATTGCCACTAAGAAGCCTGCAAATATAAAAGACTTACTCCCTCCGCAAAGAAAGGGCCCTTGTTTCCAAGGTTTCAGGAAACATGGAAGGACCGGAAAAACAAACGGTCCAAGTTCCCAAAACCACATAGGTGGAGGCCATCCCTCCCCATCACCCTCCCCCACCCCTCCCCTCCCCTCCCCCACCCCTCCCCTCCCCATCACCCTTCCCCCATCCCCTCCCCTCCCCAACCCCTCTCCTCCCCAACCCCTACACCTCCCTCCCCCTCCCCCCTCCCCCTCCCCCCCTCCCCTCCCCCCCTCCCCTCCCCTCCCCTCCCCTCCCCTCCTGATCTCTCTCCCCTAATCGGCTTTATCCCATTTTGCAGGAGAACTCTGAGAGTGGGAGAGCTGGCTTCAATCCTTTTCTTTCAACCCCCGCCCTATAAGGTTTCTAGGGTCCAGAAATAGAAAACTTCTAACAGGCCCTTATTGAGTCACTCCCTCCCCCACCGGCCCCACAACCTCACTCCCACCCCTAACAAGCAGCCCCCCACACACACTAGTACTGGTATGACTTCCATACTCATCAGCCCACCTGGAATGCTTGCCAACAACTTTTCCAGGTGCTGTTCACAACGGAGGAGGGTAGCCCTTCCAGACAGAGGCCCAGTAAGCAGTCAGTGAACCTGATGGTCAGCGAGCGGGCACTCCCCACTTGAGAGAAACTCTTTTGGCCACTACACCAACAATGTGGGATCTCAATTCCTAGCAAGGCCCAGAGGGCTTTACCAGGTATCACCCATTGCTCTTACATGACCCTCTGCGGAAGAGCTAGGAAACCTATGAATTTATCTAAGGTCAGTGAGAATTTTCAGGTTCCTATAAGAGAATGTCCGCCTGCCTTTCTAGAGTGGCTGATGTAAGCCTACGGGCTTTATACCCCTAACGGCCCGGAGGCACTGAGAACAGGAGGGCAATAAGTATTGCCTTTATTACTCAGTCAGTCTGCCTCAGACATGACAACGAAGTGGGAAGGGTTTGAAAGGAAAATCTTAGCGATTTGGTACAAGTGGCTCATTGAGTGTATAACAACAGAGATGACCCTAGCACGACAGAGACAAAGAAGCTAGCTAAAATAATCGTAATTGCCATGAGATACCCCAGAGACTCAGGAAAAGGAGAGCATGGCTCACTCACGGAGAGACTAACCTGTGGGCACCGCCAAGCCATGGGGAAGGACCAATGTGCCTACTGCAGGAAAGAAGGACACTGGAAAAATCAGTGCCTTGAAAACCCCAGGAGAGGTGCACGACCCTCCACTAGAGTGGATGGGCCTCATCTGCACGTAGAAAGACCCAAGCAAGAGACAATAATGCTTGAAGAAGCTCAATGAAGGGGTCAGGGCTCTGTTTCGCTTCGCCGCCAAAAGCCCAGGCTAACTCTCCAAGTAGGAGGCCAGGCAGTAAATTTCTTGGTGGACACAGGGGCCACCTTCTCAGGTTCAGAAAGGAATATGGGCACATTTTCAAGAAGAAAGATGTGAATTACTGTGAGCCCATGATTCCTTCCACAGATAACTCACACCAGAAGGTTTGCATGGAGGGTAGGTGGGTTTCCCAAGACAACAAGATAACAAATATCTATCAGCCCTTTGGCCCAGTTAGCCACCTGGTTATGATATCACTGGCTTCTGGCTCAGCTGCTGAGCCAGTGAAGCAGTTATAGCAGGAGAAGACTAGGTGGCCGGTGGCCATCAACGGAAGGACCAAATCTCCACAGTGGGCTTCCTGTTTCAATATGGAGCCACGTATGTTACCTGCTGGACACCATCTCTATCCTGAGCTCATAATTGCCATCCCAGGTCTAGAATGCGGCGCGCAGGTACACACTATATGAAACAGTCTCTGATTAACTCCTCTGGATAACTTGCTGACATGGGAGTCTGGATAGTCCTGTACATTTACTTTGCAGATTAGAAAACTCACTCAAAAACACACGGGAGTTCACCCAGAGACACACAACTGGTTAACAACAAAGTCATATTCAAACCAGCGTCTGGACCAAGAGCACGGTGCCCCACAGAACTGTGCCCATCGAGCAGTCAATATCTCCTGGACTCTCAAAAGATCTGAGCTGACACCCACCCCCCCCACATCCTTGCAGCCCCAAAAGATTGTATTTCACAGGATGGCACCGGATCTGCAGCTCGCGGAGAGGGACATATCTGATCAGAGAACACAGGGCAGAACAAGGGGGAGGAGGGAAGAATGGAGCACACCCTGGCCCAATACACCTTGAGGATGATGTTCCCAATCAGAGAAGCCAATCCACAGAGAAGACCACATGGGCAGCCCCACGATGAGAAACGTCCCTCAAAGACCCATAGCCTTAGAGGGGACAACACTGGACACACAGTGTGGGAACTGCGCCCCAACTGACCCTGCCACTTCGAGGCATGATACTAAGAGAGTCAGAGGAAGAGAAAGAAAATGGAGCATCAAAGTCCCCGGGGAATGCCAAAGGTGGACTTTGTGGTCAGGGTTCGGTGCCCCCACAGACTGGACTGGAAAACACTCCTAAAGTTCACCACACAGTCCTTGTACTTTTCTTTCTGGTTAGTGTTGTTTTCTTTTAGTGTCATTGGATTTGGGTTGGGTTTTGTTTTCATTTTTGTTTGTTTTTCTTTTTGCTGCTTGGTTTAGCTCAGTCTTGTTTTGTGCATGTTATTACCTTTACAGGTCTGTCTAATTAAGAGAGGCTGGATGAAGAATCTGGAGGAGTAAACATGTGACCGGCCCTTTTCATTGGGCATGGGAGTGAGGAGGGTGGGGGGAAAGGAAGTGGTGTAAAGAAACCCAGAGACAAGGGTACAACAAGTGATGGAAAATGGTAGTGAGGGGGATGTAGGAGGCCTGGTAGGGCGTGGTCAAAGGTAATGTAACCAAGAGGAATTACTGAAACCCAAAGGAAGACTGAGCATGTCAGTGGGCACAAGAGGAAAATCAAAGGGTATAGAAGAGTGAGCTGGGAAGCAAGGGTCAGTTATAGACGTCTAAAAAAAGGCATGTACATATGTACATATATTTACAAAGGGGCATGGGGAAATAGATCTATGTCCATATGTTTATAGATTTAGTATTGAGGTAGCAGATGGACATAGGGCCTCCGCTCAAGGAATCCCTCATTGCAAGAACACTGTTTTATAAAATTGGCATTCTAAGATGCTCACCTTTCCTACACAATCACTGACCACAAAGCGGCTGCATAAGTAAATGTGGTGAAGAAATCCGATGGTGTCCAGCTACCTAAAGATATAGCGTGTGGGGTCTTAAAGGCTTGAGGGTAAAGAAACAGCCATCTGGCTCTGAAGCAACAGAGCCCACATGGAGAAAGCATACCAGCCTGTGTGATCACAAAGTTTTAAAGGGATAAGGCAAGAGGCATCATGAGAACAAAAAAATCTTATCATGGAGAATGAGAGGGGACTGCCGGGTATAGACCCAAAACCTATTTGCAGTGCACTGGACATCCCCTTACAGAAGGAACTCAGAGTGGAGATTAAAGAATACAGGGTATGAGACAGCAAAGATGAAACACAACTTTCCTCTAGTTCTTAATGCTTCCTCTTGCCCCACTATCATGATCCCAGTTCTACCATACTAATCTGGCCAAACTAGAGAAGGTATTCTAGTACCGATAGGAATTTCAAACACGGGGAATCCAGAGTGGATGGGCCCTTTACCAGTGTTATGAGTGGAGATACTGGGAGGGTGGAGGAAGGGCAGGATGGAAAGTGGGAACCGATTACAAGGATCTTCATTGACCTCAAAAGAAAGGTGGGTGAAGATATGACAAAAGAATTAGTACATTTCCAAGGATTGATGAGGGATGGGTGGCGGGCATTGAGGGGGGAAAAATGAGGAGCTGAGGCCAGGGGCTTGGGTGGAGAGTGGATATTTTGTGAATAAGGAGGGCAATTAATGTACAGATGTGCTTCAAACAGATGATGTATTTATGGATTGCGGTTAGTGTTGTAGGAGCCACTAATGAAAAGATCATAAAAGAAACAAAAATAATCTGGGCAGAGGGCTCATGCAAGGATGATCTCAGGCTGGATGAGACCAGTCAAAACAGCTACTGGAGTGGCCTCACCCTGTGTCTATTACTGAGTCAGCCATGATGCTTAGGACCCACAGCCCCAGCAGCTGGCCAGAGAGAGAGGTGGATCTCTGAGGCCATTCCACAGGGGGAATGGTCTTCTGTCCTGCAGGGCCCACCCTCCTTTGTAAGCGTGCTGCCTGGGGCAAGGCTTTCATGGAGTCCACACCATGGGAGCTCTACTACTCATGGGGGATTGGCAGGAAGCCTCTGCTCATGTGCATACACCACCACCTAGCTGGAGGATCTCCGTGAACAAAGCCTGAGGCAGACAACAAGCCCACTAACTGATGCTGTAAGAGATACAATCAGCATCCAGAAACCTGCAACTGGGAGCAAGAGGCAGCATACCTTGGTCCCAGCCCCTCCCACTCTAATCTACAAGGAGTGACATTGCAAAGCAGAGGGTTTTCATAAAGCACTTCCAGGACAGTGGAATGAGCAGCCTCGTTTGTGGACATGGATACTCTGTGATCCAGACGTACTATCTCCTCCCTTCCAGTCAGCTGAGACAAAAACCCTTGCAAGCAGAAAGCCATGCATCTGAACAGTATCCACCAGCCACTCTTGTGCAGCCCAGCTGCCTCCAAAGAGCCTTCCTGAGTGTGAGAGAAATCATGCAGAAGCCTGGTCTGCACTCAAGAGAGTTTTATGAGCGTTAGGGAGGCGTGGTGGGCAAGTCTGGCCGACCCCAGTGGCTGAATTGAATTTACATGGCCTAGATTGGTCAATCCAGGTACAGGAACCACCCAGGTGACCTCCCCTTCATGGCCAGAAATCTGGACCTCTGAGCATGCACAGGGTGCCTCTCCTAACTGGGCTCTTATCTTGGCCCTATGGGCATGCATAACGGATGCCCCAGTCCCTAGCATAGCTACCTAACATTTGCCCCCCTGAAGAGATATGGACCCAAATCTTTGGGGTACTGGGCGACGACATCTCTAGCTACTTCCTGCTGGCAAAAGGGGCGAGTTGGGGCTTTGGGTCCATACCCTTCCTACACTGCTGGGAGGGGTTGTCCATTGAGGGCAACTTTATCCAGGATGGATAAGGTTGAGGTGGTCCAGGAGATGGTAGTCGTGGACCTGGCACACTTGGTTCAGAAGCTTTAATCACCCGATAACTTCTGAGAAAAACAAACGGTCTAAAAGGTGAACAGTTTGACTACGACAAGGCTAAGCTTGTGAGGTGGCAGTGGCCTTGAAATTAGGTGAGTGTCACAGGAAACAAAAAAAATCTTAGGATTACCAGACATGTGTGTTTGTTCATTGGAAGTACAGGAAGAGGGATAAAAGCATTCACACTTTCCCCTAGGAGGGCACAGGTTTGGGCACTACTAGGTGCAGTCGGATCACTGATTCATTTATGATGCTAAGGTCTTGGACACGCTGATCAGACCCATCCTTCTTTTTAACCCTATAACGCTTCAATTTTAATTTTGGGAAAAAATTTTCTTTTTGTTGTGGACTTTCATAGTTATAAATATATATATGTATTAATATATACATTTTTAATGTTATGAAAACATCATGCTTCGCGTTATAGAGTTAAATGGAAATAATGGGCTAGTGCAGGACGAGTCAAGAGTGACCAAAATAGAGTAACTGCCTAAGTCATTTTGAATTTTCTTGGGTTCAATTGGAGTAAAGGCTTGTAAATTACCCGGGGTCCAAATTCCCATGGTGCCTCCTACAACGGGTAGAATGTTCAGGGATGTATCAGGGCTGGGAGATTAATAACCCCTAAGTCCAGGATACCTTAGGGCAGGGGTCCTGAAACTGTTTACCCAGGGGGCCAGTTCACTATCCCTCAGGCCTTTTGAAGGAAAGACTATAGTTTAAAAAAACAAATATTACGAACAAATTCATGTACACACTGCACATATTGATTTGAAGTTCAAAAAAAAAAAAATGGGGCACATACACCCGGCAGAAAGGATCAACGTCCTCGGCTGTCTGCATGTGGCCCACAGGTTGTAGTTTGAGGACCCCTGCTCTCGGCATTCACCAAGAGGATGTGGTTTCAACCCAAAAGCTTGGAGACTCTACAATTTGTTTAAAAGTGATGGGGCAGAAGGAGTCCCTGATTGACCCACGCAAGACTAGTTTTCCCATCCCCTATTACTAAGAGTTCATAGTTATGGTTAAAGGGAACCAGGATATCCCGATCTGATCCCGTTACTTCAAGTGTGGGCTGACATTGCCACTAAGAAGCCTGCAAATATAAAAGACTTACTCCCTCCCGCAAAGAAAGGGCCCTTGTTTCCAAGGTTTCAGGAAACATGGAAGGACCGGAAAAACAAACGGTCCAAGTTCCCAAAACCACATAGGTGGAGGCCATCCCTCCCCATCACCCTCCCCCACCCCTCCCCTCCCCTCCCCCACCCCTCCCCTCCCCATCACCCTCCCCCCTCCCCTCCCCTCCCCAACCACTCCCCTCCCCAACCCCTCCCCTCCCCAACCCCTACACTCCCCTCCCCCTCCCCCCTCCCACTCCCCCCTCTCCCCTCCCCCCCCTCCCCTCCCCTCCCCTCCCCTCCCCTCCCCTCCCGATCTCTCTCCCCTAATCGGCTTTATCCCATTTTGCAGGAGAACTCTGAGAGTGGGAGAGCTGGCTTCAATCCCTTTCTTTCAACCCCCGCCCTATAAGGTTTCTAGGGTCCAGAAATAGAAAACTTCTAACAGGCCCTTATTGAGTCACTCCCTCCCCCACCGGCCCCACAACCTCACTCCCACCCCTAACAAGCAGCCCCCCACACACACTAGTACTGGTATGACTTCCATACTCATCAGCCCACCTGGAATGCTTGCCAACAACTTTTCCAGGTGCTGTTCACAACGGAGGAGGGTAGCCCTTCCAGACAGAGGCCCAGTAAGCAGTCAGTGAACCTGATGGTCAGCGAGCGGGCACTCCCCACTTGAGAGAAACTCTTTTGGCCACTACACCAACAATGTGGGATCTCAATTCCTAGCAAGGCCCAGAGGGCTTTACCAGGTATCACCCATTGCTCTTACATGACCCTCTGCGGAAGAGCTAGGAAACCTATGAATTTATCTAAGGTCAGTGAGAATTTTCAGGTTCCTATAAGAGAATGTCCGCCTGCCTTTCTAGAGTGGCTGATGTAAGCCTACGGGCTTTA
Organism: Tenrec ecaudatus; assembly: GCF_050624435.1. Classification (NCBI taxonomy): domain Eukaryota; kingdom Metazoa; phylum Chordata; class Mammalia; order Afrosoricida; family Tenrecidae; genus Tenrec; species Tenrec ecaudatus. Next base: position 277,454,672 of record NC_134530.1, on the reverse strand, counting down.
TACCCCTAACGGCCCGGAGGCACTGAGAACAGGAGGGCAATAAGTATTGCCTTTATTACTCAGTCAGTCTGCCTCAGACATGACAACGAAGTGGGAAGGGTTTGAAAGGAAAATCTTAGCGATTTGGTACAAGTGGCTCATTGAGTGTATAACAACAGAGATGACCCTAGCACGACAGAGACAAAGAAGTTAGCTAAAATAATCGTAATTGCCATGAGATACCCCAGAGACTCAGGAAAAGGAGAGCATGGCTCACTCACGGAGAGACTAACCTGTGGGCACCGCCAAGCCATGGGGAAGGACCAATGTGCCTACTGCAGGAAAGAAGGACACTGGAAAAATCAGTGCCTTGAAAACCCCAGGAGAGGTGCACGACCCTCCACTAGAGTGGATGGGCCTCATCTGCACGTAGAAAGACCCAAGCAAGAGACAATAATGCTTGAAGAAGCTCAATGAAGGGGTCAGGGCTCTGTTTCGCTTCGCCGCCAAAAGCCCAGGCTAACTCTCCAAGTAGGAGGCCAGGCAGTAAATTTCTTGGTGGACACAGGGGCCACCTTCTCAGGTTCAGAAAGGAATATGGGCACATTTTGAAGAAGAAAGATGTGAATTACTGTGAGCCCATGATTCCTTCCACAGATAACTCACACCAGAAGGTTTGCATGGAGGGTAGGTGGGTTTCCCAAGACAACAAGATAACAAATATCTATCAGCCCTTTGGCCCAGTTAGCCACCTGGTTATGATATCACTGGCTTCTGGCTCAGCTGCTGAGCCAGTGAAGCAGTTATAGCAGGAGAAGACTAGGTGGCCGGTGGCCATCAACGGAAGGACCAAATCTCCACAGTGGGCTTCCTGTTTCAATATGGAGCCACGTATGTTACCTGCTGGACACCATCTCTATCCTGAGCTCATAATTGCCATCCCAGGTCTAGAATGCGGCGCGCAGGTACACACTATATGAAACAGTCTCTGATTAACTCCTCTGGATAACTTGCTGACATGGGAGTCTGGATAGTCCTGTACATTTACTTTGCAGATTAGAAAACTCACTCAAAAACACACGGGAGTTCACCCAGAGACACACAACTGGTTAACAACAAAGTCATATTCAAACCAGCATCTGGACCAAGAGCACGGTGCCCCACAGAACTGTGCCCATCGAGCAGTCAATATCTCCTGGACTCTCAAAAGATCTGAGCTGACACCCACCCCCCCCACATCCTTGCAGCCCCAAAAGATTGTATTTCACAGGATGGCACCGGATCTGCAGCTCGCGGAGAGGGACATATCTGATCAGAGAACACAGGGCAGAACAAGGGGGAGGAGGGAAGAATGGAGCACACCCTGGCCCAATACACCTTGAGGATGATGTTCCCAATCAGAGAAGCCAATCCACAGAGAAGACCACATGGGCAGCCCCACGATGAGAAACGTCCCTCAAAGACCCATAGCCTTAGAGGGGACAACACTGGACACACAGTGTGGGAACTGCGCCCCAACTGACCCTGCCACTTCGAGGCATGATACTAAGAGAGTCAGAGGAAGAGAAAGAAAATGGAGCATCAAAGTCCCCGGGGAATGCCAAAGGTGGACTTTGTGGTCAGGGTTCGGTGCCCCCACAGACTGGACTGGAAAACACTCCTAAAGTTCACCACACAGTCCTTGTACTTTTCTTTCTGGTTAGTGTTGTTTTCTTTTAGTGTCATTGGATTTGGGTTGGGTTTTGTTTTCATTTTTGTTTGTTTTTCTTTTTGCTGCTTGGTTTAGCTCAGTCTTGTTTTGTGCATGTTATTACCTTTACAGGTCTGTCTAATTAAGAGAGGCTGGATGAAGAATCTGGAGGAGTAAACATGTGACTGGCCCTTTCCATTGGGCATGGGAGTGAGGAGGGTGGGGGGAAAGGAAGTGGTGTAAAGAAACCCAGAGACAAGGGTACAACAAGTGATGGAAAATGGTAGTGAGGGGGATGTAGGAGGCCTGGTAGGGCGTGATCAAAGGTAATGTAACCAAGAGGAATTACTGAAACCCAAAGGAAGACTGAGCATGTCAGTGGGCACAAGAGGAAAATCAAAGGGTATAGAAGAGTGAGCTGGGAAGCAAGGGCCAGTTATAGACGTCTAAAAAAAGGCATGTACATATGTACATATATTTACAAAGGGGCATGGGGAAATAGATCTATGTCCATATGTTTATAGATTTAGTATTGAGGTAGCAGATGGACATAGGGCCTCCGCTCAAGGAATCCCTCATTGCAAGAACACTGTTTTATAAAATTGGCATTCTAAGATGCTCACCTTTCCTACACAATCACTGACCACAAAGCGGCTGCATAAGCAAATGTGGTGAAGAAATCCGATGGTGTCCAGCTACCTAAAGATATAGCGTGTGGGGTCTTAAAGGCTTGAGGGTAAAGAAACAGCCATCTGGCTCTGAAGCAACAGAGCCCACATGGAGAAAGCATACCAGCCTGTGTGATCACAAAGTTTTAAAGGGATAAGGCAACAGGCATCATGAGAACAAAAAAATCTTATCATGGAAAATGAGAGGGGACTGCCGGGTATAGACCCAAAACCTATTTGCAGTGCACTGGACATCCCCTTACAGAAGGAACTCAGAGTGGAGATTAAAGAATACAGGGTATGAGACAGCAAAGATGAAACACAACTTTCCTCTAGTTCTTAATGCTTCCTCTTGCCCCACTATCATGATCCCAGTTCTACCATACTAATCTGGCCAAACTAGAGAAGGTATTCTAGTACCGATAGGAATTTCAAACACGGGGAATCCAGAGTGGATGGGCCCTTTACCAGTGTTATGAGTGGAGATACTGGGAGGGTGGAGGAAGGGCAGGATGGAAAGTGGGAACCGATTACAAGGATCTTCATTGACCTCAAAAGAAAGGTGGGTGAAGATATGACAAAAGAATTAGTACATTTCCAAGGATTGATGAGGGATGGGTGGCGGGCATTGAGGGGGGAAAAATGAGGAGCTGAGGCCAGGGGCTTGGGTGGAGAGTGGATATTTTGTGAATAAGGAGGGCAATTAATGTACAGATGTGCTTCAAACAGATGATGTATTTATGGATTGCGGTTAGTGTTGTAGGAGCCACTAATGAAAAGATCATAAAAGAAACAAAAATAATCTTGGCAGAGGGCTCATGCAAGGATGATCTCAGGCTGGATGAGACCAGTCAAAACAGCTACTGGAGTGGCCTCACCCTGTGTCTATTACTGAGTCAGCCATGATGCTTAGGACCCACAGCCCCAGCAGCTGGCCAGAGAGGGAGGTGGATCTCTGAGGCCATTCCACAGGGGGAATGGTCTTCTGTCCTGCAGGGCCCACCCTCCTTTGTAAGCGTGCTGCCTGGGGCAAGGCTTTCATGGAGTCCACACCATGGGAGCTCTACTACTCATGGGGGATTGGCAGGAAGCCTCTGCTCATGTGCATACACCACCACCTAGCTGGAGGATCTCCGTGAACAAAGCCTGAGGCAGACAACAAGCCCACTAACTGATGCTGTAAGAGATACAATCAGCATCCAGAAACCTGCAACTGGGAGTAAGAGGCAGCATACCTTGGTCCCAGCCCCTCCCACTCTAATCTACAAGGAGTGACATTGCAAAGCAGAGGGTTTTCATAAAGCACTTCCAGGACAGTGGAATGAGCAGCCTCGTTTGTGGACATGGATACTCTGTGATCCAGACGTACTCCCTCCTCCCTTCCAGTCAGCTGAGACAAAAACCCTTGCAAGCAGAAAGCCATGCATCTGAACAGTATCCACCAGCCACTCTTGTGCAGCCCAGCTGCCTCCAAAGAGCCTTCCTGAGTGTGAGAGAAATCATGCAGAAGCCTGGTCTGCACTCAAGAGAGTTTTATGAGCGTTAGGGAGGCGTGGTGGGCAAGTCTGGCCGACCCCAGTGGCTGAATTGAATTTACATGGCCTAGATTGGTCAATCCAGGTACAGGAACCACCCAGGTGACCTCCCCTTCATGGCCAGAAATCTGGACCTCTGAGCATGCACAGGGTGCCTCTCCTAACTGGGCTCTTATCTTGGCCCTATGGGCATGCATAACGGATGCCCCAGTCCCTAGCATAGCTACCTAACATTTGCCCCCCTGAAGAGATATGGACCCAAATCTTTGGGGTACTGGGCGACGACATCTCTAGCTACTTCCTGCTGGCAAAAGGGGCGAGTTGGGGCTTTGGGTCCATACCCTTCCTACACTGCTGGGAGGGGTTGTCCATTGAGGGCAACTTTATCCAGGATGGATAAGGTTGAGGTGGTCCAGGAGATGGTAGTCGTGGACCTGGCACACTTGGTTCAGAAGCTTTAATCACCCGATAACTTCTGAGAAAAACAAACGGTCTAAAAGGTGAACAGTTTGACTACGACAAGGCTAAGCTTGTGAGGTGGCAGTGGCCTTGAAATTAGGTGAGTGTCACAGGAAACAAAAAAAATCTTAGGATTACCAGACATGTGTGTTTGTTCATTGGAAGTACAGGAAGAGGGATAAAAGCATTCACACTTTCCCCTAGGAGGGCACAGGTTTGGGCACTACTAGGTGCAGTCGGATCACTGATTCATTTATGATGCTAAGGTCTTGGACACGCTGATCAGACCCATCCTTCTTTTTAACCCTATAACGCTTCAATTTTAATTTTGGGAAAAAATTTTCTTTTTGTTGTGGACTTTCATAGTTATAAATATATATATATGTATTAATATATACATTTTTAATGTTATGAAAACATCATGCTTCGCGTTATAGAGTTAAATGGAAATAATGGGCTAGTGCAGGACGAGTCAAAAGTGACCAAAATAGAGTAACTGCCTAAGTCATTTTGAATTTTCTTGGGTTCAATTGGAGTAAAGGCTTGTAAATTACCCGGGGTCCAAATTCCCATGGTGCCTCCTACAACGGGTAGAATGTTCAGGGATGTATCAGGGCTGGGAGATTAATAACCCCTAAGTCCAGGATACCTTAGGGCAGGGGTCCTGAAACTGTTTACCCAGGGGGCCAGTTCACTATCCCTCAGGCATTTTGAAGGAAAGACTATAGTTTAAAAAAACAAATATTACGAACAAATTCATGTACACACTGCACATATTGATTTGAAGTTCAAAAAAAAAAAAAATGGGGCACATACACCCGGCAGAAAGGATCAACGTCCTCGGCTGTCTGCATGTGGCCCACAGGTTGTAGTTTGAGGACCCCTGCTCTCGGCATTCACCAAGAGGATGTGGTTTCAACCCAAAAGCTTGGAGACTCTACAATTTGTTTAAAAGTGATGGGGCAGAAGGAGTCCCTGATTGACCCACGCAAGACTAGTTTTCCCATCCCCTATTACTAAGAGTTCATAGTTATGGTTAAAGGGAACCAGGATATCCCGATCTGATCCCGTTACTTCAAGTGTGGGCTGACATTGCCACTAAGAAGCCTGCAAATATAAAAGACTTACTCCCTCCCGCAAAGAAAGGGCCCTTGTTTCCAAGGTTTCAGGAAACATGGAAGGACCGGAAAAACAAACGGTCCAAGTTCCCAAAACCACATAGGTGGAGGCCATCCCTCCCCATCACCCTCCCCCACCCCTCCCCTCCCCTCCCCCACCCCTCCCCTCCCCATCACCCTCCCCCCTCCCCTCCCCTCCCCAACCCCTCCCCTCCCCAACCCCTCCACTCCCCAACCCCTACACTCCCCTCCCCCTCCCCCCTCCCACTCCCCCCCCTCCCCTCCCCTCCCCTCCCCTCCCCTCCCCTCCCGATCTCTCTCCCCTAATCGGCTTTATCCCATTTTGCAGGAGAACTCTGAGAGTGGGAGAGCTGGCTTCAATCCCTTTCTTTCAACCCCCGCCCTATAAGGTTTCTAGGGTCCAGAAATAGAAAACTTCTAACAGGCCCTTATTGAGTCACTCCCTCCCCCACCGGCCCCACAACCTCACTCCCACCCCTAACAAGCAGCACCCCACACACACTAGTACTGGTATGACTTCCATACTCATCAGCCCACCTGGAATGCTTGCCAACAACTTTTCCAGGTGCTGTTCACAACGGAGGAGGGTAGCCCTTCCAGACAGAGGCCCAGTAAGCAGTCAGTGAACCTGATGGTCAGCGAGCGGGCACTCCCCACTTGAGAGAAACTCTTTTGGCCACTACACCAACAATGTGGGATCTCAATTCCTAGCAAGGCCCAGAGGGCTTTACCAGGTATCACCCATTGCTCTTACATGACCCTCTGCGGAAGAGCTAGGAAACCTATGAATTTATCTAAGGTCAGTGAGAATTTTCAGGTTCCTATAAGAGAATGTCCGCCTGCCTTTCTAGAGTGGCTGATGTAAGCCTACGGGCTTTATACCCCTAACGGCCCGGAGGCACTGAGAACAGGAGGGCAATAAGTATTGCCTTTATTACTCAGTCAGTCTGCCTCAGACATGACAACGAAGTGGGAAGGGTTTGAAAGGAAAATCTTAGCGATTTGGTACAAGTGGCTCATTGAGTGTATAACAACAGAGATGACCCTAGCACGACAGAGACAAAGAAGTTAGCTAAAATAATCGTAATTGCCATGAGATACCCCAGAGACTCAGGAAAAGGAGAGCATGGCTCACTCACGGAGAGACTAACCTGTGGGCACCGCCAAGCCATGGGGAAGGACCAATGTGCCTACTGCAGGAAAGAAGGACACTGGAAAAATCAGTGCCTTGAAAACCCCAGGAGAGGTGCACGACCCTCCACTAGAGTGGATGGGCCTCATCTGCACGTAGAAAGACCCAAGCAAGAGACAATAATGCTTGAAGAAGCTCAATGAAGGGGTCAGGGCTCTGTTTCGCTTCGCCGCCAAAAGCCCAGGCTAACTCTCCAAGTAGGAGGCCAGGCAGTAAATTTCTTGGTGGACACAGGGGCCACCTTCTCAGGTTCAGAAAGGAATATGGGCACATTTTCAAGAAGAAAGATGTGAATTACTGTGAGCCCATGATTCCTTCCACAGATAACTCACACCAGAAGGTTTGCATGGAGGGTAGGTGGGTTTCCCAAGACAACAAGATAACAAATATCTATCAGCCCTTTGGCCCAGTTAGCCACCTGGTTATGATATCACTGGCTTCTGGCTCAGCTGCTGAGCCAGTGAAGCAGTTATAGCAGGAGAAGACTAGGTGGCCGGTGGCCATCAACGGAAGGACCAAATCTCCACAGTGGGCTTCCTGTTTCAATATGGAGCCACGTATGTTACCTGCTGGACACCATCTCTATCCTGAGCTCATAATTGCCATCCCAGGTCTAGAATGCGGCGCGCAGGTACACACTATATGAAACAGTCTCTGATTAACTCCTCTGGATAACTTGCTGACATGGGAGTCTGGATAGTCCTGTACATTTACTTTGCAGATTAGAAAACTCACTCAAAAACACACGGGAGTTCACCCAGAGACACACAACTGGTTAACAACAAAGTCATATTCAAACCAGCATCTGGACCAAGAGCACGGTGCCCCACAGAACTGTGCCCATCGAGCAGTCAATATCTCCTGGACTCTCAAAAGATCTGAGCTGACACCCACCCCCCCCACATCCTTGCAGCCCCAAAAGATTGTATTTCACAGGATGGCACCGGATCTGCAGCTCGCGGAGAGGGACATATCTGATCAGAGAACACAGGGCAGAACAAGGGGGAGGAGGGAAGAATGGAGCACACCCTGGCCCAATACACCTTGAGGATGATGTTCCCAATCAGAGAAGCCAATCCACAGAGAAGACCACATGGGCAGCCCCACGATGAGAAACGTCCCTCAAAGACCCATAGCCTTAGAGGGGACAACACTGGACACACAGTGTGGGAACTGCGCCCCAACTGACCCTGCCACTTCGAGGCATGATACTAAGAGAGTCAGAGGAAGAGAAAGAAAATGGAGCATCAAAGTCCCCGGGGAATGCCAAAGGTGGACTTTGTGGTCAGGGTTCGGTGCCCCCACAGACTGGACTGGAAAACACTCCTAAAGTTCACCACACAGTCCTTGTACTTTTCTTTCTGGTTAGTGTTGTTTTCTTTTAGTGTCATTGGATTTGGGTTGGGTTTTGTTTTCATTTTTGTTTGTTTTTCTTTTTGCTGCTTGGTTTAGCTCAGTCTTGTTTTGTGCATGTTATTACCTTTACAGGTCTGTCTAATTAAGAGAGGCTGGATGAAGAATCTGGAGGAGTAAACATGTGACCGGCCCTTTCCATTGGGCATGGGAGTGAGGAGGGTGGGGGGAAAGGAAGTGGTGTAAAGAAACCCAGAGACAAGGGTACAACAAGTGATGGAAAATGGTAGTGAGGGGGATGTAGGAGGCCTGGTAGGGCGTGATCAAAGGTAATGTAACCAAGAGGAATTACTGAAACCCAAAGGAAGACTGAGCATGTCAGTGGGCACAAGAGGAAAATCAAAGGGTATAGAAGAGTGAGCTGGGAAGCAAGGGCCAGTTATAGACGTCTAAAAAAAGGCATGTACATATGTACATATATTTACAAAGGGGCATGGGGAAATAGATCTATGTCCATATGTTTATAGATTTAGTATTGAGGTAGCAGATGGACATAGGGCCTCCGCTCAAGGAATCCCTCATTGCAAGAACACTGTTTTATAAAATTGGCATTCTAAGATGCTCACCTTTCCTACACAATCACTGACCACAAAGCGGCTGCATAAGCAAATGTGGTGAAGAAATCCGATGGTGTCCAGCTACCTAAAGATATAGCGTGTGGGGTCTTAAAGGCTTGAGGGTAAAGAAACAGCCATCTGGCTCTGAAGCAACAGAGCCCACATGGAGAAAGCATACCAGCCTGTGTGATCACAAAGTTTTAAAGGGATAAGGCAACAGGCATCATGAGAACAAAAAAATCTTATCATGGAGAATGAGAGGGGACTGCCGGGTATAGACCCAAAACCTATTTGCAGTGCACTGGACATCCCCTTACAGAAGGAACTCAGAGTGGAGATTAAAGAATACAGGGTATGAGACAGCAAAGATGAAACACAACTTTCCTCTAGTTCTTAATGCTTCCTCTTGCCCCACTATCATGATCCCAGTTCTACCATACTAATCTGGCCAAACTAGAGAAGGTATTCTAGTACCGATAGGAATTTCAAACACGGGGAATCCAGAGTGGATGGGCCCTTTACCAGTGTTATGAGTGGAGATACTGGGAGGGTGGAGGAAGGGCAGGATGGAAAGTGGGAACCGATTACAAGGATCTTCATTGACCTCAAAAGAAAGGTGGGTGAAGATATGACAAAAGAATTAGTACATTTCCAAGGATTGATGAGGGATGGGTGGCGGGCATTGAGGGGGGAAAAATGAGGAGCTGAGGCCAGGGGCTTGGGTGGAGAGTGGATATTTTGTGAATAAGGAGGGCAATTAATGTACAGATGTGCTTCAAACAGATGATGTATTTATGGATTGCGGTTAGTGTTGTAGGAGCCACTAATGAAAAGATCATAAAAGAAACAAAAATAATCTTGGCAGAGGGCTCATGCAAGGATGATCTCAGGCTGGATGAGACCAGTCAAAACAGCTACTGGAGTGGCCTCACCCTGTGTCTATTACTGAGTCAGCCATGATGCTTAGGACCCACAGCCCCAGCAGCTGGCCAGAGAGGGAGGTGGATCTCTGAGGCCATTCCACAGGGGGAATGGTCTTCTGTCCTGCAGGGCCCACCCTCCTTTGTAAGCGTGCTGCCTGGGGCAAGGCTTTCATGGAGTCCACACCATGGGAGCTCTACTACTCATGGGGGATTGGCAGGAAGCCTCTGCTCATGTGCATACACCACCACCTAGCTGGAGGATCTCCGTGAACAAAGCCTGAGGCAGACAACAAGCCCACTAACTGATGCTGTAAGAGATACAATCAGCATCCAGAAACCTGCAACTGGGAGCAAGAGGCAGCATACCTTGGTCCCAGCCCCTCCCACTCTAATCTACAAGGAGTGACATTGCAAAGCAGAGGGTTTTCATAAAGCACTTCCAGGACAGTGGAATGAGCAGCCTCGTTTGTGGACATGGATACTCTGTGATCCAGACGTACTACCTCCTCCCTTCCAGTCAGCTGAGACAAAAACCCTTGCAAGCAGAAAGCCATGCATCTGAACAGTATCCACCAGCCACTCTTGTGCAGCCCAGCTGCCTCCAAAGAGCCTTCCTGAGTGTGAGAGAAATCATGCAGAAGCCTGGTCTGCACTCAAGAGAGTTTTATGAGCGTTAGGGAGGCGTGGTGGGCAAGTCTGGCCGACCCCAGTGGCTGAATTGAATTTACATGGCCTAGATTGGTCAATCCAGGTACAGGAACCACCCAGGTGACCTCCCCTTCATGGCCAGAAATCTGGACCTCTGAGCATGCACAGGGTGCCTCTCCTAACTGGGCTCTTATCTTGGCCCTATGGGCATGCATAACGGATGCCCCAGTCCCTAGCATAGCTACCTAACATTTGCCCCCCTGAAGAGATATGGACCCAAATCTTTGGGGTACTGGGCGACGACATCTCTAGCTACTTCCTGCTGGCAAAAGGGGCGAAGTGGGGCTTTGGGTCCATACCCTTCCTACACTGCTGGGAGGGGTTGTCCATTGAGGGCAACTTTATCCAGGATGGATAAGGTTGAGGTGGTCCAGGAGATGGTAGTCGTGGACCTGGCACACTTGGTTCAGAAGCTTTAATCACCCGATAACGTCTGAGAAAAACAAACGGTCTAAAAGGTGTACAGTTTGACTACGACAAGGCTAAGCTTATGAGGTGGCAGTGGCCTTGAAATTAGGTGAGTGTCACAGGAAACAAAAAAAATCTTAGGATTACCAGACATGTGTGTTTGTTCATTGGAAGTACAGGAAGAGGGATAAAAGCATTCACACTTTCCCCTAGGAGGGCACAGGTTTGGGCACTACTAGGTGCAGTCGGATCACTGATTCATTTATGATGCTAAGGTCTTGGACACGCTGATCAGACCCATCCTTCTTTTTAACCCTATAACGCTTCAATTTTAATTTTGGGAAAAAATTTTCTTTTTGTTGTGGACTTTCATAGTTATAAATATATATATATGTATTAATATATACATTTTTAATGTTATGAAAACATCATGCTTCGCGTTATAGAGTTAAATGGAAATAATGGGCTAGTGCAGGACGAGTCAAAAGTGACCAAAATAGAGTAACTGCCTAAGTCATTTTGAATTTTCTTGGGTTCAATTGGAGTAAAGGCTTGTAAATTACCCGGGGTCCAAATTCCCATGGTGCCTCCTACAACGGGTAGAATGTTCAGGGATGTTTCAGGGCTGGGAGATTAATAACCCCTAAGTCCAGGATACCTTAGGGCAGGGGTCCTGAAACTGTTTACCCAGGGGGCCAGTTCACTATCCCTCAGGCCTTTTGAAGGAAAGTCTATAGTTTGAAAAAAACAAACATTACAAACAAATTCATGTACACACTGCACATATTGATTTGAAGTTCAAAAAAAAAAATAAATGGGGCACATACACCCGGCAGAAAGGATCAACGTCCTCGGCTACCTGCATGTGGCCCACAGGTTGTAGTTTGAGGACCCCTGCTCTCGGCATTCACCAAGAGGATGTGGTTTCAACCCAAAAGCTTGGAGACTCTACAATTTGTTTAAAAGTGATGGGGCAGAAGGAGTCCCTGATTGACCCACGCAAGACTAGTTTTCCCATCCCCTATTACTAAGAGTTCATAGTTATGGTTAAAGGGAACCAGGATATCCCGATCTGATCCCGTTACTTCAAGTGTGGGCTGACATTGCCACTAAGAAGCCTGCAAATATAAAAGACTTACTCCCTCCCGCAAAGAAAGGGCCCTTGTTTCCAAGGTTTCAGGAAACATGGAAGGACCGGAAAAACAAACGGTCCAAGTTCCCAAAACCACATAGGTGGAGGCCATCCCTCCCCATCACCCTCCCCCACCCCTCCCCTCCCCTCCCCCACCCCTCCCCTCCCCATCACCCTCCCCCCCTCCCCTCCCCTCCCCAACCCCTCCCCTCCCCAACCCCTACACTCCCCTCCACCTCCCCCCTCCCACCCCCCCCTCCCACTCCCCCCCTCCCCTCCCCCCCCTCCCCTCCCCTCCCCTCCCCTCCCCTCCCCTCCCCTCCCCTCCCGATCTCTCTCCCCTAATCGGCTTTATCCCATTTTGCAGGAGAACTCTGAGAGTGGGAGAGCTGGCTTCAATCCCTTTCTTTCAACCCCCGCCCTATAAGGTTTCTAGGGTCCAGAAATAGAAAACTTCTAACAGGCCCTTATTGAGTCACTCCCTCCCCCACCGGCCCCACAACCTCACTCCCACCCCTAACAAGCAGCCCCCCACACACACTAGTACTGGTATGACTTCCATACTCATCAGCCCACCTGGAATGCTTGCCAACAACTTTTCCAGGTGCTGTTCACAACGGAGGAGGGTAGCCCTTCCAGACAGAGGCCCAGTAAGCAGTCAGTGAACCTGATGGTCAGCGAGCGGGCACTCCCCACTTGAGAGAAACTCTTTTGGCCACTACACCAACAATGTGGGATCTCAATTCCTAGCAAGGCCCAGAGGGCTTTACCAGGTATCACCCATTGCTCTTACATGACCCTCTGCGGAAGAGCTAGGAAACCTATGAATTTATCTAAGGTCAGTGAGAATTTTCAGGTTCCTATAAGAGAATGTCCGCCTACCTTTCTAGAGTGGCTGATGTAAGCCTACGGGCTTTATACCCCTAACGGCCCGGAGGCACTGAGAACAGGAGGGCAATAAGTATTGCCTTTATTACTCAGTCAGTCTGCCTCAGACATGACAACGAAGTGGGAAGGGTTTGAAAGGAAAATCTTAGCGATTTGGTACAAGTGGCTCATTGAGTGTATAACAACAGAGATGACCCTAGCACGACAGAGACAAAGAAGCTAGCTCAAATAATCGTAATTGCCATGAGATACCCCAGAGACTCAGGAAAAGGAGAGCATGGCTCACTCACGGAGAGACTAACCTGTGGGCACTGCCAAGCCATGGGGAAGGACCAATGTGCCTACTGCAGGAAAGAAGGACACTGGAAAAATCAGTGCCTTGAAAACCCCAGGAGAGGTGCACGACCCTCCACTAGAGTGGATGGGCCTCATCTGCACGTAGAAAGACCCAAGCAAGAGACAATAATGCTTGAAGAAGCTCAATGAAGGGGTCAGGGCTCTGTTTCGCTTCGCCGCCAAAAGCCCAGGCTAACTCTCCAAGTAGGAGGCCAGGCAGTAAATTTCTTGGTGGACACAGGGGCCACCTTCTCAGGTTCAGAAAGGAATATGGGCACATTTTCAAGAAGAAAGATGTGAATTACTGTGAGCCCATGATTCCTTCCACAGATAACTCACACCAGAAGGTTTGCATGGAGGGTAGGTGGGTTTCCCAAGACAACAAGATAACAAATATCTATCAGCCCTTTGGCCCAGTTAGCCACCTGGTTATGATATCACTGGCTTCTGGCTCAGCTGCTGAGCCAGTGAAGCAGTTATAGCAGGAGAAGACTAGGTGGCCGGTGGCCATCAACGGAAGGACCAAATCTCCACAGTGGGCTTCCTGTTTCAATATGGAGCCACGTATGTTACCTGCTGGACACCATCTCTATCCTGAGCTCATAATTGCCATCCCAGGTCTAGAATGCGGCGCGCAGGTACACACTATATGAAACAGTCTCTGATTAACTCCTCTGGATAACTTGCTGACATGGGAGTCTGGATAATCCTGTACATTTACTTTGCAGATAAGAAAACTCACTCAAAAACACACGGGAGTTCACCCAGAGACACACAACTGGTTAACAACAAAGTCATATTCAAACCAGCATCTGGACCAAGAGCACGGTGCCCCACAGAACTGTGCCCATCGAGCAGTCAATATCTCCTGGACTCTCAAAAGATCTGAGCTGACACCCACCCCCCCCACATCCTTGCAGCCCCAAAAGATTGTATTTCACAGGATGGCACCGGATCTGCAGCTCGCGGAGAGGGACATATCTGATCAGAGAACACAGGGCAGAACAAGGGGGAGGAGGGAAGAATGGAGCACACCCTGGCCCAATACACCTTGAGGATGATGTTCCCAATCAGAGAAGCCAATCCACAGAGAAGACCACATGGGCAGCCCCACGATGAGAAACGTCCCTCAAAGACCCATAGCCTTAGAGGGGACAACACTGGACACACAGTGTGGGAACTGCGCCCCAACTGACCCTGCCACTTCGAGGCATGATACTAAGAGAGTCAGAGGAAGAGAAAGAAAATGGAGCATCAAAGTCCCCGGGGAATGCCAAAGGTGGACTTTGTGGTCAGGGTTCGGTGCCCCCACAGACTGGACTGGAAAACACTCCTAAAGTTCACCACACAGTCCTTGTACTTTTCTTTCTGGTTAGTGTTGTTTTCTTTTAGTGTCATTGGATTTGGGTTGGGTTTTGTTTTCATTTTTGTTTGTTTTTCTTTTTGCTGCTTGGTTTAGCTCAGTCTTGTTTTGTGCATGTTATTACCTTTACAGGTCTGTCTAATTAAGAGAGGCTGGATGAAGAATCTGGAGGAGTAAACATGTGACCGGCCCTTTTCATTGGGCATGGGAGTGAGGAGGGTGGGGGGAAAGGAAGTGGTGTAAAGAAACCCAGAGACAAGGGTACAACAAGTGATGGAAAATGGTAGTGAGGGGGATGTAGGAGGCCTGGTAGGGCGTGGTCAAAGGTAATGTAACCAAGAGGAATTACTGAAACCCAAAGGAAGACTGAGCATGTCAGTGGGCACAAGAGGAAAATCAAAGGGTATAGAAGAGTGAGCTGGGAAGCAAGGGTCAGTTATAGACGTCTAAAAAAAGGCATGTACATATGTACATATATTTACAAAGGGGCATGGGGAAATAGATCTATGTCCATATGTTTATAGATTTAGTATTGAGGTAGCAGATGGACATAGGGCCTCCGCTCAAGGAATCCCTCATTGCAAGAACACTGTTTTATAAAATTGGCATTCTAAGATGCTCACCTTTCCTACACAATCACTGACCACAAAGCGGCTGCATAAGTAAATGTGGTGAAGAAATCCGATGGTGTCCAGCTACCTAAAGATATAGCGTGTGGGGTCTTAAAGGCTTGAGGGTAAAGAAACAGCCATCTGGCTCTGAAGCAACAGAGCCCACATGGAGAAAGCATACCAGCCTGTGTGATCACAAAGTTTTAAAGGGATAAGGCAAGAGGCATCATGAGAACAAAAAAATCTTATCATGGAGAATGAGAGGGGACTGCCGGGTATAGACCCAAAACCTATTTGCAGTGCACTGGACATCCCCTTACAGAAGGAACTCAGAGTGGAGATTAAAGAATACAGGGTATGAGACAGCAAAGATGAAACACAACTTTCCTCTAGTTCTTAATGCTTCCTCTTGCCCCACTATCATGATCCCAGTTCTACCATACTAATCTGGCCAAACTAGAGAAGGTATTCTAGTACCGATAGGAATTTCAAACACGGGGAATCCAGAGTGGATGGGCCCTTTACCAGTGTTATGAGTGGAGATACTGGGAGGGTGGAGGAAGGGCAGGATGGAAAGTGGGAACCGATTACAAGGATCTTCATTGACCTCAAAAGAAAGGTGGGTGAAGATATGACAAAAGAATTAGTACATTTCCAAGGATTGATGAGGGATGGGTGGCGGGCATTGAGGGGGGAAAAATGAGGAGCTGAGGCCAGGGGCTTGGGTGGAGAGTGGATATTTTGTGAATAAGGAGGGCAATTAATGTACAGATGTGCTTCAAACAGATGATGTATTTATGGATTGCGGTTAGTGTTGTAGGAGCCACTAATGAAAAGATCATAAAAGAAACAAAAATAATCTTGGCAGAGGGCTCATGCAAGGATGATCTCAGGCTGGATGAGACCAGTCAAAACAGCTACTGGAGTGGCCTCACCCTGTGTCTATTACTGAGTCAGCCATGATGCTTAGGACCCACAGCCCCAGCAGCTGGCCAGAGAGGGAGGTGGATCTCTGAGGCCATTCCACAGGGGGAATGGTCTTCTGTCCTGCAGGGCCCACCCTCCTTTGTAAGCGTGCTGCCTGGGGCAAGGCTTTCATGGAGTCCACACCATGGGAGCTCTACTACTCATGGGGGATTGGCAGGAAGCCTCTGCTCATGTGCATACACCACCACCTAGCTGGAGGATCTCCGTGAACAAAGCCTGAGGCAGACAACAAGCCCACTAACTGATGCTGTAAGAGATACAATCAGCATCCAGAAACCTGCAACTGGGAGCAAGAGGCAGCATACCTTGGTCCCAGCCCCTCCCACTCTAATCTACAAGGAGTGACATTGCAAAGCAGAGGGTTTTCATAAAGCACTTCCAGGACAGTGGAATGAGCAGCCTCGTTTGTGGACATGGATACTCTGTGATCCAGACGTACTACCTCCTCCCTTCCAGTCAGCTGAGACAAAAACCCTTGCAAGCAGAAAGCCATGCATCTGAACAGTATCCACCAGCCACTCTTGTGCAGCCCAGCTGCCTCCAAAGAGCCTTCCTGAGTGTGAGAGAAATCATGCAGAAGCCTGGTCTGCACTCAAGAGAGTTTTATGAGCGTTAGGGAGGCGTGGTGGGCAAGTCTGGCCGACCCCAGTGGCTGAATTGAATTTACATGGCCTAGATTGGTCAATCCAGGTACAGGAACCACCCAGGTGACCTCCCCTTCATGGCCAGAAATCTGGACCTCTGAGCATGCACAGGGTGCCTCTCCTAACTGGGCTCTTATCTTGGCCCTATGGGCATGCATAACGGATGCCCCAGTCCCTAGCATAGCTACCTAACATTTGCCCCCCTGAAGAGATATGGACCCAAATCTTTGGGGTACTGGGCGACGACATCTCTAGCTACTTCCTGCTGGCAAAAGGGGCGAAGTGGGGCTTTGGGTCCATACCCTTCCTACACTGCTGGGAGGGGTTGTCCATTGAGGGCAACTTTATCCAGGATGGATAAGGTTGAGGTGGTCCAGGAGATGGTAGTCGTGGACCTGGCACACTTGGTTCAGAAGCTTTAATCACCCGATAACGTCTGAGAAAAACAAACGGTCTAAAAGGTGTACAGTTTGACTACGACAAGGCTAAGCTTATGAGGTGGCAGTGGCCTTGAAATTAGGTGAGTGTCACAGGAAACAAAAAAAATCTTAGGATTACCAGACATGTGTGTTTGTTCATTGGAAGTACAGGAAGAGGGATAAAAGCATTCACACTTTCCCCTAGGAGGGCACAGGTTTGGGCACTACTAGGTGCAGTCGGATCACTGATTCATTTATGATGCTAAGGTCTTGGACACGCTGATCAGACCCATCCTTCTTTTTAACCCTATAACGCTTCAATTTTAATTTTGGGAAAAAATTTTCTTTTTGTTGTGGACTTTCATAGTTATAAATATATATATATGTATTAATATATACATTTTTAATGTTATGAAAACATCATGCTTCGCGTTATAGAGTTAAATGGAAATAATGGGCTAGTGCAGGACGAGTCAAAAGTGACCAAAATAGAGTAACTGCCTAAGTCATTTTGAATTTTCTTGGGTTCAATTGGAGTAAAGGCTTGTAAATTACCCGGGGTCCAAATTCCCATGGTGCCTCCTACAACGGGTAGAATGTTCAGGGATGTTTCGGGGCTGGGAGATTAATAACCCCTAAGTCCAGGATACCTTAGGGCAGGGGTCCTGAAACTGTTTACCCAGGGGGCCAGTTCACTATCCCTCAGGCCTTTTGAAGGAAAGACTATAGTTTAAAAAAACAAATATTACGAACAAATTCATGTGCACACTGCACATATTGATTTGAAGTTCAAAAAAAAAAAATAAATGGGGCACATACACCCGGCAGAAAGGATCAACGTCCTCGGCTGTCTGCATGTGGCCCACAGGTTGTAGTTTGAGGACCCCTGCTCTCGGCATTCACCAAGAGGATGTGGTTTCAACCCAAAAGCTTGGAGACTCTACAATTTGTTTAAAAGTGATGGGGCAGAAGGAGTCCCTGATTGACCCACGCAAGACTAGTTTTCCCATCCCCTATTACTAAGAGTTCATAGTTATGGTTAAAGGGAACCAGGATATCCCGATCTGATCCCGTTACTTCAAGTGTGGGCTGACATTGCCACTAAGAAGCCTGCAAATATAAAAGACTTACTCCCTCCCGCAAAGAAAGGGCCCTTGTTTCCAAGGTTTCAGGAAACATGGAAGGACCGGAAAAACAAACGGTCCAAGTTCCCAAAACCACATAGGTGGAGGCCATCCCTCCCCATCACCCTCCCCCACCCCTCCCCCACCCTTCCTCTCCCCTCCCCTCCCCTCCCCTCCCCTCACGATCTCTCTCCCCTAATCGGCTTTATCCCATTTTGCAGGAGAACTCTGAGAGTGGGAGAGCTGGCTTCAATCCCTTTCTTTCAACCCCCGCCCTATAAGGTTTCTAGGGTCCAGAAATAGAAAACTTCTAACAGGCCCTTATTGAGTCACTCCCTCCCCCACCGGCCCCACAACCTCACCCCCACCCCTAACAAGCAGCCCCCCACACACACTAGTACTGGTATGACTTCCATACTCATCAGCCCACCTGGAATGCTTGCCAACAACTTTTCCAGGTGCTGTTCACAACGGAGGAGGGTAGCCCTTCCAGACAGAGGCCCAGTAAGCAGTCAGTGAACCTGATGGTCAGCGAGCGGGCACTCCCCACTTGAGAGAAACTCTTTTGGCCACTACACCAACAATGTGGGATCTCAATTCCTAGCAAGGCCCAGAGGGCTTTACCAGGTATCACCCATTGCTCTTACATGACCCTCTGCGGAAGAGCTAGGAAACCTATGAATTTATCTAAGGTCAGTGAGAATTTTCAGGCTAAGAGAATGTCTGCCTTCCTTTCTAGAGTGGCTGATGGAAGCCTACAGGCTTTATACCCCTAACAGCCCGGAGGCCCCGAGAACAGGAGGGCAATAAATATTGCCTTTATGACTCAGTCAGTCTGCCTCAGACATGAAAAAGAAGTGGGAAGGGTTTCAAGGGAAAAATCTTAGTGATTTGATACAAGTGGTTCATTGAGTATATAACAACCGAGATGACCCTAGCACGACAGAGACAAAGAAACTAGCTAAAATACTTGGAATTGCCATGAGAGACCCCAGAGACTCAGGAAAAGGAGAGCATGGCCCACTCACGGAGAGACTAACCTCTGGGCACCTCCAAGCCATGGGGAAGGATCAATGTGCCTACTGCAGGAAAGAAGGACACTGGAAAAATCAGTGCCTTGAAAACCCCAGGAGAGGTCCACGACCCTCCACAAGAGTGGACGGGCCTCATCTGCAACAAGAAAGACCCAAGCAAGAGACAATAAGGCTTGAAGAGCTGAATGAAGGGGTCAGGGCTCTGTTTCACTTCGCCGCCAAAACCCAGGCTAACACTCCATGTAGGAGGCCAGGAAGTAAATTTCTTGGTGGACATAGGAGCCACCTTCTCAGGTTCAGAAAGGAATACGGGCACATTTTCAAAAAGAAAGATGTGTATTACTGTGAGCCTATGATTCCTTCCACAGATAACTCACACCAGAAGGTTTGCATGGAGGTTAGGTGGGCTTCCCAAGACAACAAGATAACAAATATCTATCTGCCCTTTCTCCCAGTTAGCCACCTGGTTATGATGGCACTGGCTCCTGGCTCAGCTGCTGAGCCAGTGAAGCAGTTATAGCAGGAGAAGACTAGGTGGCCGGTGGCCATCAACGGAAGGACCAAATCTCCACAGTGGGCTTCCTGTTTCAATATGGAGCCACGTCTGTCACCTACTGGACACCATCTCTATTCTGAGCTCATAATTGCCACCCCAGGTCTTGAATGCAGCGCGCAGATTCACACTATATGAAACAGTCTCTGATTAACCCTTCTCAATAACTTGCTGATATGGGCTTCTGGATAATCCAGTACATTTACTTTCCAGATGAGAAAACTCCCTCAAAACACACAGGAGTTGACCCAGAGACACACAACTGGTTAACAACAAAGTCATATTCACAACCAGCTTCTGGACCAAGAGCACGGTGCCTCACAGAACTGTGCCCATCGAGAAGTCAATATCTCCTGGACTCTCAAAAGATCTGAGCTGATGCCCCCCCTCCCACCTCCTTGCAGCCCCCAAAGATTGTATTTCACAGGATGGCACCGGAGCTGCAGCTCGCAGAGAGGGACATATCTGATCAGAGAACACAGAGCAGAACAAGGCGGAGGAGGGGAGAATGGAGCACATCCTGGCCCACTACACCTTGAGGATGATGTTCCCAATCAGAGAAGCCAGTCCACAGAAAAGACCACATGGGCAGCCCCACGATGAGAAACGTCCCTCAAAGACCCATTGCCCTAGAGGGGACAACACTGGAGACACAGTGTGGGAACTGCGCCCGAACTGATCTTGCTACATCGAGGCATGACACTAAGGGAGTGCAGCAGAAGAGCTAGAAAACGGAGCATCAAAGTTCCCGGGGAATGCCAAAGGTGGACTTTGTGGTCAGGGCTCGGTGCCCCAACAGACTGGACTGGAAAACACTCCTAAAGTTCACCACACAGTCCTTGTACTAACTATGAGCTTTTCTTTCTTGGTTAGTTTTGTTTTCTTTTAGTGTCATTGGATTTTTGTTGTCTTGGTTTTTTTTCCGTTGCTTGTCTTGGTTTTGTGCATGTTATTACCTTTTCTGGTCTGTCTAAATTAGATAGGCTGGATGTCCAATCTGGAGGACAAAACCCAGGACCAACACTTCTGGGGGGTGGGGCATGGGAAAGAGGGAGGTGGGCATAAAGGAAGCGGTGTTAAGAAACCCAGAAACAAGAGAACAGGAAGTCATGCATATCCGTGGTGAGGTAGATGTAGGAGGCCTGGTAGGGCGGGATCAAGGGTAATGGAACCAAGAAGAATTACTGAAACCCAAAGGAAGACTGAGCATGGCAGTGGGCACAAGAGGAAAATGAAAGGGAAATAGAAGAGCAAGCCAGGAAGCAAGGGCCTATTATAGAGGTCTTTAAAAAAGTATGTCCATATGTAAATATATTCATATATGAGCATGGGGAAATAGACCTACGTCCATATATTTATAGGTTTCGTATTAAGGTAGCAGATGGACTCTGGGCCTCCACTCAAGTACTCCCTCATTGCAAGAATACTTTGTTCTATTAAATTGGCATTCTATGGTGCTCACCTTCCCCACAGGTACACTGAAGACAAAGCTGATGGTGCCCAGCTGTCAAAAGATATAGCGTCTGAGGTCTTAAAAGCTTGAATGTAAACAAGCGGCCACCTAGCTCAGAAACAACAAAGCCCACATGGAATAATCACACCAGCCTATGAGATCACGAGGTTTCGAAGGGATCAGGTGTCAGGCATCATCAGAACAAAAACATCTTATTGGGAATGAGAAGAGTGCTTGGTAGAGACCCAAAGCCCATTTCCAGACCACTGGACAATACCTTACAGAAGGGTCTCAGAGAGGAGATGAGCCAAGACTAGGTACGAGACAGCAATGATGAAACACAACTTTCCTCTAGTTGCTAAATGCTTTCTCTCCCCCCATTATCATGACCCCAATTCTACCTTACAAATCTGGCTAGACTAGAGAATGTACACTGGTACAGATAGCAACTGGAAACACAGGGAATCCAGGGTGGATGAGTCCTTTAGGACCAGTATTATGAGTGAAGACACTGAGAGGGTAAGAGGGAGGGCAGTTTGGAAACGGGGAACTGATTACAAGGATGTACATTTTACTTCAACAGAAAAGTGGGTGAAGGGGGATATCAGACAGTGCAAGATATGACAAAAATTAGTAAATTACCAAGGATTGATGAGCGAGGGGTAGCGCACATTGGGGGTGGGGATGGGAATGAGGAGCTGAGGCCATGGGCTTGGGTGGAGAGTGGATATTTTGAGAATGAGGGAAATGAATGTACAAATGTGCTTTACACAACTGATGTATGCATAGAATGTGTTTAGTGTTGTATGAGCCCCTAATAAAACGTTTAAAAAAAAGATCTGGGCAGAGGACTCATTCAAGGATTATCTCAGGCTGGATTAGACCCTTCTAAGTAGAAAGTCCTGCATCTGAACAGTATCCACCAGCCATTCATGTCCAGTTATGCTGCCTCCAAAGAGCCTTCCTGGGTTTGTCAGATCTCTCTGAGGACAGACAGACCTTGGTCCTCTGCTCTGCGTGAGAAAGAATGCATGTAGAAGCCTGATTGTCATCCAAGTGGGTTTTATGAGCATTAGGGAGGCATGGTGGGCAACCCTGGTCAACCCCAGCAGCTGAATTTAATTTACTTGGCCTTGGTGGGTCAATCAAGTTGCAGCACTCACCCAGGTGTACCTCCTCTTCCTGGCCGGAAACCTGAACCTCTGAGCACGCACAGTGTGCCACTCCTTCTTGGGCTGCTACCTTGGCCCTCTGGGCATGCATAATGGACACCCCAGTCCCTAGGATAGCTACCTAACATTTGCCCCCTGAAGAGGTATGGACCCAAATCTTTGGGGTACTGGGCGACGACATCTCTAAGTACTTCCTGCTGCAAAAGGGGCAAATGGGGCTCAGAAGGGATTGTCCACTCAGGTCCCAGGATGGATAAAGTTGAGGTTGTTCAGGAAATCGTGGTCCTGCAGCTGGCACACTTGGTTTGGAGGCCTTGGTAACCTGAGAACTTCTGGAAAAACAAACAAAAAGACAAAAGGTTGAAGAGTTTAAGTGAGACAAGTCTAAGTTTCGGAGGAGGTCGTTCCCTTCAAGTTAGGTGAGTGTCACAAGAAATAAATATACTTAGGATTATCAGGCATGTGTTTGTTCACTCTAAGTACAGGAACGGGGATTAAAGCATTCACAATTTCCCTAGGAGGGCACAGGGTTTGGGCACTACTAGGTGCAGTGGGATCACTGCTTCATTTATGATCCTAAGGTCTTACACCTGCTGATAAGACCCATCCTTTTTAACCCTATAATGGCTCAATTTTCAATTTGGGGGAAATGTTTTTGTTTTTATTCTTTATTTTCAAAGTTATCTACCTATTTATCTGTCTGTTTATCTATCTATCTATTAATATATACATTTCTTTATATGTTATGGAAATATGCTCAGCGTTATAGAGTTAAATGGTAATATTGGGGTACTACAGGGGGAGTCAACCGTAATCAAAAGTAGAGTAACTGCCTAAGTCATTTTTAATTTTCTTGGCTTCAATTTGAATAAAAGGCTGGTAAATTACCCAGGGACCAAATTTCCCTGGTGCCTCTACTATGGGTAGAATGATCAGGGGTGTGTCAGGGCTGCGAGAATAGTAACCCCTAAGTCCAGGATCCCTTAGGGCAGGGGTCCTCAAACTGTTTACCTAGGGGGCCAGTTCTGTCCCTCAGATCATTGGAGGGTCAGACTATAGTTTTTTAAAAACCTATGAACAAGTTCCTATGCACACTGCACGAGTCGGCTGCTAAGCAGGACAGGCAGAGGCAGCAAAAACACCCTGAGGGTGGAATAAATATCGTCAGGCCACATGTGTCCCACGGGCCACAGTTTGAGGACGCCTGCCTTAGGGGTTCCTGTGTGCACTGGGGATGAAGGTCTCTACTGCTCCTCAAAAGGAGAAATGCTCTAACTTCTGGCATCTCCGCCCATTTCCCATCACTCTACAGAACTGTTCCAGGTGAATCAGGGTTGGAAGGAAAAGTGTGCCATTCTCTGGCCACCATTCTCCTTTCTCAAATAAAGTTGCATAGTGTATCAGCTTTTGTTTGTCTAGCCTCTGTGTCAACTCTATCCCAATTGGACAGGATTCATGCAAGGGGGCAATTCCTGAGTATGAAGCTGCTAAGTCCCATCTGGAAAGCACAAAACAAGGCTATTTAGAGCTTGCTGCCTCAAGGTCAATAACCCCGCTTCAGAGCAGACCCCTGGTGTGCTATTAAACTGATGCCTCTGACAGGTGCCCCCACCATAGACAAAGGGTCAAAGAGCAGTCGCTGTGGGCGACTTTAGGTCCAACCATTTTCTAGACAATAAGCTAGGAGGACCACTGCTTGGGATGGCCCCACAGCCTTCTAAGATTCCTGCTGGCAGGAGCAGACTCTCAAATCTCTGAAGGGAAGGGGCATCTGGCAGCTCAGGGAACCTTTAGGAAAATAGGAATTTCTGGCTGGAACATCATGGCAGCTGAGCTATATTAAGAGCTGTCCCCAAAAGTGCATGAAGAAACACCACTGAAAGCCTAAAAGTAAGGGTTACCCAGGCTAGGCTTCCGAACGCCTTTGTCTTAAGACTGAGCAACGGAAAACCAGCCAGTAACAAGGAACAAACCTACACTGGTAGAACACTAACCCTAGAACACCTGAAG
Organism: Tenrec ecaudatus; assembly: GCF_050624435.1. Taxonomy (NCBI): domain Eukaryota; kingdom Metazoa; phylum Chordata; class Mammalia; order Afrosoricida; family Tenrecidae; genus Tenrec; species Tenrec ecaudatus. The sequence continues at coordinate 277,430,275 of NC_134530.1, read as the reverse complement.
TTTTCAATGCAGGAAATAATATTTTTTTGTTTTTATTCTTTACTTTCATTGTTATCAATATATATGACAACCAAAGTATATTTTAAAAGTATAAATTTTCAAAAATATAACCAAATTGTCATATTTATAATATATAATTTTGGTACCAGATACATTTTAATTAAATGTTACAAAAAAGTCCTGCTCAGTGTTATAGGGCTCAAGCAGCTTGTTTTAAAAACCAGGAGAAAGGCAAAGGGAACGGAGGGGAAAAGGGAAACATTTGGCTGCCGGGACAAGGCAGGGCTATCTCCCAGGCCTAAATCAACCAGCTCCCGAGGCAGTGCCCTTCCACGTGTTTGGACTGGTGGGCACCATTTTGGCCAGGGTCATAGGCCCTGTTTCCCCATGGCGGCTATGTAGGTTCTCTGGTAAAACCATAAAGAGCCTTGATAATGGTGAAGTCATTCTGAACTGACAGAAGCCACCATGAAAGGTAAATAAAGTAGCTATGAACTGTCAATGAACTAGCTGATATTGGGGTGGTAGGTCGTGCAGACGTAGCCCAAGGGAATGTCCCAAAGGAAATGGATGTTCAGAAGGCTTTTGAGAACAAGAGCAGTTTTTGTTCAACTAAGAATGGCTAACCGCAACACCCCACTTCTCTACTCTGCCTGCTTGCACACCTGCACATTGCACAAGTATAAAAACATTTGGAAAATTCAACTGGGGGCTGCTCAGTCTCCTCTCAAGAGGGCTGACAGACCCTGTGCAGAAAATAAAACTTTTTCTGTTGAACTTGCCGGTGGTCGGAGATGCTTTCTTTCTGGGAATGGACAGTAGCTACAACATTTCGAGGTGCACCGAGATCCGAGTGCCACTGTCGGAGCCTGCTTAGAAAGGGGAACCAGGACATCCTGATCTGATCCCTTAAATTCATGTGTGGATTGACATTGCCACTAAGAAGCCAACATATATAAAAGACTTCCTCCCCCAACATAAAGAGTTCTTGTTTCCAAGATTTCAGTAAACATGGCAGGAGCGGAAAAACAACCTGTCCAAGTTCCTAAAACCACCAAGGTGGAGGCTGTCCCTGTCCCTCCCCCTCCCTTCCCCCTTTCCCTCCCTGTCTGATTTATCCCATTTTGCAAGAGGACTCTGGGAGCAGGAGAGCTGGCTTCCGACCCTTGGTGCCGCTGCCACCCTATCAGGTTCCCAAGGGGCCGGAGAGAGGAATACTCACAGCCTCTTTTTGAGCCCCCCCACCCCACAACAAATACACTAGGGCAGACATGTCTTAACAACCCCCAGAGAAAGATCACTCAGCAGCAGCCATTCTCCCCTTAAGGCAAGCAGCCCCCAAACCTGGGAAGACTCCCGAATCCCTTTTTCAGTATATGTTCCCTTTTGTTCCAGGGATTTGTATAATTGGAACCAACAAAACCCCTTTTTTCTGACAAACCATTAGGTCTGATTTCTTTGCTAGATATGGTTTTCCATACGCATCAGCCCACCTGAGGTGATTTCCTGCAACTTCTCCAGGTGCTGTTCATATCAGAGGAATGGGACCCCTTCCAGAGAGGCCCAGAAGGCAGTCAATGGACCTAATGGTCAGCCAGCGGGCACTCCCCACTTGAGAGAAATTTTTTTCCCCACTGCACAACCAATGTGGGATCCAAACTCCTAGCAAGGCCCAGAGGGCTTAAGCAGATATCACCAGTTGCTCTTGCAGGGCCTCCGCTTAACCACTTAAGCCTATAAATTTATCTAAGGTCAGTGAGAATTCTCAGGCTCCTACAAGAGAATGTCCGCCTGCCTTTTTAGAGTGGCTGATGGACGCCTATGGGCTTTATACCCCTATTGACCTGAAAGCCCCCTGAGAACAGGAGGGAAGTAAGTATTGCCTGTATTATTCAGTCAGTCTGCCTCAGACATGAAAAAGAAGTGGGAAGGGTTTGAAGGGAAAAATCCTAGTGATTTGGTAGAAGTGGCTCATTGAGTGTATAACAACAGAGACAAAGAAACTAGCTAAAATACTAGTAATTGCCATGAGAGACCCCAGAGGCTCAGGAAATGGAGAGCATGGCCCACTCACGGAGAGACTAACCTGTGGGCACCACCAAGCCCCGAAGAAGGATCAATGTGCCTACTGCAGGAAAGAAGGACATTGGAAACATCAGTCCCTTGAAAACGCCAGGAGAGGTGCACGACCCTCCACTAGAGAGGACGGGCCTCATTCACACCTAGAAAGACCCAAGCGAGAGACAATAATGCTTGAAGAAGCTGAATGAAGGTGTCAGGGCTGTTTCACTTGGCCTCCAGGATCCCACGCTAACACTCCAATAAGGGGGCCAGCCAGTAAATTTCTTGGTGGACACAGGGGCCACCTTCTTGGTTTTGGAAAAGACTACAGGTGCATTGTCAAAAGGAAAGATTTTAATTACAGGTGCCACATGGCATACCCAAGCATACCCATGGACAACAGCCAGAATAACAGATTTAGCACAAGAGACAGTTCCACACTCCTTCCTGGTAATGCCTCAGGGCCCCTTTCCCCTAATTGGTCGGGATTTATTCGATAAATGGTGGCCATGATTACTTTCTCATCTGCTGCAACCACCTTAACCCTTGAACTTGAAAAGGCAAAGGTTTTGCTCACCGCTCCACTGCCAGAGGGATATGTGTTTTATCAAAGAGCAGAAGAAACCTCCTCAAAGGAACTTCTTGATAAATGGCTAAAAGATATTCCTTTTGTTTGGGCAGAGAACAACCTGCCAGACCTTGCTGAACATCAGGTGCCTGCGGTCGTACAACTTCTGAGCTCAGCCACACTGGTGAGTGTCAAGCAAAACCCTACTCCCTGGAAAGCACAGGTGGGTATTGCTGTTCACATATGCAGACTAAAGAGGACAGGCATTTTGGTGCCCTGCAAGTCCACATGGAACGCTCCCCTGCTGCCCATGCCGAAACCGGGAACTGAGGACTTCCAAATGGTGCAGGATCTCGGAGAGGTAAATGCGAGGGTAGAAACTGTCCACTCCACGGTACCAAACTCCGAGACCCTCCTGAGTACTATCCCATCAAACTGAATTTGTTATACTGTTTTGGACTTAAAGGATGCTTTGTTCTCCATACCCTTGTCCTCTGTACGTCAACCCAATGAAGACTTACAGGAATACAAGGAGGAACACCCCCAAACCCCCTTGCTCCAGTATGCAGATGACCTCCTCCTGGCCTCCGAAACCCTGGAGGAATGCCCAAGTGCTACCGAGGACCTGTTAACAGTCCTTGGCCAATTGGGGTCCAGGGAATCTGAAAGAGAGGCTCAACTGTGTGTCAATAAAGCTGTATACCTAGGCTACCAACTGGAGGAGGGAAAACAGACCTTGTCCCCCAGCCGCACTGGGGTGATCCTCAAAATCCCAGTCCCTGAGACTAAGAGGCAGGTGTGAGAGTTTCTAGGATTTGTGGGGTACTGTCCATTGTGGAATTTGGGATTTGATGGATTAGCCAAACTCCTATATGCAAGTACTGGGGAAAGGAAAAAACTTCAATGGACTGAAGTAGAACAGCAAACCTTTGAATCCTTAAAAACGTCGTTCATATGGGCACCCTCTCTTCCCCTTCCAGACATAGAAAATCCCTTCCAATTGTCTATCAGGCCAGGGGCACAGCAAAAGGAATGCTAACTCAGAACTTGCAGCCATGAAAGAGACCTGTGGCCGATCTTTCAATCACACTAGACTCTGCAACTGCAGGATGGCCGAGCTGCATGTGAGCTGAGGCTGCCATGGCCATCCTAGTTATAGAAGCTAGGAAGCTTACACTGGGGCAGGATATTGCTGGGGTAGGGGGACCTATGGTTGAGCCCCTCCTAACAAGTCCCCTGGACCGGTGGATCTCGAATGCCAGGATTATACCACAAATCCCCAAGGTAATGGCCATGACCATGCCATCCCCAGTGTTACTGCCACAACCTACATACTCGGAAAATGATCTAAAGGTAAGCCAAGAGCTGGGCTGCCAAAGAAACTCGGAGCATCCAGGTGGCTGCTGCATCCTGATGGAAGAAGATTCATGCCAGAAGCTCTGGGAGAGATCTGATTCAAGGACTACATGAAGGTATGCACTCAGGATCCTCTAAATGGTCTCAGTTGCTCCTCAGGTACTTTTACATACCCAGGCTTGGACACTGGGTGGCAGATGACACCACTGTTGCTTGCACTGTGCTCGCTCGGGGAAACATCCCTACAAAAGAAAAGGAGCAACCCCAACCACAAGCTCGAGGTAGTACTCCTGGAGAATTCTGGGAGGTGGACTTTATGGATATCAAACTTAGAAAGTATGGCTACGGGTATTTGCTGGTGCTAGTGGACACCTATTCTGGATGGGTGGGAGCCTTCCCAACGAAGAAGGACACTGCTGCCACTGGGTGTAAATTATTAGTAACTAAAATTGTCCCTAGATTTGGCTTCCCACCACCTTGGGGTCCAACAATGGCCCAGTATTCATTGCTCAAATTACTAAAGTATTAGCAATGCTTCTAAATATTAACTGGAAGCTCTACTGGGCTTATAGGCCCCAAAGTTCAAGGCAAGTAGAAAGAATAAACAGAACCCTAAAGGAATTGTTAGTTAAGTTGCATTTAGAAGCTGGCGAGAACTGGATTGATCCTTTCTTTACCTTTTGCCCTACTTCGAGTCCGATGCACTCCCTATGTGAAAAGCACGACCCCGTTTGAATTTAAGTTTGGCAGACCTTCCCCAATCCTCCCAAGACTGAAGGAAGTAGAAGTAATGGAAGTCACTACTTGTTCCTTCATGAAGTGCCTGCAGGCTGTCCAGCAGGTGAGACAAATCATCTGCTCCTACACCTTCATTTTGGGCCCAACCAAGGGAAAAGTGAAGAGGCAGCCCACAACTTGCAACCTGGAGACTGAACGTGGGTAAAGAAGCACTGACCCGAGACCTTAGAACCTAGGGGGACTGGCCCATACTAGGTGATATTATAACACCAACTGCTATTAAAGTAGTGGGGAAGGGGCCGTGGATTCATCAGTCACAAGTCAAAAAAAGCCCTCCCTGAGCATATCCTGAAAAGATGAACACTCAGAAAGACAGAAAAACCCTCAAAATTAAGGCTTTACAGAACTTAATTGTTTTTGTCTGAGCATTGCTGTCAGCACCCGCCATTTCGCCCAACCACAAACACATCTGTGGACTGCTACTCGAACCTCCAACAGTGAATATGTAACTTCTTACACTGGGTCTGACCCCCGTTTCTGCTTTGATTTGTTTGATTTGCTAGGAAAGAGCTGGCATTCCGGATCCTTTAAAGGTAAAGGGCACAATGGGGCCCATAACCGGAATCCCGTCCTATGGGTGCGGAATACCCTCTATAGAAAGAAGGCTCCAAACACACCATTTCTATAGATGCCCGGCTCATGGGCTCCCTAACTGCCAAGGGGAGGGACATTGCCATTGTGCAGCTTAGGGTTGTGAAACTATCATCTTCAGGGTGGAAACTTGTTAAAGACGACCCTATTGTTTTTACAAGAATGGGACTCAAGTCGGAGGGGTTTGATCCCACCACGTGTATGGTTTCCAAATGTAACCCAATAAGAACTGGATTCAAGCGTTATTGGGTTCACTGGGAACACATGGGGAATTCAGTATTATGTAAATGATAGAGATCCCGGGACAACCTTTACTATGCAGCAAAGTAAAATATGGCAACTTCCTGTCCATAAATAGGCCCAAACCTGGTGATAAATCCTGAAGAGCCACAGCTGGGTATCATTAAGATTCCTTTGCCGCACCCTCCAGACTCTTCAGTAACTTTCCCGTTCACTGCCAGCCCAACTCAAAGGGCCCTTCCCATTCAGGAGCCACCTCAAGGCTCTGTGTTTGATACTCTGGATGCTGTATTCCAATTTATGAACTCAAATCCTAACCTCGCAACTGATTGTTGGCTTTGTCTGAACCCTGCTCCCCCTTACTCGGTAGGCACAGCTACAAATAGCACTATTGGTGCAGAGCGTAATCCAATTAGAAATGTTAGTAAGAAGGATTACACGAAGCAGCAGTCTGTAGGTGAGGTTAGAGTGGACTCAACTCTAGCTCACTTTAAAAGATTACCAAGGGCGAAGACTGTTTTTATTCATCTAATTATCCCTTTAATATATCAAAATATCAAGATTTTTGCCTTCAAGCTGTTCCTATTGAACCAAATGGTGATCCTTATTTGTTATCTGCCACAACGGGTACTTGCTTTACTTGTTCCACAGGACTAGCACCCTGTCTCCTTTCCCCAGTATTAGCAGCAGACCCGGGTATTTGTGTCCTAGTGCATGTTATTCCTCAAGTGTACCTGTGTTCTGGTGAAGGAGGTAGGGATAACTTTGGAATTTCTGGATGAGCTAAAAGAGCCCCAATGTCAGTCCCACTGTTAACGGTGCTTGGGATTATGGGATTAGCTGCAGTCGGGTCAGTTGCTTTAATACAAGGAAACTTAAACTATCAGACTCTTTGTCAGCAAATTGCTTTAGATATACAGGGATAAAAATACCATGTTTCCCATTTAGAAAGATCCTTACACTCCCTTGTAGAAGTGTGTTGCCAAACCGCCGAGGGCTTGACTTGCTCCTTTTGAAACAAGGAGTGTTGTGCATGGCATTAGGAGAAACTTGTTTTATGCAAACCATTCAGGAATCATTAAAGATAGTTTAGCCCTGGTTAGGAAAAGATTAGAGGAAAGAGTCAAGAAAAGAAATGAAGAAACCAATTGGTTTGAAAAGCTACTTAATTGGGCAACCTGGCGAACCACCCTAGTAACGCCCCTAGCCGGACCCCTAATCCTCCTCCTGCTAAACCTCACGTTTGGACCAATAATAACCAATAAGCTAGTGGCAGTCCTCACACAGAAAGTACAAACCATAAAACTCTTAGTGCTGAGCCCACCATACACTGGGCTGGCTACCGCAGATTCAATGATTTGAACTCGGCTAAGAAGAGGAGGGAATGTAGCAGCTCTGGGCAAAGCTTAAACAGCCTTGACAAGAGAAGTCATTTTGAGCTGATAGAAGCCATTATGAACAGTAAATAAACTAGCTATGAACTGTCAACGAACTAGCTGATATTGGGGAGGTAGGCTGTGCAGACATAGCCCAAGGGAACGTACAGAAGGAAAGACCAGAGCATGTAATGTTCAACTAAGAATGGCTAACTGCAACACCCTGCTTCTCTACTCTACCTGCTTGCACACCTGCACATTGCAAAAGTATAAAAACCTTTGGAAAATTAGACTGGGGGCCACTCAGTCTCCTCTCAAGAGAGCTGACAGTCTCTGCACAGAAAATAAAACTTGTTCTGTTGAACTTGCCCGCGGTCTGGGTGACTTTCTTTCTGGGAAGAGACAGTAGCTACAACAGACACAGGTGGCGCCATTCTGCCTGGGAGTGGAGTCATGTGGCTGGGAAAATGGAAGCCGCAGATTGTGGCCTAGCCGAAAGCCAGCCTGGAGCCAACCACCCAGCCAGAGACCTGCCCAAACCAACAGGGTAGATGTGGGCGCTCCCAGCCATCTTGCTTGGCGGAGCCGCAGCACACCACTGTGTCCCAGTCTTGGTGCAACAGACTCCATTTAGAGGCCTGCACCTCCATCTTAGCTCTCAAGACTGACCCCTAACCCACCTCCCCTCCCCTGCTCTACCCCAAATTCCTGGAACCAGCTCGTCCCAAAGCCAGAATGTTTTCTGAATATATGGTCACTCCAACCCTCCCTCACATATAGATAAGATTAACGACCCCTCTGAAGCACCTATGTGTGCAGATCCTCCCCAGCCATGATCGAAATACTCTACGGACAACCTTTTCTTTTCTCGCCTCTTCCTGCAACTGATTGCCCTCCGCTAGCTTCGTACCTTCCATACTTGTCCTTGCTCCGCAACCTTCTTAGACAACACGAAAACTCCCCCATCCCTGAACCATCTCCGACCTCTGCTGATCACCAAAAACCAGTGCATCCTGGAAATGCTGTGTTAATTAAATCCCTAGCACCCAGACCCTTAGCACCCCGGTGGGAAGGCCCTTACACCGTAGTGCTCACCACTCCCTTGGCAGTCAAGGGTCTTGGAATAGATTCCTGGGTACATTTGTCCCGAGTCAAGGCAGCAGTGAACTCTGACCATGGCTCCCAGTGGTCTGGCTCAGTCTACTGGTCCTATGTCTCTCCACCTCACTCGCCTCACCAAGCCAGCCAGCTAAACCTAATATAATTTCCCCTTTTGCTGGCGATTTTACTTGACTGAAAACTATACCAATTACGCCCGCACTAAGCGTTATGATTATTTGCTGGCCACCGCTGACTGCCCACCCACAGGGTGCAGAACACCCATATACTTAAATTTCACTGACTTTAAGCGGCATCAAGGAAAAGCTGATCCCATCATTTGCTACCTGTATGACCAGAAGGCAACTACCCAATGTGCAAAAAGGTGAATACAGAAAAATGTAGGGTGTCCTTGGTCTTCCTGCCAGATACTTTACCTTTCCCTTTGTCCCCAGGGATGATTCTACTACCATCAATCTAAATACACTCTCACAATCCCAGACCCCTGGGATAGCCGCTGGACACCTCTGGTTCCAGGAGCGTGGTATGCCACTCGCCGAGAGAAATTTCCAGACGCCAAACTCTATGTATGGAGGTCGCTACTCCAGGTCCAATCCACCATCCACTGTAATATTCAGATCCAAGACCTTCAACTCACTAAGCAAATTTCTAAACCTTCTGAGTCTCCCTTCTCCCAGCTTACCCTGCTACAGCAGGGACTGGCCATCGCCACTTTGCTGGACTAGGCAACCTCTCCACCTGCTGCATGTGTGCAGCCCTAGAACGCCCTCCTCTGGTAGCAGTACCAGGTCCTGCCCTGTCATTTTCATCCAACGTAAAGACCACAAAACCCATAACCATCCCCAATATTCCTCTGTACATCCAACCAGAAAACACTCAAGTGCCCTTTTGCTACTCCAATCCATCGACACAGACATGTAATGTCACCCAAATCCCCTCCAAACCACTAACAGCGCCAGAAAAAAATTTTCTTTTGGTGCAACTATACACTAAGCATTTAAACATCAGTTCTACCTTACCCTTTTGTGCCTGCCCGTCACTCTGGTTCCGCAGCTCACTACATACACTCCGACTGAGGTCCAGGACAAATACATCCAGGTATACAGTCGCCAAACTAAAAGAGCAGTTTTTCTTCCGATAGCAGTGAGAATCTCCTTAGCCTCAGCAGCAGGTGCAGTAGGACTCAGCGGCGGGACCCTTAGACCCTCTATCACCACAGCAGACAAGTTATCCACATGCTTCCAGCTGGCAGTCGATGCCTCTGCCAAATCTCTAGCCTCCCTGCAGAAACAAACAACCTCTGTTGCCCAAGTTGCCTTGCAGAGCCGTTGCACTTTAGACCTCATCACTGCTGAAAAAGGAGGAACCTGCTTATTCCTCCAGGAGGAATGCCGTTATTACATCAATAAGCTGGGAATTGTGGAAACTAGAGTCCAGACCCTCAACAAGCTAAACCGTGAGCTGCAAAACAACAGATTCAGAACAGACGGATCCTCTTCCTGGTGGAACTCTTCTCTGTACTCCTTCCTAGCCCCCATACTAGAACCCATAATTTTAGTAGTAATTTTGCTCTTAATTGCTCCTTGTCTCATTCAGCTCCTGCAAAGTCGACTCCGCGAAATCACCCGTATAGCAGTCCACCAGCAACAACAACCTCTCCACCCTGTGCCAGGCCGCAACTCCCAGTACTCTGCCTGGAAAAGCCCCTCCCCTTGCTCTTCGCCCACTACCCACAGGAAGCAGTTACAGAAATGGACTAATGTTGTCCCTTTTCCCTATAGGGTCAGTCTAAAACGTCCTGTCTTGGCACAACAGACTCCATTTTAGCTCTCAAGACTGACCCCTAACTGACCTCCCCTCCTCTGCTCAACCCCAAATTCCTGGAACCAGCTCCTCCCAAAGCCAGAAGGTTTTCTGAAGATATGGTCACTCCACGCGTCCCTGACATATATAGGTAAGATTAACGACCTTCTCCCTTCGGAAGCACCTGTGTGCGCAGATCCAAACCCCCCCCCCCAAGCTATGATTCTCCCCAGCTGTGCCTGCCAGCAGTGGGCATAAAAACGCCGCCAGGATTTTTTCCCTGGTGTGGCTTCAATAGCTCAATACCCTGTGTTGCTGAACCCGCCACAAGTTCGCAATAAAGCCTGCTTCTAAAACTTAATTAATTGGGTCTTTGATTCTGTTTTCGAGTCCAAATAAACTTTTACACTGAGCCTCGAGAAGGCTTTGGGAGTCAAAATCCTCTCAGCCTCCAGGCAGCAGCGTCCCAGCCCCCTCCCAAATGCAGCCCGGGAAGGCAGGCACAGAGAGGCACATCAAGTCCCGCACACCAGCAAGGAACGGCGCAAAGACCGACACCAGCAAGAAACGGCGCAAAGACCGACACCAGCAAGAAACGGCGCAAAGACAGACACCAGCAAGGAACGGCGCAAAGACCGACACCAGCAAGAAACGGCGCAAAGACCGACGCCAGCAAGAAACGGCGCAAAGACCGACACCAGCAAGAAACGGCCCAAAGTCCGACACCAGCAAGAAACGGCGCAAAGACCGACACCAGCAAGAAACGGCGCAAAGACCAACACCAGCAAGAAACGGCGCAAAGACCGACACCAGCAGGAAACGGCGCAAAGACTGACACCAGCAAGAAATGGCGCAAAGACCGACACAAAAGGCTGGGGCTGCGGCAATACGCTACAAGCGTCCCCAGGGGCCTCCACCGTATTGGGTGGGGCGCCACTTGGATTGGCTCACCTAGGCCAGGTGAACTCAACCCAACAATTCTCCCAAGGGTGGTGAGGTGAAAGGAGCCCAGAGGGGCCCACAACCCGTGAGACCAGCATGGGAAGGCCCACTCCTGGGGCCGGCTTACCTCATAGCTTCCAGTCACACAGCACCGCTTCTGTTGGACCTCACCTGGGGCAGGTGTGCCTCGGTCCGCGGCTCCACCCAGAAACAGCTCACGCCGAGGCCTGGTTTGGGATCCTCTTGAGTTTTATGAGCGGTTAGGGAGGCGTGGTCGATGACGTAGTTCGACCTCATTGGCTGTATTGTTGAATTGAATTCACCTGGCCTAGGTGAGCCAATGCAGGTACAGCGCCCACCCAGGCGTAGCTCCCCCTGCTGGCTGGAAACCTGAACTTCTGAGCATGCAGTGAGCCTCTACTTCATGAGCCCGTAGCTCAGACCTCTGAGCTTGTGTAATGGGCCTGCCAGTCCCTATGCTAGCTCCCTAACAGGTTTTCCAGCCAAAGGTCTGCCTTCTGGGGCTGTTCTACAGAAAGCACTTGGTTCCTGACCCCTACGCATTCGGGGTGGTGGATGCCCTTGCTTCCATGCTTGCTTCTATGTAATTCTGGAATGGTCCTTGTTTCACACGGTCGGCGAGGTCAGGAATTCAAAGAGAGCGAGCTTGTCTTTGAAAAAGGTGCCTGGGTCTCTTTTCCGGTTGCCGCAGCGCTAGGAACCATGAGTACCAAAGTCTCTCGCGACACCCTCTACGAGGCGGTGCGGGAAGTCCTGCACAGGAACCAGCGCAAGTGCCGGAAGTTTTTGGAGACGGTGGAGCTGCAGAGCAGCCTGGAGAACTACGACCCTCAGAAGGACAAACGCTTCTCTGGCACCGTCAGGCTTAAGTCCACCCCGCGCCCCAAGTTCTCAGTGTGTGTCCTTGGGGACCAGCAGCACTGCGACAAGCGAAGGCCGTGGAGATCCCTCACATGGACATCGAGGCGCTCAAGAAGCTCAACAAGAATAAGAAGTTGGTCAAAAAGCTGGCCAAGAAGTATGATGCCTTTTTGGCCTCAGAGACCCTGATCAAGCAGATTCCTCGAATTCTGGGCCCGGGCCTGAACAAGGCCGGGAAATTCCCTTCCCTGCTGACCCACAATGAGAACATGGTGGCCAAGGTCGACGAGGTGAAGTCCACCGTCAAATTCCAGATGAAGAAGGTGCTGTGTCTGGCAGTGGCAGTTGGCCATGTGAAGATGACAGATGATGAACTCGTGTACAACATCCACTTGGCTGTCAACTTTTTGGTTTCGCTGCTGAAGAAGAATTGGCAGAATATCCGTGCTTTGTACATTAAGAGCACCGTGGGGAAACCCCAGCGCCTGTACTAAGCTACGGTTCAATAAACTTTATTGTTCCTGTTAAAAAAAAAAAAAGAAAGAAAAAAGTGCCTGGGTTTGGTAGCTGCTCACAGGATGGCAGGTGTAACGTATTATGAGAATTTAACAAGGCTCTGAGAAGACGGTTATTGGAAGTTCTGGCTGGAGGGCAAGGCCATGACTCCTGAAAGATTCTGGATCCAAAAGTCAAGTCAGAACTGGATGCCACAGACTTTCTCAATCCAGCCCTCTTTGCCCCTCCCCTAAGGCCAATACATTTCTTTTTTTTTTCTTTCATTCTTTATTTATTTATTTTAATCGTTTTATTGGGGCTCATAAGGCTCTTATCACAATCTGTACATACATCAATTGAGCAAAGCACCCTTATACATTCGTTGCACTCATCACTCTCATAATTCACCTTCCACTTGGGTTCCTGGAATCAGCTCGGTTTCCCTTTTTTTCCCCCCATCCCCCTCCCTCCCCGATCCCACCCCTGGTCCCTTGATAATTTATAAATAATTATTATATCTTATCTTACACTCCCCGGCGTCTCCCCTCACCCGCCTCCCCCTTGCCAATCTCCCAGAGAGGAGGTAACACATAGATCTCTGAGATCGGTTCTCCCTTTCTACATGCCCTTCCCTCCTGGTGTCGCCACTCCCACAGCTGGTGTTGAGGGGTTCGTCTGTCCTAGATTCCCTGTGCCTCCAGATCCCCACTGCACCGCTGTACATCCTCTGGTATAACCAGGTCCGCAAGGCAAGGTAGGATTGGGGTCATGATGATTGGGAGGGGAGGAAGCGTTCAGGAACTAGAGGAAGGTTTTGAGTTTCATTGTTGCTACACTGAACCCTGAGTGGCCCATCTCCTCCTCACTACCCCTCTGGAAGGGGTGTCCAGCTGTCTACAGGTGGGCGTTGGGTCCCCATCATGCACTCCCCCTCTTTCATGGTGATGTGATTCTCACCACCACCCCACCTTTGATGTTGGAGACCTGGTCTCCTCTGTCCTTCATGATCACCTATGTTGGTGTGCTGCTTCCGTGTGGGCTCGGTTGCTTCTGGGCTAGATGGCCGCTTGTTTGCATTCAAGCCTTTAAGTCCCCAGACGCTATATCTCTCAGTAGCCGGGCACCATCCGCCTTCTTCACCACACTTGCTTATGCACACTTTCGTCTTCAGCCATTATGTAAGGGAGGTGATCACACAATGATTGTTTTTGTTCCTTTGTATCTGCTACATGGTCCATTCAACACTTTGTATTCGCTTAGGCCGTGTGCTTCTTCTCTGTGGGCTTTGTTGCTTCTGAGCTAGATGGCCGCTTATTTGCCTTCAAGCCTTTAAGACCCCAGACGCTATATTTTTTTTTGATAAGCCGGGCACCATCAGCTTTCTTCACCACATTTGCTTACACACACGGCTGTCTTCAGTGATCATGTCGGGAAGATGGGTATCCTGCAATGGCTGCTTAGCAGGGCGAGGTACTATTGTATTGGGGGATTATGCATGAGGAGGCCCAATGTCCATCTGCTACCCTACTACTGAACCTATAAATATATGCATATAAATCTATTGCCCCCATAATCATAAATATGTTTACATATGTACATGTCTGTATTTAGGCTTCTCTGTATGCACTTTGCCTCCTACTCCTTTCCTCTATTTCCTTTCGCTTTCCTCCCGACCCATTACCATGTTTAGCCTTCATTCTGGATTCAGTAGTTCCTCTCAGTTACCTTGCTCTTTGTCACTCCCTTCCAGTCCTCCCCTCCCCTCCCTCCTCTGGTTTTGAACCATTCGCTGTTCCCTTGTCCCTGTGTTGGGCGACACCTCCTCCCTTCCCCTACCTCCCACGCTCTCATGTCCCTCCAGGACCGTTGGTCCTGTTGTTTTCTTCTCTCATTATTTGTCCAGCCTATCTTGTCTAGGTGGACCTGCTGACATAGTAATACGTGCATACAAATGGATATGACTTTGACTGCGCCCAAGTGGCCCATAAGAACATGGCTTTGACAGAAGCAACATCGACACGCTGATAAGCAGAAAAGCCACTAACATACAAAATTTACTGGGTAAAAAAACAAAACAAATTTTAAAAGACTAAACAAAAAGATAGCAAATATTAAAAGAAAAAATTGCTAGTAGTTCAAGGTCCTTTCATTGGCCTTTAGGAGTGTTTTCTAGGTGTAGCTTGTGAGGCGCCACGTCCTGGCCCAGAAGACCATCCTTTCTACTCCCTCGGGCTCCCTTTGCTCTGCTTCCTCCGCTGCTCCATTGCATGTCCCCAGTGTTTGCCTCAGTGTGGCGGGGTCAGCTCAGTTGCCCATCCCCCATTGTGTTTCAGGTGCTGTCCCGTGTAGGGCCATGTGTTGGTGCAGGATGTCATATCTCGTAGTGTGGTCAGCTGAATGGTCCTCTCTGTATGATGGGCTCTTCTAGCTGGTCTATCGACTTTGGGCTTGGTGGACCCAGGTGTACTCCACTATGTCCTTTCTCCTTCTTTTGTTTCAGCTTCCTTCTGGATGTGGTGTGGTGGGTCAGTTCCTTTCCCACTCCAGACAATCTATTTTTGTTTTCTGTGGTATTCCCTTCGAGTGTGGGGGTCGGCCTAATTCTGGTTTGGGCCGGCTTGTCGTCCAGCCTCTTTGTGTAGACCTCTGTACTTTGCGTTGTCCTCCTTGTTTGGTGTGTCGTGTTGGGGTCCGTATGCATGTTCCAAATCTGTGGGGACATAACCGATACTCTCCCCCGGGTGGGTTAGTACCCTGCCCCCCCCTATACCATCCATTCGGATTCTCCCCCTCCCGGTTCTCCCTCTCCCTACCCCACTACCCCTTCTTTATGCTGGGCTCTTATGTACCTCCCTAGGTGTGGCCTGTCCTCCCTCCAACTATCTATGCTTCCTCCCGTTTATTGTGGGATGGATGTTTATTCTTCTATTTCTGTCATGCTGATTGTACTTACCTCAGGGGACTCATGTTGTACCTGTCCCTTTGGGTCTGGCTTACCTCGCTTAACATAATTCCTTCCAGCTCTTCCCATGAAATAACGTGTTTCATGTGCTCATCGGTGCTTTTCAGTGCTGCATAATACTCCATTGTGTGTATGTGCCAAAGTTTGCTAATCCACTCGTCTGTCGATGGAAACTTAGGCTGTTTCAAAGTCTTTGCCATTGTGAATTGTGCCGCAATAAACATTGGAGCGCATATGACTGGTCGTGTTTTATTTGCTGCTTCAACCGGGTATATGCCCAGTAGAGGGATGGCTGGGTCATGAGGTAGATCAATTTCCATTTTCTTTAGGTATCGCCAGATTGCTTTCCACAGTGGCTGTACAAATGTACACGACCACCAGCAGTGGAGGAGGGTTCCTACTTCACCACAGCCCCTCCAACACTTGTTGCTCTCTGATTTACTGATCTGGGCTAGCCTCAGGGGTGTTAGGTGGTATCTCATGGTTGTTTTGATTTGCATTTCTCCTATGGCAAGGGACTTCGAGCACTTTCTCATATGTTTATTGGCCATATTGATCTCCTCTTTAGTGAAAGTTCTTCTCATTTCTTTTGCCCACTTCCTTAGGGGGTTAACTGTTTTCCTCTTTTTGCAGGTCACGATGGTGTTGTAGATTTTAGTAATGAGCCCTTTGTCTGATGTGTCATTACTAAAAATCTTCTCCCAGTCTGTGGGTTGCCTTGTCACCCTCTTGGCAAAGTCTTTCGAGGTGCACATGCATTTTATTCTTATTAGATCCCATTTGTCGATTTCCAATTCACCTGTGTGTGTCCCCTTCCCTGTTGCAGTGAGCCTATGTGCTCCCTGGGCCAGTACTCTGAGATTAGTCCCGATTCCCTCCTTAATGGTCCTGATGGTTTGGGGTTTGACTTCTAGATCTGTGATCCACCTTGAGTGTATTCTTGTGCATGGGGTGAGGTAGACGTCTTATTTCAACTTTCTACATGTGGATATCCATTGTTTCCAGCACCACTTATTAAAGAGGGCATCTGCTTCCCACTTGACATTTTTGGGA
This sequence comes from Tenrec ecaudatus, assembly GCF_050624435.1. NCBI lineage: Eukaryota > Metazoa > Chordata > Mammalia > Afrosoricida > Tenrecidae > Tenrec > Tenrec ecaudatus. The sequence continues at coordinate 277,414,029 of NC_134530.1, read as the reverse complement.
CCCTTGTCGAAGATCAGTTGTCTATATGCTGATGATTTTACTCCTGGGCTTTCTATTCTTTTCCACTGGTCTGAGTGTCTATCATTGTGCCAGTACCATGCTGTTTTGACCACTGTAGCTGTGTAGTAGGCATTGAAATCAGGTAGGGCGAGTCCTCCAATTGTGTCCTTCTTCTTGAGGAGTTCTCTGCTAATTCTGGGTTTCTTCCCTCTCCATATGAAGTTGGTGGTCAGTTTTTCCAATTCTTTGAAGAAGGTTGAGGGTAATTGGATTGGTATAGCAGGCCAATACATTTCTAAGGGTTATGGATTCTACTTCAGAATCATTCTCAATCTCAATCCCAGGGCCCTCTTCACCATTGCTGGCTAGACCTGTTCACCTCTTGCCATATATGTGTGTGTGTGTGTGTGTGTGTATCACACACACACACACACACACACACACACACACACACACACATATGGGTTTATTGTAAGTCTGGGTCTGTAGGTTTCTCGGGTGGGAAATGTCTCGGTCCTTGGCTACACACTAGAAAGAAATTCACACCAAAGCCTGGTTGGTGATCCGAGTGGGTTTATATACAGGAGAGAAGAAGGTTCCGGCGTTACAGTAAACTGAACACGGGCACCCTCATGACACTGCACACCCAGCCCTGCTGAGTGGAAGGCAGAGAAGCAGCTGAAGGGAAGGTTCCAGCCTTTTAAGGGCTTTCAGCTGTGAGGCGTCAATTAAGCTCTCCTGGCTTGGCCTTGAATTGGTGCATGCCCTTTAGCCTGCATTGGCTTCCAACCTCCTGTAGGGGGCCCCCTAAGCATGGAGAGGAACAACCCCTTGTCTTGCTACCTAACAGGTCTACATTCCTGTATGGTTACATTGAGATGGAAGTAGCCCCTTTAGACAGCCTGTGAGGTTCACCAGGAGCCACAGGCCCCAGCGTTCCCTGTTACCACCTTAAACCTTAAACTACTGTTGGAGTTTATATTATCTGTGCAGGTCTGTGGACATGGAATGTTTCCATGCCAGACCCTGAAGTTGCACAAATAGGCATCCAGAACAGAACTCATACAGGCTCTAATAAGATGCTCAGATGCTTCTTGCTAGGATGAGAATTCATCGAAGTTTGTGAGCAGTTCAGATCTTGTAAGGGAGAACAGGTCAGTAGTGTATCCAGAGAAGAGAGCAAAGGTCAGGGGAAAGGGAGGAGGCCCACAGACATCTGTGCTCTGTGTTTGGCCACAAGACAAGAAACCAGGTCTCCCTGAAAAAGAAAGCAGAACAGCAAGTCCCTCGGAACTAGGACATCTTTAAACCTGACCTATACAACACTCGGCTCAGGGAGGCGCCTTGGAAAACCGTAAAAGCCCGAAAAGAGGGACAAGGAGGAAGCCCAAGTCTTTGGTTTTCCCTGCTGTGCTTTCAGTGTTGAAATGTCTGTGCACGGAGCCTTTGAAATTTCAGAATCAGAGAGTGGATTCATAAGCCAAGCTCCTGCTTTATTCTTCAATGCATTTTAGCCCAACTCCTCCTTGGTGACACATGTAACAGAAATTCTGGACTTAGGAGCCACTTGGTCCTTGGACACTAGGAGATTACAGTGGAATCTGAAACAGGGCTCTAACCACCAACTGGACTGGCCTAGGAAGCCCAAGTATTCAGTCTCCCAAACACCAACCTCCCGTTGCTCTTCATCTGCCTCCACCTTGTTCAGCTTTAGTTGTCCGTGGAAGCGTTTGGCACCCATCTGATGCTTCAGAACCCAGAAAGGAGGAAAGGTAAAACTGGGATTCAAATGAAACAAGATGTGCCCGGGGCTCCTCGTGGCATTTGTCACCTTCAGTTCCCTCTTCGGACGCAGATGTGGCAAGGTTCACAAACAAGCTTTACCAGAAAGAACAGCCTGCTTCCAAGTGAGAAAAAGCCCTTTACACATGAGTTCCTGAGGTCAGCCCAGCCCTGTGCGCCCCCCACCCCTCCCAGAGTCCCCTGCTCTCCGGCGAAGCATTAAAGCAAGTGGAAGCAGAGATTTGCTCAGAATAAAAAATCATTTTTCACAATAGCATGCCACATTCTGGATGGCAATCACGGCTGCACAAACCGTATCCATCCCCCAGTCATAATGTTGCCGCCTCAGTGACCACACACACACATTGTGTGGTGAGACTCAGAGTGATCAATTGTTTCCTCCCTCTCCACACTTTGCACTTAGGAGACATGCTCTCTGGAGGCGGTTGAGGCTTGTCTTGTGGCCAATAATCATCTCCTACGCCTTCCTTTCGAGTCACTAATTTGATGTCTTCACTCAAAGAAATGCCCATAAGTTGAGGTTTCAGAGGAGAGCTCCTTGAGCTCCCCAGACAACAAGGGGGCCGAGTGTCACCGTCATTATCCTGAGCTGGGAGGGAACACTAGTGTTCCGGAGGCTGGGAATCCGTCACTGCCTGCCCATCGCACAGACAGAGCAGGTGCTGGTTATAATTGCTTCTAGACGTCCTGCCATGCTCAGTTGAACGTCAAAGCCATAAACGCTGCCCGACTACAATAAAACTGGAGTACGCAGACATTTCTGCATCATTGCCGGGTGAAAATACACTGAGTGGAGTTGGATGAGATGGCAGCAAGCGCTTAAGGAGGGGGTGCTGTGGGAATACCAACAAGATGACTGCCAGTCTCCGTTTCCTCCTCTCGTCTGCTTTGTGTTTTCTTTCAGGACCAGAAGAAATGATGCATATGTAAGGATAAAAAATTTTTCCATTTCCAGAGGAGTTTTCCACCCCCCAATCTACCCGCAGCCTCCTTTGTGCAAGCCAGTAAAAGCTTTTTTTTTTTTTTTTAAACCTGCCTTCTCACTATGGCAATTTCCGGAGCTGCTATGTGGCTGTGTTTAAAAGTCCCCCTTGGGATCCAGAGTGCAATCCATATCACAAAGGCATCCTCCCAGTCCCAAATAGCAATGCGACCTCAATTCAGAAGGTTGTTCTTGTTTCCATAGACCCAGAATGGAGTTTAAGCTGTTGATCTTGACTGTGGTTGTCGCGTCAGCCTCTCATGGGCACCTCATGGGCAGTGGAGCAAACTGTGCCTATCTGTGCTACCACCAGGACTGGGAGAGGAAGCCAACAGTGGTGGGCCATAGGTCAATGTGTGGATGGGGATGATCAGGTCTTTCTTCATTATTCTGTTTCAGTCTGGAAACACCACTGAAGCCTGCTCAGTGTCATAGCAACACACAAACCTTCACTGACAGTCTGGGGCACATTGGCTGCAAATCAAACCCGGGTCTTCCCGGTGAAAGTCGATGAGAGGTCTACCACTGAAGCACCGTGGCCCTCACCTCAAACCAGGGCAGTCATTTCCGGAGTTCAAACCAGACCACAATGCAGGATGACTGAGATTGCCACCAGAATCTGATACTGATGCAGAAAAAAACCTAACTACCATTTTATTGACTCCCAATAGGACAAAGATCTGCCCCTTTGGGGTTTTGAGACTTTAAATCCTTACAGCAGGGGTCGCAACCTGTGGGTCGCGACCCCTTTGGGGATCAAATAACCCTTTAACAGGGGTCATCCAATTCATAACGATAGCAAAATTACAGTTATAAAGTAGCAATGAAAGTAATTTTATGGTTGCAGGTGACCACAACATGAACTGTATTAAAGGGTGGCGGCATTCCTAAGGTTGAGAACCATTGCCTTACAGAAATAGACAACCTTATATTTCTCCCACGGACGGGCTAGTCAGTTCAAACCCCTGACCTTGCGATTAGCAGGTTAATGCATAGTCCACTACACCACCAGGGCTCCTAATGATATAATAAGAGATACTATTGTTAGATCTCTCGTGGGAGAAATATACCTCAGTCCTTGGCTTCGCGTGAGAAAGAATTCACTCCGCAGCCTGGATTGTGATCCAAGTGAGTTTTTTGAGAGAAGAAGTTTCAGGTTTACACAGGCACCTCAAGGCCCCTCACCCCTGCACAGCTTGCCTAGAAGCTGCTGGAGAGAAAGTCACTACTGTTGGCTCCAGGATCCTGCCTTTTCTTTCTTTTCTTTTTTTTTTAAATCGTTTTATTAGGGGCTCATACAATTCTTATCACAATCCATACATACATCAATTGTGTAAAGCACATTGTACACTCACTGCCCTCATTATTCTCAAAACATTTGCCTCCACTTAAGCCCCTGGCATCAATCAAGTCCTCATTTTTACCCCTTCCTCCCCGCTCCCCCATCCCTCAAGAAACCTTGATAATTTGTGAGTGGTGATAGTGGGAGGGTAGAGGGAGGGTGGATTGGAAAGAGGAAACCGATTACAAGTATCTACATGTGACCTCCTCCCTCCCTGGGGGACGGACAACAGAAAAGTGGGTGAAGGGAGACATCGGAGAGGTCAAGATCCTGCCTTTTCAATTCCTCCATAGGGAGGCATGGTTGATGGTCCTGGTCAACCCCATTGGCTGGATTGAATTCACCTGGCCCAGATGGGCCAATCCAGGTGTAACACCCACCTAGGTGTACCACCCCTTCCTGGCCGGAAGTTTGAACCTGAGCATATGTAATGGATGACCCAGTCCCTATGCTAAGCTACCTAACAGTATTTGCAAGATGCCGAGCAATGTTCTAAGCTTTTTGTATATAATAATTCAATTATTTCACTTAACAAGCCTATGTGTGGACTCTATTCTTGCCTCATTTTACAGATGAAAAATCAGTGGCACAGGATGATAAAGTCATGAGCCTATGACCACACAGTGAGGAAGTGGAAAGGAGAGATTTGAACCCAGGCTGCAGAGTCCATGCCTTGGGTGCCTACAGCGCCACATAGGACACAGGAAAGCATGGAGCAGACTCGGCGTAAGACCTAGCATGTATGTGCTAGCACTGCATGAGAGTAGCTGCTACTCAGATCCAGAAGAGAATACAAGGCTATTGCAAAAATTATTTTTTCCAAGAGAGGGTGGAATTCTGCATCTTGTGCGAAATCCCCCAACCTGCACATGGCACAGCTACTTCAGAAGGTTCCCAACAATGTGTGCTGTGTGGCAAACCAAACTGAGCTCAGGGGGAGCTGGTCTGTGGGTTATGTTACCCAGAAGGTGAGCAGTTTGAACTCACCAGCCACCACTCCAAGGGAGAAAGAGAAGGCTTTCTGCTCCCATGGACTTACAGTCTTTGAAGTGGCAGGGAGCATTTCCATGCAGCCTATGATTAGGATCTAGGAGGGTGAGGGTGGATGGAGTTGGTTGAGACCTGGCTTCAGGGCATTTCCCAGAAGGGCTTCCTGCAGTGACTCTGCCTTCAGGAATGTCTGGTGACCCTGAGGGCAGCAAAGTCCTAAGCACACTCAGGCAGTGGTTCTCAACCTTCCTAATACAGGTCCTTTTGTTGTGGTGACCCCCCGACCATTAAATGATTTTCTTGCTACTTCATCACTGTAATTTTGCTACAGTTATGAATTGGACGAGCCCTGTGAAAGGGTCATATGACTCCCAAAGGGGTCGCAACCCACAGGGTGAGAACCACTGCACTAAGGGTTCCCCTTCCGGGCAGCTCTACCAGTGTCTGATGTGCATAGTTCTGTGAGGTGAGAGAAATGAACTTAGTGTCTGCTTCTGGTGACAGTTGATGTGGGTGGGCTTTCTCCCTATGTCAAATCCCTCTCAAGCCATTTGTCACGACAACAGAGGGAGCCACACACATAAAGCAAGAAGAGGAGGCAGCATAGCAGGACGGTAAGCAGAACAAAGATTGAATAAGCACAATTCACGTCAATCATGAATCGGGTGCCCTTGAGATGTGAGGAAGACCCCAGTCTAGTGACATTAGATCAGGTTTAGGGATTGAGTGACGGGACCCTCTTGGCTCCCCTCAGCCCCTATCTTGCTTTCCCATTGACCCTGCCCCTTACATCGTGATTGGTCCTTATTCCAGCATGATGGTTGGTTTCATAATCACGACATGTGGGAATGTGTTAGTCGATAGGTTATACAGGCACACTCTCTGGAATGGGTAAGTGAGGAGGTGTGACTGGTGACATGACTGGTGGAATGGATCATGTGAAGTGATTTGAGATCGTTGTTCAGACCTGATAGGTCATCCAGGCCTCTAGTTGATCCTGGCAGTACTCTAGTTTAAGGAAACAGAATGTTAGGCATTTAAGTCATATTTGAGCTTAAATTTTGAGCAATAGGCTGTGGCTCACAGTGAGAGTCTATGTGGAGACCCTGAATCCATTTTGAGGGGCCACACATTCAGCCACCATTGAGTTCTTTCCTACTGCTGACTGGCAGTAGAAAGCTTGTCCATCAGGCAGTGTGCTTGCGTCCACTCCCCGGGCCAGACTCAGCAATATACGGTCGTGTGCACATCCCAATGAAGGTCCCGCTCATGCTCTCACAGGCCCTCCCGCAACTCCATGAATTGATCCGTCTTCAGGGACAGTTTTGTGACAAAGGTGTTTGTTTTCCATGTCTCATTTAAGCTTTCAGGAGCTCAGGTGGTGATGCTGGATAGTGTTGGACTATTAACAGCAAGATCGCTGGTTCGAAGCCACTAGTCATTCCACAGGAGAAAGATGAGGTTATTGCTTCCTGTAAAGGTAGCAACTTCAGGATCCCTACACAGAGTCACTATGAGTCAGAGTCAGCAGGACAGAATGAGTGTCATTTTATTTAAGTAACTGTGGCTGTGGGTCCTTCCGACACCATTGTGGCCTCATGCGGATGCTCTCCTTCATCCAGAACAGCGGTTTGTGCCTTTTTCTTGTGTAAAACATAGCAAAGGAGTTCCTAATAAAATAAAGTTGAATTGGGAGTCTTTTTTCCCTCAAACAAAGTAAATCCATAAATAGAAATGAGACTATGGTGCTAATAACCAGTTGGAGAGTTGAGAGAGCTGAACTCTCAATCCTGGTAGAAACCCATTGTGACTTTAAAAACTTGCTCAAGGTCATCCATAGCCTATGAGGTTGAGTTGAGCAGACACAAAACAGATGTGTTGGGGAGTAATTGTGTACATTAAGTAAACAATTTATCTTTCTAAAGATTCTGTCTAAAACTTACTTTAAATAGTAAGTTTTCCCCTGGGCTAGGGAAAGGTCAGGGAGCTTAACCCCCTAGTATCCACCCCCTCTCAGCATTCATCATGTTAGGCCAGAGGAGCCAAATCACACCCACTACCCAGGGAGCACTGCTTCCAAAAGCCCATTGTCTGTGCCGGGGTAGAGGGCAGGTACCCGGACCAGAAATGCAGACAGAGTGGAACCAGCGGGCTCAGCCCCCAGCTTCCTGAGAGAGCAGCTGTGATGGTTCACTTTTGGACAAATGTCAATGCATGACTTGGGCAGCACAAAAAGCAGATGTGCAGAGGTTGTTCGCTGTATTCCAGAAGTTCACACACTCCCCGCAGGCTCTTTGGCTCAATGGCAGGAAGCCGTTGGTGGCTTCCACCTTCAATCCCAAAAGGCCACTGCCGTCCAGTGGATTCCAACCACAGTGACCCTAGATGGAATTTTCAAGACTGTAAATCTTCATGGGAGCCAGCAGTCTCATTGTCCCCCTTGGGACAGGGAGCTAGCAGCCCGTTTCACCTCCAGGACCCCTTCCTCTCTAATTCTGGATCCAGTCCCTCCAAATATCCTGCCCTGCCCTTGTCTAGGCTTCTTAAATGCGTTCCATGCTGCTTATGTTAGTCTGGGTGCCTTAGCGAAACAAATCCACAGAAACGCGTATGTATAAGCGAGAGTTTTATGTAAAGGGTGAGTGCACATCAGGAAAACATGCCCGCATTTGCTTATGCACCCGCTTTGTCTTCAGCGATCATGTCGAGATAGGCTGGTGGCTTCTTCCATGTGGGCTTTGTTGTTTCTTAGCTAGATGGCCCCTTGTTTATCTTCCAGTCTTTACGACCCTGGACACTATATCTTTTGATAGCCGGGCCCCAGGGTGCTTAACCAATACACCACAAGGGTTCATTAGCATGTGACTTATCTCCTGCCATTCACACTAGATGCTCAAAATAGCAGGAAACCAGGTTTCTCCTTTGTGGCCACACCAGGTACTGACAGAACCAAGAACAGAGAAATGCTTAGTTATATATCTTGACTATCATTAGCATATTATATGCCTGGCAATCTGTAAGCCTTCGCTCCCCTGACCTCTCACAGCCTCGGTAAAATGAAGCTAATAAAAGTAGTGCTCTCACAAGCTTGGTAGGAGATTAAACAACTCACATAAGGCTACACAGCCTATCAACGAGGAGGCGAGATGAGGCAGTGTGTGGCTGCTGAACCCACACCCTTCACAACACCTCCATTAAAATGACTGAGGGCTATGAGGAACCAGACAGAAGCAGGTTCACACCCCAGATTGAGTCAATTTAACTGCCTATTGTGCCTGACCTTTCTATCTCTGATCTTAGAAATGGGGTTAACAACAACAAAACACTGTAGAAGAAATGTCCAGCAGATGACAGGCACGCGATTAAACAACAAAAAATAAATCAGTTAAGTTGAAATTCGAACTCCTGGAAACCCCTCACATGCGTGCAGAGAAGGATTGAGCCCATACGGTGTTTCCAGTGCCCCCGTCCTTCCCACCTAAAATGAGCAGTTGATAAGGTAATGCCTGGATTGTTCCAAGCCCAAGACTGTGGAGAACTAAAGGAAAACCCAGCATTATGAAACTTTGAGCACAGCCCTGCTGGGAAACCGCCCTGCAGTCACTTGTTGAAGACTGGAGGAGGGACAAGAGTAGGGAGAAGAACGAGGACTGAATGTGACACATAAGCAGGGGTGGCCTACATTCCATAAAGGAAAAAACTCAAGGTCTGCTTTTCTGGTGCCGGAAAGTTAAAACCCATCTGGTGCAGTTGAAAAGGTGTGTGTGTGTAGTGGGGGGGGGGGGTGTGTTAGGGAGGAGGGGCGATGAGTCCAAAGGATGAACTCCATCTGCAATTGTGTCCTCAACTGCTTTCCCCTGCTAGCCACACGATATTTGTGGCTGGCCTGCCCTGCTTTTGTTATCAAGCCCAGAGAGGGCAAGAGACTAGCTCGAAGTCACACTGCAAGTTGGCAGCAGAATCAGGCCGAGAACTCTGGATGCTTAGAAAGCTTCACACAGACCTGAGAAAGTACCAAGGGAAGACCTGTTCGCTAACTGGGCAGCACTCACTGCATGCCAGCGCTGTTCCAATGCCCCAGCCAGGGCATTGCTCCCTGTGTCCGTGTGTCTTCAGTGATGCACACAGGTGACGGATTGGCTTTTAATAGCATGCTTGGAAGGTTGAGGCCACCCAGCGGCACGTAGAAAGAAGGGCCTGCAAATCTACTTCAGACCAAGCAGCCTTTCAAGACCCTGGGGAGCACAGTTCTTCTTGGACACACAAGGAGGCCAGGAGTTGAAGTTGATTCCATGCTGTAGTTGATTCCATGGTTACCAGTTGTAGCTATACCTAGAGTCACATCCACATTCATGTTTATATCTCTTCACTCCATGGGGTGTTCATGGCTCCAACTCTTCTGAAGCAGACCACCAGGATTTTGTTTAAGAGGCCTCTGGATAGGTTTGAACTGCCAACCTTTTAGTTTGTAGCTGAGTGCTAAACAACTTGTGCCATGCAGGGTGCTAAGCTCAGAAACTCAGTCGGTGCTTCATGATCTCAGTTGGAATTATAGAGAGGGTCAGTGATGACCCATTGACTGCTGGGTTATTGTTGATGTAGTCTCCCTGTGCAGACATGTAAAGTACCTGAAAACTTAAAATCCAACTCATTGAGTGCATCATCCTGCCGTGCGCCAGCCCAGCAGCATGCTCTGCTGGGGACATTTGCCATGCCTGGAGACATTCTGAAGAAGGGAGCCCCACTGCCATCTAGTGGGCTGAGACCAGGGATGCTCGCTTAGCATCCTGGTGCAGGGAACAACACAGCCCAACAAAAATGATGTTGACCAAAATGTCAGCAGAGCTGCCACTGGGAAAATGGTCTAGTCCAAGCGCTGACCTTCATAGAGGAAGAAAGCCAATCCAGAGCAGCTAAGTGACCTGCTGTGGGTTGCACAGCCTGATTCCAAGCCCAGTACTATACCCATAGCTGTTACCACGTCCAAAATTAAACATCAATAGCTGCCCAAAGGCCTCTTAGTTTGAGGACCAAGTAAGACAGTAAATGAGAAAGCCCTTTGACAAATGTGGCATGCTGCACAAACATGAGATGTTATTACCCAGGTACTTTTGATATATGTAAATAGATCTTGTACCAGGTCAGTTAATTTTCCAACTGCTCTATCTGAGCTTTCAGATGGCAGCACCTCTGTCCAACCCAGGAAAGGACTCCTGTGCAGGCTGAGCAGCCGTGGAAAGCCTCATGCCTGGCTTCTCCCACCCCTCAGCTAATCTCCAAGTGATTAATAAGGGCTCTCACTATGTTGTGCCTCCCAGTTGACAGATACTAGGCTATCAAGGCATTCGTATCACCTCCTTGATGCCTGAGGAGGAATATAGTTTCATGTGTGAGAGTGCCCCAACCCGCGGGACTCAGTTATTCGAGGGGTTCCAAGGAGGACCCAGCCTGAAAGAGAAACGGGCGAGAGAGAGGAGCGAGACCAAGCAGATTCTTGTCAAGGTCTGAGTTTATTGCTACACAAGCCTCTCTATAAAGGGTGAGGCAAACAAGGGAGTTCAAAGGGGAGATAAAAAAAAGGAAGGGCGGGGGTGTAGAGCATACAGGGCAGGCGGCCGCAAGTCTGCAGTTGGAATGTCCGGTGCTGGAGCAGACAAGGGTGGGCCATCTGGTGTGTGTCAGGGTAAGATAAGGTTGAGGTGACGTGGCTTTAGCCCTGCTGGGCAGGCAATATGGCCTTGGTTTTGTCAGGCTGATTATGTCCGGTTCCCAACATGAGAGAAGCCAGGAATATCTCCTCTCACAACTGTGCAGCAAACGAGATCAGATCTCCCAATCTGATTTTCAGCCCTCCTGTCTTTCCAAGTGAAGTGGATGGTCCATTTCACATTGTCTCAAGTCTTTGCACATTGCATGCCAACATTGCGACATAGGGTGTGGCTGTGGGTCTTAGTAGACAAAGCCCCCACCCAGAACCCTGTCCCCAGAGCTCCTTGGTCACCCTGCACAACGCAGGTCCAGGCCGGTCTCCACACTGCAAGGCGATCAACCCTGACCCTCCAGTGTGGCCGTCCTCACACGCTCCCACATCCACCTAGAAGGACTGGAGATGAGAGATTCCGGAAGCTCCCTGCCTCATCTGCCTCCCTCCCCAGAGCGACAGAGCAACTGTAACTGATTAGGCAGGATGCAGCCTCGTTCCCAGTCCCCACCCTCTCTGGGAAAGCAGGGATGTCTGGCACCTCATCCAAGGCCTTTCCCCTGTGATCTCATTACTAAGGAGCTGCTCCTCTACCGCCCAATTCCATCACCTCATCTACATATGGGGGAGATGAGTATGTCTTCTTTGCTGCTCCTTCCCTGAGTCCACCCCAGGAGCTCCCTGAACAGATCATCAATCACTTCTCATTACCCCTGCAGCAGCCGTCAGATACTGCTGAACAGAGACAGGCGCCTCCCCTGCTGCTGCCAGGCTCCAGTGCACATGTGCACACACACATGCACACACATTGTATAGGCCCACTCACATGGACACACAAGCATGCACACCCATGTGCACAAACTTTGTTCAGAGGTGGGAATTCTGCCCATTTTAGCCTCTAATATTGCAATCAGAGAGTGATAGAACAATGAAAGATGAAGGTGGATGAAGGAAGATCTATTTATTCCCTTACTTGTTACATAACCATTCAGGGCTCTTTTTTTATCCGTACAAACACACCACCACCACCATCAACAATCATCAAGTAGCTGTCATGTATGCAGTGCTGCCCTATTCAAGGCGGTGCTGAGTATGTGAGGAGGATTCTCTCTAAAGCACAGCTCTGAGGAAGTCTGTCTCCTTCGCACTTTTACACACACAGGGTGAGGAGCCTGCAGGAGGCTCCATGCGTTGGGTGAAGCCACACGATGAGTGAGGAGACCGAGGGTGAAGCCAGGGGAGTGAGAGCGCAGAGTTCACCACTTCACCACCATGCTGGTGTGCACAATCGATGAAAGGGTGGCTGCCAGCAGCAGGACAGAAAAAAAGTAAAGCATGTAACTTGTGGTTTTAGCTCTGGCTTACTTCCAAAAGGAATTGTTTTTGTTGTTCTAAAAAGCTTTATACCAAAAAAAAAAAAGAAAGAAAGCTTTATACCTCTATAAAAACAAAAGGCTACTGCTGTCAAGCACCTTCAGACTCAAGCCAGAGGAGAGCTCTCCCAGTGGGCTTCCAAGCTGTATATCTTCGCAGAAACACAGTACCTCCTGTGGAGTAGCTGGTTGGTTCAAGCCAGCAACCTGGCAGTTAACAAGTACGTCCCTTGTACCTGTAATACCTGTATAAAGTGTATTAAATATGAACTACTCCTGGTGTGTAATTTTAAATTGAATTATTGTGCCTGGAACTTTTTTTTTAATAGCTAAGAAAGGTGAAATCAGACTCCTTTAGATGTTATGAGAAGAATAGACACTACACAGGGCTTGGACCCAACCCAGCTTAATTCAAAGGAAGGCAGATTTATTTTCTTCTGCTTCCCAGAAGGTTCCTCAGCAGAACGTGTGTTAAACAAAATTGTTTAGCTATGGAAAAGAGCAATCTCCTCTTGGGAAGATTCTGGTAGAAAGGGGCTTTGGTTACATATCCAGGTCAACCCAGCCCCAGAGCCCTCGTCATGTTTTATTTTGTTTTGCCCTTGACACTGATTGTCTTGGGAACTGTGGCCCCCGAGCAATGGCCAGGAAGTCAGGTCTTCTTGATGTAAATCCTCTAATATCCCCTACAATGATTTTCAGTGCCAATGGTAAGGCCCGCCCAGTGGCTGCCACATGCCCCTGAGCAGACACGTCAGAGCAGATGAGAGCATGAGACAGCATTTAAGAGAATGGTAGGCTGGCCTTGACTTAGCTGTTTGGCCTCTCCTCAGAAGTCATTTGTGACACTGACTGTCATGGGTTTCATTAAGAACAAGTCTATCTCTACCAAAGAAAACTGCAAGGTAAGAGGACTTTCAGCTCCAGCTACATATGTCTCCAAACTTACGTACATATTGTCCTGTTTTCAGAAGAAAAAAAATGTACTCAGTGCCTCCCGGGCAAATAAAAACTTTGGTACTACAACCTACAATCCCAGATAAAGTGTAGGTATCTGCTTTGGCAGCTCCCCTGGATCGAGCTGCTCCAGTAGCTCTCCACAAAAACCCTGTGAAGAGATGATCAGGCAGGGTAGCCTAGTCTGTTCTGCAGAAAGAAGCTACCCCTGGAACCTCAGTGGCTTAAAATCTAGAAGTTTATTCTTGTTCATGCAAATTCTGACACTGGAAGGGCAATTCTACAGGGTGTTTGTCCTGCACACCGTCCGTCAGTGATTCGGGCTGCTTCACAAATATGGTGCCACCAGATCAAAAGGTGGATTCCAGGTCATCACAGAAGAGGAAGAGAGAAGTGGGGGTTGTGGATCAGTCTTTACATGCTTTGACACTTTAGTTGACATAGATCGCTGGATAGGGCTGCTTATATAAAGGTTATCAGTTCAAACCACCTAGCTGTACCACAAAAGGAAGGAGTCATCTGCTTTCATAAAGGGTACAGCCTAGCCAACCTCATGCAACAATTGTACTCTGTACCACAAGGGGTGAGCATGAGTCAGAACTGACTTGAAGGCAACAGGATTTGGGTTTTTTTTTGTTTGTTTGTTTGGTTGGTTGGTTGGTTGGTTGATTGGTTTGGTTTGGTGAGTGGGAGGTGGTTCTACCTACAGCATATTAATCTGAAGTCGTCACTTTAGGTTTTTTTGTTTGTTTTTTGAGAGATGTGGAAAAGCTCATTGGCTTTAATGGGGAGTTAACTCTGCCACAGACGGCCTCCTCAAAATGTCCCTCCCGCTTCAGAAACTAGCAGAGATTTTCAATGAAGGAGCCTGCTGCCACCCGCTGGACATCTCCTTGCAAGGTCAGTCCTTTGGAGCCATTGGGAGGGAGAAAAAAGAGACTTTTATTCCTGTAAAGAATTCCAGCCCCAGAAATCCTGAGGGGGAAATTCTGCCCTGTCCTCTCGGGTCGCTATGAGTCCGAATTGAATTTATGGCTATGAGTTGAGTTGTAATTCCATTCACTTACTGCTCTTGACAGGTTGCTAGATTAGGGCTTGTCTTCCCAAATGCCAGCACTAAACGAAAATGAGCTGTCCGGGCCACAACAAAGGGGTTGGAAATACATCAGGCACACTCATTAGACACCTATGGCAAAATTCAGAACTGAGCATGCTCTGACCCAAGTCATGTAGACCCAGGTGGAAGGTCCACCTGGTCATACAGAATAGGACTTCACAAAAGTGCACCGAAATCAACCAATACGATCGACCAATGTCCTCCAGTGGTGTTGGGAGGTGATAGAAGTAGGCCTGGGCTCCTTGTCGCCCTCCCTTGTTCACGTGCTCTGCAAGTGGAGGGTGAGGCCCTTGGGGGTTCCTGCCGTGGCTCCTCAGCTGGTTCTGCACTCCTGCTCAGGTATTCCTCCCATGAAACCGCCATATTCAGCTGCAAACTTTCCCCACCCCTGCCATGCAGCCCGGCGTGCTTTCCGGAGATACTGGGGACTTTTGGGGACTGCGATACCTGAAACTTTCTTCCATAACATTCACTTGGATTTACAAAACTGCTTCTGCCATATGAATTCTTTCAGCGTTGCTAAGCAAGAACTGAGGTCAACCACCCCAGAAACCTAACACTATCAAGTCAATTCTGACTTATATCAATCTAGGGGGTCCTCAAACTATGGCCTGCGGGCCGCATGGCCCTCAGAGGACATTTATTCAGCGCGCCGGGTGTTTGTGCCCCGTTTTTTTTTAACTTCAAATTAGGTATGTGCAGTGCGCATAGGCATTTGTGCATAGTTTTATTTTTAAACTATCGTCCGGCCCTCCAGCGGGTTTGAGGGACAATGAACTGGCCTCCTGTTTTAAAAGTTTGAGGACCCCTGAAAGGACAACGCAGAACTATGCCTGTGGGTTCCCGAAGTTCTAAATCTTTACAGGAGCTGAGAACCGCATCTTTCTCTGTGAGCCACTAGCGGATTCCAACTGGCCGGCCTCATGGTCACACACATTCCACCAGGCTCCTTGAGCCTTAACTTGATAATTTAATGAAATGATACTTCTCCAAGTCACACTGTATCATGGTCTATAATCTTGCTATTCTAATATCAAATTTAAAATAAGGAATATAGTTAAGCTCCAAATCCATAAGCAATAAGATCATTGAATCTCTTTGGACACTATTACTTAAAAAAAGAAAAAACTCTGTTCAATTATTTTCAGCACAGAAAAGCTTCCAGTGTTTACAGCTTAGTATTTAATTGCTTTTTCTCTTCTTCTTTTACATTGGTGAATCATTTTGAGCTTATAATAATGTCAAAAGAAATAGTTTCCAGAGCCTCCAGGCATTCACTGTGTAATGATCATTTAAAAGATTTCTTGGTTAGAGGGTCCTCAAAAGAATAAAAAGCGTGTCCGCATCCCTGGTCATTTCTATATTCAAAAGAAGAAATTGCTCATCAAATGCTACAAGCCAATTTCTTTCTTCAGCCAAACTGCCCATTTTAGCATCACTGAATTAAGCAAATGGTTCTACATTTCAAAGTCAACAATGATACTCTTTTCCCTTTAACACGAGCATCTTAAACAGCTCAAAAAGTAGTCGAGCTCTTTATTATGGCTTTTCCTGAGAAAGCTGTTTCGTTGTTTATTTTATTTATTCATCTAGACTTTCATGTTAAGATTTGTGTATTTTAAGTTCTGCTAGTCAGGACATTTTAAATGGAGCCAGATTTTTTTTTATACTTTGTCTTTTAAAATATAATGAGACTGAGCAGTACATCCCTTAATAAAATATAAAGTCTTCCTATTTCTGTTTGTTTGTAATTTCCCTAAGAATATCTCTTAATGTAGTAAAACCAAAACCCGCCATAATGAATTACATTTGGTCTACTGGGGGTTGTGGCCAACCTTTTGATAGAAAAATCCAGAGACTCCCTTCTGCATCTCCTTTCCCAACCAAACCCCGGTGGCTGGAGGCTGGAAGGAAGAAAGAGGCTGGGCTGCTGGGGCAGGGTGGGGAAGGGGTAACCTTGCAGATTATTTCAAATTCTACTCTGAAGGCAGAAAGTTATCCCAATGAGATAGCTAGAGATTCACTTCCTTAGAAAAAGATTGAAATTAATGTGTCCCTTAGAAAAGCCAAAGGAAAAAAGTCGTTATTAATTTAGGCAATTGAAGAACTTTGAAAGCCATGTCTAGTACATAAAAACACCTGTCCCTAGAGCCCATCGGCCTAGGAAACTGAATTTTTATACCATGTAAAATAAAGGAAGGTCATTTCTTAGACTTGCTCAACAGAAGATTGTCATTTTAAACCGGTTACTGTAATGAGAAGCTGGGTTTTCGTAAAAAGGACTGAATGCTTGAGTCAGTGTGAAATGAAATTAGAGATGCATGTTCTGCGCATGGCAGCATTTCCGGAGGAGTCTGTGTTCCCGTGACTGCTCTCAATCTGTGTCGTGCCTTCTGGGAAACTCACAGCGTGGTGCCCACATCTAGTCTCTCGGACTTTCTTGCCAGCTTTGGAAAGGTGTTGAGTCTGTTGGATCTGCTGCACAGAGACAGCATGCAAGTGGACCCTTCCCACATTCCTCAGAGAGCAGCCCCCCAGTGTAAAGCTGTGGGTGAGGTTTGATGACCTTTGCCCCTTCATCATCCCGCATTCTTTGACGGACCCAAGCGCTCCCCTGAGGCATTACCGGAGAAGCAGCTACCCCATAGTTTCCAGATGGTGGGTATCAGCCTGTGTGCTCATTGGGATCGCCAGAGAGCTGTCCAAAAGACATCTTTGTCCCATCTCCACTGAGTCCGATTTTATTGGCCTGGAATGCAGCCTAGGTGCTTGGATTTTTTTCTCTCTCATAAGTTTTTATTGTGAATTGGGTGAAGGTTTACCAAGATCATCAGTTTTTTATTCAACAATTCATACACATTGTGTTTTATGCCACTTATTGCAATCTCCACAATATAATATGACTTATTCCACTCCCTACTTATGTCTTCTGTTTCCCTTCCTCCTCTCTTCCTACCCGTCTGAACTTGGGCCTTGGATTAATACTGCCCTTTTGAGATCAAATGGTTTGCTGTTTTCAGGTTTGTGTGCCTCACTTGAGTAATTGCTCCCATTATAGACCAATCTATTATTTGGCTGAATATTGAACCACAGGTAGGAGTTCATTTTCAAACTTAGTGAATAAGGACCATCATTTCAGAGGTTCTGTTAGTCCCTATCCAGCCAATAAGCCTGTTCTCTTTTATGACTGTGAATTTTGCTTCACTATCTAGGACCTTTTGATGTGATCCCTTTCAAAGAAGTTGGAATTGATAGTTGGAGATCATCTAGTTATTCTGTGCTCAGAGTCATGAAGTCTAATGTTCATGTGGTCCACTCACCACTCTTTCCTCCAGAGTGAGGGTGACAATATTTGCCACCTAGATGGCCACTTGTGAGCTTCTGAGATCCAGCTGCTACGCACCAGCGTGGATGTCGACCATAGTCTTTACAGTCTAGGTAATGACAATTGTTCTTGGTGTCCTTCACAACTATAATCCCCAGCCCCCAAGCCCAATAAAGCACTCCCTCCAGTTGTTCGGTTATGCCTAAGGAGTTTTGATAACTTCATCTTCTGTGTGCTCCGGAATATTCAATTCCCTGGATGATCAGAATGCTCAGTCAGGGCTCAGAATCTTGGTGTTAAGGCTCCTGGTGAGATCCTGGCACATCAGACACAGAGGTTGTGAGGCTAGAGGATGGGCAGAAGGGGATCATACTGAGTCTAACAAGGAAAGAAAAGGAAATGAAGGATATAAGCAATTAAAAGCAAGCGCATAAATAGATGCAAATACACAGATGGCCCTTGCAACATTATTCCCAATCTCGCAAACGTGTCAACGGTCTAAATACCCATCAATAGGTGAATGGATAAGTCAAACATGTTGCCTACGGTATATACAATGGACTACTACTCAGCCATAAAGAGAAATGAACTCTTGACACAGGCTACAAGAGGAATGAACCTCATAAGCATTATGCTGAGTGAAATAAATCAGCTTCAAAAAGGACACATTTTGCTTAATTCCACTTACAAGAAATATCTAGGCTAGGAAAATGAATAGAGACAAACATCTTCCAATTGTTTCCAGGGATAGGTAGGAAGGTAAGTATGGTTGTTACATAATGCCATGTCAATTGGACAAATAAGTGAGGTGGAGTCTTTCTTATACCTATATGAGTGTCCTTGGATTTATTTCTCTAGTCAACCCAGCCTAACCCAGTAGGGCCTGGAGGGGAAGTGCCATCCCTGAGACGATACTGAGCTTCCATAAGGGTGATGACATAATTTTGGAATGGGTAAGGATGATAATATGAACAACATGCAGAATGCCACTTAGTTATAATCTTGTAGAGCGTGGAAGTGACGAATGTTTTGATGCATGTATATTTAGTACGATTTTTAAAGAGTGTACGCAAAAGAGCAATATGGCAAGTCTGTGTTGCCATTTGCTGTTGCTCAGCTAAAAGCGATTCGGGCCTGTGTAGTCCAAAGGGAACCACAGAGGCTCAGGAGGAAAGCTGGTACCATCTCCAACTAAGACTTGTCTGACCAAATGCAGAGTCTCCCTTCAAGTAACTGACAGGTCAGAGGCAGCTCATCTCTGCTGCAGAAGCAATGATTTGTCTCAATTCCCAGACCACTGTCACAACCATGTCTTGTTGCCCTCGGTGCCCCCCTTCCCCACCACAATAAGTCACTAGAAAGCCATGCTTCATTTAAAAACAAACAAATAAACCCCTTCTGCCTCCATCCTGGCACTGTTTCAGCTTATTTAGCATCATAACATATGTCATCTGTTTCCCTAAACAATCTAACATGGACATGGCACGATGGGACTGATGAGTTAGGCAAATGAGTACCAGCCTGCCCTCTGAACACACACGATGGCATTTGACTTGCTGTCAGTAGATGCTGTCGCGTTTCTTCTCCTCTTTCCTGGAAAATAAATATAGAAAAGAAAGAGGCCATGAAAAGGGCTGCAAGATGTTTAGCTCTGGTCTTTCTAGAAAGTGTAGAAAAAAAGCATGTGACCCCTGCCTGCCTTTAGATGCCCCACTCCTCTGGCTAACAAGGATTGCGCACTGACCATGGACAAGACATCTGGATCTGGGGGGAGGATATAACAATTGCCCCCACCAGCAAAGAGTTTCCAGATTTACGGGACTGCACAGGCCAGGGAGCAGCTCATAAAAAGAACAAGAAGAATCGCAAAGGAGGGTGTGTTCCAGCACCACTTCGTCCAGCTGCAGACACATGAAGGCAAAGTTTCCTTTGCTTTCAGTCAAGTTTATGATTTCCGCGGAATCCCTTACCAACACCTTCACAAAGATCTAGGTTCTTGGGTTGTTTCGTTCCAGGGCGGACATCTCCTTGGTAAAGCCACACTTTATGGACAGCTCATGGTCCAAGAATTCCACCTATATGTTTTGAAAGGGGCCACGTTAAAACTCCTGGCTCAGACTTTCAGGACTGGGCAAACCCACCATGGGGACAGCAGGATTTGGTAACACTTTCATCTCCATCACAACCTGGACCTGGCAACGCTATTTTCTTCCACTCACCATCTTTCAATCAATATTTACTCAGCTATTAGTTGCTCCCCAGGCTCAGCATCAGAAAAGTGTTCAAACGTTACCGAATTGTCCATCTAATGGTAGAGGTCTGTGCAAGGGATATGAGAGCAAGAGGCTCAGAGATGATCAGTGGGTAACGAGAGAGGGATTCACCTTTATCATTTGTAGAAAGCCCCTGAGGCTTAGTCACATTGGCAGACTTTCCCTGGAGCAAGCAAATAAAGCTGCTCCCGGCTCAGCTCCATTCCTGATCTGGTCTTGCCATGAGACTATCCAGGCTTTGTCCCAACCCCACGTTCTGGAAAGCACGAGTGGAAGGAGGTGGATCTTGGGGATACCATGGAAAAGAATGGGCATTGCACAACACTTCATTGTACTCATATGGAGCTTATACAAAGGCCAAGAGATAGAACCAGGTGAGACTGTGAACAGGACAAGGTGATACTGCATGGTTTAAAATCAGAAAAGGTGTGCATCAGGGTTGTATCCTTTCACTGTTCTTATTCCATCTGTATGCTGAGCAATTTATACAAGAAGCTGGTCTATGTGAAAAAGAACATGGCATCAGGATTAGAGGAAGACCCAAGTAATGTCATTAGGAACATTTTCTCACTAAAAATTTTAGGTCATGGCATCAAAAAAGTGTCATTTTAACCTAAATGGGTTTTTAGACCAGTGAAATAACAGCGAGAGTGAGTCAGCATTGTGCACAGAATTGAGCGATACTGGTTCTTTGGGAAATTCATAATCCAACACTGACACTGCTGAGATAAAGGATGACAGTGAGGAAGATTCTACACCTGAGCTCTGTGATGGGCCAACGTGGTGCTCTACTCTCTTCAGGAATGGATGAGCCAGCTCCACCAAGATTCCCCTTTACTGGAGCACCTGCTATGTATGTAGACATTGAACACAAGAATGCTTTGGCGTTCCTACAATGATTTCTGACCGATGAGGTCATCGAAAAATTGATTATGATAGCCCGGAGGTTTACTTTCAGGTTTTAACCCCTCTTCAGTTAATTTCTGTGCATGGGGGAAGGTTTGGGGCTTGCTTCATTTTCCTACATACGGTATCTCAGTTTGTCCAACACCATTTGTTGAGCAAGCAGAATTTGTCCCTTTGGATATTTCTGTGTCCTTTTTCGAAGGCTAGTTTCCTGTTGACTGGTGAATATATGTGTAGCTTTTCTGTTCGAATCCATTGATCTATATACCTTTCAGTGTACCAATACACTGCTCTCCCTTAGGGAAAAACAACAACAAAAGTTGTATGAGCCCCTATATAATGATTTTTTTTAATGGACGATGAACTATTTTCCAGGCCAGCACTATCCTATGTTTGAGCACATTGCTGCAGCCACTGTGTCAATCCATCACGCCTTATAGCCTGCGGTACTCATGTTCAGGTATAGTGTTCTGCCATTCACAAGGTTCACACTGGCCAGTTCTTTCAGAAGTGGAAGACCAGGTCCTCCTCCCTCGTCTCTCTGTCTGGAAACTGCTGAAGTCTACCTGCAGTGAGTGACCCAGCAGGCATTTGAACTACTGGCTGCAAAATTTCCACCATTACAGCCAAATGCAGGCCACCACAGTACAACAGACAGTAACAGCATCTTAACACCACACAAAGGCTCCTCCCTGGGGAGACCACGTGTTCAGGCAATTGCTGCTGTTACACATGTAAGTGGGGGCTACATGAAGTCGCACCATCTCCTGTGGCCCTTCCAGGAACAGGCCATTCTACTGTTGTTTCTACTGGACTTAGGCTCAGCTGCCAACCTGCCCTCTGCACGCATTCTTCTCCTTACCCTTCCATGTCACCTTCTCTTTGCCCAAGTCAATACTGCTGGTCAGTCACCTACTGGTGGATGCTTGCTTCTGAAGTTTCTGAACCACATTTCCCCATGGTTATGAGACATTGCTGCTGCCACTGCGAGCATTTAACAGGTTACTTTACACCTTCAATGAGAAATCTAGGGGAATAGAAAGAAAGCTTCTTCTTTCTCCCAAGGAGTGGGTGGTGGTTTTGAACCGTTTCCCTTGAGGTTAGCAGCCCAATGTGTAACCCACTACACCAGTAGAGCCTTGGTGGCACTGTCCAGCAATTATTAGACTGCTAAATATGAGGTCAGGGTTTCAAACCTACCAACTTCTCCTTGGGAGAATGAAAAAGCTGTTCCCATAAAAGACTGACAGCTCCAGAAGCCCTCTATAGGGTGGCTATGAGTTGGAATTTTGCGGTCATTTAGGGCTTTTTGGTGGCATGTGATTTTTTAGGGCTTTTAGGTTGTTTGTGGACGTTTAAGGTGTGTTTGGGGCATTCGGGTGGTTTGGGGTTTTTAGGGTGTTTTATAAGATTTTAGGGAGTGTTTAAGGGATTTAGGGGTGGTTTTTTAGAGTGTATAGGTATTTTTCAGCACAGTATGGTGTTTTTAGTGATGTTACAGAGTTCCTTAGGGATTTTAGGGTATTTTTAATATTATATGTGTTTTTTCCCCCCAGCATTTTAGGTTTTCTTAGGGCTTTCATGGTGTTTTCAGGGCATATATGGGGTTTAGGAATGTTTAGGGTTTGGGAATCTTCTAAGGATGATTTTTTGAAGTTTCACATGTTTGGGTGGGCATTTGGTGTTTTTTTGTGGCTTTAGAGTGTTTATGGGATCCTGTCAATTTGCAGCTTTAATTCCGCAAAGAAAAGTCAGACAGCAAGCCAGAAAGGAGCAGGAAATGAAGGGGAAGCCCAGGCCACATGTTACAGCTGCCAAGTCCGGAGAACCTAGGTGTGGTCGTTGGCTACCTGGGACCGGGAGTGGGGCTGTGCTCCTGCCCAAGGGTGCTAGGGAGTAAACCAATCTCAGCTGGACGTTTGGCTTTTCTACTACTTAGCCGACTCCATGAACTTTCCCAAGGGCAGCTGGCGAATTGCCAGGGGAACCCAGCTAGACCCCCCACACAAAAGCACAGGGATGGTTACAGGAACAGGAGGTTTCACACAGTGGATGTGCAGGGCTTGGGGTCGGGATTGGGGGCCAAGGTGAGGAAGGGGCAGCAATAAGGCCTGGTCCCAAATAATCAGACACTGAGCAATAAAAGTACAAGGACTGCCAAGAGAACATGGGGACAAAGGATGGCTGGACTTCATTTGATATCTTTGGACGTGCTGTCAGGAGAGACCAGTCCCTGAAGGGACATCAAGTCCATGAAGGACATGATGCTTGGCAAAAAGTGGAGGACGGGCAATAAAACAGCTCGAACCAGCGGCTACATCAGTGGGCATAGTAACAATGGTGAGGATGGTTCGAGACCTGGCAGTGTTTTATTTTACTGCTTGTGTTTTTCTAGAACTGTCTTTCCTGGATGCACGAGGAAGGATAACTGTGCTTGTGGGAAGCAAATGCACAGTGGGCAGCGCTTTGGCCAACATAGGTACACCACCGGCACACAGTGCCCCCTTACTTGGCATCCAAAGTGACAGGATTTGTCTTTCCCCAGAGCTCTCCAGCCCTGGGGGAAGCGGCCCTGCCTTCGGCGCGCCGCCAGGGGGCAGCACTGCTGCTCTCTCACTGGCTACATCTGTGAGGACCCAGAGAGCAGCTCCTTTCTGCTGCTCTCCTCTCAGACTTCTGCCAGAAGCCTTGGCTCCTCCTGGATCCTCCCTTGATTCCCACTCTGCACCTTTGGGGACGCCCAGCCCATTAACTCTCTCCCATCCTTCCTTGCTGCCTCTTCTCCAGATGCCTGAGCTGGGCTTCAAGTAGTTGTAATGTTATGCTTAGGTGAGATGTGTTCAGCTTGTTTACTGTCTGTATACAAGAAAAGAGTGCAGCCCAAGACATCCACCCTTTTGTTCCTCTATGGAAAGCCTGTTACGTGTCATAGTCTTCTCTCTGTGCAGTGCTTTCCTCTGCTGCTGATGCTTTTACATGAAATAGGACTCGGTGTGTCACCGCTACAGGAAATTATCTCTGAAAAAATAATATGCCCAGAACTCAGAAACAGTGTCAGCTTGCATCTGGCATCATGGAAGCATCATGGGTGTGTTTCCATTCATTCGCTCCTGAGTGTCACATGTTAAACTCAGTGCATAGCATAAACAGCAGCAGGCACAAACTGAGACAAAGCACACCCTTTGCTGTGAAGCACATTCCGACACCTGGCTGCCCCTGTGCCACAGAGTAGAACTGCCCCGCAGGGGCTCCCTAGCTGTCATCTTTACAGAGGCACATGGCCACACCTCCCTTTTGGGAAGCCACTGGGTAGGTTTGAACTTCAGGGTTGTAGTAGTTGATATTGTAGAGCCCTGGAGTCAGTTCGGATTCATAGGGGCCTGTGCACTAGAGAGAGAAACAAAGCCCAGTCCTGCGCCATCCTCGCACTTGTTACTGTATTTGAGCCGATTCTCGCAGCCACGGTGTCAATCCACCTAAGTAAGGGTCTTCCTCTTGTTTGCTAACCCTCTGCCAAAAATGTTGCCCTTCTTGCAGGACTGGTTCCACCATAGTAATATGTCCAAAGTACCTGAGACAACGTCTCCGCATCCTCTTTCAGATCTCCTGCCTTTAGTTTGTCAGCTCACTTCGATGGAGTCGATGCTGAGCCATAGCGACTCTATGAGATCAGAGCAGAACTATCTCTGTGGGTTTCCCAAAGGCTAACTCTATGGGAGTAGAACGCCTCATCCTTTTCTTCTGAGGACTGACTGGTGGTTCCCCACTGCTGACATTACAGTTGACAACCAAGGCATAAGCTACTATGCCACCAGAAGTCCCTTGCCCCTGTGCAATAACCAACACCACCTACACACAAAACCCACCCCTTCTCTGTCAGTTTGATGTATGGTGATGGCTTGAGTTGCTATGAAATTGGAAGCTACTAGGGGGAACCCGACAAAAACTACAATTTTTTCAAAACTATGCATTTAAATTTTTTATCCCCTTCATAGTACTCTCCATTACACTTCACACATTTGTCTAATCTGTGATTACATTCTTGGAAACATTTTTCAAACTCAGCAGTTTGGGTGACACCCTTGTTTTTTTCCCCCCCCTCTTCTGTGTTGTCAAACCACTGTCCTTCATTCATGGAAACAGAAAGAAGTCACATGGAGTGAGTTCAGGTGATTAGGATATGAGGGACAAGAGAGGCATGCTTTTTTGGGGGATGTTTTCATACTGTTATTTCTTTTCTCTTTTTTTATAATCATTTTTTGGGGCCTCATACAACTCTTATCACAATTGATACATACATCATATTTGTACATTCATTGCCCTCATCATTCTGAAAACATTTGCTCTCCACTTAATCCGCTGGCATCAGCTGATAATTATTCCCCATCCCTCATGAACCCTGAATAATTTCTAAATTATTTTGTCATATCTTACACTATACAATATCTCCCTTCAGCCACTTTTCTGTTGTCTGTCCCCCAGGGAGATGGTTATATGTAGATCCTTGTCATCGGTTTCCCCTTTCCATTCCTCCCTCCCTCTACCCTCCTCGTATCGCCACTCTCACCACTGGTCCTGAAGAGATCATCCGCCCTGGATTCCCTGTGTTTCCAGTTCCTATCTGTACCAGTGTACATCCTCAGGTCTAGCTAGATTTGTAAGGTAGAATGGGGATCATTTTAGTTGTGGGGGAAGAAGCATTTAGGAGCTAGAGGAAAGTTGTATGTTTCATTGTTGCTACAGTGCACCCTGACTGGCTCCTCTCCTCCCTGCTACCCTTCTGTAAGGGGATGTCCAATTATCTACAAATGAGCTTTGGGTTTTCACTCCACACTCCCCCGTATTCACAAAGATATGATTTTTTTGTTCCGATGATGTCTGATACCTGATTCTTCCGACACCTCGTGATCACACATGCTGGTGTGCTTCTTTCATGTGGGCTTTGTTGCTTCTCAGCTACATGACCACTTGTTTAACTTCAAGCTTTTAAGACCCCAGAATGTATAACTTTTGATAGCCGACCACCATCAACTTCAGTCACCACATTTGCTTATGCACCCATTTGCCTCCAGCAATTGTGTTGGGGAGGTGAGCATCACGGAATGCCACTTTAATACAACAAAGTATTTTTACATTGAGGGAGTACTTGAATGGAGGCCCAATGTACATCTGTTACCTTAATACTAAACCTATAAATATATGCATATAGATCTATCTCCCCATCGTTATACATAAATATATTTACATATGCACATGCCTTTATTTAGACCTCTATAAATGCCCTTTGCTTCCTACCTCTTTCCTTGATTTCCTTTTACTTTCCGATTGTCCCACTCTCATGTTCAGCCTTCATTTGTGTTTCAGTAATTCCTCTCGGTTACATTACTCTTGGTTACACTCTACCAAGCCTCCTACACCCTCCTCACCATCTATTTGGATCACTTGGTGTTCCCTTGTCCCTGGGTTTGTTAACAGCACTTCCTTTTTCCCTACATCCCCCTTTCCCATCTCCCCCCCCCCCACCAGCTGTCAGTCCCATTGTTTTCTCCTCCAGATTGTTCATCCAGCCTATCTCATTTAGACAGACCTGTGGAAATCATAGCATGCACAAAAACGAGACAGAGCAAACCCAAGCAACAAAATGAAACAAAAGAACAACACCACCACCAACAAGCCAATGACAAAAAGCAAAACAAAACACAAGAAAGAAAAGCTTTTAGTTAGTTCAAGGACTGTTTGTTGGCCTTTAGGAGTGTTTTCTCATAGAGTATGATGGGTCAGCTAGCCCTGGCCCCAAAGTCTATTTTTGGTATTCCCTGGGGACTTCGTTGCTCTGTTCCCCTTCCTGTTCTGTTGTACACCCTTAGTATTTTGCCTCGGTGTGCTGGGATCAGATCGGGCGATAGAGGCATGCTGTTTTTTTTGTGTGAGCAGGTGCACTGTCATGGTGGCAAAACCAGTCCCCTGTCTACCACTAATCAGTCCTTTTTATTTTAAATAAATCATTTGATTGGGGGATCTTACAGCTCTTGTAACAATTCATACACCAATTTGTATGAAGCACATTTGTACATACATTGTTATCATCATTTCCAAACATGTTCTTTGTCTTTAAGCTCCTTTTTTCCCCTCCTCCCACCCACGTGAACCACTGATACTTTATACATACTTTTTATTTTTATATTTTACGCCTCTGCTGTATCCCTTCACCCAAACTTCTGCTGTTTGTTCCCCTGGGTGGTGGAGTGGGGCTGTATGTCCATCATTGAGATTGGTTTCCCCTTTCTTCTGCTTCTCCCCCCTACCTTCCCTCGTGGTGTTGCTACTCTCAGTATTGGTCCTGAGGGGTTTATCTGTCCTGGATTCTGTGTGTCGGAACTTCTAGTCAATAGCAGTGTGCAAGCTCTGGTCTAGCCAGACAACTCAGACCTTCTTACACAATATCTTCAGAACCTCTATATAGGAAGCTTGATTAACAGTCTGACCTAGTGCAATGACTAAACTCCAAATGCACTATCACCCTCACATCAACAAAACCAAACAAATGAGCATCTTCTTGAAGTTTGAGTTCACTTGACGAGGTGTATTTGAGTGAGGTGATGATGGCGTCTTACACTGACTTGATTTATGTTTGCATTCTGGCTTGTGAGAAGAGCACAAGGTCTTGTCACCAGCAATGACCTTGGGGAAAAAGTGTGGGTGCACTAGCTCAGAGCAAGTTGCCAGATGCCTGCCCAAACAGGAGAATGTATATTTTGAAATGTGTACCCAGTGGAGCTTTGTACCGCTTGGTTTTTTGGCGGGGGTGGGGTGGGGGTGGGGGGAAGGCCGGCTACTCCTTTGTAGGTTAGATAATCTGAGATGTGCTATTTGAAATTTCCTGGGGCCAGTTTTAGACAAAACTAGAAAAGTTAATTTTGCTGTATGGAAAAATCTGACAGTCTGGAAGTATCTAATTTTCCTCACATGCCATCATTCCCCTAGTAGCATTATTCCTAGTTAAAGCTCTCCTCTGTTCCTCCTTAGGGTTTCCCCCACTACCTGATGTTCCTTTTCTCCTACTCATCATCAAGGGACTTGTGTCCAAAGTGAGGACAGCAAATAAGAGACCCTCCTGACTCTCTGTTAAGAAGGGTGCTCTGGTGCATGCGTGTGTTTATGTGTGCACATACAATCGCATTTGAATTTTGTTGGAAGAGGCTTCATAGAGACCGAGAGTGACATGGTTAGAGCTGCTGCACATGTAGAGCACTGTACTCTATGGTGTTCTAATTCAAATGCATGTAAGGTCCAAGAGAGGTAATAGAAGCAAGTGACCAGGGTCAGGGAAGGCAGTAGGAGGAACTGAGGGAGCCTGAATGCCTCACACCCTGCCAGTTTCACTGATTCTTGGATGGGAGAGTACCAACCTAGTGCTGTGAAATCTTCGCAGTTTTCAGAGGCTTGGGGGATTTTAATTTTGTATGTAAAAAATAGACATCTAAATGCTTGTAATTTATTGATTTCGATAAACACACTGAATGCCAGTACTCAAGTCAAACAAACCAAACTGACAGCCATCGAGTCTTTGCCAACTCATAGTGACCCTATTAGACAGGGTAGAACTGCCCCTCAGTTCAGCTCCCAGCCCTGGAGGCCCACCAGTTCCTCGTTATTATCATGAGAAATACTATTTTCACAAGAGCGTTACATACCCCTAGGGACTAAACCATAAAGCCATATAGGCTTTGACCATCAATTCTGATATGCTTTTTCCTCAAACTGATGGGTCATTTGATGGAATCCTTGTATTACTTCCCTAACATAAAAATTAATCAAGCAAAGGAGATTCAGTGCTCAGTACTGCAGCCCCCTATTTAGAGATTAACTCTTAAAAACCACCACCACCACCACCACCACCACCACCACAGGCACCTTATCTATGTTGATAAAAACTTGAGTAGGCTGTATAAATATCTCAAGTATTTAGGATAAAATGGATTCTTTTTCTACTGTCACATATTTAGTTTGAGTTATGTGTTTCCATCTGAACACAAATTAAATAGACCTCATTGACATCTTTTCAAAATGCCATAAAAATTAAATGATTACCTTAAAAGATACTCAGTATAATTAGGCATCAGAAAAATGTACATCAACACTAGAGCGAGATAGTGTTTCAACCCATCAAGATGACACTAGCCAAGAATATTAAAAATACCATTGAGTGCTGGAAGAATGAACAGATTTGTGTCAGAAGAACAGTCTGAAAGGTCCTTAGAAGCAAGCACGGGGAGACTTCACATGCTTTGGATATGTTATCAGGAGATGCCAGTCCCTGGAAAAGGCTGAAATGTTAGGTTCAAGTATAACAACAGTTTTGAAGATGGTGTAGGACTGCGCAGTGGTTCATTCTGCCTTGAGTTGGAACTGACTCAATAGCACCTAATGCTAAAAGCTAGATGCTTTTGATCCTAAATGAAAAGTGGATGGTCCAGCCTCCATACCAGCTACGTGGACAACTGCCCCTCCCCCCAGAAGAATTTACCTTAGAAGACGGCACTGAACCTGTAGCTAGGGGAGATGGACATGTCTGATCAGAGCACACAGGGGCAAATGAAGGGGGAGGAAGAGAGTGGAGCACACACTGGTCCACCAGGCTTGGAGGATGATATTGGCACTCTGAACAGCCAATGTACAGAGTGGACCATATGGCTGATCCCACTATGAGACATGCCATCCCTTGCTGGCCCAGGGCCCTATGGGGACAATACCGGAGACTCTGTGTTGGGACTGACCCGGCTGGCCCTCCAACACGGAGGCAAATCACTAAAAGCATGCAGCAGAGCAACCATGGGAGCAGAGCGGGTAGCCCCTGAGGGAGTACAAAGGACAGACTCTGGGGCCAGAGCATGATACGCCATCAGACCTGACTGAAGGACACACCTATAGAAAAAAAAAATCAGACCTTGATCTATTTACAGGTTTTTCTTTCTTAAAAAAATTTTTTTGGCTTTTAATTAATTTACTCTTTTATTGATCATTGGTTTTCTGTTGTTGTTTTTTGTCATCACTGTGTTCTCACCCATCGCCTATCTTGCTATGGTTTGATTTTTGGTGCATATTATTATCTCAACAGATCTATCTAGATAAGATAGGCTGGAGGAGAAAACAACAGGACCAATGGTTCCCGGGGACATGGGAGAGAGAGAGGAGGGGTAAGGAGGTGATGCTGACCAATCCAGCGACAGGGGAGCAACAAGTAATCCAAAATCCGTCGCAAGGAGGGTGTGAGAAGCCTGGTAGGTATTCAGCAAGGGTAATGTAACCAAGAGAAATTACTCAAACCCAAGTGAAAGCTGAGCACGATAGTCGGACAAGAGGAAAGTAAAAGTAAATAGAGGAAAGAACTAGGTGACAAAGGGTATTTCTAGAGGTCTACATACTGGCATGTACATATGTAAATATATTTATACAGGAGGGTTCGTAAATAGATCAACGTGCATATATTTATAGACTTAGTATTAAGGCAGTAGATGGACATTGTCAAGTACTTACTCAATGCAAGAACACGTTATATTAAATTGGCATTCCATGATGAACACCTTTCCAACATGATGGTTGAAGAAAAATGTGTGCACTAGCAAATGTGGTGAAGAAAGCTGATGGTGCCTGGCTATTAAAAGTTATAGCATCTGGGATCTTACAGGCTTGAAAATAAAGAAGCGGCCATCTAGCTCAGAAGCAACAAAGCCCACATGGAGGAAGCACACCAGCCTGTGTGACCATGAACTGTTGAAGGGATCAGATATCAAGCATCAAAGAACACAAAAATCATGTCATTGTAAATGAGGGTGAGTGCAGAGTGGAGACTCAAAGCCCATTGGTAGGTAACTGGACACCCCCTTCCTGAAGGGATGTGGGGAGGAGATAAGCCAGTCAGGGTGTAGGGTAGCAACAATGAAACATATGTTTCCTCTAGTTCCTAAATGCTTCCTCCCCCCACTATCATGACCCAATTCTACTTTACAAATCTGGCTAGACAAGGGGATGTACAGAGAGATCGCCTTGGAGATTGGGTGGATGTTCCCACAGTAGCGTGGAGCCCCACAAGTGCTGGTCAGGCGTTTCCCCCAGTCACTTGTAGGACCTCAGGATTTAGGCTGGGGATGCCCCCACTTTTTATAGGGGAGAACAACCTGTGGCCTGGTGTGTGGGAGAGGACCAGATAAGAGTTAAGTAATAAATTAGGCATTTGATGTTAGTGTACCTTTGTTTGGAAGTATGATCAGCTTTCTCTTTGTTTTGGCCCGACTTTAAAAATAGAACGACTGTTTTAATGAATTTGTATATATATGTAATTAAGGAAAATGATTAATGTATGACATGATGTAGTTACATCTTGTAAGTTGTGTTGCTCATATGTATAGAATTTTCAAATAAAAACGGTCTAACCCAGTGGTTCTCAACCTGTGAGTCACCACCCCTTTCAGTGTTGAACAACACTTTGACAGGGGTTGTCTAAGACCATGGGAAAATACATGCTTCTGATCTGGTGAGAAAAAAGCTATCGCAAGCATCACATTGATGTTGGCCTTTTGTGCATACTTTTGCAAAATGTAGCATTTTATTTTACTTTTGGCACCCATGATATACCATACTTCAAGACAAAAATTCATTTATTTGTCATTAGAAAAAATATTTAGCAATATATAATTACATATTTTTGTGATTAATCACTGCTTTAATTATGTTTAATTTGTCACAATGAAAATATATCCTGAATATCAGATATATACATTATGATTCATCAAAGTATCAAAATTACAATTACAATTACAAACCAACAGGGTAGATATGGGCGCTCCCAGCCATCTTGCTTGGCGGAGCCGCAGCACACCACTGTGTCCCAGTCTTGGTGCAACAGACTCCATTTTGAGGCCTGCACCTCCATCTTAGCTCTCAAGACTGACCCCTAACCCACCTCCCCTCCCCTGCTCTACCCCAAATTCCTGGAACCAGCTCGTCCCAAAGCCAGAATGTTTTCTGAATATATGGTCACTCCAACCCTCCCTCACATATAGATAAGATTAACGACCCCTCTGAAGCACCTATGTGCGCAGATCCTCCCCAGCCATGATCGAAATACTCTACGGACAACCTTTTCTTTTCTCGCCTCTTCCTGCAACTGATTGCCCTCTGCTAGCTTCGTACCTTCCATACTTGTCCTTGCTCCGCAACCTTCTTAGACAACACGAAAACTCCCCCATCCCTGAACCATCTCCGACCTCTGCTGATCACCAAAAACCAGTGCATCCTGGAAAAGCTG
Organism: Tenrec ecaudatus; assembly: GCF_050624435.1. Lineage (NCBI taxonomy): Eukaryota > Metazoa > Chordata > Mammalia > Afrosoricida > Tenrecidae > Tenrec > Tenrec ecaudatus. The sequence goes on along the minus strand of NC_134530.1, from coordinate 277,381,952 downwards.
TGTTAATTAAATCCCTAGCACCCAGACCCTTAGCACCCCAGTGGGAAGGCCCTTACACCGTAGTGCTCACCACTCCCTTGGCAGTCAAGGGTCTTGGAATAGATTCCTGGGTACATTTGTCCCGAGTCAAGGCAGCAGTGAACTCTGACCATGGCTCCCAGTGGTCTGGCTCAGTCTACTGGTCCTATGTCTCTCCGCCTCACTCGCCTCACCAAGCCAGCCAGCTAAACCTAATATAATTTCCCCTTTTGCTGGCGATTTTACTTGACTGAAAACTATACCAATTACGCCCGCACTAAGCGTTATGATTATTTGCTGGCCACCGCTGACTGCCCACCCACAGGGTGCAGAACACCCATATACTTAAATTTCACTGACTTTAAGCGGCATCAAGGAAAAGCTGATCCCATCATTTGCTACCTGTATGACCAGAAGGCAACTACCCAATGTGCAAAAAGGTGAATACAGAAAAATGTAGGGTGTCCTTGGTCTTCCTGCCAGATACTTTACCTTTCCCTTTGTCCCCAGGGATGATTCTACTACCATCAATCTAAATACACTCTCACAATCCCAGACCCCTGGGATAGCCGCTGGACACCTCTGGTTCCAGGAGCGTGGTACGCCACTCGCCGAGAGAAATTTCCAGACGCCAAACTCTATGTATGGAGGTCGCTACTCCAGGTCCAATCCACCATCCACTGTAATATTCAGATCCAAGACCTTCAACTCACTAAGCAAATTTCTAAACCTTCTGAGTCTCCCTTCTCCCAGCTTACCCTGCTACAGCAGGGACTGGCCATCGCCACTTTGCTGGACTAGGCAACCTCTCCACCTGCTGCATGTGTGCAGCCCTAGAACGCCCTCCTCTGGTAGCAGTACCAGGTCCTGCCCTGTCATTTTCATCCAACGTAAAGACCACAAAACCCATAACCATCCCCAATATTCCTCTGTACATCCAACCAGAAAACACTCAAGTGCCCTTTTGCTACTCCAATCCATCGACACAGACATGTAATGTCACCCAAATCCCCTCCAAACCACTAACAGCGCCAGAAAAAAATTTTCTTTTGGTGCAACTATACACTAAGCATTTAAACATCAGTTCTACCTTACCCTTTTGTGCCTGCCCGTCACTCTGGTTCCGCAGCTCACTACATACACTCCGACTGAGGTCCAGGACAAATACATCCAGGTATACAGTCGCCAAACTAAAAGAGCAGTTTTTCTTCCGATAGCAGTGAGAATCTCCTTAGCCTCAGCAGCAGGTGCAGTAGGACTCAGCGGCGGGACCCTTAGACCCTCTATCACCACAGCAGACAAGTTATCCACATGCTTCCAGCTGGCAGTCGATGCCTCTGCCAAATCTCTAGCCTCCCTGCAGAAACAAACAACCTCTGTTGCCCAAGTTGCCTTGCAGAGCCGTTGCACTTTAGACCTCATCACTGCTGAAAAAGGAGGAACCTGCTTATTCCTCCAGGAGGAATGCCGTTATTACATCAATAAGCTGGGAATTGTGGAAACTAGAGTCCAGACCCTCAACAAGCTAAACCGTGAGCTGCAAAACAACAGATTCAGAACAGACGGATCCTCTTCCTGGTGGAACTCTTCTCTGTACTCCTTCCTAGCCCCCATACTAGAACCCATAATTTTAGTAGTAATTTTGCTCTTAATTGCTCCTTGTCTCATTCAGCTCCTGCAAAGTCGACTCCGCGAAATCACCCGTATAGCAGTCCACCAGCAACAACAACCTCTCCACCCTGTGCCAGGCCGCAACTCCCAGTACTCTGCCTGGAAAAGCCCCTCCCCTTGCTCTTCGCCCACTACCCACAGGAAGCAGTTACAGAAATGGACTAATGTTGTCCCTTTTCCCTATAGGGTCAGTCTAAAACGTCCTGTCTTGGCACAACAGACTCCATTTTAGCTCTCAAGACTGACCCCTAACTGACCTCCCCTCCTCTGCTCAACCCCAAATTCCTGGAACCAGCTCCTCCCAAAGCCAGAAGGTTTTCTGAAGATATGGTCACTCCACGCGTCCCTGACATATATAGGTAAGATTAACGACCTTCTCCCTTCGGAAGCACCTGTGTGCGCAGATCCAAACCCCCCCCCCCCAAGCTATGATTCTCCCCAGCTGTGCCTGCCAGCAGTGGGCATAAAAACGCCGCCAGGATTTTTTCCCTGGTGTGGCTTCAATAGCTCAATACCCTGTGTTGCTGAACCCGCCACAAGTTCGCAATAAAGCCTGCTTCTAAAACTTAATTAATTGGGTCTTTGATTCTGTTTTCGAGTCCAAATAAACTTTTACACTGAGCCTCGAGAAGGCTTTGGGAGTCAAAATCCTCCCAGCCTCCAGGCAGCAGCGTCCCAGCCCCCTCCCAAATGCAGCCCGGGAAGGCAGGCACAGAGAGGCACATCAAGTCCCGCACACCAGCAAGGAACGGCGCAAAGACCGACACCAGCAAGAAACGGCGCAAAGACCGACACCAGCAAGAAACGGCGCAAAGACAGACACCAGCAAGGAACGGCGCAAAGACCGACACCAGCAAGAAACGGCGCAAAGACCGACGCCAGCAAGAAACGGCGCAAAGACCGACACCAGCAAGAAACGGCCCAAAGTCCGACACCAGCAAGAAACGGCGCAAAGACTGACACCAGCAAGAAACGGCGCAAAGACCAACACCAGCAAGAAACGGCGCAAAGACCGACACCAGCAGGAAACGGCGCAAAGACTGACACCAGCAAGAAATGGCGCAAAGACCGACACAAAAGGCTGGGGCTGCGGCAATACGCTACAAGCGTCCCCAGGGGCCTCCACCGTATTGGGTGGGGCGCCACTTGGATTGGCTCACCTAGGCCAGGTGAACTCAACCCAACAATTCTCCCAAGGGTGGTGAGGTGAAAGGAGCCCAGAGGGGCCCACAACCCGTGAGACCAGCATGGGAAGGCCCACTCCTGGGGCCGGCTTACCTCATAGCTTCCAGTCACACAGCACCGCTTCTGTTGGACCTCACCTGGGGCAGGTGTGCCTCGGTCCGCGGCTCCACCCAGAAACAGCTCACGCCGAGGCCTGGTTTGGGATCCTCTTGAGTTTTATGAGCGGTTAGGGAGGCGTGGTCGATGACGTAGTTCGACCTCATTGGCTGTATTGTTGAATTGAATTCACCTGGCCTAGGTGAGCCAATGCAGGTACAGCGCCCACCCAGGCGTAGCTCCCCCTGCTGGCTGGAAACCTGAACTTCTGAGCATGCAGTGAGCCTCTACTTCATGAGCCCGTAGTTCAGACCTCTGAGCTTGTGTAATGGGCCTGCCAGTCCCTATGCTAGCTCCCTAACAGGTTTTCCAGCCAAAGGTCTGCCTTCTGGGGCTGTTCTACAGAAAGCACTTGGTTCCTGACCCCTACGCATTCGGGGTGGTGGATGCCCTTGCTTCCATGCTTGCTTCTATGTAATTCTGGAATGGTCCTTGTTTCACACGGTCGGCGAGGTCAGGAATTCAAAGAGAGCGAGCTTGTCTTTGAAAAAGGTGCCTGGGTCTCTTTTCCGGTTGCCGCAGCGCTAGGAACCATGAGTACCAAAGTCTCTCGCGACACCCTCTACGAGGCGGTGCGGGAAGTCCTGCACAGGAACCAGCGCAAGCGCCGGAAGTTTTTGGAGACGGTGGAGCTGCAGAGCAGCCTGAAGAACTACGACCCTCAGAAGGACAAACGCTTCTCTGGCACCGTCAGGCTTAAGTCCACCCCGCGCCCCAAGTTCTCAGTGTGTGTCCTTGGGGACCAGCAGCACTGCGACAAGCGAAGGCCGTGGAGATCCCTCACATGGACATCGAGGCGCTCAAGAAGCTCAACAAGAATAAGAAGTTGGTCAAAAAGCTGGCCAAGAAGTATGATGCCTTTTTGGCCTCAGAGACCCTGATCAAGCAGATTCCTCGAATTCTGGGCCCGGGCCTGAACAAGGCCGGGAAATTCCCTTCCCTGCTGACCCACAATGAGAACATGGTGGCCAAGGTCGACGAGGTGAAGTCCACCGTCAAATTCCAGATGAAGAAGGTGCTGTGTCTGGCAGTGGCAGTTGGCCATGTGAAGATGACAGATGATGAACTCGTGTACAACATCCACTTGGCTGTCAACTTTTTGGTTTCGCTGCTGAAGAAGAATTGGCAGAATATCCGTGCTTTGTACATTAAGAGCACCGTGGGGAAACCCCAGCGCCTGTACTAAGCTACGGTTCAATAAACTTTATTGTTCCTGTTAAAAAAAAAAAAAGAAAGAAAAAAGTGCCTGGGTTTGGTAGCTGCTCACAGGATGGCAGGTGTAACGTATTATGAGAATTTAACAAGGCTCTGAGAAGACGGTTATTGGAAGTTCTGGCTGGAGGGCAAGGCCATGACTCCTGAAAGATTCTGGATCCAAAAGTCAAGTCAGAACTGGATGCCACAGACTTTCTCAATCCAGCCCTCTTTGCCCCTCCCCTAAGGCCAATACATTTCTTTTTTTTTTCTTTCATTCTTTATTTATTTATTTTAATCGTTTTATTGGGGCTCATAAGGCTCTTATCACAATCTGTACATACATCAATTGAGCAAAGCACCCTTATACATTCGTTGCACTCATCACTCTCATAATTCACCTTCCACTTGGGTTCCTGGAATCAGCTCGGTTTCCCTTTTTTTCCCCCCATCCCCCTCCCTCCCCGATCCCACCCCTGGTCCCTTGATAATTTATAAATAATTATTATATCTTATCTTACACTCCCCGGCGTCTCCCCTCACCCGCCTCCCCCTTGCCAATCTCCCAGAGAGGAGGTAACACATAGATCTCTGAGATCGGTTCTCCCTTTCTACATGCCCTTCCCTCCTGGTGTCGCCACTCCCACAGCTGGTGTTGAGGGGTTCGTCTGTCCTAGATTCCCTGTGCCTCCAGATCCCCACTGCACCGCTGTACATCCTCTGGTATAACCAGGTCCGCAAGGCAAGGTAGGATTGGGGTCATGATGATTGGGAGGGGAGGAAGCGTTCAGGAACTAGAGGAAGGTTTTGAGTTTCATTGTTGCTACACTGAACCCTGAGTGGCCCATCTCCTCCTCACTACCCCTCTGGAAGGGGTGTCCAGCTGTCTACAGGTGGGCGTTGGGTCCCCATCATGCACTCCCCCTCTTTCACGGTGATGTGATTCTCACCACCACCCCACCTTTGATGTTGGAGACCTGGTCTCCTCTGTCCTTCATGATCACCTATGTTGGTGTGCTGCTTCCGTGTGGGCTCGGTTGCTTCTGGGCTAGATGGCCGCTTGTTTGCATTCAAGCCTTTAAGTCCCCAGACGCTATATCTCTCAGTAGCCGGGCACCATCCGCCTTCTTCACCACACTTGCTTATGCACACTTTCGTCTTCAGCCATTATGTGAGGGAGGTGATCACACAATGATTGTTTTTGTTCCTTTGTATCTGCTACATGGTCCATTCAACACTTTGTATTCGCTTAGGCCGTGTGCTTCTTCTCTGTGGGCTTTGTTGCTTCTGAGCTAGATGGCCGCTTATTTGCCTTCAAGCCTTTAGGACCCCAGACGCTATATCTTTTTTTGATAAGCCGGGCACCATCAGCTTTCTTCACCACATTTGCTTACACACACGGCTGTCTTCAGTGATCATGTCGGGAAGATGGGTATCCTGCAATGGCTGCTTAGCAGGGCGAGGTGCTATTGTATTGGGGGATTATGCATGAGGAGGCCCAATGTCCATCTGCTACCCTACTACTGAACCTATAAATATATGCATATAAATCTATTGCCCCCATAATCATAAATATGTTTACATATGTACATGTCTGTATTTAGGCTTCTCTGTATGCACTTTGCCTCCTACTCCTTTCCTCTATTTCCTTTCGCTTTCCTCCCGACCCATTACCATGTTTAGCCTTCATTCTGGATTCAGTAGTTCCTCTCAGTTACCTTGCTCTTTGTCACTCCCTTCCAGTCCTCCCCTCCCCTCCCTCCTCTGGTTTTGAACCATTCGCTGTTCCCTTGTCCCTGTGTTGGGCGACACCTCCTCCCTTCCCCTACCTCCCACGCTCTCATGTCCCTCCAGGACCGTTGGTCCTGTTGTTTTCTTCTCTCATTATTTGTCCAGCCTATCTTGTCTAGGTGGACCTGCTGACATAGTAATACGTGCATACAAATGGATATGACTTTGACTGCGCCCAAGTGGCCCATAAGAACATGGCTTTGACAGAAGCAACATCGACACGCTGATAAGCAGAAAAGCCACTAACATACAAAATTTACTGGGTAAAAAAACAAAACAAATTTTAAAAGACTAAACAAAAAGATAGCAAATATTAAAAGAAAAAATTGCTAGTAGTTCAAGGTCCTTTCATTGGCCTTTAGGAGTGTTTTCTAGGTGTAGCTTGTGAGGCGCCACGTCCTGGCCCAGAAGACCATCCTTTCTACTCCCTCGGGTTCCCTTTGCTCTGCTTCCTCCGCTGCTCCATTGCATGTCCCCAGTGTTTGCCTCAGTGTGGCGGGGTCAGCTCAGTTGCCCATCCCCCATTGTGTCTCAGGTGCTGTCCCGTGTAGGGCCATGTGTTGGTGCAGGATGTCATATCTCGTAGTGTGGTCAGCTGAATGGTCCTCTCTGTATGATGGGCTCTTCTAGCTGGTCTATCGACTTTGGGCTTGGTGGACCCAGGTGTACTCCACTATGTCCTTTCTCCTTCTTTTGTTTCAGCTTCCTTCTGGATGTGGTGTGGTGGGTCAGTTCCTTTCCCACTCCAGACAATCTATTTTTGTTTTCTGTGGTATTCCCTTCGAGTGTGGGGGTCGGCCTAATTCTGGTTTGGGCCGGCTTGTCGTCCAGCCTCTTTGTGTAGACCTCTGTACTTTGCGTTGTCCTCCTTGTTTGGTGTGTCGTGTTGGGGTCCGTATGCATGTTCCAAATCTGTGGGGACATAACCGATACTCTCCCCCGGGTGGGTTAGTACCCTGCCCCCCCCTATACCATCCATTCGGATTCTCCCCCTCCCGGTTCTCCCTCTCCCTACCCCACTACCCCTTCTTTATGCTGGGCTCTTATGTACCTCCCTAGGTGTGGCCTGTCCTCCCTCCAACTATCTATGCTTCCTCCCGTTTATTGTGGGATGGATGTTTATTCTTCTATTTCTGTCATGCTGATTGTACTTACCTCAGGGGACTCATGTTGTACCTGTCCCTTTGGGTCTGGCTTACCTCGCTTAACATAATTCCTTCCAGCTCTTCCCATGAAATAACGTGTTTCATGTGCTCATCGGTGCTTTTCAGTGCTGCATAATACTCCATTGTGTGTATGTGCCAAAGTTTGCTAATCCACTCGTCTGTCGATGGAAACTTAGGCTGTTTCAAAGTCTTTGCCATTGTGAATTGTGCCGCAATAAACATTGGAGCGCATATGACTGGTCGTGTTTTATTTGCTGCTTCAACCGGGTATATGCCCAGTAGAGGGATGGCTGGGTCATGAGGTAGATCAATTTCCATTTTCTTTAGGTATCGCCAGATTGCTTTCCACAGTGGCTGTACAAATGTACACGACCACCAGCAGTGGAGGAGGGTTCCTACTTCACCACAGCCCCTCCAACACTTGTTGCTCTCTGATTTACTGATCTGGGCTAGCCTCAGGGGTGTTAGGTGGTATCTCATGGTTGTTTTGATTTGCATTTCTCCTATGGCAAGGGACTTCGAACACTTTCTCATATGTTTATTGGCCATATTGATCTCCTCTCTAGTGAAAGTTCTTCTCATTTCTTTTGCCCACTTCCTTAGGGGGTTAACTGTTTTCCTCTTTTTGCAGGTCACGATGGTGTTGTAGATTTTAGTAATGAGCCCTTTGTCTGATGTGTCATTACTAAAAATCTTCTCCCAGTCTGTGGGTTGCCTTGTCACCCTCTTGGCAAAGTCTTTCGAGGTGCACATGCATTTTATTCTTATTAGATCCCATTTGTCGATTTCCAATTCACCTGTGTGTGTCCCCTTCCCTGTTGCAGTGAGCCTATGTGCTCCCTGGGCCAGTACTCTGAGATTAGTCCCGATTCCCTCCTTAATGGTCCTGATGGTTTGGGGTTTGACTTCTAGATCTGTGATCCACCTTGAGTGTATTCTTGTGCATGGGGTGAGGTAGACGTCTTATTTCAACTTTCTACATGTGGATATCCATTGTTTCCAGCACCACTTATTAAAGAGGGCATCTGCTTCCCACTTGACATTTTTGGGACCCTTGTCGAAGATCAGTTGTCTATATGCTGATGATTTTACTCCTGGGCTTTCTATTCTTTTCCACTGGTCTGAGTGTCTATCATTGTGCCAGTACCATGCTGTTTTGACCACTGTAGCTGTGTAGTAGGCATTGAAATCAGGTAGGGCGAGTCCTCCAATTGTGTCCTTCTTCTTGAGGAGTTCTCTGCTAATTCTGGGTTTCTTCCCTCTCCATATGAAGTTGGTGGTCAGTTTTTCCAATTCTTTGAAGAAGGTTGAGGGTAATTGGATTGGTATAGCAGGCCAATACATTTCTAAGGGTTATGGATTCTACTTCAGAATCATTCTCAATCTCAATCCCAGGGCCCTCTTCACCATTGCTGGCTAGACCTGTTCACCTCTTGCCATATATGTGTGTGTGTGTGTGTGTGTATGTGTGTGTGCGTGTGTATATCACACACACACACACACACACACACACATATGGGTTTATTGTAAGTCTGGGTCTGTAGGTTTCTCGGGTGGGAAATGTCTCGGTCCTTGGCTACACACTAGAAAGAAATTCACACCAAAGCCTGGTTGGTGATCCGAGTGGGTTTATATACAGGAGAGAAGAAGGTTCCGGCGTTACAGTAAACTGAACACGGGCACCCTCATGACACTGCACACCCAGCCCTGCTGAGTGGAAGGCAGAGAAGCAGCTGAAGGGAAGGTTCCAGCCTTTTAAGGGCTTTCAGCTGTGAGGCGTCAATTAAGCTCTCCTGGCTTGGCCTTGAATTGGTGCATGCCCTTTAGCCTGCATTGGCTTCCAACCTCCTGTAGGGGGCCCCCTAAGCATGGAGAGGAACAACCCCTTGTCTTGCTACCTAACAGGTCTACATTCCTGTATGGTTACATTGAGATGGAAGTAGCCCCTTTAGACAGCCTGTGAGGTTCACCAGGAGCCACAGGCCCCAGCGTTCCCTGTTACCACCTTAAACCTTAAACTACTGTTGGAGTTTATATTATCTGTGCAGGTCTGTGGACATGGAATGTTTCCATGCCAGACCCTGAAGTTGCACAAATAGGCATCCAGAACAGAACTCATACAGGCTCTAATAAGATGCTCAGATGCTTCTTGCTAGGATGAGAATTCATCGAAGTTTGTGAGCAGTTCAGATCTTGTAAGGGAGAACAGGTCAGTAGTGTATCCAGAGAAGAGAGCAAAGGTCAGGGGAAAGGGAGGAGGCCCACAGACATCTGTGCTCTGTGTTTGGCCACAAGACAAGAAACCAGGTCTTCCTGAAAAAGAAAGCAGAACAGCAAGTCCCTCGGAACTAGGACATCTTTAAACCTGACCTATACAACACTCGGCTCAGGGAGGCGCCTTGGAAAACCGTAAAAGCCCGAAAAGAGGGACAAGGAGGAAGCCCAAGTCTTTGGTTTTCCCTGCTGTGCTTTCAGTGTTGAAATGTCTGTGCACGGAGCCTTTGAAATTTCAGAATCAGAGAGTGGATTCATAAGCCAAGCTCCTGCTTTATTCTTCAATGCATTTTAGCCCAACTCCTCCTTGGTGACACATGTAACAGAAATTCTGGACTTAGGAGCCACTTGGTCCTTGGACACTAGGAGATTACAGTGGAATCTGAAACAGGGCTCTAACCACCAACTGGACTGGCCTAGGAAGCCCAAGTATTCAGTCTCCCAAACACCAACCTCCCGTTGCTCTTCATCTGCCTCCACCTTGTTCAGCTTTAGTTGTCCGTGGAAGCGTTTGGCACCCATCTGATGCTTCAGAACCCAGAAAGGAGGAAAGGTAAAACTGGGATTCAAATGAAACAAGATGTGCCCGGGGCTCCTCGTGGCATTTGTCACCTTCAGTTCCCTCTTCGGACGCAGATGTGGCAAGGTTCACAAACAAGCTTTACCAGAAAGAACAGCCTGCTTCCAAGTGAGAAAAAGCCCTTTACACATGAGTTCCTGAGGTCAGCCCAGCCCTGTGCGCCCCCCACCCCTCCCAGAGTCCCCTGCTCTCCGGCGAAGCATTAAAGCAAGTGGAAGCAGAGATTTGCTCAGAATAAAAAATCATTTTTCACAATAGCATGCCACATTCTGGATGGCAATCACGGCTGCACAAACCGTATCCGTCCCCCAGTCATAATGTTGCCGCCTCAGTGACCACACACACACATTGTGTGGTGAGACTCAGAGTCTATTCCATTTGTGATCAATTGTTTCCTCCCTCTCCACACTTTGCACTTAGGAGACATGCTCTCTGGAGGCGGTTGAGGCTTGTCTTGTGGCCAATAATCATCTCCTACGCCTTCCTTTCGAGTCACTAATTTGATGTCTTCACTCAAAGAAATGCCCATAAGTTGAGGTTTCAGAGGAGAGCTCCTTGAGCTCCCCAGACAACAAGGGGGCCGAGTGTCACCGTCATTATCCTGAGCTGGGAGGGAACACTAGTGTTCCGGAGGCTGGGAATCCGTCACTGCCTGCCCATCGCACAGACAGAGCAGGTGCTGGTTATAATTGCTTCTAGACGTCCTGCCATGCTCAGTTGAACGTCAAAGCCATAAACGCTGCCCGACTACAATAAAACTGGAGTACGCAGACATTTCTGCATCATTGCCGGGTGAAAATACACTGAGTGGAGTTGGATGAGATGGCAGCAAGCGCTTAAGGAGGGGGTGCTGTGGGAATACCAACAAGATGACTGCCAGTCTCCGTTTCCTCCTCTCGTCTGCTTTGTGTTTTCTTTCAGGACCAGAAGAAATGATGCATATGTAAGGATAAAAAATTTTTCCATTTCCAGAGGAGTTTTCCACCCCCCAATCTACCCGCAGCCTCCTTTGAGCAAGCCAGTAAAAGCTTTTTTTTTTTTTTTTAAACCTGCCTTCTCACTATGGCAATTTCCGGAGCTGCTATGTGGCTGTGTTTAAAAGTCCCCCTTGGGATCCAGAGTGCAATCCATATCACAAAGGCATCCTCCCAGTCCCAAATAGCAATGCGACCTCAATTCAGAAGGTTGTTCTTGTTTCCATAGACCCAGAATGGAGTTTAAGCTGTTGATCTTGACTGTGGTTGTCGCGTCAGCCTCTCATGGGCACCTCATGGGCAGTGGAGCAAACTGTGCCTATCTGTGCTACCACCAGGACTGGGAGAGTAAGCCAACAGTGGTGGGCCATAGGTCAATGTGTGGATGGGCATGATCAGGTCTTTCTTCATTATTCTGTTTCAGTCTGGAAACACCACTGAAGCCTGCTCAGTGTCATAGCAACACACAAACCTTCACTGACAGTCTGGGGCACATTGGCTGCAAATCAAACCCGGGTCTTCCCGGTGAAAGTCGATGAGAGGTCTACCACTGAAGCACCGTGGCCCTCACCTCAAACCAGGGCAGTCATTTCCGGAGTTCAAACCAGACCACAATGCAGGATGACTGAGATTGCCACCAGAATCTGATACTGATGCAGAAAAAAACCTAACTACCATTTTATTGACTCCCAATAGGACAAAGATCTGCCCCTTTGGGGTTTTGAGACTTTAAATCCTTACAGCAGGGGTCGCAACCTGTGGGTCGCGACCCCTTTGGGGATCAAATAACCCTTTAACAGGGGTCATCCAATTCATAACGATAGCAAAATTACAGTTATAAAGTAGCAATGAAAGTAATTTTATGGTTGCAGGTGACCACAACATGAACTGTATTAAAGGGTGGCGGCATTCATAAGGTTGAGAACCATTGCCTTACAGAAATAGACAACCTCATATTTCTCCCACGGACGGGCTAGTCAGTTCAAACCCCTGACCTTGCGATTAGCAGGTTAATGCATAATCCACTACACCACCAGGGCTCCTAATGATATAATAAGAGATACTATTGTTAGATCTCTCGTGGGAGAAATATACCTCAGTCCTTGGCTTCGCGTGAGAAAGAATTCACTCCGCAGCCTGGATTGTGATCCAAGGGAGTTTTTTGAGAGAAGAAGTTTCAGGTTTACACAGGCACCTCCGGGCCCCTCACCCCTGCACAGCTTGCCTAGAAGCTGCTGGAGAGAAAGTCACTACGTGGGCTCCAGGATCCTGCCTTTTTTTTTAAAAAATCGTTTTATTAGGGGCTCATACAATTCTTATCACAATCCATACATACATCAATTGTGTAAAGCACATTGTACACTCACTGCCCTCATTATTCTCAAAACATTTGGCTCCACTTAAGCCCCTGGCATCAATCAAGTCCTCGTTTTTACCCCTTCCTCCCCGCTCCCCCATCCCTCAAGAAACCTTGATAATTTGTGAGTGGTGATAGTGGGAGGGTAGAGGGAGGGTGGATTGGAAAGAGGAAACCGATTACAAGTATCTACATGTGACCTCCTCCCTGGGGGACGGACAACAGAAAAGTGGGTGAAGGGAGACATCGGAGAGGTCAAGATCCTGCCTTTTCAATTCCTCCATAGGGAGGCATGGTTGATGGTCCTGGTCAACCCCATTGGCTGGATTGAATTCACCTGGCCCAGATGGGCCAATCCAGGTGTAACACCCACCTAGGTGTACCACCCCTTCCTGGCCGGAAGTTTGAACCTGAGCATATGTAATGGATGACCCAGTCCCTATGCTAAGCTACCTAACAGTATTTGCAAGATGCCGAGCAATGTTCTAAGCTTTTTGTATATAATAATTCAATTATTTCACTTAACAAGCCTATATGTGGACTCTATTCTTGCCTCATTTTACAGATGAAAAATCAGTGGCACAGGATGATAAAGTCATGAGCCTATGACCACACAGTGAGGAAGTGGAAAGGAGAGATTTGAACCCAGGCTGCAGAGTCCATGCCTTGGGTGCCTACAGCGCCACATAGGACACAGGAAAGCATGGAGCAGACTCGGCGTAAGACCTAGCATGTATGTGCTAGCACTGCATGAGAGTAGCTGCTACTCAGATCCAGAAGAGAATACAAGGCTATTGCAAAAATTATTTTTTCCAAGAGAGGGTGGAATTCTGCATCTTGTGCGAAATCCCCCAACCTGCACATGGCACAGCTACTTCAGAAGGTTCCCAACAATGTGTGCTGTGTGGCAAACCAAACTGAGCTCAGGGGGAGCTGGTCTGTGGGTTATGTTACCCAGAAGGTGAGCAGTTTGAACTCACCAGCCACCACTCCAAGGGAGAAAGAGAAGGCTTTCTGCTCCCATGGACTTACAGTCTTTGAAGTGGCAGGGATCATTTCCATGCAGCCTATGATTAGGATCTAGGAGGGTGAGGGTGGATGGAGTTGGTTGAGACCTGGCTTCAGGGCATTTCCCAGAAGGGCTTCCTGCAGTGACTCTGCCTTCAGGAATGTCTGGTGACCCTGAGGGCAGCAAAGTCCTAAGCACACTCAGGCAGTGGTTCTCAACCTTCCTAATACAGGTCCTTTTGTTGTGGTGACCCCCCGACCATTAAATGATTTTCTTGCTACTTCATCACTGTAATTTTGCTACAGTTATGAATTGGACGAGCCCTGTGAAAGGGTCATATGACTCCCAAAGGGGTCGCAACCCACAGGGTGAGAACCACTGCACTAAGGGTTCCCCTTCCGGGCAGCTCTACCAGTGTCTGGTGTGCATAGTTCTGTGAGGTGAGAGAAATGAACTTAGTGTCTGCTTCTGGTGACAGTTGATGTGGGTGGGCTTTCTCCCTATGTCAAATCCCTCTCAAGCCATTTGTCACCACAACATAAAGCAAGAAGAGGAGGCAGCATAGCAGGACGGTAAGCAGAACAAAGATTGAATAAACACAATTCACTTCAATCATGAATCGGGTGCCCTTGAGATGTGAGGAAGACCCCAGTCTAGTGACATTAGATCAGGTTTAGGGATTGAGTGACGGGACCCTCTTGGCTCCCCTCAGCCCCTATCTTGCTTTCCCATTGACCCTGCCCCTTACATCGTGATTGGTCCTTATTCCAGCATGATGGTTGGTTTCATAAGCACGACATGTGGGAATGTGTTAGTCGATAGGTTATACAGGCACAGTCTCTGGAATGGGTAAGTGAGGAGGCGTGACTGGTGACATGACTGGTGGAATGGATCATGTGAAGTGATTTGAGATCGTTGTTCAGACCTGATAGGTCATCCAGGCCTCTAGTTGATCCTGGCAGTACTCTAGTTTAAGGAAACAGAATGTTAGGCATTTAAGTCATATTTGAGCTTAAATTTTGAGCAATAGGCTGTGGCTCACAGTGAGAGTCTATGTGGAGACCCTGAATCCATTTTGAGGGGCCACACATTCAGCCACCATTGAGTTCTTTCCTACTGCTGACTGGCAGTAGAAAGCTTGTCCATCAGGCAGTGTGCTTGCGTCCACTCCCCGGGCCAGACTCAGCGATATACGGTCATGTGCACATCCCAATGAAGGTCCCGCTCATGCTCTCACAGGCCCTCCCGCAACTCCATGAATTGATCCGTCTTCAGGGACAGTTTTGTGACAAAGGTGTTTGTTTTCCATGTCTCATTTAAGCTTTCAGGAGCTCGGGTGGTGATGCTGGATAGTGTTGGACTATTAACAGCAAGGTCGCTGGTTCAAAGCCACTAGTCATTCCACAGGAGAAAGATGAGGTTATTGCTTCCTGTAAAGGTAGCAACTTCAGGATCCCTACACAGAGTCACTATGAGTCAGAGTCAGCAGGACAGAATGGGTGTCATTTTATTTAAGTAACTGTGGCTGTGGGTCCTTCCGACACCATTGGGGCCTCATGCGGATGCCCTCCTTCATCCAGAACAGCGGTTTGTGCCTTTTTCTTGTGTAAAACATAGCAAAGGAGTTCCTAATAAAATATAGTTGAATTGGGAGTCTTTTTTCCCTCAAACAAAGTAAATCCATAAATAGAAATGAGACTATGGTGCTAATAACCAGTTGGAGAGTTGAGAGAGCTGAACTCTCAATCCTGGTAGAAACCCATTGTGACTTTAAAAACTTGCTCAAGGTCATCCATAGCCTATGAGGTTGAGTTGAGCAGACACAAAACAGATGTGTTGGGGAGTAATTGTGTACATTAAGTAAACAATTTATCTTTCTAAAGATTCTGTCTAAAACTTACTTTAAATAGTAAGTTTTCCCCTGGGCTAGGGAAAGGTCAGGGAGCTTAACCCCCTAGTATCCACCCCCTCTCAGCATTCATCATGTTAGGCCAGAGGAGCCAAATCACACCCACTACCCAGGGAGCACTGCTTCCAAAAGCCCATTGCCTGTGCCGGGGCAGAGGGCAGGTACCCGGACCAGAAATGCTGACAGAGTGGAACCAGCGGGCTCAGCCCCCAGCTTCCTGAGAGAGCAGCTGTGATGGTTCACTTTTGGAAAAATGTCAATGCATGACTTGGGCAGCACGAAAAGCAGATGTGCAGAGGTTGTTCGCTGTATTCCAGAAGTTCACACACTCTCCAGAGGCTCCTTGGCTCAATGGCAGGAAGTCATTGGTGGCTTCCACCTTCAATCCCAAAAGGCCACTGCCGTCCAGTGGATTCCAACCACAGTGACCCTATATGGAGTTTTCAAGACTGTAAATCTTCATGGGAGCCAGCAGTCTCATTGTCCTCCTTGGGACAGGGAGCTAGCAGCCCGTTTCACCTCCAGCACCCCTTCCTCTCTAATTCTGGATCCAGTCCCTCCAAATATCCTGCCCTGCCCTTGTCTAGGCTTCTTAAATGCGTTCCATGCTGCTTATGTTAGTCTGGGTGCCTTAGCGAAACAAATCCACAGAAACGCGTATGTATAAGAGAGAGTTTTATGTAAAGGGTGAGTGCACATCAAGAAAACATGCCCACATTTGCTTATGCACCCGCTTTGTCTTCAGCGATCATGTTGGGGTAGGCTGGTGTGCTTTTTCCATGTGGGCTTTGTTGTTTCTTAGCTAGATGGCCCCTTGTTTATCTTCCAGTCTTTAAGACCCTGGACACTATATCTTTTGATAGCCGGGCCCCAGGGTGCTTAACCAATACACCACAAGGGTTCATTAGCATGTGACTTATCTCCTGCCATTCACACTAGATGCTCAAAATAGCAGGAAACCAGGTTTCTCCTTTGTGGCCACACCAGGTACTGACAGAACCTAGAACAGAGACATGCTTAGTTATATATCTTGACTATCATTAGCATATTATATGCCAGGCAATCTGTAAGCCTTCGCTCCCCTGACCTCTCACAGCCTTGGTAAAATGAAGCTAATAAAAGTAGTGCTCTCACAAGCTTGGTAGGAGATTAAACAACTCATGTAAGGCTACACAGCCTATCAACGAGGAGGCGAGATGAGGCAGTGTGTGGCTGCTGAACCCACACCCTTCACAACACCTCCATTAAAATGACTGAGGGCTATGAGGAACCAGACAGAAGCAGGTTCACACCCCAGATTGAGTCAATTTAACTGCCTATTGTGCCTGACCCTTCTATCTCTGATCTTAGAAATGGGGTTAACAACAACAAAACACTGTAGAAGAAATGTCCAGCAGATGACAGGCATGCGATTAAACAACAAAAAATAAATCACTTAAGTTGAAATTCGAACTCCTGGAAACCCCTCACATGCGTGCGGAGAAGGATTGAGCCCATACGGTGTTTCCAGTGCCCCCGTCCTTCCCACCTAAAATGAGCAGTTGATAAGGTAATGCCTGGATTGTTCCAAGCCCCAGACTGTGGAGAACTAAAGGAAAACCCAGCATTATGAATCTTTGAGCACAGCCCTGCTGGGAAACCTCCCTGCAGTCACTTGTTGAAGACTGGAGGAGGGACAAGAGTAGGGAGAAGAACGAGGACTGAATGTGACACATAAGCAGGGGTGGCCTACATTCCATAAAGGAAAAAACTCAAGGTCTGCTTTTCTGGTGCCTGAAAGTTAAAACCCATCTGGTGCAGTTAAAAAGGTGTGTGTGTGTAGTGGGGGGGGGGGGTGTGTGTTAGGGAGGAGGGGCGATGAGTCCAAAGGATGAACTCCATCTGCAATTGTGTCCTCAACTGCTTTCCCCTGCTAGCCACACGATATTTGTGGCTGGCCTGCCCTGCTTTTGTTATCAAGCCCAGAGAGGGCAAGAGACTAGCTCGAAGTCACACTGCAAGTTGGCAGCAGAATCAGGCCGAGAACTCTGGATGCTTAGAAAGCTTCACACAGACCTGAGAAAGTACCAAGGGAAGACCTGTTCGCTAACTGGGCAGCACTCACTGCATGCCAGCGCTGTTCCAGTGCCCCAGCCAGGGCATTGCTCCCTGTGTCCGTGTGTCTTCAGTGATGCACACAGGTGACGGATTGGCTTTTAATAGCATGCTTGGAAGGTTGAGGCCACCCAGCGGCACGTAGAAAGAAGGGCCTGCAAATCTACTTCAGACCAAGCAGCCTTTCAAGACCCTGGGGAGCACAGTTCTTCTTGGACACACAAGGAGGCCAGGAGTTGAAGTTGATTCCATGCTGTAGTTGATTCCATGGTTACCGGTTGTAGCTATACCTAGAGTCACATCCACATTCATGTTTATATCTCTTCACTCCATGGGGTGTTCATGGCTCCAACTCTTCTGAAGCAGACCACCAGGATTTTGTTTAAGAGGCCTCTGGATAGGTTTGAACTGCCAACCTTTTAGTTTGTAGCTGAGTGCTAAACAACTTGTGCCATGCAGGGTGCTAAGCTCAGAAACTCAGTCGGTGCTTCATGATCTCAGTTGGAATTATAGAGAGGGTCAGTGATGACCCATTGACTGCTGGGTAATTGTTGATGTAGTCTCCCTGTGCAGACATGTAAAGTACCTGAAAACTTAAAATCCAACTCATTGAGTGCATCATCCTGCCATGCGCCAGCCCAGCAGCATGCTCTGCTGGGGACATTTGCCATGCCTGGAGACATTCTGAAGAAGGGAGCCCCACTGCCATCTAGTGGGCTGAGACCAGGGATGCTCGCTTAGCATCCGGGTGCAGGGAACAACACAGCCCCACAAAAATGATGTTGACCAAAATGTCAGCAGAGCTGCCACTGGGAAAATGGTCTAGTCCAAGCGCTGACCTTCATAGAGGAAGAAAGCCAATCCAGAGCAGCTAAGTGACCTGCTGTGGGTTGCACAGCCTGATTACAAGCCCAGTACTATACCCATAGCTGTTACCACGTCCAAAATTAAACATCAATAGCTGCCCAAAGGCCTCTTAGTTTGAGGACCAAGTAAGACAGTAAATGAGAAAGCCCTTTGACAAATGTGGCATGCTGCACAAACATGAGATGTTATTACCCAGGATCTTTTGATATATGTAAATAGATCTTGTACCAGGTCAGTTAATTTTCCAACTGCTCTATCTGAGCTTTCAGATGGCAGCACCTCTGTCCAACCCAGGAAAGGACTCCTGTGCAGGCTGAGCAGCCCTGGAAAGCCTCATGCCTGGCTTCTCCCACCCCTCAGCTAATCTCCAAATGATTAATAAGGGCTCTCACTATGTTGTGGCTCCCAGCTGACAGATACTAGGCTATCAATGCATTCGTATCACCTCCTTCATGCCAGAGGGACTCAGTTATTCGAGGGGTTCCAAGGAGGACCCAGCCTGAAAGAGAAACGGGCGAGAGAGAGGAGCGAGACCAAGCAGATTCTTGTCAAGGTCTGAGTTTATTGCTACACTAGCCTCTCTATAAAGGGTGAGACAAACAAGGGAGTTCAAAGGGGAGATAAAAAAAAAGGAAGGGCGGGGGTGTAGAGCACACAGGGCAGGCGGCCGCAAGTCTGCAGTTGGAATGTCCGGTGCTGGAGCAGACAAGGGTGGGCCATCTGGTGTGTGTCAGGGTAAGATAAGGTTGAGGTGACGTGGCTTTAGCCCTGCTGGGCAGGCAATATGGCCTTGGTTTTGTCAGGCTGATTATGTCCGGTTCCCAACATGAGAGAAGCCAGGAATATCTCCTCTCACAACTGTGCAGCAAATGAGATCAGATCTCCCAATCTGATTTTCAGCCCTCCTGTCTTTCCAAGTGAAGTGGATGGTCCATTTCACGTTGTCTCAAGTCTTTGCATATTGCATGCCAACATTGCAACACAGGGCGCGGCTGTGGGTCTTAGTAGACAAAGCCCCCACCCAGAACCCTGCCCCCAGAGCTCCTTAGTCACCCTTCACAACGCAGGTCCAGGCCGGGCTCCACACTGCAAGGCGATCAACCCTGACCCTCCAGTGTGGCCGTCCTCACACGCTCCCACACCCACCTAGAAGGACTGGAGATGAGAGATTCCGGAGGCTCCCTGCCTCATCTGCCTCCCTCTCCAGAGTGACAGAGCAACTGTAACTGATTAGGCAGGATGCAGCCTCATTCCCAGTCCCCACCCTCTCTGGGAAAGCAGGGCTGTCTGGCACCTCATCCAAGGCCTTTCCCCTGTTATCTCATTACTGAGTAGCTGCTCCTCTACCACCCACCTCCGTCACCTCATCTAAATACGGGGGAGATGAGTATGTCTTCTTTGCTGCTCCTTCCCTGAGTCCACCCCAGGAGCTCCCTGAACAGATCATCAATCACTTCTCATTACCCCTGCAGCAGCCGTCAGATACTGCTGAACAGAGACAGGCGCCTCCCCTGCTGCTGCCAGGCTCCAGTGCACATGTGCACACACACGTGCACACACATTGTACAGGCCCACTCACATGGACACACAAGCATGCACACCCATGTGCACAAACTTTGTTCAGAGGTGGGAATTCTGCCCATTTTAGCCTCTAATATTGCAATCAGAGAGTGATAGAACAATGAAAGATGAAGGTGGATGAAGGAAGATCTATTTATTCCCTTACTTGTTACATAACCATTCAGGGCTCTTTTTTTATCCGTACAAACACACCACCACCACCATCAACAATCATCAAGTAGCTGTCATGTATGCAGTGCTGCCCTATTCAAGGCGGTGCTGAGTATGTGAGGAGGATTCTCTCTAAAGCACAGCTCTGAGGAAGTCTGTCTCCTTCGCACTTTTACACACACAGGGTGAGGAGCCTGCAGGAGGCTCCGTGCGTTGGGTGAAGCCACACGATGAGTGAGGAGACCGAGGGTGAAGCCAGGGGAGTGAGAGCGCAGAGTTCACCACTTCACCACCATGCTGGTGTGCACAATCGATGAAAGGGTGGCTGCCAGCAGCAGGACAGAAAAAAAGTAAAGCATGTAACTTGTGGTTTTAGCTCTGGCTTACTTCCAAAAGGAATTGTTTTTGTTGTTCTAAAAAGCTTTATACCAAAAAAAAAAAAGAAAGAAAGCTTTATACCTCTATAAAAACAAAAGGCTACTGCTGTCAAGCACCTTCAGACTCAAGCCAGAGGAGAGCTCTCCCAGTGGGCTTCCAAGCTGTATATCTTCGCAGAAACACAGTACCTCCTGTGGAGTAGCTGGTTGGTTCAAGCCAGCAACCTGGCAGTTAACAAGTACGTCCCTTGTACCTGTAATACCTGTATAAAGTGTATTAAATATGAACTACTCCTAGTGTGTAATTTTAAATTGAATTATTGTGCCTGGAACTTTTTTTTTAATAGCTAAGAATGGTGAAATCAGACTCCTTTAGATGTTATGAGAAGAATAGACACTACACAGGGCTTGGACCCAACCCAGCTTAATTCAAAGGAAGGCAGATTTATTTTCTTCTGCTTCCCAGAAGGTTCCTCAGCAGAACGTGTGTTAAACAAAATTGTTTAGCTATGGAAAAGAGCAATCTCCTCTTGGGAAGATTCTGGTAGAAAGGGGCTTTGGTTACATATCCAGCTCAACCCAGCCCCAGAGCCCTCGTCATGTTTTATTTTGTTTTGCCCTTGACACTGATTGTCTTGGGAACTGTGGCCCCCGAGCAATGGCCAGGAAGTCAGGTCTTCTTGATGTAAATCCTCTAATATCCCCTACAATGATTTTCAGTGCCAATGGTAAGGCCCGCCCAGTGGCTGCCACATGCCCCTGAGCAGACACGTCAGAGCAGATGAGAGCATGAGACAGCATTTAAGAGAATGGTAGGCTGGCCTTGACTTAGCTGTTTGGCCTCTCCTCAGAAGTCATTTGTGACACTGACTGTCATGGGTTTCATTAAGAACAAGTCTATCTCTACCAAAGAAAACTGCAAGGTAAGAGGACTTTCAGCTCCAGCTACATATGTCTCCAAACTTACGTACATATTGTCCTGTTTTCAGAAGAAAAAAAATGTACTCAGTGCCTCCCGGGCAAATAAAAACTTTGGTACTACAACCTACAATCCCAGATAAAGTGTAGGTATCTGCTTTGGCAGCTCCCCTGGATCGAGCTGCTCCAGTAGCTCTCCACAAAAACCCTGTGAAGAGATGATCAGGCAGGGTAGCCTAGTCTGTTCTGCAGAAAGAAGCTACCCCTGGAACCTCAGTGGCTTAAAATCTAGAAGTTTATTCTTGTTCATGCAAATTCTGACACTGGAAGGGCAATTCTACAGGGTGTTTGTCCTGCACACCGTCCGTCAGTGATTCGGGCTGCTTCACAAATATGGTGCCACCAGATCAAAAGGTGGATTCCAGGTCATCACAGAAGAGGAAGAGAGAAGTGGGGGTTGTGGATCAGTCTTTACATGCTTTGACACTTTAGTTGACATAGATCGCTGGATAGGGCTGCTTATATAAAGGTTATCAGTTCAAACCACCTAGCTGTACCACAAAAGGAAGGAGTCATCTGCTTTCATGAAGGGTACAGCCTAGCCAACCTCATGCAACAATTGTACTCTGTACCACAAGGGGTGAGCATGAGTCAGAACTGACTTGAAGGCAACAGGATTTGGGTTTTTTTTTGTTTGTTTGTTTGTTTGGTTGGTTGGTTGGTTGATTGGTTTGGTTTGGTGAGTGGGAGGTGGTTCTACCTACAGCATATTAATCTGAAGTAGTCACTTTAGGTTTTTTTGTTTGTTTTTTGAGAGATGTGGAAAAGCTCATTGGCTTTAATGGGGAGTTAACTCTGCCACAGACGGCCTCCTCAAAATTTCCCTCCCGCTTCAGAAACTAGCAGAGATTTTCAATGAAGGAGCCTGCTGCCACCCGCTGGACATCTCCTTGCAAGGTCAGTCCTTTGGAGCCATTGGGAGGGAGAAAAAAGAGACTTTTATTCCTGTAAAGAATTCCAGCCCCAGAAATCCTGAGGGGGAAATTCTGCCCTGTCCTCTCGGGTCGCTATGAGTCCGAATTGAATTTATGGCTATGAGTTGAGTTGTAATTCCATTCACTTACTGCTCTTGACAGGTTGCTAGATTAGGGCTTGTCTTCCCAAATGCCAGCACTAAACGAAAATGAGCTGTCCGGGCCACAACAAAGGGGTTGGAAATACATCAGGCACACTCATTAGACACCTATGGCAAAATTCAGAACTGAGCATGCTCTGACCCAAGTCATGTAGACCCAGGTGGAAGGTCCACCTGGTCATACAGAATAGGACTTCACAAAAGTGCACCGAAATCAACCAATACGATCGACCAATGTCCTCCAGTGGTGTTGGGAGGTGATAGAAGTAGGCCTGGGCTCCTTGTCGCCCTCCCTTGTTCACGTGCTCTGCAAGTGGAGGGTGAGGCCCTTGGGGGTTCCTGCCGTGGCTCCTCAGCTGGTTCTGCACTCCTGCTCAGGTATTCCTCCCATGAAACCGCCATATTCAGCTGCAAACTTTCCCCACCCCTGCCATGCAGCCCGGCGTGCTTTCCGGAGATACTGGGGACTTTTGGGGACTGCGATACCTGAAACTTTCTTCCATAACATTCACTTGGATTTACAAAACTGCTTCTGCCATATGAATTCTTTCAGCGTTGCTAAGCAAGAACTGAGGTCAACCACCCCAGAAACCTAACACTATCAAGTCGATTCTGACTTATATCAATCTAGGGGGTCCTCAAACTATGGCCTGCGGGCCGCATGGCCCTCAGAGGACATTTATTCAGCGCGCCGGGTGTTTGTGCCCCGTTTTTTTTTAACTTCAAATTAGGTATGTGCAGTGCGCATAGGCATTTGTGCATAGTTTTATTTTTAAACTATCGTCCGGCCCTCCAGCGGGTTTGAGGGACAATGAACTGGCCTCCTGTTTTAAAAGTTTGAGGACCCCTGAAAGGACAACGCAGAACTATGCCTGTGGGTTCCCGAAGTTCTAAATCTTTACAGGAGCTGAGAACCGCATCTTTCTCTGTGAGCCACTAGCGGATTCCAACTGGCCGGCCTCATGGTCACACACATTCCACCAGGCTCCTTGAGCCTTAACTTGATAATTTAATGAAATGATACTTCTCCAAGTCACACTGTATCATGGTCTATAATCTTGCTATTCTAATATCAAATTTAAAATAAGGAATATAGTTAAGCTCCAAATCCATAAGCAATAAGATCATTGAATCTCTTTGGACACTATTACTTAAAAAAAGAAAAAACTCTGTTCAATTATTTTCAGCACAGAAAAGCTTCCAGTGTTTACAGCTTAGTATTTAATTGCTTTTTCTCTTCTTCTTTTACATTGGTGAATCATTTTGAGCTTATAATAATGTCAAAAGAAATAGTTTCCAGAGCCTCCAGGCATTCACTGTGTAATGATCATTTAAAAGATTTCTTGGTTAGAGGGTCCTCAAAAGAATAAAAAGGGTGTCCGCATCCCTGGTCATTTCTATATTCAAAAGAAGAAATTGCTCATCAAATGCTACAAGCCAATTTCTTTCTTCAGCCAAACTGCCCATTTTAGCATCACTGAATTAAGCAAATGGTTCTACATTTCAAAGTCAACAATGATACTCTTTTCCCTTTAACACGAGCATCTTAAACAGCTCAAAAAGTAGTCGAGCTCTTTATTATGGCTTTTCCTGAGAAAGCTGTTTCGTTGTTTATTTTATTTATTCATCTAGACTTTCATGTTAAGATTTGTGTATTTTAAGTTCTGCTAGTCAGGACATTTTAAATGGAGCCAGATTTTTTTTTATACTTTGTCTTTTAAAATATAATGAGACTGAGCAGTACATCCCTTAATAAAATATAAAGTCTTCCTATTTCTGTTTGTTTGTAATTTCCCTAAGAATATCTCTTAATGTAGTAAAACCAAAACCCGCCATAATGAATTACATTTGGTCTACTGGGGGTTGTGGCCAACCTTTTGATAGAAAAATCCAGAGACTCCCTTCTGCATCTCCTTTCCCAACCAAACCCCGGTGGCTGGAGGCTGGAAGGAAGAAAGAGGCTGGGCTGCTGGGGCAGGGTGGGGAAGGGGTAACCTTGCAGATTATTTCAAATTCTACTCTGAAGGCAGAAAGTTATCCCAATGAGATAGCTAGAGATTCACTTCCTTAGAAAAAGATTGAAATTAATGTGTCCCTTAGAAAAGCCAAAGGAAAAAAGTCGTTATTAATTTAGGCAATTGAAGAACTTTGAAAGCCATGTCTAGTACATAAAAACACCTGTCCCTAGAGCCCATCGGCCTAGGAAACTGAATTTTTATACCATGTAAAATAAAGGAAGGTCATTTCTTAGACTTGCTCAACAGAAGATTGTCATTTTAAACCGGTTACTGTAATGAGAAGCTGGGTTTTCGTAAAAAGGACTGAATGCTTGAGTCAGTGTGAAATGAAATTAGAGATGCATGTTCTGCGCATGGCAGCATTTCCGGAGGAGTCTGTGTTCCCGTGACTGCTCTCAATCTGTGTCGTGCCTTCTGGGAAACTCACAGCGTGGTGCCCACATCTAGTCTCTCGGACTTTCTTGCCAGCTTTGGAAAGGTGTTGAGTCTGTTGGATCTGCTGCACAGAGACAGCATGCAAGTGGACCCTTCCCACATTCCTCAGAGAGCAGGCCCCCAGTGTAAAGCTGTGGGTGAGGTTTGATGACCTTTGCCCCTTCATCATCCCGCATTCTTTGACGGACCCAAGCGCTCCCCTGAGGCATTACCGGAGAAGCAGCTACCCCATAGTTTCCAGATGGTGGGTATCAGCCTGTGTGCTCATTGGGATCGCCAGAGAGCTGTCCAAAAGACATCTTTGTCCCATCTCCACTGAGTCCGATTTTATTGGCCTGGAATGCAGCCTAGGTGCTTGGATTTTTTTCTCTCTCATAAGTTTTTATTGTGAATTGGGTGAAGGTTTACCAAGATCATCAGTTTTTTATTCAACAATTCATACACATTGTGTTTTATGCCACTTATTGCAATCTCCACAATATAATATGACTTATTCCACTCCCTACTTATGTCTTCTGTTTCCCTTCCTCCTCTCTTCCTACCCGTCTGAACTTGGGCCTTGGATTAATACTGCCCTTTTGAGATCAAATGGTTTGCTGTTTTCAGGTTTGTGTGCCTCACTTGAGTAATTGCTCCCATTATAGACCAATCTATTATTTGGCTGAATATTGAACCACAGGTAGGAGTTCATTTTCAAACTTAGTGAATAAGGACCATCATTTCAGAGGTTCTGTTAGTCCCTATCCAGCCAATAAGCCTGTTCTCTTTTATGACTGTGAATTTTGCTTCACTATCTAGGACCTTTTGATGTGATCCCTTTCAAAGAAGTTGGAATTGATAGTTGGAGATCATCTAGTTATTCTGTGCTCAGAGTCATGAAGTCTAATGTTCATGTGGTCCACTCACCACTCTTTCCTCCAGAGTGAGGGTGACAATACTTGCCACCTAGATGGCCACTTGTGAGCTTCTGAGATCCAGCTGCTACGCACCAGCGTGGATGTCGACCATAGTCTTTACAGTCTAGGTAATGACAATTGTTCTTGGTGTCCTTCACAACTATAATCCCCAGCCCCCAAGCCCAATAAAGCACTCCCTCCAGTTGTTCGGTTATGCCTAAGGAGTTTTGATAACTTCATCTTCTGTGTGCTCCGGAATATTCAATTCCCTGGATGATCAGAATGCTCAGTCAGGGCTCAGAATCTTGGTGTTAAGGCTCCTGGTGAGATCCTGGCACATCAGACACAGAGGTTGTGAGGCTAGAGGATGGGCAGAAGGGGATCATACTGAGTCTAACAAGGAAAGAAAAGGAAATGAAGGATATAAGCAATTAAAAGCAAGCGCATAAATAGATGCAAATACACAGATGGCCCTTGCAACATTATTCCCAATCTCGCAAACGTGTCAACGGTCTAAATACCCATCAATAGGTGAATGGATAAGTCAAACATGTTGCCTACGGTATATACAATGGACTACTACTCAGCCATAAAGAGAAATGAACTCTTGACACAGGCTACAAGAGGAATGAACCTCATAAGCATTATGCTGAGTGAAATAAATCAGCTTCAAAAAGGACACATTTTGCTTAATTCCACTTACAAGAAATATCTAGGCTAGGAAAATGAATAGAGACAAACATCTTCCAATTGTTTCCAGGGATAGGTAGGAAGGTAAGTATGGTTGTTACATAATGCCATGTCAATTGGACAAATAAGTGAGGTGGAGTCTTTCTTATACCTATATGAGTGTCCTTGGATTTATTTCTCTAGTCAACCCAGCCTAACCCAGTAGGGCCTGGAGGGGAAGTGCCATCCCTGAGACGATACTGAGCTTCCATAAGGGTGATGACATAATTTTGGAATGGGTAAGGATGATAATATGAACAACATGCAGAATGCCACTTAGTTATAATCTTGTAGAGCGTGGAAGTGACGAATGTTTTGATGCATGTATATTTAGTACGATTTTTAAAGAGTGTACGCAAAAGAGCAATATGGCAAGTCTGTGTTGCCATTTGCTGTTGCTCAGCTAAAAGCGATTCGGGCCTGTGTAGTCCAAAGGGAACCACAGAGGCTCAGGAGGAAAGCTGGTACCATCTCCAACTAAGACTTGTCTGACCAAATGCAGAGTCTCCCTCCAAGTAACTGACAGGTCAGAGGCAGCTCATCTCTGCTGCAGAAGCAATGATTTGTCTCAATTCCCAGACCACTGTCACAACCATGTCTTGTTGCCCTCGGTGCCCCCCTTCCCCACCACAATAAGTCACTAGAAAGCCATGTTTCATTTAAAAACAAACAAATAAACCCCTTCTGCCTCCATCCTGGCACTGTTTCAGCTTATTTAGCATCATAACATATGTCATCTGTTTCCCTAAACAATCTAACATGGACATGGCACGATGGGACTGATGAGTTAGGCAAATGAGTACCAGCCTGCCCTCTGAACACACACGATGGTATTTGACTTGCTGTTAGTAGATGCTGTCGCGTTTCTTCTCCTCTTTCCTGGAAAATAAATATAGAAAAGAAAGAGGCCATGAAAAGGGCTGCAAGATGTTTAGCTCTGGTCTTTCTAGAAAGTGTAGAAAAAAAGCATGTGACCCCTGCCTGCCTTTAGATGCCCCACTCCTCTGGCTGACAAGGATTGCGCACTGACCATGGACAAGACATCTGGATCTGGGGGGAGGATATAACAATTGCCCCCACCAGCAAAGAGTTTCCAGATTTACGGGACTGCACAGGCCAGGGAGCAGCTCATAAAAAGAACAAGAAGAATCGCAAAGGAGGGTGTGCTCCAGCACCACTTCGTCCAGCTGCAGACACATGAAGGCAAAGTTTCCTTTGCTTTCAGTCAAGTTTATGATTTCCGCGGCATCCCTTACCAACACCTTCACAAAGATCTAGGTTCTTGGGTTGTTTCGTTCCAGGGCGGACATCACCTTGGTAAAGCCACACTTTATGGACAGCTCATGGTCCAAGAATTCCACCTATATGTTTTGAAAGGGGCCACGTTAAAACTCCTGGCTCAGACTTTCAGGACTGGGCACAATACAGCAAACCCACCATGGGGACAGCAGGATTTGGTAACACTCTCATCTCCATCACAACCTGGACCTGGCAAAGCTATTTTCTTCCACTCACCATCTTTCAATCAATATTTACTCAGCTATTAGTTGCTCCCCAGGCTCAGCATCAGAAAAGTGTTCAAACGTTACCGAATTGTCCATTTAATGGTAGAGGTCTGTGCAAGGGATATGAGAGCAAGAGGCTCAGAGATGATCAGTGGGTAACGAGAGAGGGATTCACCTTTATCATTTGTAGAAAGCCCCTGAGGCTTAGTCACATTGGCAGACTTTCCCTGGAGCAAGCAAATAAAGCTGCTCCCGGCTCAGCTCCATTCCTGATCTGGTCTTGCCATGAGACTATCCAGGCTTTGTCCCAACCCCACATTCTGGAAAGCACGAGTGGAAGGAGGTGGATCTCGGGGATACCATGGAAAAGAATGGGCATTGCACAACACTTCATTGTACTCATATGGAGCTTATACAAAGGCCAAGAGATAGAACCAGGTGAGACTGTGAACAGGACAAGGTGATACTGCATGGTTTAAAATCAGAAAAGGTGTGCATCAGGGTTGTATCCTTTCACTGTTCTTATTCCATCTGTATGCTGAGCAATTTATACAAGAAGCTGGTCTATGTGAAAAAGAACATGGCATCAGGATTAGAGGAAGACCCAAGTAATGTCATTAGGAACATTTTCTCACTAAAAATTTTAGGTCATGGCATCAAAAAAGTGTCATTTTAACCTAAATGGGTTTTTAGACCAGTGAAATAACAGCGAGAGTGAGTCAGCATTGTGCACAGAATTGAGCGATACTGGTTCTTTGGGAAATTCATAATCCAACACTGACACTGCTGAGATAAAGGATGACAGTGAGGAAGATTCTACACCTGAGCTCTGTGATGGGCCAACGTGGTGCTCTACTCTCTTCAGGAATGGATGAGCCAGCTCCACCAAGATTCCCCTTTACTGGAGCACCTGCTATGTATGTAGACGTTGAACACAAGAACGCTTTGGCGTTCCTACAATGATTTCTGACCGATGAGGTCATCGAAAAATTGATTATGATAGCCCGGAGGTTTACTTTCAGGTTTTAACCCCTCTTCAGTTAATTTCTGTGCATGGGGGAAGGTTTGGGGCTTGCTTCATTTTCCTACATACGGTATCTCAGTTTGTCCAACACCATTTGTTGAGCAAGCAGAATTTGTCCCTTTGGATATTTCTGTGTCCTTTTTCGAAGGCTAGTTTCCTGTTGACTGGTGAATATATGTGTAGCTTTTCTGTTCGAATCCATTGATCTATATACCTTTCAGTGTACCAATACACTGCTCTCCCTTAGGGAAAAACAACAACAAAAGTTGTATGAGCCCCTATATAATGATTTTTTTTAATGGACGATGAACTATTTTCCAGGCCAGCACTATCCTATGTTTGAGCACATTGCTGCAGCCACTGTGTCAATCCATCATGCCTTATAGCCTGCGGTACTCATGTTCAGGTATAGTGTTCTGCCATTCACAAGGTTCACACTGGCCAGTTCTTTCAGAAGTGGAAGACCAGGTCCTCCTCCCTCGTCTCTCTGTCTGGAAACTGCTGAAGTCTACCTGCAGTGAGTGACCCAGCAGGCATTTGAACTACTGGCTGCAAAATTTCCACCATTACAGCCAAATGCAGGCCACCACAGTACAACAGACAGTAACAGCATCTTAACACCACACAAAGGCTCCTCCCTGGGGAGACCACGTGTTCAGGCAATTGCTGCTGTTACACATGTAAGTGGGGGCTACATGAAGTCGCACCATCTCCTGTGGCCCTTCCAGGAACAGGCCATTCTACTGTTGTTTCTACTGGACTTAGGCTCAGCTGCCAACCTGCCCTCTGCACGCATTCTTCTCCTTACCCTTCCATGTCACCTTCTCTTTGCCCAAGTCAATACTGCTGGTCAGTCACCTACTGGTGGATGCTTGCTTCTGAAGTTTCTGAACCACATTTCCCCATGGTTATGAGACATTGCTGCTGCCACTGCGAGCATTTAACAGGTTACTTTACACCTTCAATGAGAAATCTAGGGGAATAGAAAGAAAGCTTCTTCTTTCTCCCAAGGAGTGGGTGGTGGTTTTGAACCGTTTCCCTTGAGGTTAGCAGCCCAATGTGTAACCCACTACACCAGTAGAGCCTTGGTGGCACTGTCCAGCAATTATTAGACTGCTAAATATGAGGTCAGGGTTTCAAACCTACCAACTTCTCCTTGGGAGAATGATAAAGCTGTTCCCATAAAAGACTGACAGCTCCAGAAGCCCTCTATAGGGTGGCTATGAGTTGGAATTTTGCGGTCATTTAGGGCTTTTTGGTGGCATGTGATTTTTTAGGGCTTTTAGGTTGTTTGTGGACGTTTAAGGTGTGTTTGGGGCATTCGGGTGGTTTGGGGTTTTTAGGGTGTTTTATAAGATTTTAGGGAGTGTTTAAGGGATTTAGGGGTGGTTTTTTAGAGTGTATAGGTATTTTTCAGCACAGTATGGTGTTTTTAGTGATGTTACAGAGTTCCTTAGGGATTTTAGGGTATTTTTAATATTATATGTGTTTTTTTCCCCCAGCATTTTAGGTTTTCTTAGGGCTTTCATGGTGTTTTCAGGGCATATATGGGGTTTAGGAATGTTTAGGGTTTGGGAATCTTCTAAGGATGATTTTTTGAAGTTTCACATGTTTGGGTGGGCATTTGGTGTTTTTTTGTGGCTTTAGAGTGTTTATGGGATCCTGTCAATTTGCAGCTTTAATTCCGCAAAGAAAAGTCAGACAGCAAGCCAGAAAGGAGCAGGAAATGAAGGGGAAGCCCAGGCCACATGTTACAGCTGCCAAGTCCGGAGAACCTAGGTGTGGTCGTTGGCTACCTGGGACCGGGAGTGGGGCTGTGCTCCTGCCCAAGGGTGCTAGGGAGTAAACCAATCTCAGCTGGACGTTTGGCTTTTCTACTACTTAGCCGACTCCATGAACTTTCCCAAGGGCAGCTGGCGAATTGCCAGGGGAACCCAGCTAGACCCCCCACACAAAAGCACAGGGATGGTTACAGGAACAGGAGGTTTCACACAGTGGATGTGCAGGGCTTGGGGTCGGGATTGGGGGCCAAGGTGAGGAAGGGGCAGCAATAAGGCCTGGTCCCAAATAATCAGACACTGAGCAATAAAAGTACAAGGACTGCCAAGAGAACATGGGGACAAAGGATGGCTGGACTTCATTTGATATCTTTGGACGTGCTGTCAGGAGAGACCAGTCCCTGAAGGGACATCAAGTCCATGAAGGACATGATGCTTGGCAAAAAGTGGAGGACGGGCAATAAAACAGCTCGAACCAGCGGCTACATCAGTGGGCATAGTAACAATGGTGAGGATGGTTCGAGACCTGGCAGTGTTTTATTTTACTGCTTGTGTTTTTCTAGAACTGTCTTTCCTGGATGCACGAGGAAGGATAACTGTGCTTGTGGGAAGCAAATGCACAGTGGGCAGCGCTTTGGCCAACATAGGTACACCACCGGCACACAGTGCCCCCTTACTTGGCATCCAAAGTGACAGGATTTGTCTTTCCCCAGAGCTCTCCAGCCCTGGGGGAAGCGGCCCTGCCTTCGGCGCGCCGCCAGGGGGCAGCACTGCTGCTCTCTCACTGGCTACATCTGTGAGGACCCAGAGAGCAGCTCCTTTCTGCTGCTCTCCTCTCAGACTTCTGCCAGAAGCCTTGGCTCCTCCTGGATCCTCCCTTGATTCCCACTCTGCACCTTTGGGGACGCCCAGCCCATTAACTCTCTCCCATCCTTCCTTGCTGCCTCTTCTCCAGATGCCTGAGCTGGGCTTCAAGTAGTTGTAATGTTATGCTTAGGTGAGATGTGTTCAGCTTGTTTACTGTCTGTATACAAGAAAAGAGTGCAGCCCAAGACATCCACCCTTTTGTTCCTCTATGGAAAGCCTGTTACGTGTCATAGTCTTCTCTCTGTGCAGTGCTTTCCTCTGCTGCTGATGCTTTTACATGAAATAGGACTCGGTGTGTCACCGCTACAGGAAATTATCTCTGAAAAAATAATATGCCCAGAACTCAGAAACAGTGTCAGCTTGCATCTGGCATCATGGAAGCATCATGGGTGTGTTTCCATTCATTCGCTCCTGAGTGTCACATGTTAAACTCAGTGCATAGCATAAACAGCAGCAGGCACAAACTGAGACAAAGCACACCCTTTGCTGTGAAGCACATTCCGACACCTGGCTGCCCCTGTGCCACAGAGTAGAACTGCCCCGCAGGGGCTCCCTAGCTGTCATCTTTACAGAGGCACATGGCCACACCTCCCTTTTGGGAAGCCACTGGGTAGGTTTGAACTTCAGGGTTGTAGTAGTTGATATTGTAGAGCCCTGGAGTCAGTTCGGATTCATAGGGGCCTGTGCACTAGAGAGAGAAACAAAGCCCAGTCCTGCGCCATCCTCGCACTTGTTACTGTATTTGAGCCGATTCTCGCAGCCACGGTGTCAATCCACCTAAGTAAGGGTCTTCCTCTTGTTTGCTAACCCTCTGCCAAAAATGTTGCCCTTCTTGCAGGACTGGTTCCACCATAGTAATATGTCCAAAGTACCTGAGACAACGTCTCCGCATCCTCTTTCAGATCTCCTGCCTTTAGTTTGTCAGCTCACTTCGATGGAGTCGATGCTGAGCCATAGCGACTCTATGAGATCAGAGCAGAACTATCTCTGTGGGTTTCCCAAAGGCTAACTCTATGGGAGTAGAACGCCTCATCCTTTTCTTCTGAGGACTGACTGGTGGTTCCCCACTGCTGACATTACAGTTGACAACCAAGGCATAAGCTACTATGCCACCAGAAGTCCCTTGCCCCTGTGCAATAACCAACACCACCTACACACAAAACCCACCCCTTCTCTGTCAGTTTGATGTATGGTGATGGCTTGAGTTGCTATGAAATTGGAAGCTACTAGGGGGAACCCGACAAAAACTACAATTTTTTCAAAACTATGCATTTAAATTTTTTATCCCCTTCATAGTACTCTCCATTACACTTCACACATTTGTCTAATCTGTGATTACATTCTTGGAAACATTTTTCAAACTCAGCAGTTTGGGTGACACCCTTGTTTTTTTCCCCCCCTCTTCTGTGTTGTCAAACCACTGTCCTTCATTCATGGAAACAGAAAGAAATCACATGGAGTGAGTTCAGGTGATTAGGATATGAGGGACAAGAGAGGCATGCTTTTTTGGGGGATGTTTTCATACTGTTATTTCTTTTCTCTTTTTTTATAATCATTTTTTGGGGCCTCATACAACTCTTATCACAATTGATACATACATCATATTTGTACATTCATTGCCCTCATCATTCTGAAAACATTTGCTCTCCACTTAATCCGCTGGCATCAGCTGATAATTATTCCCCATCCCTCATGAACCCTGAATAATTTCTAAATTATTTTGTCATATCTTACACTATACAATATCTCCCTTCAGCCACTTTTCTGTTGTCTGTCCCCCAGGGAGATGGTTATATGTAGATCCTTGTCATCGGTTTCCCCTTTCCATTCCTCCCTCCCTCTACCCTCCTCGTATCGCCACTCTCACCACTGGTCCTGAAGGGATCATCCGCCCTGGATTCCCTGTGTTTCCAGTTCCTATCTGTACCAGTGTACATCCTCAGGTCTAGCTAGATTTGTAAGGTAGAATGGGGATCATTTTAGTTGTGGGGGAAGAAGCATTTAGGAGCTAGAGGAAAGTTGTATGTTTCATTGTTGCTACAGTGCACCCTGACTGGCTCCTCTCCTCCCTGCTACCCTTCTGTAAGGGGATGTCCAATTATCTACAAATGAGCTTTGGGTTTTCACTCCACACTCCCCCGTATTCACAAAGATATGATTTTTTTGTTCCGATGATGTCTGATACCTGATTCTTCCGACACCTCGTGATCACACATGCTGGTGTGCTTCTTTCATGTGGGCTTTGTTGCTTCTCAGCTACATGACCACTTGTTTAACTTCAAGCTTTTAAGACCCCAGAATGTATAACTTTTGATAGCCGACCACCATCAACTTCAGTCACCACATTTGCTTATGCACCCATTTGCCTCCAGCAATTGTGTTGGGGAGGTGAGCATCACGGAATGCCACTTTAATACAACAAAGTATTTTTGCATTGAGGGAGTACTTGAATGGAGGCCCAATGTACATCTGTTACCTTAATACTAAACCTATAAATATATGCATATAGATCTATTTCCCCATCGTTATACATAAATATATTTACATATGCACATGCCTTTATTTAGACCTCTATAAATGCCCTTTGCTTCCTACCTCTTTCCTTGATTTCCTTTTACTTTCCGATTGTCCCACTCTCATGTTCAGCCTTCATTTGTGTTTCAGTAATTCCTCTCGGTTACATTACTCTTGGTTACACTCTACCAAGCCTCCTACACCCTCCTCACCATCTATTTGGATCACTTGGTGTTCCCTTGTCCCTGGGTTTGTTAACAGCACTTCCTTTTTCCCTACATCCCCCTTTCCCATCTCCCCCCCCCCCCACCAGCTGTCAGTCCCATTGTTTTCTCCTCCAGATTGTTCATCCAGCCTATCTCATTTAGACAGACCTGTGGAAATCATAGCATGCACAAAAACGAGACAGAGCAAACCCAAGCAACAAAATGAAACAAAAGAACAACACCACCACCAACAAGCCAATGACAAAAAGCAAAACAAAGCACAAGAAAGAAAAGCTTTTAGTTAGTTCAAGGACTGTTTGTTGGCCTTTAGGAGTGTTTTCTCATAGAGTATGATGGGTCAGCTAGCCCTGGCCCCAAAGTCTATTTTTGGTATTCCCTGGGGACTTCGTTGCTCTGTTCCCCTTCCTGTTCTGTTGTACACCCTTAGTATTTTGCCTCGGTGTGCTGGGATCAGATCGGGCGATAGAGGCATGCTGTTTTTTTTTGTGTGAGCAGGTGCACTGTCATGGTGGCAAAACCAGTCCCCTGTCTACCACTAATCAGTCCTTTTTATTTTAAATAAATCATTTGATTGGGGGATCTTACAGCTCTTGTAACAATTCATACACCAATTTGTATGAAGCACATTTGTACATACATTGCTATCATCATTTCCAAACATGTTCTTTGTCTTTAAGCTCCTTTTTTCCCCTCCTCCCACCCACGTGAACCACTGATACTTTATACATACTTTTTATTTTTATATTTTACGCCTCTGCTGTATCCCTTCACCCAAACTTCTGCTGTTTGTTCCCCTGGGTGGTGGAGTGGGGCTGTATGTCCATCATTGAGATTGGTTTCCCCTTTCTTCTGCTTCTCCCCCCTACCTTCCCTCGTGGTGTTGCTACTCTCAGTATTGGTCCTGAGGGGTTTATCTGTCCTGGATTCTGTGTGTCGGAACTTCTAGTCAATAGCAGTGTGCAAGCTCTGGTCTAGCCAGACAACTCAGACCTTCTTACACAATATCTTCAGAACCTCTATATAGGAAGCTTGATTAACAGTCTGACCTAGTGCAATGACTAAACTCCAAATGCACTATCACCCTCACATCAACAAAACCAAACAAATGAGCATCTTCTTGAAGTTTGAGTTCACTTGACGAGGTGTATTTGAGTGAGGTGATGATGGCGTCTTACACTGACTTGATTTATGTTTGCATTCTGGCTTGTGAGAAGAGCACAAGGTCTTGTCACCAGCAATGACCTTGGGGAAAAAGTGTGGGTGCACTAGCTCAGAGCAAGTTGCCAGATGCCTGCCCAAACAGGAGAATGTATATTTTGAAATGTGTACCCAGTGGAGCTTTGTACCGCTTGGTTTTTTGGCGGGGGTGGGGTGGGGGTGGGGGGAAGGCCGGCTACTCCTTTGTAGGTTAGATAATCTGAGATGTGCTATTTGAAATTTCCTGGGGCCAGTTTTAGACAAAACTAGAAAAGTTAATTTTGCTGTATGGAAAAATCTGACAGTCTGGAAGTATCTAATTTTCCTCACATGCCATCATTCCCCTAGTAGCATTATTCCTAGTTAAAGCTCTCCTCTGTTCCTCCTTAGGGTTTCCCCCACTACCTGATGTTCCTTTTCTCCTACTCATCATCAAGGGACTTGTGTCCAAAGTGAGGACAGCAAATAAGAGACCCTCCTGACTCTCTGTTAAGAAGGGTGCTCTGGTGCATGCGTGTGTTTATGTGTGCACATACAATCGCATTTGAATTTTGTTGGAAGAGGCTTCATAGAGACCGAGAGTGACATGGTTAGAGCTGCTGCACATGTAGAGCACTGTACTCTATGGTGTTCTAATTCAAATGCATGTAAGGTCCAAGAGAGGTAATAGAAGCAAGTGACCAGGGTCAGGGAAGGCAGTAGGAGGAACTGAGGGAGCCTGAATGCCTCACACCCTGCCAGTTTCACTGATTCTTGGATGGGAGAGTACCAACCTAGTGCTGTGAAATCTTCGCAGTTTTCAGAGGCTTGGGGGATTTTAATTTTGTATGTAAAAAATAGACATCTAAATGCTTGTAATTTATTGATTTCTATAAACACACTGAATGCCAGTACTCAAGTCAAACAAACCAAACTGACAGCCATCGAGTCTTTGCCAACTCATAGTGACCCTATTAGACAGGGTAGAACTGCCCCTCAGTTCAGCTCCCAGCCCTGGAGGCCCACCAGTTCCTCGTTATTATCATGAGGAATACTATTTTCACAAGAGCGTTACATACCCCTAGAGACTAAACCATAAAGCCATATAGGCTTTGACCATCAATTCTGATATGCTTTTTCCTCAAACTGATGGGTCATTTGATGGAATCCTTGTATTACTTCCCTAACATAAAAATTAATCAAGCAAAGGAGATTCAGTGCTCAGTACTGCAGCCCCCTATTTAGAGATTAACTCTTAAAAACCACCACCACCACCACCACCACCACCACCACAGGCACCTTATCTATGTTGATAAAAACTTGAGTAGGCTGTATAAATATCTCAAGTATTTAGGATAAAATGGATTCTTTTTCTACTGTCACATATTTAGTTTGAGTTATGTGTTTCCATCTGAACACAAATTAAATAGACCTCATTGACATCTTTTCAAAATGCCATAAAAATTAAATGATTACCTTAAAAGATACTCAGTATAATTAGGCATCAGAAAAATGTACATCAACACTAGAGCGAGATAGTGTTTCAACCCATCAAGATGACACTAGCCAAGAATATTAAAAATACCATTGAGTGCTGGAAGAATGAACAGATTTGTGTCAGAAGAACAGTCTGAAAGGTCCTTAGAAGCAAGCACGGGGAGACTTCACATGCTTTGGATATGTTATCAGGAGATGCCAGTCCCTGGAAAAGGCTGAAATGTTAGGTTCAAGTATAACAACAGTTTTGAAGATGGTGTAGGACTGCGCAGTGGTTCATTCTGCCTTGAGTTGGAACTGACTCAATAGCACCTAATGCTAAAAGCTAGATGCTTTTGATCCTAAATGAAAAGTGGATGGTCCAGCCTCCATACCAGCTACGTGGACAACTGCCCCTCCCCCCAGAAGAATTTACCTTAGAAGACGGCCCTGAACCTGTAGCTAGGGGAGATGGACATGTCTGATCAGAGCACACAGGGGCAAATGAAGGGGGAGGAAGAGAGTGGAGCACACACTGGTCCACCAGGCTTGGAGGATGATATTGGCACTCTGAACAGCCAATGTACAGAGTGGACCATATGGCTGATCCCACTATGAGACATGCCATCCCTTGCTGGCCCAGGGCCCTATGGGGACAATACCGGAGACTCTGTGTTGGGACTGACCCGGCTGGCCCTCCAACACGGAGGCAAATCACTAAAAGCATGCAGCAGAGCAACCATGGGAGCAGAGCGGGTAGCCCCTGAGGGAGTACAAAGGACAGACTCTGGGGCCAGAGCATGATACGCCATCAGACCTGACTGAAGGACACACCTATAGAAAAAAAAAATCAGACCTTGATCTATTTACAGGTTTTTCTTTCTTAAAAAAATTTTTTTGGCTTTTAATTAATTTACTCTTTTATTGATCATTGGTTTTCTGTTGTTGTTTTTTGTCATCACTGTGTTCTCACCCATCGCCTATCTTGCTATGGTTTGATTTTGGTGCATATTATTATCTCAACAGATCTATCTAGATAAGATAGGCTGGAAAAATAGGCTGGAGGAGAAAACAACAGGACCAATGGTTCCCGGGGACATGGGAGAGAGAGAGGATGGGGTAAGGAGGTGATGCTGACCAATCCAGCGACAGGGGAGCAACAAGTAATCCAAAATCCGTCGCAAGGAGGGTGTGAGAAGCCTGGTAGGTATTCAGCAAGGGTAATGTAACCAAGAGAAATTACTCAAACCCAAGTGAAAGCTGAGCACGATAGTCGGACAAGAGGAAAGTAAAAGTAAATAGAGGAAAGAACTAGGTGACAAAGGGTATTTCTAGAGGTCTACATACTGGCATGTACATATGTAAATATATTTATACTGGAGGGTTCGTAAATAGATCAACGTTCATATATTTATAGACTTAGTATTAAGGCAGTAGATGGACATTGTCAAGTACTTACTCAATGCAAGAACACGTTATATTAAATTGGCATTCCATGATGAACACCTTTCCAACATGATGGTTGAAGAAAAATGTGTGCACTAGCAAATGTGGTGAAGAAAGCTGATGGTGCCTGGCTATTAAAAGTTATAGCATCTGGGATCTTACAGGCTTGAAAATAAAGAAGCGGCCATCTAGCTCAGAAGCAACAAAGCCCACATGGAGGAAGCACACCAGCCTGTGTGACCATGAACTGTTGAAGGGATCAGATATCAAGCATCAAAGAACACAAAAATCATGTCATTGTAAATGAGGGTGAGTGCAGAGTGGAGACTCAAAGCCCATTGGTAGGTAACTGGACACCCCCTTCCTGAAGGGATGTGGGGAGGAGATAAGCCAGTCAGGATGTAGGGTAGCAACAATGAAACATATGTTTCCTCTAGTTCCTAAATGCTTCCTCCCCCCCACTATCATGACCCAATTCTACTTTACAAATCTGGCTAGACAAGGGGATGTACAGAGAGATCGCCTTGGAGATTGGGTGGATGTTCCCACAGTAGCGTGGAGCCCCACAAGTGCTGGTCAGGCGTTTCCCCCAGTCACTTGTAGGACCTCAGGATTTAGGCTGGGGATGCCCCCACTTTTTATAGGGGAGAACAACCTGTGGCCTGGTGTGTGGGAGAGGACCAGCGTGAATTCCCCAGCTGCTTGCCACACCAATAAGTGGGGGGTGGGAGCTCCCTCAGTTGGGCCTTCAGGTTTGCCCTAGGCAGAGGGGAGTGGCCTGGAGACCTCTATTGTCTTGTGATGGGAAAGAGAGTGAAAGGAGAGGAAAAAGAGAGAAAGAGGAAGACACAGACTGGGGCAATAATGCCAACCAGACTGACAACCACTCACCCACACACAACTAAAATGCACAGAGTAAATAAAGGTGACAACAGTAAAAAGAAAGAAAAGAAAACAACTAAAAAGGAGAACCATATCTGTGGAGGCTGTGGTAGGAAGTAGAGAAGAGCTTGATGGAGCGGAGAAAAGCAGAAAACCTGTAAGAAGAGCCCAATAAAAGGGAAAAGAGAGAAGAGAAAAGGAAGGAGGAGGAGAGAGTATTTTTTAAATGGTTAAAGAAATAACTGACCCTGTGTTATGCTGTGTGTAGCTCTGACTCGTCCTGTGTGCAGTACTGTCTTAGGGGTCAGGCTGCCCACTAGGAGGACAGGGTTGCCCTAGGCAGAGTGTAGGGCTCTGGAAACCAGCAGTGGTATGTGCAAGCAATGAGAGGGAGCAGAGAGAATCGTACAAGCTAAGAGAGAGGTGAAGAAAGCAAAGACAGAAAGAGGAAAGAAAGAAAAAGAGAATAAAGAGAAAGAAGGAAATAAATCCAACTGAGTTCACTAAGGTTGGCTGTGATGGTAAAGAGCAAGGAGAGAGAGAAGGAGGAAATAAAGTATAAAGTAGTAGCTGATCCCTGATTGCTTGGATGAGGGGCCAGAGGGGTTTAGACACTGCTCCAACATGGCAGGTCAGTGTGCCCTTTTAATGCCGGGACCCAGTGGTGCTGGGCAGAATTGCCCTAGTTGACGAGATCACCTTAGAGGCATGACGGAGGTTTCTTCAACGGTGTAGCGCACTGTAGGTGTTTGTCCCAGGTGCCTTGTGTGGTGTACAGCACTCCCACAGAGGGCAGGCTGGAGTGCCTCCTGCTATTTGGGTTGATTTGCCCTAAGCGGAGGGAAGTGACCTGGAAGGCTTTAGTGGCATATGAGAGGAGAGAGTGGGAGAGAAGAGGAAAAAGAGGGGAAAAGGGGGAAAAAAGAGGGATAAAGAAGAAAGCGAGTAAATAAAAGCCCAACACCAACCTGAGCACGTTGAAACTGAGTGCGGTGGAAAAGTTAGAAGGGCTAGTGAATAAAGTGAGAATAAGTAGAGCAGTGGGTAAGGAGGTAATGATACTTGATCACCTGTCCTTGAGGCCAGAGGAATTCCAACTCTTCCTCAAGGTCACGGGGTCATGGACTTGTAAGGTCTCTCTCTCTGGCCTAAATTCCAACCCCAGTCCTTGGCTCCCCGCGAGAAAAATTTCATGCGGAAGCCGGGTTCGTGATCCAAGTGAATTTAATGAGAGTTAAAAGAAGCTTCAGGTTTTACAAGGCACCCATAGGATTCCTTTGGCCATGGGGCCTGGCAGAGACTGCCTCAGGTCATGCAAGGATCTCTCTCCTCCCAGGAAGACGACCAGACCACCCCTCTCCCTTCTGGTCCCTGCCTTTTCAAGGGTTCCCGGGGAGGCTGGTGAAGGACCCCAGGTCAATCCCATTGGCTGAACTGCAATCATCTGGCCCAGGTGGGCTGCTCCAGGTGCAACATCCATCGGAGCCCACGGGCAGGAAAATCCAGCTTTCCTATGCTGGCTCTCCTGGGCATGCGTTAATGGACTTTCCCATCCCTGATGTAGGGTTCCACAGATGCTGTGTGAGATTACTTCAAAAGCAAGATCGCGCCCGTGGCCAGGGGTCACTTGGGTGCTGGAGTACTTGCCTGTGCTGCATGTAGCACTGCAGCAGGGGCTGGGAGGGGGCACTGGGGGGCTCCCTCAGCCCCGTCTAGGGCTCCAAGACCGGCAGGGCCTCCCCAGCTATGTGTAGAATCACTGAGAGGGAAGCTTGTTGTCCTATCTAGACTGCTGATGCTTCCTAGATCAGAGGATTTTCTTTTTTATCCCTCTGGCCAGCTAGAATGAAATTGTCTCCCACAGTCTCTGGGCTACAGCTCAGTGCTGTTTAAGGCTGACACTGCTACAGCGGGTCTTTGTTATGGTAAAAGCTGCCAGGCCCTGTGGCTGAGTTCTGGCATTCCTTAGCTAGGTTGCTTCTTATGCTGATTTATGTTAAGGGACTCCCCTAGGTGGTGCTTGGAGCTGAGCAACCAGACTTGGGTTTGAGTTTTAAACCAATCATTTATGTTTCACCCTTAAAAAAAATTCTACTTGTGATGTGCTCAGATTTGGTGGCTGTCAAGCTGACCCCCAGAGGGGGAGATCCAGCTTATCAGGGGGGTTGTTTACTAGTCGGCCAATT
Source organism: Tenrec ecaudatus (assembly GCF_050624435.1). Classification (NCBI taxonomy): domain Eukaryota; kingdom Metazoa; phylum Chordata; class Mammalia; order Afrosoricida; family Tenrecidae; genus Tenrec; species Tenrec ecaudatus. The sequence goes on along the minus strand of NC_134530.1, from coordinate 277,340,387 downwards.
GGAACTAAATTTGCTCCCTGGACTCCCGACTTTCTGCCTTTTTCTCCCACACCATGATCTTCCTAAGGTAATAATATATTTTTTCTTCTACTCTAAATTATAGCTACCCACCACCAACCCCTGACCGTGAGCTCAAGGCATCCAACCGCATGGAGAGCTCAGTGTGGGGTTCCCCTCGTGTCTGAGATTCTGCCCCCTCTCAGGGCGTCCACCTGCAGGGATCCCTGCTCCAGGCAAGGGCATATCTGGCGCCTGCCACTTCGTCAAAATTATAGTGCTTTAAAGCATGCTTGGTTTGCTTTGTGAGTGGAAATCCCACAAAAGAAGGGGTTCAGGAGAAACCCTGTTACCCTAGTTCTAATTTCAGAACTCCACCTCCCCGTTTCCTTCACCTAATTTCCTATTTTTCTGGTCTGGCAGCAGGAGCTCCAGATAGATGGGTCCTATCTGGTCGCCATTTTCTCTGAATCCCTCCATCTATTTTTTTTACACTCTTAAAAAGTACAAAACATTTACTCTACAAGCGCAAACAGATTTTCAAAAGCAGGGAAAAACCTGAACGTTCAGTACATGGTTCAATCGTCTTTTCATCTCTGCGCCCTAACTATGCTGAGCTCCATGGAACTGCATGGAGGGGAGCTATTCTGGCGTCATCGAGCCAAGTGAGTGTTTTGAATTACCTCAAGTGAATATTTGACTGGAAAGCATAGGGTGTAAAAAAACCCTGAAATCAGATGGTGCACATCTATCACAAAGAACAGGGCCTTGTACTTAAACCATTTTTCTGAAAATAAGCAGCCATCTAAGTGAGATGTCAACTAAGTCCGCCCAGAACAAGCAGCACAGCCAGTGTGATGCCAGGGTGATAAATAATAGAATCTCAATCTGCAGGTATGAACAAGAATCAGAGCTTAAGTTCGGAACACCCAGTTTGCAAAAGGACTCAAATGCACATGCGGGGTGAATTCCCTCTGACCACAGTCCATGGACATGAACAGATACAGTTAAGTTCAAATGTAACACCTCATCATTTGATCTCTTCAGACTAATTTTAATTTGGTTCCAGTTTTTAGTATTTTTCACTTTCTGTTCGATTGAGGTTTTTCTCTCTTTTGTCATTGTTAGTTTTTCTTTTCTACTTGTTTCTTGATTTTGTTTTGTATTTTTTTTAATACATATGAAATCCAGGAGAGGTAAATCCAGAGAGACACTAACAGAATTAACAATCACCTAGGGACAGGCAGGGAAGATTTGGGGGAGTGAGGGGGGGGGGGCTAACAAAAATGAATATAAAAGAAGGAAATGATGTAAACCTGATTGTGGTGACGATTACACAAATCTTAATATGACTGAAGTATTGAATGATATATGTGAATTATATGAGAATTAAAATAAAACAAAAGCTGAGGTCAGAGATAGGGCAGCAATTTAGCCCTGAATCTCTTGGTGAAGATTAAATGTCATTTTGTGCCAAGAGCCCATTTTTCCACTCATGAAGTTTGGGGAACCGGCCATGCTCCTTCATCACTTTTCTTACCTCAATAAATGGGTACAGTTCACTCTTCTCCCTTTTCTTCTCTGTCACATACTTTGCAGCAGTCAGGGGAACAGAACTTACAGTCCTGAAAGGGATCCATGAGTGTTAGTCCAGGTAGACTAGAGAAACAAATCCACACTCATATGTGTATAGGAAAGACCTTTATATACAAGAACAGTTGTATATTGAAAAAGCATTCCAGCCCAACCAAGATCAAGTCCATAAGTCCAATATTAGCCCATGTCTGATATCAATCTATAATGTTCTCTTCAGACTCATGAAACACCTTCAATGACCCCAAATGCAGGAAGATCACAGGTCAGTAGTTGCAAAGTCTTCTGCATCCAGTGGTGGTAGAAGCATCTCAGCTTTGGCAGGGTCTCCATGTGGCTCCTCCAGTTCCCAGGGCATGGGTTCTATCAGTGTGGTGCCATGTGTCTTGTTAGTAGGACATCTCTCAGGGAATGAGCAGAAAGATAGTCTGCTGCCTCCAAGGAGGAAATACCAGATTTCCCAGAACCCTGACGGGAAGGCCAGGCCCACAAAGAGGCCTCATTGGCCATAACCCAATAGAGAGACTAGAGTCTACCCCTTCACTCTTAATCCTCTCAAGTCCCAAATTGACACCAGATTGTATAACTACAACAGACCACCCCTTGTCCATTTGACATTTTCACAAAATTCTTTAGCCGTATATAATTTCAAAACAATAATAGAATCATATCAGTATCTAACAGTATAATATGAAAATGCATACATTTCACTCCGTGCCACCCTCCTTTAAACATAATATTCTGTAAGTGATGAAACAAAAATATCCTATGCTTAACAATTGCAGGTAAGGTACACCCACATATTAATCCTATAATTCTATGAATATATTCCAGTATCTATGAAATCTTGTAAGCTAGCCACTTCACGCCTTTATCTGGCCCATTTTGGCTATCCAGTTTCTCTACTGCCTACTTCCATCAACCCAGTGCTCTGAGGAGACCATCATATTCTTCAATATAAAGAGTCTTCATGCCAGTTGGAACCTTGTGAAGTCCACATCCACAAGAAAGTCAAAGCAGGACAGATCGTCTATACAGTCTGCAGCAGTATATACCAGTGCACAGGCTCAACATTCTTCTCTTCATCTGGTCGGGTTCGGGTCAAGTCAATGTGGGCTCCCTCTCTTGGCCTCACCTCAGTGTCCATTGGTCGCATTGCCTTTAGGCCTTGGCCCCATCACCTATTCTCCACAACTCTAGTCCCCTCAGAGTAGGTCATGGACTTCAAACCAGTCAACCTGCTCTCATCTTCTTCTCTACTGCCTGTAAACCAGGTCCACGAGTGTCAGTGGTCAGAATGAACCCACTGCTCTATTGCTGCTATTCTGCCACTTTCACTCAACAAGCAGATCCAGGTGGTCACCTAGCAATCATTTCAGGCTTCTACAGGCTCCCTTGAATGTTCAGTACTAGAAAGGAGTTTCTTCAGGCTTTGAGATTTTTTCCAGTTTCTGACAAAAACCACTATTCAAAATTCAAATATTACAAAAGTTCCCTTTTAATGCACATGAAGCTCTTCCTCACAGTGGGAGCAGTGCACAGAAACGGACCTTGATGCTGGGCTGCTCTGTGCGTGCTTTGGTCAGTTGGGAGCTGCTGATTCACAGATTCACTTCACGTGGATGAAGATGCTTGTTTGCTTCCCCGTGAGTTTATCGCGCTTCAACAGAGAAGAACCCTGTTCTTGGGTTTTGCCTCTGCCTTGCTCCTAGCACCGCTGGAATAGAAAGATTACAAATGATTTTTTTGTTGTTGTTTTAAAAAACAGAAAAGAAATGCCGTGTACCTGTTAGGTAAGTAGAGGCAGAACTGAGGGTGGTCGCTGTGCATGCCAAACCTCCTCCCCATCACAGACAGTTGAAAGCTGCTTCAGGCTGGAAAGATGCACACATTTAGGTCCTTGTGACAGGAAGCAGGTCAACCTGGGCGGGCCCCCATCTAGACCAGGTGGGCTTAATTCAGTCAATGGGGTCAAACAGTACCGTCAGCCATGCCTACCAACAGGGTATGGGTGGGGGCCTCAAACCAGCTGTCATGCAACCCAGCGTGCGTGGGCTGTCCAGTCCACCCCCACCCCCCACGAGCATATTTGCCTCTTCTATCCTTTATAAAGTCACTTGGATCACAAACTAGGTTTCTGCGTCAATTGGTTCTTGTGTGAAGCCAAGGACAGAGGTACATTTCTCCCAGAGAGAGCCCTCACATAACCAAATCAGATTATAGCCTTCAGTGTTAGTGTTCCAACGAATTTTGGGGGAATATCTCAAGTGTTAGTGGTAAGGACACAACTCAATCCATATTATCTCTTTATTTTGCTCAGCCAGATGCTTGCCCTTTGAGCCTGAATTGTTGCAAGGCTTATTACCCCATCAAGTGTTCCCAGAGCAAGCCCTAAATGGGCAGTAGTCACACACAAGGAAGATTTGCAGGGGACACTGTTAAGAATGATTAATGCTTAAGTGTTCCTTGTCTCCCCAAATGTACCATCTGGCAGAAAATTTGTTAGATCTCTCTCCTGGGAGAGATATACCTCAGCTCTTGAATAACTCTCCTGGTCATAGAAGTCAAATTCCAAGCTTTTCATCCAACATTCATAAAGCTAAATAAATGTTACATAAACCTAAGTTCTCTATCTTGGATAAGACAAAGTAAAACCATGACTTGAGAAGGTTTTCATTGAGGACAGAGACAACTTCAGATATTCTAAGCCTATGAAATTGGTCATGATTCAGGCAACTTGCCAAGGAAGCAGGTAATACCTAGGTGGGAGGTGGAATGAATAAGAACTTGCACTAAGATTCCATTCCATCAGGTGCAGCTGGTGACTTTGGAGGCCCAGAGCAGGCAGTGGGAGAGAGAAGACCAGAGCAGGGGAGGGATGTGATGAGCTGGAGGGTAGAGGGAGGGATTATGTGTTGTCCTGCTGTCACCTCCCACCCCACTGTGACCCTTTAGTGATGTGGGCCCAGGTTTGTGATGCAAGTGGGTTTGAAGCCAGAGGGGACTCAGAGTGCTCAGTTGCCTGAGTGCAACCGCTGTATCCAGAAGATGGAGGAGATTCTCTTTCTGCTGGAACAGAAAAGTGCTTCCTGGCTGACCTACCAATACCCCACCTGGTTCACTGTTTTGACCTTGGGCATCCTGTATGGAGTGGGTTGCTTCTTCCTGGTCCTCCCCTTCCTTCCAAATACTCCACCTGTGCGACCACCCAGGAAAAGGATAAAGGTAAGAAATTCTCAACCCAGCCATAGGAGAGATTGATTTTTCCTTGTTTTATAAATTTTTCCTTTCGTAATTAATTTCCTGATAGGGGAAATCTCAAGAAAGAAGAGACCATCAGCCCTGGCTTTGGAATGTTGATGAGGGCTGGTGCGTCCTTACTCACTGTTAGGACTTTGTTCACTGCATTGGTATCATTTTATCCTTGCCAGCTTATGTTGATTTTCATTATTTCTGTTGGCTTTCCCTCTTTGTGAAGCACAGGAGGCGTGGATGCATCATGATCATGGACACAAGGGTTGACAGAGTTGCAGGTGGAGAGATCTCATGGTAGAGGGAGGGATTGTGAGATCAGCAGTGTGGAGAACTCCCCCATCGGGATGCTAGAGAGTGAAGGGGGATTGATTTCAAGACGAAAAAATGAAGGAGGCCAGAGGGGACAGAGAGCTTTAGACCTGACTGTGATTACACAACTCCTTTTGAAGGCAATTTAACCATGGGGGGGGGGGTGTTGTTCTAAAATGGATATGGTAATCATTGATTGTACCATTGCCCTTGATCTGATTGAACGACTGAACTATTGAGTCGTATGATATGTAAATCATTTGCCAGTAAGATGAGCATTCAAAAATATTTCTCTTTGAAGATCTCAGACCTCCCATCTCTAGTTGTTATAGAGGGCAATAGGTAAAAATCCCCAATATAGTGACGCAGTGGCTAAGGACTAGATGACTAGACGTTTCAAAGGGCAGCTCTCATCACTGGGTCCTCAGTCTCTTTCCTTGAGCTCCAGTCTTTGGGCCAAGGCTCCTTTTCTGTCTGGGCTAATTGAGAAAGCATGGCTGACCCCGGGGAGGAAGTGGTCAAGGGCTGGCCCAGAGCTTCAGCCTCCATAATCAAAATCTTTCCCACCAGAACACTGAGTGCTGAGAGTGTGTGCTCTCTGTGAGCAGAGGAAGGCTGACGGAAGAAATGCACTCTAGGTCTCACACAGAAGCTGGTTTCTGGGCTTTAGTCATTCCATGGAGATTGTCATTCTTCTAATCACCAGTAAATGCCTGCAGTTTGTCACAAAGAACAGACGCAGGATTGGATTCCAGCCTGACTTCCTCTCTTGTGCCCCAGCCTCAGGTGGAGACAAGGAGAAGCAGCAGGTCAAGGGACAAAGGTGATGCTCTGAAAGGTAAGGTTCTGCCCATTCAACCAACCTCTGTAAGCTCTCCTGTCCCCTCCTCTGCAGGATGCCAGTGGCAACAGCCCGTCTCTCTCAGGTAATAATCCTGAACAAAAGGATACTGGGGATGGAAACAGAACCCAGATATTTCCCAGATGTACAGGAGGGGCCTAGGATGGGATGAAGGCTGGCCAAGGTAGGACCCAGTAGGGAGCAGTGGGGGTGTCAGGAGCAGATTCTGGTGGATTTGGAGGTGGAACATTGAGGGGTAACAGCGATAAGCTGTGTAACTTTGCCAAGGTTCAGATTGCTCACTGAGACCCCACAGACAATATTGGAAACCGATGCTCCTTGAAATGCCAAAGCACCTCCTGCCCGTGGGAGTAAGCTATCATTTGACCTTGAGCTCTGGAGAGTCCAACGTCCTAAGTGCACAGCCCGTGTGACATTCCTTTCGGTCCTCTGGGAGGGCTGCACCATAACGGTTCTCTTGATTTCCAGTTTTCCGAAGTTTCCTGCAAGAACTACATGGCGTTCAGAACCTGCGATTGCGTCTTAGGCAGAAGTAAGTAACCTTCCTGCTTCACCGCGGGGTGCATCTTCCAACCAGGGTGCCTGTGTGGCCTCGGGCTGCAGAGCAGCTGGGATGCGCTGGTTTGGGGGACACTTTCAGGGATGGGCAGAGAATGACAGGAGTCCCGGGCAGTGGGGTGGGGCAGGAAGAGCAGGCCATCAAGGCTTGGGGAGGGGCTGAGCTTGCACCGACCCTTGCTAGCCTGCTAGGTCTCTTGCCCCTTCAGTCCTGGCTGTAATCTGGTCCTTCTGTCTCCTGCAGCCACTTGGGAAACCCACTTGACACTGGCAGCTTTGGTCAACAGAAAGCTCAAGCCCTCTCTGGTAGCTGGCGAAATAGAGGTACGGCTGAAGTCCATTTCGGTACGCGCGCCCCACACGGTTCTGCGGCTCATCCATTCTGGACACCTAGGTCTCAGAACTCCACCCTTCCACGGGCCCAGATGTGCATCTCAACTTCTCATGTCTTACCCGCCTTGAGTCAATCACCAGACTGCGCACATTCCCGTGAACCTGACAGTCTTTCACCCACACCACTGGCTCTTCCCTCACCCAGTGCCAAATCCCCGGATTCAAAGGCCTACCTGCAGCCTCCAAGCACTCTCTGGGACTCACCAGCCCCGCCTCCCACAGGGACTCATTCTCAGAATGACTTGTTGGCAAGGCCCAGGCAGAGCCCATCTCCACACAACCGCTGCTCCACACCTGCCATGGCAGCCATCACAAGTCAGGATCCCACAGGCCTCCCTACTGCCTCCCCACCCCAGTGTTGGGCAGCTGCCAAGAACTTACAGCTTCCCTCCTTGGAATACTTTGGGTCTCTGAAAGAGCACTCTACCTGGCACCCCCAAGAAGACACCTTTCGGGAAGGACCCACAAAGAGGCAGGGGGAAGTAGGGAGGCCCACCTTGCTCAACCCCAATGTCCACAAGCTGCTGGAAATAGAAATCACAAAGGCAGAGAAATGGAATATTTGGGAAGAAAAAGGAAAGGGTGTATCAGAATACCATCTGCAGGCCTTAAATATGTTGAAGGCACTCGATGGGGAGCAGATCACTGCACCTCCCCAGCCCTTCTGGAATGCCAGCATCAAAGCAGAGCAGATACCCAGCCCTCAGAAGCATTTTCCACAAAAATTCAGTGAGTTTTTCTGGGGTCTACCTTTTCTGTACAGCGAGTCTCTGGCAGCTGCTCTCAGGGTCTCTGGATCCACCCTAGAGTTTCCCACTGTCTTATTTAATGAAATTCCTAATACCTTACCAGCTCAAATGCAAGCTAAAGAGTACCCACTCTTGTTGCAACGTCACTCCTTGCCCTACACTGAAGGCCGATTCCAACTTTTACTTCCAACTGCATGCCAAGCCCAGGCCCCACTGCCGGCTACAGTCCTGACTCCGCCCGGTCCACAGCCCCGTGGCCCACTCGCAGTACCTTTTCCTCCTCCTCACAAGAGTCCCTGTGATGAATCCTGTCTTACCGTCCACACTAAGTCCCAATCACGCATTCCAAATTAACTTCAACAGCTGGAAAGCCGTTTTTTAAAGAAACAACAGGAAAGTGAGAGTTCTTTACCCTTTATGATGCCACGACCCCAGGAAGCTTTTTGTCTTCGCAACCCCACTCATCCCCAGGACAATCAGAAGGTCCAGACCCCAAAGACAGACCCCAAGCTTCCTGGCTGCTTGAAGCAATCGGAGCTCCACCGCCAAGAGAACTTCCCTCAATTGCAGGGGCCCCTCGGCAATGGGACTCTTGAGTCTCTGACACTAAAGCAGCCTCAGGAAAAATGGCCAGGGGCTTGTCTGGATATGAAGCAGCCCGAATGCTCCTGCTCCACACCTGGAGACAAGCAGGGGAAGAATGTAATGAAGACGGTGTCCCCAGGAAGATGCACACACCCTGGACCGTCGCTTGCGTGCTGCAGAGCCGGTGTCCAGCTGAGGAACAACTCGGTCAATGGACAAGGGAATTACTTGAGGAAAATATCCAAATGTAATCTATCTATCAATGGATCAGGAAACTACTGCCCAAAAGGAACTCCGGGAGCCGACTCAAAGGAGTTAAGTGATTTGAGGATACACAAGGGGATTAACGCAGGAACTTACACCCTAAGGGTTCCAAACAAAATGCTACTGGAAAACACCCTGAATGTCCACATGTGCAGGAAGGTGGAGCAGATTAGAAAGGATCAGATCCCTGGCATTGTTTGCCGTTCATGTCTTGCGACCACGCATGCTCTGTCTATTTCCCTGACCCACCCACATGTTGTCAATGTGGCCTCCTGGGGAGAGCTGGAAGATCTCCTGAACACAATGCAGAGCCTTTCCTTTCTCAGCCCGGGCACTCAACAGGTGCTGGACTCGCATATCGTAAGGCTCCAAATGAGGCAGAGGTGGTGCATGCCCCTCAAAGTCCTTGAGCCCACAAACCTCTGTAGGACAAGAAAAGACAACGCAATGTCCTTTCCACAGTCCACCTGCTTAGCCACCCCTAAGTCTTCAACTAACCCAGTAACTGAGGCTGTCAAGGTCCTGGGAGAACCCTGTCAGGCAGACTGGGGAGAGAGAGTGACCCCAAAGAAATCAAGCCCTACCCTGGAGAGTCCTTTTGCTGATTGCTCCCCTACAGAGGAGCCTGTTCAGGGAACCCCAGCCTACCCCCCACTTGATAATGACAGTGGATGCTCATTGGCCCTCAGGCAGCCGTTTCCAGCCTTCATGCCCAGTATCCTTGGCAGAACCTTCCAGAATGAAAGTGTCCAGAGAGAGAGCCTAGAGCAAACCTCAAATCCAGTACTGACCAGCAAGGGGTCAAGGAAAGAGGGTGCTAGTTGTGCCCCAGGAGGCCCCAGATTGGAAGTGAACTCTGAATGTCCATCTTCAAGAGCCAAAGAGACAGGGTTGGTGGTGGTCAAGAAGTCCTCTTCAATAGAACTAGACGATAGAGACACTTTCAAAACCAGTGTGCTGGCAAAATCTCAAACCCATCATGTGGACCGGGGGTGCTTCGAGGCTCTAGGATGTAGTAAAAGTTTCCTGCTACCTGGAAAGTGTGCTCCAGTTCCTGAAAAGCCAAGCCTTACAGCACGAGTGTGCAGTGAGATTAAGCTCCAGGTGGAGGTAGAGGCAGAGGGTGGTTCTCCATGCTGTCCTGTTGACGGGCTCCTTCAGGACTGCACCACTGATGTGCTCACTGCCACCAATGTTTTGCCTTCTCAGGTGGTCCATTGCCGCCCCCAGCATTTGTTCACTGGGGATAAGCCAATATGTCAAGGGCCAAGTGGCTTCGTGGTGGCTAGAGCAAGTTACATGGGGCAGCAGAAGCTCAAAAGCCCCAACCTTCAGGACCCCTCGACAAGGAGAAGGAAGGATGCTGTTCCCACTGACAAGAGGGAGACTCATAAATGGCCCAATCCAGAAGAGCATGGAAAAGGATTAGCGGGAAGAGGCATCTCCCAAGTCTGTGGGTTAAGCCAGCCTGTGCAAGACAAGGCATTGGCTGAGTGCCTTGAGATCAAGTCCTCACAGCTCCCACCAGAGAAGGGACAGCTTCCTGCTGAGGGCCACTGCAAAAAATGGAGGAAGCACTTTGTCCAGTGGATTTGCTCCAGCAAAAAATCTACAGGACACGGTGATCCTTTGCAAAAAGGAAAGCCCGTATTACCCTGTGGTCACAGCCTTGGGCCCCTTCAAAGACAACCAGTGTCTCCTAACAAGGTCACGGAGGCTCAGGTGCTCACGACAGATGTTGGCCAAGTCCTAGAGGGGACACCAGGCTGTCATCAGGAGTATCTTGCGTCAACGTTATGTCCACGAAAAGAAACGCAGGCCTCAGTTAATGGATGTTCCTCCAGCTGCAGGGCTCCTCTCTTTGTAGAACACAGGAGAGTGGCAAGTGTGAGACCCTGCCTCCACCAGGCGATACCTGACTGCCAGAGCCTTCCCACCACGAGCACCTGTATCAGGGATGTATTCACAAATTTCTGTCCGTTCAGGGGATTCAGTGTCAGAAGCCACACTCAGCCATTGCCCCCCAGGGTGTTTGTGTGCCCAGTCAGCTTGCAGCAGCAGAGGCGGAGGAGGTGGGCTTACTCCAGTTACCCTTACCACTGCCCACGTCACTGTCTTCGAGAATATGTCTTATCTGGCAAATTAGAAGACGCTTCTTCTGCTCTGATTAGTAGGAAAGTATCCATGCCAGCCACTTTAGCCTGTTCTGCACAGGCTAATGGCTTCTCTCAGCCATGATATTCATTGTTCCATAATAGAGATTTTCCCCCTCCTACATTAAAGTGTGACTTCTGTGCTGCATGGCGGGATCTAGAGGGGGTGTCATGTGTGTTAGTCTGTGTAGACTAGAGAAACAAAATTCATACACTCATATTTTATGAGTTTTATATAAAGGTTAAGTGAACATTGAAAAGCATCCCAACCCAGTTCAATCTAAGACCACCAGTCCAATAGTATCCCATGTGTCTGACACCAATCTACAAAGTCCTCCTCACAATCCAAAAACACACGGGGAGACAATGACTGCAGGAGGAAATTGTAGTCCGTGCGCTGGCAGGTTCTCCATGAGGCTGCTGCAGAAACCAGGGCTGCAACAGGGTAGGTCCATGCGGCTTCTCCTCAGGGATCTCCCAGGAAATGAGTCTTTCCAGCTGCTTTAGGGACCTAACAAATGCATATCCACCCTGGTGGCACTATCAGAGAGCAAGAGACCAGAAAGGCTAGGCTCACAGAGCCATTGATCTCCCTGCCCTTCAATTAACCCCACGAGTTCATTGACGAGGTTGGCATAATATACCTTTAACTATGTTAGATACTGCGTCTCCTTCTCTGAGTGCTAGCTTTGACTTCTCAAAGGGCAGGGCTCTGGAGGAGGTTTTCAGCAGTGTTTCCCACCCACTTCCATCCCAAGTTCTTCATTTTGCACCTCTTATGATTTATGGTAACACCCCTACTGTGAAAACCTCAGAAGGTCCCAACACAGTGAAGAATGTTCCCTGGTGCCATTACTTTGTCTTCAACGTTATGTGGCTGCAGTTGATAGGTTTTTTGAGGCGCAATCCAGCCAAGAAATTCCATCGCAGGCTCCAGAAGAGGTTTAGACCAAAGTAGCGTCTCATGGTACCAAGCAGGCATGAGACATGTGGCGGCCTGTCTAAGTCCCACATGTGCATTTGATGAAGGCTGCCAAGTTTGGCATGGAGGTTCCGCCTCAATACACCTGTCACAAAATGTGAAATGACATATTTTGCTACCTTTGCCTCTCTCCCAGCCTAGGGTAGCCTCCAGGATGGAAGTCCCAGGTCTGACACATGTGGGTGGGAACTGCTAGGGAGGCTGCCAGCGGGGGACTCTGCTCACCCACTGCACCAAGGGAAAATCCGGTTCACAGCTCACATGCCTTCCTCTGTATATAAACCCGGAGAAGGAGCAACAGCTTAGGCTGAGTGGTACAGGATGAGCGTCTGTGTAATAACCACTAATGGTTAGGCACCATGGACACAGGGTAGGGAAGGATACAGTGAAGAAGAATATGAAGCGTTGGACGTAGCAAAGGGGGCCAAAGAGCATGAGGATCCCCAGAAATGATGCAAGACACAAGCGGAGCTAACACAGGCTTACAAAGGGGAATCGGCCAGGTGCTTCACCCCAGCTTTAGCTAGCTGCCCCCACAGCAGAACTTTATCTCCTACAGAGAGCACTGGGTTGTATAGCAAAGGCACAGCTTTCAAGCAGGGAAGGTTACTTTCTCAATACTATCTTTAGTGGGGCGACAAACTGTTATTTTACTTGATTTCCATCTCCTGACTGGGGGAAGGATGAGTTGATAGCCAGGGTGGGGTAGAGTGGGGATGAGTCAATAACAGGGTGCCAGGACTCAGGAAACATGACCCCAGGCTTTTGGGCTTCACACATGCATACACACACGCGTCCGCGCTCTAGGAATGTTCTCACGAAACATGACCCCAGGCTGGTGGTCTTCACATGCACACACACGCGTGCGCACACACACACATACATGCTCTAGGAATGTTCTCAGCAAACATGACCCCAGGCTGGTGGTCTTCACATACACACACACACACACGCACACACACGCACACACACACACACGCTCTAGGAATGTTCTCAGGAAACATGATCCCAGGCTGGTGGTTTTCACACACACACTCACGCGCACACTCTAGGAATGTTCTCAGGAAACATGACCCCAGGCTGGTGGTCTTCACACACACGCACACACACACACACACGCGCGTGCACGTGCTCTAGGAATGTTCTCCGGAGAGAGTGGCTTCTAAGGATTGAGTGCTGCAAAGAAAGTCACAACTGGGAGCAGCCTTCCCTTCCCCTAGAGACTCCTGGGAAATCAGGATGTGCATGGAGATTAGACATCACCTGTCTTGATAAGGGAAACCAGTTCAATAGTGGTCAGTGTTTCCTCTGTGCTTCTAACACAGGGTTTTATTTCCTGGGCACCAGATTATAGAAGGAGGCAGGAGGGCCCCCCAAAATATGATTAGTTGATCCGCTAGAGTAAATTCTCATGTGCTTAAAAGAACACCCCTGGTGGGCCAGGGTTTACTGTTTACTGAACTAAACAGTAAAGGATGGCGAGGAAGACATCCACTGAGCCTTGACCTCCATGCCTCAGTCAGGACACCAAGTGTGTGTGTGGGGTGGGTGGGGACTGACACCAATGGTGGAGGAGGGAAGTGGACATAGGCCCCAGAGACTGCTGGTACAGCAGCATGATGTTGTTTCTGGAGTCCTGATTGTGCCAAGGCAGCCTCTGGAGTGACTGTGGCAGTAAAAAATCAGATTCTGGATCTGCAGAGCCTGGATCTGGGGCCTCTTGGGTAGCAGGTAGCTTGGGTGTGTTCCTAGAGAGAGTGAAGAGCTGGACACCGGACTACCAGCTGCTGAACCCTACCGTTCGTGCTAGGTAAGTGCACGGAGATGGAGAGAAGACCCTGAAAGAACAGCAAGGGGTGCATGGACCAAGCCCCTTCCCTTTCCCCTGCCACCAGGTCCTCTTATATGGTGCTGTGAGGTCAAACAAAGGGAAGCCCACTCAGACCTGCAGAGACCTCAGCGAAACAACTGCCCCCCATCCCCCACAATTCAGCAGACATCTCACAAGGACACTCACACATACCCGAGAGAGAAACCTCACACACATACTTCCTTGGAGACTTCCAGAGAGACTCAGAGGCCTCGCACAGAGACTTCATATGAAGTTCTCAGCATCCTTTATGGAGACTTCTCAGAGACCCCACAGGGACCTCACACAAAGCCCTCCCACATAGCTCACTGCCAGCACGGGAGAATTAGCAGCCGCTGTCCACCCCTGAGCTCCTGGAAACTTTCACACATTGTCTGCAGTGCCCCCCATGCTTGTGCATCTTTGTCCTCATAGCCTTGCTTGGGAACAACAGAATCACAAACTGCACGTAGTTGTGTGCAAATTTTTTCCACTGAAACGTTTTCACTAGCCTGAACTCTGAAGTGTAGTTTACAATTGAAATACAAGTAAAACTGCCAACACCAAATGAGAGTGTGATTTCAGATGGTGTGCAGTCAAATGTCGTACGCCACACTTTTACTTTTGCTTCGGACAAATTCTCTAATTGGTGGGGAAGTGACTGACTACTTTGGAAGCAACAGAACAGTCCATCAAATGGGCTTCAGGACTCAAATATATAAATAGACATCTGATCTGAACTCAAACTCATTCCCCAAGGGGCTCATGAAACTAATTTTTTTGGAAGAGTGAAGGAACCCACATGAAAATAACAAAATTTACATCACATTGTGTCTGTCTGGCTTAATTTCTCAATGAAACAGCTGTCATATCTGAAGATATTCAGGGCAACATTCCTTTTACAGCTCTGTCCACATTATAATTAATATGATTTTTCTGTGAAATGTAATATTTCTAAGTTATGCAAAGTCCTAATGTTTATCTACCACAACAAACTGATAATATTTCGAAGGATTAAGAAATAGATGAAGAAATAATAATTAATGAAATACACATTTTCAGGTAGTACCATTTACAATAGCCAAGCGTAAATGAAAATATCTATATCTATACTTGAATAAAAAAACAACAGATTTATATGAGGAAAACTACAGAAATTACAAGAAATCAAGAGTGACCTCAGCAAATGGGATAATATCCCATGCTCCTTGACCAGACGACTCAATGTAGTACAGTTATCAGTTCTACTCAAGGCACTAGACAAGTTTAATTCACTCCTGATAAAATTACCCTCATCTTTCTTCAAAGAATTGCAAAAACACTGATTACTAACTTCATATGGTAAGGGCATAGGTCAGGGGTTGAACCTACAAACTTCTCCTTGGTAGAAAGATAAAACTGTTCTCATAAAAGACTTGTAGGCTGGCTTTGAGTTGGAATTTTGGGGTCATTTAGGATTTTTTTGTGGCATGTGATTTTTAGGGCTTTAAGGTCATTTGGGGTCATTTAATTTTTTTGCGCATTAGGGTGGTTTGGGCTTTAAGGGTGTTTTATAAGGTTTAAGGGAGTTTTTAAGGGATTTAGGGGTGATTTTTTGGAGTGTATAGGTATTTTTTAGCAGGTAGGGGTGTTTTTAGTGATCTTACAGGGTTTCTTAGAGATTTTAGGGTATTTTAAAATATTTTATGTGTTTTTCCCCAGCATTTTATGTTTTGTTGGGGCTTTCATGTTGTCTTCAGGGCATTTATGTGGTTTTGGAAGTTCATGGTTTGGGAATCTTCTAGGGATATGATTTGGAAGTTCCACATGTTTTGGGAGGCATTTAGTGTGTTATTTGTGGCTTCAGAGTGTTATTTGAATTTTAGGGAATATTATGGCTTTTCAGACATTTTAAGGCTTTTAGGGTGATTTTAGTGTTTAAGGGTGTTTATTAGGCTTATATGTGTTTTTATGGCTTTTAGTGTTTTGTTAAAATTTTAGGGTGCTTCTTAAGGCCTTAGAGTGTTTGGGGGGTTAGGTTTTGGTTTTCAGGGCTTTAGGGTTTTGTTGGATTATTTTTTGCTTTCATGGTGAATTCATGTCTATTAGGTTGTTGGACTTTTACAGGGTTTTATAGTGCTTCGGGTTGCTTTGTAGGGATGTTCTTGGGGTTTTAAAAGACTTTTAGCGTGTTTTTAGGGCTTCACGTGTTCTTTATTTTGCGTTTTAAGGCATTTGCATAATATTAGGGCATTTATTATGTTTTTGGGACGTAAGGAGTTTTTTTTAAGACTTATGGTGCATTAGGGTGTTTTAGAAAGGCTTTTACCATGTATTTAATGGTCTTAAGATGTTTTAGAGAGTCTTTAGGGGTGGTCTTAGCATTTTAGAAATATTTTAGACGTTTTAGGGTTTTTAAGGCATTTATAGTGTTTTTACGACTTTTAAGGTGTTTTTAGAACATGCCTGACAGGTACACACTATTTCAATCAGGCTCTGGTTAGTGCCTCTCAATCAATTGGTGACATGGGAGTCTGGATAATGGATTACCTTTACTATGCAGATGAGAAAACTCACTCAAAAAGACACAGGTGTTGACCCACAGGCACACAACTGGTTAACAACAAAGACATATTCACAATCAGTGTTGGGAGCCAGAGCCCTAAGCCCCACATACCTGTCCCCAGCCGAACAGTCAATCTATCCTGAACTATCAAATGATCTGAGCAGATCCTCCCACCCAACTCCCCTTCCCATGCCAAATATTTTATTTCAGAAGGTGGCAGTGAATCTGCAGCTCTGAGAGAGGGACATATCTGATTGGAGCACATGGAGCAGATGAAGGGGGAGGAGGGGAGTGTGGAGCACATCCTGGCACACCAGGACTTGAGGATGATGTTCCCACTCAGAGAATCCAGTCCACATAGAAGACCACATGGCCAGCCCCACGATGAGACAAGACACCCCTCAAAGACCCATAGCCTTAGAGGGGACAACACTGAAGACACAGTGTGGGAAATGCGCCCGAACTAATCCTGCCACACCGAGGCATAACACTAAGGGGGTACAGCAGAAGAGCAAGAAAACGAAGCATCAAGGTCCCCAGGGAATGCCAAAGGATGACTTTGGGGCCAGTACTTGGTACACCACCAGACTGGACTGGAAAACACTCTTAAAGGCCAACAAACTTGGACTATCTAGGTTAACGAACGGTCACTTGGACTATGTAGGTAACCTAACGGGCACTTGGACTGTCTAGGTTACCTAGCGGGCACTTTGACTATCTAGATTAACTAGCAGACCTTGGACTATGTAGGTTAACTAGCGGGCCCTTGGACTATGTAGGCTAACTAGCGGGCTCTTGGACTATCTAGGTTTCCTAGCAGGCACTTGGACTATGTACATACCATAGCGCGCACTTGGACTATCTAGGTTACCTAGCGGGAACTTGGATTATGTACATTCCCTAGCGGGCACTTGGACTATCTATGTTAACTAGCGGGCACTTGGAATATGTAGGTTAACTAGCGGACACTTGCACTATGTAGGTTACCTAGCAGGCACTTGGACTATCTAGGTTAACTAGCGGGCACTTGGACTATCTAGGTTAACTAGCGTGCACTTGGACTATGTAGGTTCCCTAGTGGGCACTTTGACTCTGTATGTTCCCTACGGACACTTGAACTAGGTAAGTTAACTACCGGGCTCTTGGACTATGTAGGTTAAATAGCGGGCCCTTGGACTATCTAGGTTACCTAGCGGGCACTTGGACTATGTAGGTTAACTACCGGGCACTTGCACTATCTAGGTTTCCGAACGGGCATTTGGACTATGTAGGTAACCTAGCGGGCACTTGGAGAGTCTAGGTTACCTAGCGGCACTTGGACTTCTAGGTTAACGAACGGGCACTTGGACTATGTATGTTGTATAGCAGGCAATTGGACTCTCTAGGTTAGGTAACGGGCACTTGAACTATCTAGGTTTCTTAGCGGGCACTTGGACGATCTAGGTTAACTAGAGGTCACTTGGACTATCTAGGTTAACTAGCGTGCACTTGGACTATCTAGGTTTCTTAGCGGGTACTTGGACTATGTAGGTTAACTAGCGGGCCCTTGGACTATGTAGATTAACTAGCGACACTTGGACTATCTACGTTAACTAGCGGGCCCTTGGACTATGTAGATTCCCTAGCGGGCATTTGGACTATATAGATAACCTAGCGGGCATTTTGACTTTGTAGGTTACCTAGCGGCACATGGACTATCTAGGTTACCTAGCTGGCACGTGAACTATCTACGTTATAGCGGGTTCTTGGAGTATGTAGGTTACCTAGCTGGCTGTTGGACTATCTAGGTTACCTAGCGGGCACTTGGACTATCTAGGTTAACTAACGGGCACTTGGACTGTGTAGATCCCTAGCGGGCCCTTGGACTATGTAAGTTCCCTACCGGGCACTTGGACTATGTAGGTTCCCTAGCGGGTATTTGGACTATATAGGTTACCTAGCGGGAACTTGGACTATCTAGGTTACATAGCGGGCACTTGGACTATCTAGGTTAACGAACGGGCACTTAGACTATGTAGGTAACCTAGCGGGCACTTGGACAGTCTAGGTTACCTAGCTGGCACTTAGACTATGTAGGTCAACTAGCAGGCCCTTGGACTATCAAGGTTAGCTAACGGGCACTTAGATTATGTAGGTTACCTAGCGGGCACTTGGAGTATGTAGGCTAACTAGGGGGCCCTTGGACGATCTAGGTTACCTAGCGGGTAACTGAACTATCTAGGTTAACTAGCGGGCACTTGCTCTATCTAGGTTACCTAGTGGGCACTTGGACTATGTAAGTTCCCTAGCGGGCACTTGGACTGTCTATTTTAACTAGCGGGCACTTGGAATATGTAGGTTAACTAGCGGACACTTGCACTATGTAGGTTACCTAGCAGGCACTTGGACTATCTAGGTTAACTAGCGGGCACTTGGACTATCTAGGTTAACTAGCGTGCACTTGGACTATGTAGGTTCCTTAGCGTGCCCTTGGACTATCTAGGTTACATAGCGGGCACTTGGACTATCTAGGTTACCTAGCGGGCACTTGGACTATGTAGGTTAACTAGAGGACACTTGGACTATCTAGGTTAACTAGCGGGCACTTGGACTATGTAGGTTTACTAGAAGGCACTTGGACAATCTAGGTTAACTAGCGGGCACTTGGACTATCAAAGTTAACAACTGAGCTCTTGGACTATGTAGGTTACCTAGCGGGCACTTGGACTATATAGGTTACCTAGCGGGCACTTTGACTATGTAGCTTACCTAGTGGGCACTTGGACTATCTAGGTTAACGAACGGACACTTGGAATATGCAGGTAACCTAGCGGGCACTTGGACGGTCTAGGTTTCCTAGCGGGCACTTGGACTTCTAGGTTAACGAACGGGCTCTTGGACTATGTAGGTTGCCTAGCGGGCACTTGGACTATCTAGGTTAGGTAACGGGCACTTGGACTATCTAGTTTACCTAGTGGGAACTTGTACAATGTAAGTTACCTAGCGGGCACTTGGATTATCTAGGTTACCTAACGGGCACTTTGACTATCTAGGTTACATAGCAGGCACTTGGACTATGTAGGTTAACTAGTGAGCACTTGGACTCTAAGTTACCTAGCGGGCACTTGGACTATCTAGGTTACCTAGCGGGCACTTGGACTATCTAGGTTACCTAGCGGGCCCTTGGACTATGTAGGTTTCCTAGCGGGCACTTGGACTATCTAGGTTAACGAACGGGCACTTGGACTATGTAGGTAACCTAGCGGGCACTTGGACAGTCTAGGTTACCTAGAGGGCACTTGGACTATCTAGGTTAACGAACGGGCACTTGGACTATGTAGGTTACCTAGCGGGCACTTGGACTATGTAGGATCCCTATCGGACATTTGGACTACTTAGGTTAACTAGCGGGCACTTGGACTATCTAGGTTACCTAGCAGGCACTTGGACTATGTACGTTTCCTAGCGGGTACTTGGACTATCTATGTTAACTAGCGGGCACTTGGACTATGTAGATTCCCTATCGGGCACTTGGACTATGTAGGTAACCTAGTGGTCACTTGAACTGTCTAGGTTACCTAGCGGGCATTTGGACTATGTAGGTTAACTAGCGAGCTCTTGGACCATCTAGGTTAACTAGCGGGCCCTTGGACTATTAGGGTCCCTAGCGGGCATTTGGACTATATAGGTTACCTAGCGGGCCCTTGGACTATTAGGGTCCCTAGCGGGCATTTGGACTATATAGGTTACCTAGCGGGCACTTGGACTATGTAGGTTAACTAGCGGACACTTCGACTATCTAGGTTAGCTAACGGGCAATTGGACTATCTAGGTTACCTAGCGGGCACTTGGACTATGTAGGTTCCCTAGCGGGCACTTGGACTATTTAGGTTACCTAGCAGGCACTTTGACTATCTAAGTTAACTAACGGGCACTTGGACTATGGAAAGAAGTGCCTAATGGTCACCAGGACCCATGGTTAATCCAGGCGTGGTCATCTGATTCCAATCGATCAGACCTAGCTATAAATCACTTATATGTCTGGGTAATTAAAAGCAAATATAAATTTTCAAAAAAAATAACGTTGCATGGGATAGAAAGAGAATACATAACAACATCAGACATAAATATGCCTCAAGACAAACTCATTGTGCACATCCAGAATACATAATGGCTCTTGCTAAGATGCATTTCCCACTAGACCCTACCCCAAGCCAGTAAAAGCCAGAAACTCTACAGTAAACTGTGGATTGTACTACTCTGAAATGGGAGCTGTGTCTCTAGACCTAATTTGGGGCTGTTCGTGCTGAGGACTCACCAATACCTGCTGCAGTGACAACAGTCCAGGTGAGAATAAGGAAATCTGGATGACAGCCAGGATATAGGAGCACTGAGACCTCAAATTGCTTCTAGGCGAGCATGGCCTAATGGGCTTCCATTTATGCACCTCTGGCAGGAGGAGTTTGTTCTGGAAAGTAATGGTTTCTAAGGAAGTATTTCTTAAACTTTCACATGCATGCACTTACCCAGGTTCCTGGAAATCGGGCTGGGGGGCAGATTCTGATTTTGTGGGTTCAGGGTGGGGGGTCTAGGATCCAGCAGTTCTAGAGGCCCTGGTACTCTTGGGCTGTTAACCACAAGGACAGTAGTCCTAAACCACCAGCCACTCCTTGGGAGAAATATGAGGCTGTAGACTCCGGGCAAGAGTGACAGTCTGGGAAACCCACAAGGGCAGTTCTATGAGTCAGCATCAACTCGATGGCATTAGGGTCACTATGAGTCAGCATCAACTCGATGGCATTAGCATGGGAGAAGCTAATGCTGATGTTGCTGGTTCCTTGACCTATCATACTTTGAGTGGCAACGTCCCAAGGGCCTTCCCGGATGTGATGGCCAAAAGCAGTAGTGTTCACCCTTGGTCATACTTTGGAATCCCTTAGGAGCTTTCAAGCCTCCCATTGGCCTGGCGCCATCCCAGACCAATGAAGCAAGACTTAGTGGAAGCAGGATTCAGGTCACGGTCAGTGAGAAAGCCCCCTTGGCAATGCCAACGTACAGCCAGTGCAGAGTCGAACTGGTCGACGACTCCACATGACTCCATATACTTTGGTGAAGCCAGCTGTTTGGGCAAGGTTTTCAGAGTTACCACCCATGTAGACTTGTTGGTGATAGTGCATTAAATAGAGCACATGCAGTGCATTGCATGAGTGTCCTATGTCATGCAACCACATCAGGGGTATGTTGAGCCAATTTCTCTGGGAGACCAAGGGTGTTGGCTCCATCCTGAACGTTGGCAGGGTAATGGACTGACACAGAGGAAACTCATTCTCTTTGTGGTGGTGCACTAATGGGTTCTTCACAGAAGGCCAAGTCCATGGCTGCAGATGCTCACGGGGCTGAGGGAGCAGGTCAAATCCTAAGTCCGAGGTGGGTGTTTGCATATTTACATGCCCTCACTGCCATCAAGTCCATTCCAACTCACAGGCCCATGGGACTGAGTAAAATGGCCCCCGTGGGTTTCTGAGACTGTGATTCTTTAGAGGAGTAGAAAATCTCCTCTTTCTCCAGAGGAGCGGTTGGTCATTCAAACTGCTGACCTTGAGATTAACAGTCCAACTCCTGACCACTCTTGCCGTCAGAATTCTATTTATTTACACAAGTATATATATATCCTTTCCCAAAAGAACTCCACATTTTCAAATCATTCTTGACACTCATGGCCTTTTTTCCTTTATAGCCATGCCTTTGGTTGAAACACAGATATAAGAGAAATATTTATCTACTTATAGGGGTACAAAAGTAGCTTTGGTGGCATAGTGTTTGCATGTTGGGCTGCTAACACCAAAGTCAGCACTTTGAAACCACCAGCCACTCCGTGGGAAGAAGAGTCTGTCTACTCCTATAAAGAGTTACAGTCTCAGAAACTCACAGGGACAGATCTACTCTGCCTCATAGGGTCACTATGAGTCAGCATCACCTCCCTGGCAGTGAGGTAGATTTTGGTTTCATAGAGATACAAGTCAGTCCTGAGCTGCTAAAGACAAGGTTGGCAGTTTGAACCCACCAGCTGCAGAGAAAGAGGAGGCTTTCTATTCCCATAAGGAGCTACAGTTTCAGAAATACCCACAGGGGAAATTTTAACCTCTCCTGTAGGATCAATATGAGTCAGAATCGACTTATCGGTGGTGAGCAAGTGGAGGGGACCCTAAACAGGTTCCGGTGGACCTTAAGAGTTCTACTAATTGTGCATGCTCTGTAAAATGTAAACCAAGATTTTACTTTTGCAAACATTATTTTTTCTAAACACGTCTAACTGTGAAACTATACTCGCATGCGGGTCTTTGAACCTGGTCAGTGGTCTGGGGAAGTGAAGGGGCCTGACATCCTTTGTTGTTGTTAGTGCTGTCCAGTCATTCTGACATCACAGGGACCTTCTTTGCAACACAAGGCAGCACTGCCCGGTCCTTTGCCAGCCTCAGGGGTAGTATGTTGGAGCCCATGGTTTCAGCTACCGTGTCCTCCAGTTCACCAAGGAGTTTCCTCTTTGTGCTGCTTACTAAACCCGTTTCTAAGGAGTCCATTCCAACTCACGGTGACGCCGTGTGGGTCAGCACCACGGGACCCCACATAATGCCTTATACCATATATATATATATATATATATATATATATATATATATATATATATATATATATATATATATATATATATATATATATATATATATATATATATATATATTGCATAATGCCTTATACCTGGTCCCTTTGGCACCTTGTGATCGCACAGGCTGGTGTGCTTATTCCATGTGGGCTTTTTTGCTTCTGAGCCAGATGGCCGTTTGCTCACCTTCAAGCCTTTAAGACCGCAGACACTATCTCTTTTGATAGCCTCTGGCCTTTACTTCGGGGTCTTCGGTCCCTGCAGAGTGGACACATGCCTGCTGTGCGGGTATGGGACGTGTCGGAGCGCAGCCTGGTGGCGGAGCTTCAGGAGCATAAGTATGGCATGGCATGTGTGGCCTTCTCATCCAGTGCCAAGTACATTGTCTCAGTGGGCTACCAGCATGACATGATCGTCAATGTCTGGGCCTGGAAGGTGAGTGGGCTGCTGGCCTCAGGACAGGCGGGGCCGGGAGGGGAGCCAAGAAACTGCTGACCGGTGGCCTTTACTTCCGCCTGCTGGCCTCAGTCCCTTTCTAGAGAACTCTGAGCAGAAAGGAGCAACTGGGTATCTAGGATGCTGAAGAAGGGGCAGAAGGAGAGGTCAAGTTCACAGCTTGTCTAACCTTCAGTGTGTAAGTTTCTTTTCCCTCAGCTCCTAGAAGCAGAGCCTTGATTTCCCTTGACTTTCTCTCCAGAAAAACATTGTAGTGGCTTCCAACAAGGTGTCCAGTCAGGTGACAGCAGTATCCTTCTCTGAGGACTGCAGCTACTTTGTCACTGCAGGCAACCGGCACATCAAGTTCTGGTACCTCGATGACAGCAAGACCTCAAAGGTGAGGCAGCAAGTAGCCACTAGGGTGGGGTCTGCCCAGATATGTTCCACCTGCGCCCCCTTCTGCATGCTCAAAAGCCCCTTGGAAGTCTCAGCTGGGCCAGGTGCTATGTCAATATGCAAGGGAAGCCTTCTCCCTCCCTCCCCAGGGCCTGCTTTCCAGGGGGTAGCCTGCAGGGTGTGTGGGTGGCACCTGTGGTGGGTCTCCACAGGTGAATGCCACTGTACCCCTGCTGGGCCGCTCCGGGCTGCTGGGGGAACCTGCGGAACAACCTGTTCACTGATGTAGCCTGTGGCCACGGGAAGAAGAGTGACAGCACCTTCTGTATCACATCCTCAGGGCAGCTGTGCGAGTTCAGTGACCCGGAGACTGTTGGACAAGTGGGTGGAGCTGAGTGTAAGTGAATGCTTTGTCGGCACCCTCCCGTCTGTCACCTCCGGGCTCCAGGGCACCTGAGTCTACATGCACGCTGGGGGAGGCCCCAGGCGGAGGAAGGTGTTTGGGAACCTCTCTGCTTGCTCGCCCTCTCTGTCTCTGCCTCTTCCTCTTCTGCTCAGCACACAGACAGCATCACAGTAAGTGTGCTGGCCCTGTCCGCTGCCTCTGCTGCCTTTCTCTGGGCCGGCCTTTCTGGGTGTGTCTTTGCCCAAACCTCAGGTGCCTTATAAGGCTTGCTGACTCCTTCCCCCTAATTGCACGGGGCTGTGGGCCCTCTGGCCAGCTGCTGTTAGAGGGAGGGGCATTGAGGGGCTCTGCCCAGGGCAGCTGGCCTGCCTTGCGCTTGTCCTTGCCTCTTGGCTCATGGCTGTTGAGGTGTCCGGTGAAGGAGTGGACAGGCGCCCTTACTGACTGTGGCTTCTGTACTCACAGACCACAGTGGCCCACTGCATCTCGGTGAGCCAGGACTACATCTTCTGCGGCTGTGCTGACGGCACCTTGTGCCTTTTCAACCCCTTCAACCTGCACTTCCTCAGCACGCTGCCCCGGCCCCATGCCCTGGGCACAGACATTGCCAGCATCACAGAGGCCAGGTGAGCGGTGTGGGTGGGCCCCTGAGTCCTGTCAGAGCCCCACTCTGTGCCAGGCCGTCCCTGGCATGCTGCAAGGAGAGGAGGGCACACATAGACCTCTGGGAAGACCCTTGCAGTCAAGCACAGGTGGGTCTTTTAGCATTTGTTGCTCACTGTGGGCAACCGTGGTAATCTGAGTCTGCAGTGTGGTAATGCATTGTCCTGTAAACACCACAGCTAGGACAGACGGGCAGTTCCTTAGGGTTTCTGAGAGAGGCTGGAAACCTGACGGAGCAGGCCTTTCTCCCTCAGGGTGGTCCTGGGTAGCAGCTAAGGTAGGAGGGTCTTATTGTAGCCTCGGGCCTTGGGTTGGGTGATTGCAGGAAGTGAAGTTTTGCTCTGGTTTCAGTGCTGTCAGGAAGCGGGGCAGTTCTGCAGTTGGGTATATTAATTTCTCATTCAGGGAAGGAGTGGGCTAAATCTGCAAATGGCAGGAAATGATATATGACCATGACTGGTTTGCACAGTGCCCTTCCTTTTCCTCTGACGTGAGTCTAGAAGGGCCTGACATCTGCTTGGCTGCATCACGGCCACACACTGTCCCCGCCTGATGTTGGGGGCTATGAAATAGCTTGTGTTCTTTTGCAGAGCCCCATGGCAAGGAATGCCAGGCCAGCCGCTGCGTTCTTTCTCCAGTGACTGCTGGCCAACCTGCTGCTCCTCCCTTTAGTGCCCCTTTTCATTAGCGCTAACTCACCAGTTTGCCCTGTCTGCCCTGGACACCCTGACCCCCTCTTTCCTCAGTCGCCTTTTCGCTGGAGTGGCCAATGCGAAGTATCGGGACACCATCACCTTGACCTTTGATCCTGCAAATCAGTGGCTGTCTTGTGTGTACAATGACCATAGTACTTATGTCTGGGATGTGAAGGACCCCAAGAAAGTGGGCAAGGTGTATTCAGCTCTCTATCATTCCTCCTGCGTCTGGAGTGTAGAGGTACGTGGGCCAGGTCTGCTGAGACTGACCGTGTTTCCTGGCCTACCATTAGGAGCTGGGGTTCCTCAAGTGTGGAATTTGTTTCCTCCAGCACCCTTGCTCCCCAAGCTGTGCCCCTGGGTCCCTTCGTATCTGTTAATTGGCTCTGAGGATGGGAGGGGATTTTAGTGCTGACTCATCTCAGACGTTTTTCAGTATGCCCCTGTGCAGTCTTAGCTTGGCCTCTTTGGACATGTTCCTGAACTTGACCAAACCTTAGTTTCTGCAATTGTGAAATGACATACCTGATGCATTTGATTTTTACGAACAGGAGACAATGTAAGTGGGAGATTTAGAATGCCTAGTACTTACTAGGTGCTTGGTTAATGTATATTCCTTTACTTGTTAAAGACAAGAGCTAATCATTATGACTTGCTTGCTATGGGACAAGCCGTTGCCTCCAGGGGACAGGATGGGGGAACTTTAGGCCCCCAAGGACAGAGGTTCAGGAGGGTTTAGCTGAAAAGGGGTGGGGACAAAATTTATTATCTCCAAGGGAAAGATACTAACTTGACAATGAAGAAACGGCAAAACCCACCCTTAGCCAAGTCATTAAGGTTAACATCCCGTGGCAGCAGCATGAATCTGGTGAGAGGGTACACTGAGAGGTTTCAAAATGTTCCCAGAAAATGTTATGACTCTTAAGAACTCCCAATAAAATGTTGAACAACAACAACCAACGTTGATGGAAAGTTTCTTTTAGTTCTGTTTTTCCATGCAGCCTCCTCCTAGCATTGTGTCTGGTATTCTTGACCCAAATGTATAAGGAACTTAGGATAGTCATGAGGAAACATCAGGCAACCTTCATTTGAGGTACACCTGCCAGAGTAACTTATCACACTCTCCCAGGTGTCAGGGTAGGAAAGACAAGCAAAGACTGAAAGCCGTTCTAGACTGGGACAGATGACACCCATGTGCCGTGGGGGCTCCTGGGATCCTGGAGCAGAAGAAGTACATTCGTGGGATAAACAAACAAACTCATTGGCATTGGGTTGATTCCAACTCAGAGCAACCCCCGCTGGTGACATTTAAATAAAGTCTAATAATGTTGTTCCAGTGTGACCTCCGTGGTCCTTATCACTGTGTACTGTAGTGCATAAAACATTAATACGAAGGGAGACCAGGTGAGAGAGTTGAATGTGACATATCTTGACTCATTTTTCTAAAGGTTCAACCCAAAAGGTAAAGTAAAACAGCTCTTGATGGAGAGGAAAAGGTGGAAGGGGGTGGGTGATGATTCTTTCCCCCCGCTGCCTGGCACTGAACGGGCTCTCCTCTCTTCTCATTTTGCAGGGTCTACGAATTGCAGTTCCTGAGTGAAATGCTGAAGGTGGAGGCCCATGAGTCAGAGATTCTGTGCCTGGAGTACTCGAAGCCAGACACAGGTACCTGGCCCTGGCCTGGAATGGCCTTGAGTGAGCCCCTCCAGTCTGGCCAGAGCCACTGATACTTGTCCTGCCTCTTGACTATGGGGCTGATCGTTCTTTTGGCTACCAAAAGAGTTAGTGATCCTTCTTGATGTCTCTGAAGGCTTCTTGTTGTTTCTGAAGGCTTTGGGGAAGACTGCATCTCAACTCTGCCCGACTCCATGGCTCATGTGGCTTAAGGATGTGGGGCTCAGTTTCTCTGGGTGCTCTTTGCTGGGCACTCATGTTGGGCTGCGATCCACAAGCTCAGCAGTTTGAAACTACCAGCCGCTCTGCAGGAGAAAGGTGGGCCTTTCTACTCCTGTAAACAGTTACAGTCTCAGAAGCCCATAGGGGGTATTCACTATGAGTCAGCATTAACTTGATAGCAGCAGATTTGATTTTTGTAAAGTCTTTTTAAAGCCAACCAAAAGCTGAATCAGTGAAGAAGATCTGCTTTAGACATTGTGCTCTTTTAAAGAATAATCTGTCTGTGATCAGATTGACACAGGAACTTGGAAGGTTAGGTGAAAAGTTTAAGGGGCAGTGAGCTTATGTGTGTGATGGAAATTTGGAATTGGAAAAGGACAGTGAGAATGGCTACATAATTTCAGAAATATAATGAATGTTAGCAAATTGTACATGTAGAAATGATCGAATTGGTATATATTTTTGTGTGCATTGTTTTAGATCAGGGAGAAGACTCGAAGTTCAAATATAATTTACAGAGACCCCCTTGTTAAATCTTGAATGGGACAAAGTCCAGAAAAAACAAATCATCTGGTTGAGGGAGACCGTAAGCATGAGGCCATAATGGGGACTGAAGGATTCACAACAGCTCGGTCACATGGAAAACAAAGGAAGCCCCTTTAAAAGTCAAGTTCCCAGCAGATCAGACCATCACAGTTGGAAATGTGACTACAGAAATGGGAAATGGACCATGATTGGAGTAAATACATTATTGCAGATTAGAAAAGTTTACAGGACTGGTTCAGGGCCCTCCAACCATCTTGGTCAGGGCATGAACGTGCAACCTCAGTACCCCAATTCCCATCAAGGGCATACTCAGGCAAGTTCTTGAGGGCTAGACTACTCCTCACCAGGCTGGCCAGAGGAGTGGGTGGAAGCAAACAAACTCTGCCTGAGGGCAAAGCATTTTACGTTGCTAGTTCAGAGTCATGGAGCTCTAGTGCCATAGAAGGTTATGGGTTGGGCGGTTAACCACAAGGTTTCACTCTTCAAAACCACCAGCCAGCTCCAGGGAAGAAAGATGAGGCTTTCTACTCCAATAAAAATATATAGTCTGGAGATTAAAAGCCCCAATGTAAGTTAACTGGGTTGATTCCTACTAGAGGGATAATGTGTGTGGGCCAGATGCTTGCAAGGTCCCTCAAGGCAATGCTGCCAGACTGCAGTCTCTGCTCCCTGCTGGTGGAGACAATGGATTGCTTTTCTCTAAAACTTGGAACCATTAGCTTGGTTCCAGTAGGTGGAGTTCACACCCTACTGATAATGGTTCATATGGAGATCCAGAAAACAGGTCAAAGTTAAGCTGCCATTCTAAATGTAGGATCCGCCCATTTTGTCACCTGTATACCCCCAATCCCTCCTCTTCCTATTGCATGTATGCCCCTAGACCACCCCTTCTCACTGCTGTATAACATAGTCCAAGTCCTTCCTGTGATGTATGTCTTTACCCTCCCGTTTCCAATTCCCCTTGTCCTCCTTCCCTTCCCCCTCTCTCCATGTGGACCACCAAGTGGGGCTGAGGTGAGCAATGCTACCATGATATGTGTGTGACTGCATTATTGTAATATCTCTTCTATCTCTCATGCTCCCAATGACTTTAATATTTATATCTCAACCCTTTATGTTTCCAGGGCTTTCAATGACATTAGGCATCTTTTCAATGTTTATGAATCATGCTTATGAACCTCTCTTCTGTTAGTTGTCTGTGTGTATGCATTGCCTGTATTAAAAACATATAGAACCGAGCAATTTGTCTGGAAAAATAATTTATAGAAACTTTATGTTAGATTGCCATGCGTTTTGCATAGCCAATTGTTCTTTTAAAACACTTTTCTTGTCATTGTGATACCATGCTAAAAGGTAAAAACATCTGTATATAGTCAAATAGCTTTATCTTTCCTTTAAAGACATGAACCTTCGTGTCTTGCTTAAAGTTTCCACCTCACTAAAGCTAAATTGCTACCCTCGAAAATAAATCCCTCTAAGTTTTTAATGCTTTGAATATTTTATCGCTCTAATCCTCCTGGAGTTTATTTTTGAATGTAGTATGCTCCTTCCTTTGATTTCTTGTAAATTCAGCCAATTCAACCACTCATTAACCAAAGTATTCCTTTACCACTGGATTGTTTTGCCACCTTTGCTTTGCATAGCATATAGTTCTAAATTATATCCCAGACTACTGAATTATTTGCCAGAGTGGCTTTACTAATTGTACACTGGCATCACAACACGCGGGAGCTTCGGAAAGATCGTGGGAGAAAGGAATGAAAAGAGAAGATAATTTCCCATGAATTTTTGAAGCTTCCTCGTACAGGTGCTTTACAGTAAGTCGACATTAGGGTTTATAATCAATAAAAAATTCAACTGTGATCCAAGAATGAGGGGCGTGACATTTCCTGGTTGAGACAAAAGCGAACAGGCGAGCAGAATACGAAAAGAATTGGTTAACCGATGAAACTGCAGCCAAGTGTTAGCTGTTATCACAAAAATGAACACACAGAATATTCTTGAACTTGGAAGTGGGAACTTCAGCCTTTCAACGGCCATCGACGGTGCGGGGCAACATCCCCGCACTCCTACGCTCAGGAAGGGGGTTCTGGGGTCTGCGGCGCCGCGGGGCACAAGTGGGGCGAAGGGCTGCGAGGGAACGCCGAGGCAGAGGGGTCCCCGCGAGGCGGCTGCGGGCCGCTCCAGAAGGCAGGGGTCCGGGGGCTCTGCGGTCCCTCAGGACCCTCCAGGAGAGGCTCCAGAAAGGCAGCTGGAGGCCCCGGCCGGC
Source organism: Tenrec ecaudatus (assembly GCF_050624435.1). Taxonomy (NCBI): domain Eukaryota; kingdom Metazoa; phylum Chordata; class Mammalia; order Afrosoricida; family Tenrecidae; genus Tenrec; species Tenrec ecaudatus. The sequence goes on along the minus strand of NC_134530.1, from coordinate 277,310,341 downwards.
CGTGCAGCTCGCTGGGAGGCGCGGGCGCACGTGCTCCGCCGGTCCGGGCGGCGGGGGCGGCTGAACGGGCCCTGGCCGTGGGCGGCGGGCGGCGGGCGGGCGCAGTGCGGCGCCGGGCAGGCAGGAGGTGACCGCGCGGGGCGGTCGCGGCGGCTGGGGCTACTGACGGCACACGGATCCGGAGCGCACTGCGCGGGGCGGGGCGCCGCGCAGGTGAGAGCGGCAGCGGACCCGGATGCGGCGCGGCTGAGGGCGGCCGAGGGCGGGGGGTCGCGGCGGGTCGCGGCGGCTAGCTCTTGGAGATCCCGGCCGGAGGCTCCGGCGCCGGTGCTGCGCTTCCTGCCGGCTCGAAGAACGAGCCCGAGCCTGGCCGCCCTCGGGATGCCTTGCTGAGGCTCCGCCGGACGTCCCCAACAGGGGGGGGGGGGCGGGGCGGGGCGCGTTCGGGCGCCTCCTGAGGGCGCCTCAGCGGAGAGCGGCGTTGGCGCCGTGGAGTCTACGCGGGCGGCCCAACCCGCCTGCCACTCAGGTGTCTTTTTGCACGGAAGTGAGTTTTAGGAGCGGGAAACCTGTGGTGGGCGTGACTGACGTGTTTTTAAATCATTTTCTATACATTTAAAGCTGTAAAGGCAAAACTTCATGATCCAATTAATATAGCCAAAAATTCAGGCTTGATAGAAACATTTAGAATCCAGGCACTGGGGGTAAAGTCCCCTTATTCCCATCTGTTATTGGAGGAAGGTATGAGAGAGATTGGATACTGCGGTGGGAAGAAATAGAGCCAAATAGGAATGTCTGCTTCTATAGGGAGAATGTATCAGCCATGCGCTCACTTTAAGGCAGCACAGCTTTAAGGGAGAATCTGTGGAAATGATAGATTACCGCAGGAACATGAACTTGGAGTATATCTCCAACTAACAGAGTGGTGGTCTTCCAGCCATGGAACATTAGTCTCCCAGATTCCCTCTGTACCAGTCAGGGAATAAGTCCCAGTATTATTTCCCTTGGTGCTAGTATCCCACATTTCCCCTCTCTGCATTATGTTTAAGATTCAATAGTGTCACGGAGGCAACATGGTCTCTTTTCATATCTATTAGCTTCCTATAGAAGTGACATGAGACTGCAAGCATCACAATTATGATAAAAAACACAGTCAGACTGGAACTTAAGCTATGTGAAGTACTTTGCCCCCAAGCTCGCGGGTCCAACCCTTCCATGCTACTCATCAATTGCTTAATCACATCAGAGCCAGGAGAAGCCTCAAGCTTGTCTTTGAATGTATAGAAAATATCCTTTTTAAGCTGATCAATATCTAATGAAATGTTTCCCTTAAACCCTTGCAAATGTTTCCTAATCAAATTCCAATCATGCAATGTCTTATTATAAGGATAAGTGGTTATACAGAAATCAGTTACATTCCAATCACATTATAGCATTGACAAATTCAAAATCTTGATCTTTCAGCAAAGCAGTCTGCAGTAATATTCCAGTCACATTGTATAAAATGTTCAGTTATGATAGCATCCCAGAGTGTCTCTTAGACAGCGTCAGCAATGGAAGAAATATCTCAGCAGTCAGCAATCGCCATTCTCAGGAATCTTCGAGGTCTTCTTGACGTTTTGAATAACTTCAATAACAGTGACTCGCTTTCTTCTGGGCCTTGCTGGCTGAAGAGAAATCCACCTATCTCCTTTGCCTGTGAAAATATAAAGAAATAGCCCCTCTCTTTGGGGTATCATTAACCTGAAAAAAGGATTTATGATTAATATTGGTTGGCCTCTCCATCTCTTCCTTGTCCATCTTTCTCCAAAGGTGGTTGCGTCCTTTTAAAGGGAGTCCATCAGTTTTATTCTGTAAAAAACATACATGCATAGCCTTTTCTCCAGGTGAATGGACCTGGATCCCAAACACAGTTTCCATCATCCTCAGATTTCTTAGGATCAATTTTCTCTGTAGAATTGAAAACGTGTTTATCTTCCCTAATTTTATTACAAGCTTTTAGTAAGGAGAAAAATTTTTTAGTTAAAATGAGTAAATGAACTTTGTCACACATAAGATTCCTCTTCTCCTCCTTCTGTTTTAACAATTTAAATAGTAAAGCATTGCTAGATCTTGAACCAGTAAAAGTACTAGTTAGATAACCTTCATTGTTATGTAAATACCGGCTCCCATCCCTCAGAGAATTAAGAGAGCTAACTAATTGGGAGAACTTCTTATCATACTTTGAAAGACTGAAAAAATTCTTAATAAATTTGTTCAGCTGATCTTGAAGTAACTTACCAAGCAGACATTTTTTCTCCAGGCTTACCAATAAGGTTATAGGCTCAATTGAGCCGTTTTGCCTTTCAGGCTTCTCACACTGTATGATTTTACCTTGCAATATTCTGTCTTGGTTAACTTCACTCATTCCCTCTATGCTGGCTTTAGAGGAAGTTAATGGGAGGGCCTTAGGCCGCCCTGAATGCCCTAAGGAAATGACCCAGCATCCACAGTTAACAAACCTTTTTCCTTCCATTTCTAATTCCATGTGGGGGCGCTGTTTCTCCACAACAGCAGTCCAGAAGACTGCTTGATTTATAGGGTGGTCAAACTTCTCAAGTACTCTTTCCTGATAGGTATAAATTTTTACTCTAGAAATGCAAGGAAGGGAAAATTGGCTTAAGCGATCCTACATTTTTACAAACCATGGTATATCAGAACTCATTACTGCCTTAATTTCTTCTTCACAATCCTGACCAATAACTCCAGCAACACCTTGAGAATTTATGTTGGACTTTCTTTTTTTTTTTTTTTGGACTTTCTTAATAAACATCCTATAGTTCTTTTAGGTAGTGGACCCCAATTACTGCTCTTCGTTTCTGATTCAATCACAGTTTTGGGCTTTTTCTTACAACTCTTATCAACTCCAGTATCAATTTTAATTTCTTGAGTACTAAGGTTAAATCTTCCTGATAGAAACTGTATTAATCTTTCAATAAGAGGTCCCTGCTTTTGAGGATCAAGCTCCTGTGAAGGCTTCTGAGCCATCTCTTGGTTATTCAAACCAACTGCAGTGAGAACAGAGACTAGGTTTTTGCCTCTTTGGCTAGGTCTGTTCCTGCTGTGAGGCTGCTAGATAAAGGCGATTTCTCTCAAAGATCTTCTTTGCTCCAGTAGGCAGACACCTTGCCTACCACGCTCTGCTATGAGGGCTCTGCATCAAGCTTCTTCCACTATTTTCCCGCCGGGAAGTCTTTGCTAATGGCGACCCTTCACTGTTGATTTTTGAACGACATTGGCTCGCCCAATGAGTTCCCTTCCTACAATGGAGGCAGAGTTCAGGTTCGTTTAAACCCGATCTCCATGGTCCTGGCCCATGCTCTGACATTGGCCGCAGCCTGCTCTGCCTACACTCTTTTGAAGATGACTTGTCTTCCCACAACTAAAGCACTTTCTTCCAGGTCTGATATAGTTTGCCAATGAAGCTGCCATGAGGTCTGCCTTGTATTCCTCTGCCTCTACATTCCTGCATATCCTAAAATAACCCAGCAGAGTGCCCTGTTCACTGTAGGGATGCAAGGCATTTTTACAGTGCTTATTAGAGAAATCATAAGATAGCTTGTGCACTAGGTCTCTTACTGCCTGAACATTCTTCACACATTTGGAAATACCATCTTCCAGTCGGGACACAAAGTCAGCGTAACGCTCATCATTCTGTTGTCTTATAGCCCTGTAACGTGGCATTCTCTCTTCTGATGGAATTATCTTTTCCCAGGCCCTTAAGCAAACCTCATGTATCTGTCCTATTGTCTGTTCAGTAAACTGTAGTTGAGACTCAACTGTAATATAATTTGCATCCCCTAGCAATTGATGAATTCCTATATCTATCCCATCCTCAGCATTCTTCCCAGCTCTTGCAAGGGCTGCTTCCTTCCATAGCATTTGATATCACAAGCATTCTGAAGAGTAAAGACAAATTCTCACTAAAGCTTTCCAATCTGTAGGGGTCCAGCTGTCAGACTCTGCTAGAGCCCTTATCATGCTAATTACAAAATGTGAGTCTGGGCCCTAGTCATTGATTGCCTGCTTGAGATCTTTTAGCAACTTAAAAGGCAAAGGCACTGTGAATTCCTTTTGGTTCTAACAGGATAAGACATCTTGCATTCTAAATCTTCTTCTGCAATCCCTCTTCCTACTCTGGAGAGTAAAGGTGCTTTCCTATACTTTGCTTCTTTACGTCTATTCTCTGAGCTACTCTTTTCAATCTGGATATCTTGGAGTTCCACTTCCTGAACTTCACCTTCTGTGCTAGCTCTCCTAGTTTGCATTTCTTTGGAGCTAATCTCTCTACCTTCAGGGCTGGCTTGCTTGATTGTTTTACAATCTCTGGCCTTTCTTACACTAAATTCCAGCAGGAGAGCAGTTGCTTTTACTATGTCCCCTTCTGACTCAGGCTCATTCTTTTAGCTCTGCCTAAAATCTTCTCATCTGCCTGAAACCCGTTCTCACTGCTTCTCATCTGATTTAAATTTGGGCATCTTAGACGTTGCCTGTTCTGCTTCTTGGCTTTCTCTACCTTTGAAAGCAAGGGAGCTTCCTGGGATTGTTTAATAGCCATGCTTTGGATCTTGCAATCCACTGCCTCTAGTACTGTATCACCTTTAAACCTTCGGAGTCTGCAGTCTCGCGAGAGCATACAGGCTTTGGCAATGAGGTTCTGTTCTAGAATTGGAGGCTTTAGATAACAAACCAATCCCTGCCTTTTCAGTTTTTCCTAAAGTTTCATAACCTAAATCATGCTTATTCACAGACACTTTAGCTTGCTTTTCTAGATTTGAATAGACACAAGACTTCTCACTAGACTGTTCATCCTTATTCTCTTCCTCCTGCAAAAGTTTTAAAACCATCTTAACTTGTACCCACAGAGACCACTTCTCCATAGGGATACTCTCCCCATCTCTGTGCTTCCTTTAAGTTGACAATGACCTCCTCCCAGGTCTCTAAATCAAAAGTTCCTTCCTCTGAGAACCATGAATTATACCTTTTTACTACTTTTAGAAAACATTGTATCTTTTTCTTCGTTACTTTTACACCTTGTCTTTTCAGTAAGTAGAGAGCATGGTACCATAAGTTTCAGGTTTACTTTTACCTTGCTCCCATTATCCTCTTTAAAATTCTAATTCACTATTTCCACTACTTCTCTGTCAATCCCCACACCGGATCCTCACTTCGCACAATTTTCAAATTCACTCTACGTACCAATGGGGCCATATAATTGTTATATGGGATATAACTCATATTGTCCCACGTTGTGCGCCATTTGTCTGGGGAAGCCCGCCTTGTGCTGGGGCTCCAGCCTCCAGCCCAGTCCTTGAGCCTCCTGCCTGGTCTCCATCCCACCTCCCTTCGTCCACACTGAGCGTGGACCTGGCTGGTAAGATCATGGCCATCCAGGAGGTGAGCATGCTACCATGAATTGTGTCTGACTGCATTATTGTAATGTCTCTTCTATCGCTCATGCTCCCGGTGACTTTAATATAATATTTATATATCTCAACCATACAATTGTGCTTATTGAACCCAAGATTACTGGTGGGGGGCTGGCACCCCAACTCATACCACAGTACATACCATTTGTCTAGTTCTTCAATGCTTCCTCTCCCGCTCACTCCCTCCAACTATCATGACCTCAGCTCTACCTTACAAAGCCGGCTAGACCAGAGCATGTACACTGGTACAGATAAGAACTCTCAACACACAGAATCCAGGACAGATAAACCCTTCAGGGACAGTAATGGAAGTAGTGATAACATGAGGGTAGGGATGAGATAGAGGGAACTGATAGCAATGATTGATGTATTAACGCTCACACCCCAGGGGGACAAGCAACAGAAACATTGGTGAAGTGAGACCTTGGACATTGTAAAATATGAAAGTATAATTTATCAAGGTTTCATGAGGGTGGGAGAGTGGGAGAGAAGGGGGGAAAAGGAGCTGATACCAAGGGGTCAAGTATAAAGAAAATGATGATGGTACCGTAGGTACAAATGTGCTTGATACAATTGATGTATGCATTGTTATAAGTGGTGTAAGAGCCCCCGATAAAATGACTTAATTTTTTAAAAGTGTTTAGGTAGATCTTGATGGAGGATAGATTGAGAAACAATAGTTTCAGAATTTGATACTTTTGCTTAATAATCAAACTGAAAACTCACTGCCATTGCATCTTTTGTGACTCACAGCAACCCTGACTTTCAGCAACCCTATTGGACAGGGTAGAGCAGCCCCTGTGAGTTTCTGAGACTGCAACTCTTTACAGGGGTAGAAAGCCCTAACGTTTCTCTCTCAGAGCGGGTGGTGGTTTTGAACTATGTGGGTAGCAGCCCAAGTGAAAACCACTATGCCACCAGGGCTCCCTGTGCCACATAGCGGGAGCTGTTGTTTTCCCAAACATTCACTTGGCTATTTCTTTTATAAGAAGCCAAGTAATTTGGCAGCTTATTTCTGTTCCAGTTTTCTTATATAGAAAATGTGGTGACAGTGTGAACCTGTTTGTTGTAGTTTATGTGAACATAATTGAGTGATCTAGACCAAGTGAGCTAGACCAAGTGAGCTGACTGGTCAAAAATCAGACCTGTGGATTGCCAAATTGGTTCTGCTGAGATTGGGGCTTTCCTGGATCCACAGGCTTCCTCCAAGCTGTGTCCGAGAAGCTCTGCATTTTAGAGCTACATTTTATAGTTGAAAGAGAGGCCTAAGGAGGGAGGGAGTCCTTAAGCTCTAAGACCTTAATGCTGTCATTGCTGTCCTCTTTTAGTGTACCTGCAGTTTCCACACTGCAGTGGGAACCATTGAAACAGCTGTTCTCATTCTCTGAGATGGTGTGCCACCCCACTCCATACCACCACCACCTCATCCCTTTCTCTTATTGTAGAGATAATGCCCCTTCCATATGTATCTCAGATATTCAATTAATGAAGAAAGACAAAAGTAGGAGAAATGATTTAGATGAAGGAGACCATAAGCATGAGGCCATAATGGGGTCCAAAGGCTGTGTGGCCATGTCGCTAATTATAGAAATGGATGAAATCTGCCACAAAAATGTGATTGGAGGCAGAGCAATTCATCACTCTCTCAGGCAGGACTACATAAGTGAGAATGGGGCCATTATGGAGACATGGAGACGATCACAGATTAGAAAGGCTTACTGGATTTGTTCTGGGGCCTTCCGACCACTATAACTCATGACCATAGGGTCTTAGACTTTCCCAATTTCCATTGAGGACCTTCCCAGGGAAGTCCCAGAGGGCAGATTGCTCCTCTCTGCTCTGGCTAGTTGTTGTTGCGTGCCATTGAGGACACTTGGACTCGTCGTGACCTCACATACAACCGAATGAAACACTGTAGGGTCGTGCACCATCCTCACAATTGTTCCTGTGCCTGAACCACCGATGAAGCCACTGAGTCCATCCACTTCTTCGAGGACCTCCTCTGTTTCATGGCTTCTCCACTGTACCAAATAGGATGTCCTTCTCCAGGGACTGGTCTCTCCTGACAACATGTCCAAAGTATGTAAGATGGCGTCTTGCCATCCTTGCCTCTAAGCAGCACTCTGGCCTTATTTCTTCTGATACAGATTGGTCAGTCCTTCAGCAGTCCATGGTACTGTCAGTAGTCTTCTGGTGGACCACAATTCGATGCATCTGTTCTTCTACAGCCTTCCTTATTCAGTGTCTAACTTTCACATGCATATGATGCAATGGAAAATAGCATGGCTTAGGTCATGTGCACCTTAGTCCTCAGAGTAACATCATTGTTCTTCAACACTATAAAGAGGTTTTCTGCAGCAGATTTACCCATTACAATACATCTTTTGATCTCCTGACTGCTGTTTCTATGAACATTGATAGTGGATGTAAGCAAGACAAAATCCTTGACAACTGAAGCCCTTTTCTCTGTTTATCACCTATTGGTCCAGTTTTGGGGATTTTGGTCTTCCTTATATTGAATTGTAACCCATATTGAAGGCTGCAATCCTTGATCTTCAGCAAGTGGTTCAATTCCTCCTCACTTTCAGCAAACAAATGGTGTCATATATGCACACAAGCAGGCTCCCAAAAGTTAGTGGAACAAGGAATCAAAAGAGAATGGAATTTTTCAGGGACTTTTTGAAATACCAGTGTGTGTGTGTGTGTGTGTGTGTGTGTGTGAGAGAGAGAGAGAGAGAGAGAGAGAGAGAGAGAGAGAGAGAGAGAGAGAGAGAGAGAGCAGATGTGGGCATAAAACAAACATCAAGCAACATAAGGGAGAATGCTGTTGGCTGCTGTTGAACTGATTCCGGTGCGCATGCACAGTGACCTGCTGTGTGCACCATAGTGACCCCTCAGAAGCAGATCATCAAGCCTACCTTTCAACTGAAATTCTGAGAATTCACAATTTTTAGAAGTATGTGGATAACAGTGAAAGCCAAAATTCTATTTGCACAGTCCCCACGTGGATTAAGCTTCCAGTGAATTCCTTCAGACCATTGACCAGGGATGTGAACACTCTTGCCACCAGGCAGAGGGCATTGGAAAGTGGATTACCCCTTAGGCAGCCCATGGTGGGGCTTAGAGACTTGCCTAAGTGTATCCTTGAATCGAGGCTGCCATTCTGGGCTGCACGGTCATGAGTCATGCCCCCAAAGCCTTGGTTGTTTGGCCCTGGACCACTCTTGTAAACTGTCCTGTTTAACACAGGTCCCAATCCTTGTCCTATTCTTGCTTCTGTAGTCCCACCTGGAACTGTGATGTTGGGATCTGCCGCCATGTCCTTTCAAGTCTGTGAATCTCAGATAACCCTTACATATCAATAAGACCTCTTGCTAATAGTTTCCCTCCCCTCATCTCGATGGCATGTGTTTGTCCTGTTTAAGATTTAATAAATTATCTTTGAGATTTGGGATATCCTCTTACCCTAAAACACAAGGCATCTCTGGGTGTATTCCAGCTGCCAACTTTTTAGGTAGTAGTCAAGAAGTTCGCTGTTATGTCACCCAGGAAGCTGGGGAAAGGATGATCACCAGAACAAATCCATTATTCCCTCCACTCGCTTCCTAGCCTTTGAATCTCCACCTTGGAGGCAACTATGGCCTTTCTGTTTCTTTTTGATGATCATGTACGCATGTCCAAGTAAAGCTTACTTTTTACTCTTTTGTATCGCCTATTTCATTAAATATTATATTTTGGAGATTCTTCCAAATGGATTCATACAGAATGACCTCATTCATTTAAGAGTGCATGCTGTTACACAATACAGCTATGATAAAATGCATCTAACCAACCTTTCTTTTTTCTCTGTGTATTTTACCAATTTTCCTGTCAAAATTGACCATATCTGAGTTTGCTTTCAGGGACACCTTAAGTCTAGTACCCCTTGAATCCTAGGGCCTGGAGTCCTCCTCCTCTTCAGAACCAATCTCTGTGCAGGTGTGCTGGTATGTGAACTGTGAACCCTCTCCCTAAAATCAAAAAATAAAACCCAAACTCACTGTCATCAAGTCACTGTTGACTTGCAGTGACCCTCTGAGTTTCTGAAACTCTCTGTCTATGGTAGTAGAAAAACCAGTCTTTCTCAGAGCTGCTGGTAGTTTTGAACTGCCAACCATGTGGATCACAGCATAACTGTTAGGTTTCTCGGGTGGGAAATACCTCAGTTCTTGGCATCACAGGAGAAAGAATTCATGTCGAAGACTGATTGTTGATCCAAATGGGTTTGTATTAAGGAGAGAAGGTGATAGAGGAGAAGAGAAGAGAAAGAGAGGAGAGAGGGGGAAGGGGGAAAGAAAGGATTGAGAGAGACAGAGAGAGAGAGAGAGAGAGAGAGAGAGAGAGAGAGAGAGAGAGAGAGACCACAGAAAAACAGGGAGGTGGTCTCCAGGTTCGGCCTTTAGTGGCTTCGGCTGGGAGGCGTGGTTGACATTAGTGGTTGACCCCATTGGCTGAATTAAGCCCACCTGGCCTGGTTTGCACCCACCTAAGTGCACTGCCTCCCTGCCTCATGTGCCTGAATTTGGAGCCTGCCCAGTAGACACCCTGGTCCCAGCTCTAGCTACCTAACATAAAACTACACCATAACACTACTCCCTCCTAAACAGCATAGCTAAAAATATGAGTTGAGCAGAGAAATTGGTTCTTAAAAGAATGCCTTCGCTTACAACCGATTGTCATTTTAAATTTCACTTGATGGTGTAGAGAGAACCAAGAGATCATTCCATCCCTCAGATTACTTGTAAACTACTGCAGAAACCTCAGGAAAGCCAGCAATTGCCTGCAAGACTGAGGTAAGAATCTCAAGGTTGACTCCCAAAACCATACGCATTGCTATAGAGTTGATTCTGACCCATAGCAACCTTACACAGGACAGGGTAGAACTACCTCTGAGTTTCCAAGTCTGAAACTCTCTATTTTTGTAAATCATTTTATTTGGGGGCTCTTACAGGTCTTATAACAATCCATACATCAATTTTGTCAAGCACATTTGTACATATGTTGCAATCATCATTTTCTTTGTATGTGAGCCCTTGGTATCAACTCCTTTTATTTCCCTCCCTCCCAACCCTCCCTACCTCATGAACACTTGATAAATTATTAATTATTATTTTTCATATTGTACAGAATCCGCTGTCTCCATTCACCCAAGTTCTTGTTGTTCATGCCCCCCAGTCACCCCCTGGGGAGCGGCGTGGTTATACAGTGATCATTGCAGTCAGTTCCCCCTTTCACACCCCACCTCTCCCCCACCCTCATGGTATCACTACTCCCATTACTGTTCCTAGGGGGTTTATCTGTCCTGAATTCTGTGTGTCCAGAGCTCTTATCTACACCAGTGTACATGCTTTGGTCTAGCCGGATTTGTAAGGTAGAACTGGAGTCATGATAGTGGGGTGAGGGCTGGGAGAGTCTGTAACTCTTTATAGGAGTAGAAAGCTTCACAGGAAAGTGAATTTGAGGCTGAGACCTTGGGAAAAGTTTGGTCAAGATAACCAGATGTGGAGTGGTGTAGGGAAGGAAAGATTAAAAATAACCTGGTCCAGGATCCTCACAAATTTTAAGTTCATTTGACGCTCCCTAGGGAGGAAGGAGGAAGAGCTATCAGCAGGCAGGCTGTGTCATGCCTACAGCCTCTACAAAAATGCTTCCTGACTCTTCTCAGAAATTCTGCCAGGTGCTACCAGCCTCCTGAGTCTGAGAATGGTTCCTCTATGTTCTTATTAAGCTGAGGAAGGTTGGCACAAAAATATTTGGGAATCCAAGGAGCATGGTGAGGTCATTTCAGGGGGTCATGAGGAATGACTAGTAGGGATTTCAGCCAAATTAAAGGGCTTAGCAATTTGAATACCAGCTGACTCTGACCTTGATCAAGCCTCTTTACCTTTCTGGGTCAATTAAAAAAATTATTTTTTACCAGGTTTCTACTATATGTCAGATATGGGGAAGCAGTAGACAAACCAATAGAAGCTAGGAAATTTGATCCCACCTGTACAGATGTTGCTTCTAAAGACAGCATTCTTTATGTATGAGTTTGCCAGTAGTAATAATTGTCGTTAATCGTGCACTCTTGCCTGAAGAAAAATCCAAGAATCTGTGTCTTTGTACCTCCCTTTTGACACCCTCAAGGAGCCCAGTGGTGCTGTGAGGAAGGCATTGGCCTGCTAACCCAAATACTGGCAGTTCAAACCCACCTGATGCTCCAAAGAAGATGAGACTGTCTGTTCCCCTGAAGATATATCCTTTTGGAAACCCCACAGAGCAACTCTACTCTGTCCTATGAGAGTCAGAATAGACTAGTGAGGACAGTAGATGTGGTTTGGGTTTGGTTTCAACACCTCCTCCCTGATCTACCTCATTACATCACAGTGCCTTAATCAGCTCCCCAAGCTGGTTTGTTTTTATGGCAGATTTTCTTTCTCTCCCCAAGTGCCTGATTGTGGGAAACAGAGGGATTTCTCCCAAGCTGTCTACCCCAAATATATTCCAAACTCAGCTGCTTGCAAATGACTATGCACTTGGAGGTCATCAGGAATAGATCAGGGGTCATTCTCCCTAAGAGTTATCAGCTATCTAGTGCAAGCAGACACCACTGCTTATCCCACAACAAGTAGGATTCACTCCCTTCTGATAAGGATAGTAGTTGTCTGTTTCCTTGTAGGAGACACCAGAGAGGTCAAACCCATCCAAAGATGACCAAGGTTAGGCTGCCATCCTAAAACTAGAATCAGCCCATCTTGTCACATGTATACCCCCCAATCTCTACTCTTGCTATTGCATTTCCATAGACCATCCCCTCTCATTACTGTATCACCTATAGCACATCCCCTTCCTGTGACATGGGTCCTCACCTGTCATTAGGGGGCTTGCATGCCCCCAGAGAATATCAAAACCTGGGTTAGCATCAAATATCTCTCTTTCCACGTAGACCACCAAGCGGGGCTGAGCTGAGTATGCTACTATGAATTGTGTCTGACTCCATTTATTTCAATATTTCTCTTATGCTCTGTAACTTTACTATAATATTTATTTATTATCGCTATACAATTGCGCCCACCGGACTCATAATGATGTGTTAGGGGCTGGCTTCCCCTGACACCTGATGCTTATTCTTCTTCTGTCACCTCTGCCCCCCCCACCCCCCACCTTTCTTCCCTTCCTTCTCTTCCCACTGTTGGCCACACCATTGCTGTGTGTGTTGCTCGACCTTTTTTGTGCAGGTCTCTGCAGGCAGTTGGGAGAAGAAGGGCAGTGAAAGGGACTGAACATGCCACTATCTGTGGGCAGGACAGGATGTCTGATGCTTTGCTGGCTCTTTGATATGTGAGACCAGCAGCCAAACCTACCCCTTTAAGAGCCTGGAGATGATGACTGAAGGCCTTATGCAAATATTTTTACCTTACTTTTATTGTTCTTTGTGTAAAGTGAGGGGCTGGGCAATATGTTTTTAAGACTCCAAGCTCGAACATTCCAAGAAAGTAAGCATTCAAATGTTAAATGCAGGAATTACAAATACTCCTTGACTGGGATGGGCGTGCTCTGCTCCCTGCTGCTGGAGACAATGGATTAATTCTCCCTCAAGGCTGCAACCAATAGCTTGGTTCCTGTAGGTGGAGTTCACACCCTACTGATATGGTTCATATGGAGATCCAGACCGGTCAAAGTTAAACTGCCATCCTAAATGTAGGATCCGCCCATCTTGTCACAAGTATACGCCCAATCCCTCCTCTTCCTATTGCGTGCATGGAAGGCGGGGGTCTGGGGGTCCCGGGGCCCTTCAGGGACCCGCCAGTCATACAGCTCGACGGGAGGCGCGGGCGCGCATGCTCCAACAGTCGGTGCGGCGGCGGGGACGAAGACGACGGCGGGGACGACGGCGGCGCGGCGGCGGCGGGCAGGCGGAGTGCCAAGCCCGGCGGGCGTGAGGTGACGAGCGGGGCGGGCAGCGGCTGGGGCTACTGACGGCTCACCGGATCCGGAGCGCACTGCGCGGGGCGCCGGGCAGGTGAGAGCGGCGGCGCGGGACCCGGATGCGGCGCGGCTGAGGGCGGCCAAGGGCGGTGGTCGCGGCGGCGCCTGGGCCCCGCGCTGGCCGGCGGCGAGTTCCCGGAGGTCCGGGCCGGCGGCTCCGGCGCCCGTGCCGAGCTTCCTGCCGGCTCGGAAGACGCGCGCCGAGCGGCCCACAGGACGCCTTGCTGAGGCGCGGCCGGATGTCCCTGGCGGGCGGGTGGCGCGTTCGGGCGCCTCCTGAGGGCGCCTGAGCGGAGAGCGGCGTTCGCGCCATCGCGTCTACGCGGGCGCCCCGGACCCGCCTGCCACTCAGGTGTCTCTTCACGCAGAAGTGTGTTTTAGGAGCGGGAAACCTGTGGTGGGCTTCACGGACGTGTTTTTAAATCCCAGCGCCGCCGAGGAGCCCTGGGGCCTCGCCCCTAACGCCCTACTTTGCCCAAGGGGGTAAGAATGCGTGTCCAAAAGGTTGCCTGGCCAGAGCGCAAGTGCTTGTGAATGGTAGCGACTGGGAAGGCTGCACCTCGCTCCGCTGGCCGAAGCCTGGCTGCTGGGCGGGTCACGTTTATTTCCGAGCTGCTGTGGTGTGGCTGCAAGCTCCGCTGGAGTAGCTCCTAATGTTGGAGCCTGTCGTCGGCGGGTAAAATAGCATCCCGGGGCCCCTTCCTAGAGTGCTTCCTAGCACAAGCACATGGCGACTCGGAATACCTGTCCCAGGTACCTGGGGGCTGAGGCAACCCAGTGAACGTAGGATAATTTACGGGAGGTCCCAAACTTGAAGTGCTTTGCTCTTTAAATAATCTCAAGTGTCACTTTATCACTGGTTGCAGACTATAAACACACCGAAAGTATGAAACACCCACTCCCCGCACCCCCCCCCCCACCAACTACATTGGTACTTCTAAAGGGAGTGACAAGTGCCTTTGTAAACATCATCTTGGGCTGTTACTGTCTGGTGAAGTCGTCATAATTAAATTAGATGAGTACTTATTTTGAAGCACTGAATGGCTGTTTGGAAGTAGTATTCCTAAAAAAATCATCTCCAGAGAGTCAGAATCGGGGTTTTTTTTTCTTCCAAAAGCTGCATTGTAAGGTTTCAGTGGAAAAGCAGAAGTGTTTGAGTGTAATGTAGCTAGCATAGGAGAATAGAATCTTAACCGAGTTTCCCAAGGCAGGTGTGAGCAAATCTAAACCTGAACCGAATTTACTTCTCTAAAGCACAAGTGATACACAAAATCAACAACTCTGCCTTACATCCCTGTTCATGGGGATGTTCTACTGGCAGGGGTGTTATTTAGAAGTGGGGAAAATGGGAGTTTTCATTTATTGTTGCTTTACACCGCTGACCTGTGTTTCTTGGAGACTTATCCATAAAGATTTTAGATCCATCTTGCTATGAATATCAACCAAACCGATTGGGAGTGGGGTGGTGGGCATATGAACCTTGTAGTCTATCCTGTGTTCCTCTTTGTGTTATTCAGACTGTCCTGTAAAAGGTGAAACGCCACAGCGGAAGCATTAATAGGCATTATAAAAGACACTGGTGTCTGAAGTCTGATCTTGGCTCAAGCTCTGGACTGGAGTTTAAACAATGTCACTCCATCTCTCTGTCTTTCTGGATATCTTTTTTTAACATTAATTAATTCAAACTGAAAAGGATACTTAATTAGCTTCCTTTCCTCGGGTCTTGCTCTCTTGGAGTTATTTAAGATTGCTTTCTTTTTTCTTGTTTAATCATTTTATTAGGGGCTCTTACCGCTCTTATCACAATTTCTGATTTCTTTCTTCCACTTTCATATAAGGTATATGAATATAGCGACTTTGTTTGCCTTCTAGAGTATCCCCAGCATCCAGAGTAGTGCCTGAATCATTTAACTAATGTTGAATATGAAATGAATGCCATGTGTAATAACATCTTCTGGTTCCACATATAGCATGTATTGAAAGGTCTCAGATTTGTACAACTGAGGAAATAACCAGGAGACCTAGAGTTAACCTCTTAGGTGTTCTTACTCAGTCTTCATTAACAGCTGCCACTTTTGTCTTCATAAAAGTACTCTATCCATGAAGAAGATAAGCATTTAGACGCTGTCCTTGATTACAAAAGCAAATGTGAATTTCTCAGTCATGCTCATGTATACTAGATTATTAGCATTTTGGCAGCCAAGGGACCAAACAAGCTTTATCAGTTTTGATTTTTTTGGGCATCAAATTTTGGTCTTGACAGTCGATTGGTTCTAGAGTGTGGTAATTTGATCAACATCACAATCCTATAGGAAACTTCAGATTTTTGCAGGGGGTAGATTTAGTTCACTTTCATTGTTTCTCTTTTCCATCTAAAAATTACCCACTGTGTGTGTATGTGTGTAACTGTGCTTGTGCACCTATGTATCCTTGGACCCACAGCCATTAAGGTGGCTCTGGTTCATAGCGACCCGATATACGAAGTGCTTCTTTGAGAGCTCTGTTTGGTTATAGTAGAGGCCCTGTGCAGCACAAACATGTACCCACTTAGCTACTACTAACTAGGCTAAGAATGGAAAGATTGGTGGATCAAACCAGTGGGAAGTGACTTGCAGGAAAAGGCCTGGCAGTGTACTTAAAGAGAATACAGTGATTGAGAATCATATGGAGCAAAGTTAGGAAGCTCACTGTGAATCAGAATCGACTTGTGGCGGTGTGACCCACAGGGGCAGTTCTACCCTGCCCAGTAGGGTCATTGTGAGCGGTAGCACTGAATTTGGTTTGTTTTTGATTCAGAGGAAGATTTAAAGAGGCTATCTACTTCCCTTTACAGTTACAATCTCAGAAACTCACAGGGGCAGGAGTTCTGCCTGTACAGGGTCCAAGTGAGTCAGCATGGACTCAATGGCTGTAAGTTTATATTAATTTAAATCAGGATTTTGATCCGATTCAATCATGTCTGAAGAAGCAAAATAAAAGAGACTCCACATTTTAAAATTTGGATGAAGTCGAAAGAAAACCGGAATGGGAAATCTTGTAGATTTTATCCCTGGATTATAGGATTTGGCAGAGGGTTAGGGAGTCCTTTTAGGAACCTAATTTAGGAGATTGGATGGGTGGTTAATACACATTCAAAATGGTGCAGCTGCCATCTTTGAGCATGGCAGTGCTGTTTCTGATTGCAGGCTAAGAGATGTGGTGGCTAGGCGTTGATTGGGCTGCCCTTGTTTTCTAAGAGGCAGATTAACTTTCCAAAAGAGCATAGACAGTAATTCTTTCCAGTCTGTTTCAGTTTTGCTTCCTTGGTTATAACTGAACTGTGAAGACGGTTTCAAATCCCTGATTAAAAGTGTTATTTTTAAAATTTTTATTATTTTTAAAGTGTTATCTTAAAAAGTGTAATTAATAATCACCGTTTTCATTTTATGATACATATATATTTGTAAACAGGAAGGACTTTTCCAGTCAGTCAGCAACTTTCTCTCTGTCACCACTGTTAGGTTAATTGATCCATTTTTATAGATAAGAGTTAAGTAATAAATTAGGCATTTGATGTTAGTGTACCTTTGTTTGGAAGTATGATCAGCTTTCTCTTTGTTTTGGCCCGACTTTAAAAATAGAACGACTGTTTTAATGAATTTGTATATATATGTAATTAAGGAAAATGATTAATGTATGACATGATGTAGTTACATCTTGTAAGTTGTGTTGCTCATATGTATAGAATTTTCAAATAAAAACGGTCTAACCCAGTGGTTCTCAACCTGTGAGTCACCACCCCTTTCAGTGTTGAACAACACTTTGACAGGGGTTGTCTAAGACCATGGGAAAATACATGCTTCTGATCTGGTGAGAAAAAAGCTATCGCAAGCATCACATTGATGTTGGCCTTTTGTGCATACTTTTGCAAAATGTAGCATTTTATTTTACTTTTGGCACCCATGATATACCATACTTCAAGACAAAAATTCATTTATTTGTCATTAGAAAAAATATTTAGCAATATACAATTACATATTTTTGTGATTAATCACTGCTTTAATTATGTTTAATTTGTCACAATGAAAATATATCCTGAATATCAGATATATACATTATGATTCATCAAAGTATCAAAATTACAATTACAATTACAAACCAACAGGGTAGATGTGGGCGCTCCCAGCCATCTTGCTTGGCGGAGCCGCAGCACACCACTGTGTCCCAGTCTTGGTGCAACAGACTCCATTTTGAGGCCTGCACCTCCATCTTAGCTCTCAAGACTGACCCCTAACCCACCTCCCCTCCCCTGCTCTACCCCAAATTCCTGGAACCAGCTCGTCCCAAAGCCAGAATGTTTTCTGAATATATGGTCACTCCAACCCTCCCTCACATATAGATAAGATTAACGACCCCTCTGAAGCACCTATGTGCGCAGATCCTCCCCAGCCATGATCGAAATACTCTACGGACAACCTTTTCTTTTCTCGCCTCTTCCTGCAACTGATTGCCCTCCGCTAGCTTCGTACCTTCCATACTTGTCCTTGCTCCGCAACCTTCTTAGACAACACGAAAACTCCCCCATCCCTGAAGCATCTCCGACCTCTGCTGATCACCAAAAACCAGTGCATCCTGGAAAAGCTGTGTTAATTAAATCCCTAGCACCCAGACCCTTAGCACCCCAGTGGGAAGGCCCTTACACCGTAGTGCTCACCACTCCCTTGGCAGTCAAGGGTCTTGGAATAGATTCCTGGGTACATTTGTCCCGAGTCAAGGCAGCAGTGAACTCTGACCATGGCTCCCAGTGGTCTGGCTCAGTCTACTGGTCCTATGTCTCTCCGCCTCACTCGCCTCACCAAGCCAGCCAGCTAAACCTAATATAATTTCCCCTTTTGCTGGCGATTTTACTTGACTGAAAACTATACCAATTACGCCCGCACTAAGCGTTATGATTATTTGCTGGCCACCGCTGACTGCCCACCCACAGGGTGCAGAACACCCATATACTTAAATTTCACTGACTTTAAGCGGCATCAAGGAAAAGCTGATCCCATCATTTGCTACCTGTATGACCAGAAGGCAACTACCCAATGTGCAAAAAGGTGAATACAGAAAAATGTAGGGTGTCCTTGGTCTTCCTGCCAGATACTTTACCTTTCCCTTTGTCCCCAGGGATGATTCTACTACCATCAATCTAAATACACTCTCACCATCCCAGACCCCTGGGATAGCCGCTGGACACCTCTGGTTCCAGGAGCGTGGTACGCCACTCGCCGAGAGAAATTTCCAGACGCCAAACTCTATGTATGGAGGTCGCTACTCCAGGTCCAATCCACCATCCACTGTAATATTCAGATCCAAGACCTTCAACTCACTAAGCAAATTTCTAAACCTTCTGAGTCTCCCTTCTCCCAGCTTACCCTGCTACAGCAGGGACTGGCCATCGCCACTTTGCTGGACTAGGCAACCTCTCCACCTGCTGCATGTGTGCAGCCCTAGAACGCCCTCCTCTGGTAGCAGTACCAGGTCCTGCCCTGTCATTTTCATCCAACGTAAAGACCACAAAACCCATAACCATCCCCAATATTCCTCTGTACATCCAACCAGAAAACACTCAAGTGCCCTTTTGCTACTCCAATCCATCGACACAGACATGTAATGTCACCCAAATCCCCTCCAAACCACTAACAGCGCCAGAAAAAAATTTTCTTTTGGTGCAACTATACACTAAGCATTTAAACATCAGTTCTACCTTACCCTTTTGTGCCTGCCCGTCACTCTGGTTCCGCAGCTCACTACATACACTCCGACTGAGGTCCAGGACAAATACATCCAGGTATACAGTCGCCAAACTAAAAGAGCAGTTTTTCTTCCGATAGCAGTGAGAATCTCCTTAGCCTCAGCAGCAGGTGCAGTAGGACTCAGCGGCGGGACCCTTAGACCCTCTATCACCACAGCAGACAAGTTATCCACATGCTTCCAGCTGGCAGTCGATGCCTCTGCCAAATCTCTAGCCTCCCTGCAGAAACAAACAACCTCTGTTGCCCAAGTTGCCTTGCAGAGCCGTTGCACTTTAGACCTCATCACTGCTGAAAAAGGAGGAACCTGCTTATTCCTCCAGGAGGAATGCCGTTATTACATCAATAAGCTGGGAATTGTGGAAACTAGAGTCCAGACCCTCAACAAGCTAAACCGTGAGCTGCAAAACAACAGATTCAGAACAGACGGATCCTCTTCCTGGTGGAACTCTTCTCTGTACTCCTTCCTAGCCCCCATACTAGAACCCATAATTTTAGTAGTAATTTTGCTCTTAATTGCTCCTTGTCTCATTCAGCTCCTGCAAAGTCGACTCCGCGAAATCACCCGTATAGCAGTCCACCAGCAACAACAACCTCTCCACCCTGTGCCAGGCCGCAACTCCCAGTACTCTGCCTGGAAAAGCCCCTCCCCTTGCTCTTCGCCCACTACCCACAGGAAGCAGTTACAGAAATGGACTAATGTTGTCCCTTTTCCCTATAGGGTCAGTCTAAAACGTCCTGTCTTGGCACAACAGACTCCATTTTAGCTCTCAAGACTGACCCCTAACTGACCTCCCCTCCTCTGCTCAACCCCAAATTCCTGGAACCAGCTCCTCCCAAAGCCAGAAGGTTTTCTGAAGATATGGTCACTCCACGCGTCCCTGACATATATAGGTAAGATTAACGACCTTCTCCCTTCGGAAGCACCTGTGTGCGCAGATCCAAACCCCCCCCCCCAAGCTATGATTCTCCCCAGCTGTGCCTGCCAGCAGTGGGCATAAAAACGCCGCCAGGATTTTTTCCCTGGTGTGGCTTCAATAGCTCAATACCCTGTGTTGCTGAACCCGCCACAAGTTCGCAATAAAGCCTGCTTCTAAAACTTAATTAATTGGGTCTTTGATTCTGTTTTCGAGTCCAAATAAACTTTTACACTGAGCCTCGAGAAGGCTTTGGGAGTCAAAATCCTCCCAGCCTCCAGGCAGCAGCGTCCCAGCCCCCTCCCAAATGCAGCCCGGGAAGGCAGGCACAGAGAGGCACATCAAGTCCCGCACACCAGCAAGGAACGGCGCAAAGACCGACACCAGCAAGAAACGGCGCAAAGACCGACACCAGCAAGAAACGGCGCAAAGACAGACACCAGCAAGGAACGGCGCAAAGACCGACACCAGCAAGAAACGGCGCAAAGACCGACGCCAGCAAGAAACGGCGCAAAGACCGACACCAGCAAGAAACGGCCCAAAGTCCGACACCAGCAAGAAACGGCGCAAAGACCGACACCAGCAAGAAATGGCGCAAAGACCAACACCAGCAAGAAACGGCGCAAAGACCGACACCAGCAGGAAACGGCGCAAAGACTGACACCAGCAAGAAATGGCGCAAAGACCGACACAAAAGGCTGGGGCTGCGGCAATACGCTACAAGCGTCCCCAGGGGCCTCCACCGTATTGGGTGGGGCGCCACTTGGATTGGCTCACCTAGGCCAGGTGAACTCAACCCAACAATTCTCCCAAGGGTGGTGAGGTGAAAGGAGCCCAGAGGGGCCCACAACCCGTGAGACCAGCATGGGAAGGCCCACTCCTGGGGCCGGCTTACCTCATAGCTTCCAGTCACACAGCACCGCTTCTGTTGGACCTCACCTGGGGCAGGTGTGCCTCGGTCCGCGGCTCCACCCAGAAACAGCTCACGCCGAGGCCTGGTTTGGGATCCTCTTGAGTTTTATGAGCGGTTAGGGAGGCGTGGTCGATGACGTAGTTCGACCTCATTGGCTGTATTGTTGAATTGAATTCACCTGGCCTAGGTGAGCCAATGCAGGTACAGCGCCCACCCAGGCGTAGCTCCCCCTGCTGGCTGGAAACCTGAACTTCTGAGCATGCAGTGAGCCTCTACTTCATGAGCCCGTAGTTCAGACCTCTGAGCTTGTGTAATGGGCCTGCCAGTCCCTATGCTAGCTCCCTAACAGGTTTTCCAGCCAAAGGTCTGCCTTCTGGGGCTGTTCTACAGAAAGCACTTGGTTCCTGACCCCTACGCATTCGGGGTGGTGGATGCCCTTGCTTCCATGCTTGCTTCTATGTAATTCTGGAATGGTCCTTGTTTCACACGGTCGGCGAGGTCAGGAATTCAAAGAGAGCGAGCTTGTCTTTGAAAAAGGTGCCTGGGTCTCTTTTCCGGTTGCCGCAGCGCTAGGAACCATGAGTACCAAAGTCTCTCGCGACACCCTCTACGAGGCGGTGCGGGAAGTCCTGCACAGGAACCAGCGCAAGCGCCGGAAGTTTTTGGAGACGGTGGAGCTGCAGAGCAGCCTGAAGAACTACGACCCTCAGAAGGACAAACGCTTCTCTGGCACCGTCAGGCTTAAGTCCACCCCGCGCCCCAAGTTCTCAGTGTGTGTCCTTGGGGACCAGCAGCACTGCGACAAGCGAAGGCCGTGGAGATCCCTCACATGGACATCGAGGCGCTCAAGAAGCTCAACAAGAATAAGAAGTTGGTCAAAAAGCTGGCCAAGAAGTATGATGCCTTTTTGGCCTCAGAGACCCTGATCAAGCAGATTCCTCGAATTCTGGGCCCGGGCCTGAACAAGGCCGGGAAATTCCCTTCCCTGCTGACCCACAATGAGAACATGGTGGCCAAGGTCGACGAGGTGAAGTCCACCGTCAAATTCCAGATGAAGAAGGTGCTGTGTCTGGCAGTGGCAGTTGGCCATGTGAAGATGACAGATGATGAACTCGTGTACAACATCCACTTGGCTGTCAACTTTTTGGTTTCGCTGCTGAAGAAGAATTGGCAGAATATCCGTGCTTTGTACATTAAGAGCACCGTGGGGAAACCCCAGCGCCTGTACTAAGCTACGGTTCAATAAACTTTATTGTTCCTGTTAAAAAAAAAAAAAGAAAGAAAAAAGTGCCTGGGTTTGGTAGCTGCTCACAGGATGGCAGGTGTAACGTATTATGAGAATTTAACAAGGCTCTGAGAAGACGGTTATTGGAAGTTCTGGCTGGAGGGCAAGGCCATGACTCCTGAAAGATTCTGGATCCAAAAGTCAAGTCAGAACTGGATGCCACAGACTTTCTCAATCCAGCCCTCTTTGCCCCTCCCCTAAGGCCAATACATTTCTTTTTTTTTTCTTTCATTCTTTATTTATTTATTTTAATCGTTTTATTGGGGCTCATAAGGCTCTTATCACAATCTGTACATACATCAATTGAGCAAAGCACCCTTATACATTCGTTGCACTCATCACTCTCATAATTCACCTTCCACTTGGGTTCCTGGAATCAGCTCGGTTTCCCTTTTTTTCCCCCCATCCCCCTCCCTCCCCAATCCCACCCCTGGTCCCTTGATAATTTATAAATAATTATTATATCTTATCTTACACTCCCCGGCGTCTCCCCTCACCCGCCTCCCCCTTGCCAATCTCCCAGAGAGGAGGTAACACATAGATCTCTGAGATCGGTTCTCCCTTTCTACATGCCCTTCCCTCCTGGTGTCGCCACTCCCACAGCTGGTGTTGAGGGGTTCGTCTGTCCTAGATTCCCTGTGCCTCCAGATCCCCACTGCACCGCTGTACATCCTCTGGTATAACCAGGTCCGCAAGGCAAGGTAGGATTGGGGTCATGATGATTGGGAGGGGAGGAAGCGTTCAGGAACAAGAGGAAGGTTTTGAGTTTCATTGTTGCTACACTGAACCCTGAGTGGCCCATCTCCTCCTCACTACCCCTCTGGAAGGGGTGTCCAGCTGTCTACAGGTGGGCGTTGGGTCCCCATCATGCACTCCCCCTCTTTCACGGTGATGTGATTCTCACCACCACCCCACCTTTGATGTTGGAGACCTGGTCTCCTCTGTCCTTCATGATCACCTATGTTGGTGTGCTGCTTCCGTGTGGGCTCGGTTGCTTCTGGGCTAGATGGCCGCTTGTTTGCATTCAAGCCTTTAAGTCCCCAGACGCTATATCTCTCAGTAGCCGGGCACCATCCGCCTTCTTCACCACACTTGCTTATGCACACTTTCGTCTTCAGCCATTATGTGAGGGAGGTGATCACACAATGATTGTTTTTGTTCCTTTGTATCTGCTACATGGTCCATTCAACACTTTGTATTCGCTTAGGCCGTGTGCTTCTTCTCTGTGGGCTTTGTTGCTTCTGAGCTAGATGGCCGCTTATTTGCCTTCAAGCCTTTAAGACCCCAGACGCTATATCTTTTTTTGATAAGCCGGGCACCATCAGCTTTCTTCACCACATTTGCTTACACACACGGCTGTCTTCAGTGATCATGTCGGGAAGATGGGTATCCTGCAATGGCTGCTTAGCAGGGCGAGGTGCTATTGTATTGGGGGATTATGCATGAGGAGGCCCAATGTCCATCTGCTACCCTACTACTGAACCTATAAATATATGCATATAAATCTATTGCCCCCATAATCATAAATATGTTTACATATGTACATGTCTGTATTTAGGCTTCTCTGTATGCACTTTGCCTCCTACTCCTTTCCTCTATTTCCTTTCGCTTTCCTCCCGACCCATTACCATGTTTAGCCTTCATTCTGGATTCAGTAGTTCCTCTCAGTTACCTTGCTCTTGGTCACTCCCTTCCAGTCCTCCCCTCCCCTCCCTCCTCTGGTTTTGAACCATTCGCTGTTCCCTTGTCCCTGTGTTGGGCGACACCTCCTCCCTTCCCCTACCTCCCACGCTCTCATGTCCCTCCAGGACCGTTGGTCCTGTTGTTTTCTTCTCTCATTATTTGTCCAGCCTATCTTGTCTAGGTGGACCTGCTGACATAGTAATACGTGCATACAAATGGATATGACTTTGACTGCGCCCAAGTGGCCCATAAGAACATGGCTTTGACAGAAGCAACATCGACACGCTGATAAGCAGAAAAGCCACTAACATACAAAATTTACTGGGTAAAAAAACAAAACAAATTTTAAAAGACTAAACAAAAAGATAGCAAATATTAAAAGAAAAAATTGCTAGTAGTTCAAGGTCCTTTCATTGGCCTTTAGGAGTGTTTTCTAGGTGTAGCTTGTGAGGCGCCACGTCCTGGCCCAGAAGACCATCCTTTCTACTCCCTCGGGCTCCCTTTGCTCTGCTTCCTCCGCTGCTCCATTGCATGTCCCCAGTGTTTGCCTCAGTGTGGCGGGGTCAGCTCAGTTGCCCATCCCCCATTGTGTCTCAGGTGCTGTCCCGTGTAGGGCCATGTGTTGGTGCAGGATGTCATATCTCGTAGTGTGGTCAGCTGAATGGTCCTCTCTGTATGATGGGCTCTTCTAGCTGGTCTATCGACTTTGGGCTTGGTGGACCCAGGTGTACTCCACTATGTCCTTTCTCCTTCTTTTGTTTCAGCTTCCTTCTGGATGTGGTGTGGTGGGTCAGTTCCTTTCCCACTCCAGACAATCTATTTTTGTTTTCTGTGGTATTCCCTTCGAGTGTGGGGGTCGGCCTAATTCTGGTTTGGGCCGGCTTGTCGTCCAGCCTCTTTGTGTAGACCTCTGTACTTTGCGTTGTCCTCCTTGTTTGGTGTGTCGTGTTGGGGTCCGTATGCATGTTCCAAATCTGTGGGGACATAACCGATACTCTCCCCCGGGTGGGTTAGTACCCTGCCCCCCCCTATACCATCCATTCGGATTCTCCCCCTCCCGGTTCTCCCTCTCCCTACCCCACTACCCCTTCTTTATGCTGGACTCTTATGTACCTCCCTAGGTGTGGCCTGTCCTCCCTCCAACTATCTATGCTTCCTCCCGTTTATTGTGGGATGGATGTTTATTCTTCTATTTCTGTCATGCTGATTGTACTTACCTCAGGGGACTCATGTTGTACCTGTCCCTTTGGGTCTGGCTTACCTCGCTTAACATAATTCCTTCCAGCTCTTCCCATGAAATAACGTGTTTCATGTGCTCATCGGTGCTTTTCAGTGCTGCATAATACTCCATTGTGTGTATGTGCCAAAGTTTGCTAATCCACTCGTCTGTCGATGGAAACTTAGGCTGTTTCAAAGTCTTTGCCATTGTGAATTGTGCCGCAATAAACATTGGAGCGCATATGACTGGTCGTGTTTTATTTGCTGCTTCAACCGGGTATATGCCCAGTAGAGGGATGGCTGGGTCATGAGGTAGATCAATTTCCATTTTCTTTAGGTATCGCCAGATTGCTTTCCACAGTGGCTGTACAAATGTACACGACCACCAGCAGTGGAGGAGGGTTCCTACTTCACCACAGCCCCTCCAACACTTGTTGCTCTCTGATTTACTGATCTGGGCTAGCCTCAGGGGTGTTAGGTGGTATCTCATGGTTGTTTTGATTTGCATTTCTCCTATGGCAAGGGACTTCGAGCACTTTCTCATATGTTTATTGGCCATATTGATCTCCTCTCTAGTGAAAGTTCTTCTCATTTCTTTTGCCCACTTCCTTAGGGGGTTAACTGTTTTCCTCTTTTTGCAGGTCACGATGGTGTTGTAGATTTTAGTAATGAGCCCTTTGTCTGATGTGTCATTACTAAAAATCTTCTCCCAGTCTGTGGGTTGCCTTGTCACCCTCTTGGCAAAGTCTTTCGAGGTGCACATGCATTTTATTCTTATTAGATCCCATTTGTCGATTTCCAATTCACCTGTGTGTGTCCCCTTCCCTGTTGCAGTGAGCCTATGTGCTCCCTGGGCCAGTACTCTGAGATTAGTCCCGATTCCCTCCTTAATGGTCCTGATGGTTTGGGGTTTGACTTCTAGATCTGTGATCCACCTTGAGTGTATTCTTGTGCATGGGGTGAGGTAGACGTCTTATTTCAACTTTCTACATGTGGATATCCATTGTTTCCAGCACCACTTATTAAAGAGGGCATCTGCTTCCCACTTGACATTTTTGGGACCCTTGTCGAAGATCAGTTGTCTATATGCTGATGATTTTACTCCTGGGCTTTCTATTCTTTTCCACTGGTCTGAGTGTCTATCATTGTGCCAGTACCATGCTGTTTTGACCACTGTAGCTGTGTAGTAGGCATTGAAATCAGGTAGGGCGAGTCCTCCAATTGTGTCCTTCTTCTTGAGGAGTTCTCTGCTAATTCTGGGTTTCTTCCCTCTCCATATGAAGTTGGTGGTCAGTTTTTCCAATTCTTTGAAGAAGGTTGAGGGTAATTGGATTGGTATAGCAGGCCAATACATTTCTAAGGGTTATGGATTCTACTTCAGAATCATTCTCAATCTCAATCCCAGGGCCCTCTTCACCATTGCTGGCTAGACCTGTTCACCTCTTGCCATATATGTGTGTGTGTGTATGTGTGTGTGTGTGTGTGTGTATCACACACACACACACACACATATGGGTTTATTGTAAGTCTGGGTCTGTAGGTTTCTCGGGTGGGAAATGTCTCGGTCCTTGGCTACACACTAGAAAGAAATTCACACCAAAGCCTGGTTGGTGATCCGAGTGGGTTTATATACAGGAGAGAAGAAGGTTCCGGCGTTACAGTAAACTGAACACGGGCACCCTCATGACACTGCACACCCAGCCCTGCTGAGTGGAAGGCAGAGAAGCAGCTGAAGGGAAGGTTCCAGCCTTTTAAGGGCTTTCAGCTGTGAGGCGTCAATTAAGCTCTCCTGGCTTGGCCTTGAATTGGTGCATGCCCTTTAGCCTGCATTGGCTTCCAACCTCCTGTAGGGGGCCCCCTAAGCATGGAGAGGAACAACCCCTTGTCTTGCTACCTAACAGGTCTACATTCCTGTATGGTTACATTGAGATGGAAGTAGCCCCTTTAGACAGCCTGTGAGGTTCACCAGGAGCCACAGGCCCCAGCGTTCCCTGTTACCACCTTAAACCTTAAACTACTGTTGGAGTTTATATTATCTGTGCAGGTCTGTGGACATGGAATGTTTCCATGCCAGACCCTGAAGTTGCACAAATAGGCATCCAGAACAGAACTCATACAGGCTCTAATAAGATGCTCAGATGCTTCTTGCTAGGATGAGAATTCATCGAAGTTTGTGAGCAGTTCAGATCTTGTAAGGGAGAACAGGTCAGTAGTGTATCCAGAGAAGAGAGCAAAGGTCAGGGGAAAGGGAGGAGGCCCACAGACATCTGTGCTCTGTGTTTGGCCACAAGACAAGAAACCAGGTCTCCCTGAAAAAGAAAGCAGAACAGCAAGTCCCTCGGAACTAGGACATCTTTAAACCTGACCTATACAACACTCGGCTCAGGGAGGCGCCTTGGAAAACCGTAAAAGCCCGAAAAGAGGGACAAGGAGGAAGCCCAAGTCTTTGGTTTTCCCTGCTGTGCTTTCAGTGTTGAAATGTCTGTGCACGGAGCCTTTGAAATTTCAGAATCAGAGAGTGGATTCATAAGCCAAGCTCCTGCTTTATTCTTCAATGCATTTTAGCCCAACTCCTCCTTGGTGACACATGTAACAGAAATTCTGGACTTAGGAGCCACTTGGTCCTTGGACACTAGGAGATTACAGTGGAATCTGAAACAGGGCTCTAACCACCAACTGGACTGGCCTAGGAAGCCCAAGTATTCAGTCTCCCAAACACCAACCTCCCGTTGCTCTTCATCTGCCTCCACCTTGTTCAGCTTTAGTTGTCCGTGGAAGCGTTTGGCACCCATCTGATGCTTCAGAACCCAGAAAGGAGGAAAGGTAAAACTGGGATTCAAATGAAACAAGATGTGCCCGGGGCTCCTCGTGGAATTTGTCACCTTCAGTTCCCTCTTCGGACGCAGATGTGGCAAGGTTCACAAACAAGCTTTACCAGAAAGAACAGCCTGCTTCCAAGTGAGAAAAAGCCCTTTACACATGAGTTCCTGAGGTCAGCCCAGCCCTGTGCGCCCCCCACCCCTCCCAGAGTCCCCTGCTCTCCGGCGAAGCATTAAAGCAAGTGGAAGCAGAGATTTGCTCAGAATAAAAAATCATTTTTCACAATAGCATGCCACATTTTGGATGGCAATCACGGCTGCACAAACCGTATCCGTCCCCCAGTCATAATGTTGCCGCCTCAGTGACCACACACACACATTGTGTGGTGAGACTCAGAGTCTATTCCATTTGTGATCAATTGTTTCCTCCCTCTCCACACTTTGCACTTAGGAGACATGCTCTCTGGAGGCGGTTGAGGCTTGTCTTGTGGCCAATAATCATCTCCTACGCCTTCCTTTCGAGTCACTAATTTGATGTCTTCACTCAAAGAAATGCCCATAAGTTGAGGTTTCAGAGGAGAGCTCCTTGAGCTCCCCAGACAACAAGGGGGCCGAGTGTCACCGTCATTATCCTGAGCTGGGAGGGAACACTAGTGTTCCGGAGGCTGGGAATCCGTCACTGCCTGCCCATCGCACAGACAGAGCAGGTGCTGGTTATAATTGCTTCTAGACGTCCTGCCATGCTCAGTTGAACGTCAAAGCCATAAACGCTGCCCGACTACAATAAAACTGGAGTACGCAGACATTTCTGCATCATTGCCGGGTGAAAATACACTGAGTGGAGTTGGATGAGATGGCAGCAAGCGCTTAAGGAGGGGGTGCTGTGGGAATACCAACAAGATGACTGCCAGTCTCCATTTCCTCCTCTGGTCTGCTTTGTGTTTTCTTTCAGGACCAGAAGAAATGATGCATATGTAAGGATAAAAAATTTTTCCATTTCCAGAGGAGTTTTCCACCCCCCAATCTACCCGCAGCCTCCTTTGAGCAAGCCAGTAAAAGCTTTTTTTTTTTTTTTTAAACCTGCCTTCTCACTATGGCAATTTCCGGAGCTGCTATGTGGCTGTGTTTAAAAGTCCCCCTTGGGATCCAGAGTGCAATCCATATCACAAAGGCATCCTCCCAGTCCCAAATAGCAATGCGACCTCAATTCAGAAGGTTGTTCTTGTTTCCATAGACCCAGAATGGAGTTTAAGCTGTTGATCTTGACTGTGGTTGTCGCGTCAGCCTCTCATGGGCACCTCATGGGCAGTGGAGCAAACTGTGCCTATCTGTGCTACCACCAGGACTGGGAGAGGAAGCCAACAGTGGTGGGCCATAGGTCAATGTGTGGATGGGGATGATCAGGTCTTTCTTCATTATTCTGTTTCAGTCTGGAAACACCACTGAAGCCTGCTCAGTGTCATAGCAACACACAAACCTTCACTGACAGTCTGAGGCACATTGGCTGCAAATCAAACCCGGGTCTTCCCGGTGAAAGTCGATGAGAGGTCTACCACTGAAGCACCGTGGCCCTCACCTCAAACCAGGGCAGTCATTTCCGGAGTTCAAACCAGACCACAATGCAGGATGACTGAGATTGCCACCAGAATCTGATACTGATGCAGAAAAAAACCTAACTACCATTTTATTGACTCCCAATAGGACAAAGATCTGCCCCTTTGGGGTTTTGAGACTTTAAATCCTTACAGCAGGGGTCGCAACCTGTGGGTCGCGACCCCTTTGGGGATCAAATAACCCTTTAACAGGGGTCATCCAATTCATAACGATAGCAAAATTACAGTTATAAAGTAGCAATGAAAGTAATTTTATGGTTGCAGGTGACCACAACATGAACTGTATTAAAGGGTGGCGGCATTCATAAGGTTGAGAACCATTGCCTTACAGAAATAGACAACCTCATATTTCTCCCACGGACGGGCTAGTCAGTTCAAACCCCTGACCTTGCGATTAGCAGGTTAATGCATAGTCCACTACACCACCAGGGCTCCTAATGATATAATAAGAGATACTATTGTTAGATCTCTCGTGGGAGAAATATACCTCAGTCCTTGGCTTCGCGTGAGAAAGAATTCACTCCGCAGCTTGGATTGTGATCCAAGGGAGTTTTTTGAGAGAAGAAGTTTCAGGTTTACACAGGCACCTCAGGGCCCCTCACCCCTGCACAGCTTGCCTAGAAGCTGCTGGAGAGAAAGTCACTACGTGGGCTCCAGGATCCTGCCTTTTTTTTTAAAAAATCGTTTTATTAGGGGCTCATACAATTCTTATCACAATCCATACATACATCAATTGTGTAAAGCACATTGTACACTCACTGCCCTCATTATTCTCAAAACATTTGGCTCCACTTAAGCCCCTGGCATCAATCAAGTCCTCATTTTTACCCCTTCCTCCCCGCTCCCCCATCCCTCAAGAAACCTTGATAATTTGTGAGTGGTGATAGTGGGAGGGTAGAGGGAGGGTGGATTGGAAAGAGGAAACCGATTACAAGTATCTACATGTGACCTCCTCCCTGGGGGACGGACAACAGAAAAGTGGGTGAAGGGAGACATCGGAGAGGTCAAGATCCTGCCTTTTCAATTCCTCCATAGGGAGGCATGGTTGATGGTCCTGGTCAACCCCATTGGCTGGATTGAATTCACCTGGCCCAGATGGGCCAATCCAGGTGTAACACCCACCTAGGTGTACCACCCCTTCCTGGCCGGAAGTTTGAACCTGAGCATATGTAATGGATGACCCAGTCCCTATGCTAAGCTACCTAACAGTATTTGCAAGATGCCGAGCAATGTTCTAAGCTTTTTGTATATAATAATTCAATTATTTCACTTAACAAGCCTATATGTGGACTCTATTCTTGCCTCATTTTACAGATGAAAAATCAGTGGCACAGGATGATAAAGTCATGAGCCTATGACCACACAGTGAGGAAGTGGAAAGGAGAGATTTGAACCCAGGCTGCAGAGTCCATGCCTTGGGTGCCTACAGCGCCACATAGGACACAGGAAAGCATGGAGCAGACTCGGCGTAAGACCTAGCATGTATGTGCTAGCACTGCATGAGAGTAGCTGCTACTCAGATCCAGAAGAGAATACAAGGCTATTGCAAAAATTATTTTTTCCAAGAGAGGGTGGAATTCTGCATCTTGTGCGAAATCCCCCAACCTGCACATGGCACAGCTACTTCAGAAGGTTCCCAACAATGTGTGCTGTGTGGCAAACCAAACTGAGCTCAGGGGGAGCTGGTCTGTGGGTTATGTTACCCAGAAGGTGAGCAGTTTGAACTCACCAGCCACCACTCCAAGGGAGAAAGAGAAGGCTTTCTGCTCCCATGGACTTACAGTCTTTGAAGTGGCAGGGAGCATTTCCATGCAGCCTATGATTAGGATCTAGGAGGGTGAGGGTGGATGGAGTTGGTTGAGACCTGGCTTCAGGGCATTTCCCAGAAGGGCTTCCTGCAGTGACTCTGCCTTCAGGAATGTCTGGTGACCCTGAGGGCAGCAAAGTCCTAAGCACACTCAGGCAGTGGTTCTCAACCTTCCTAATACAGGTCCTTTTGTTGTGGTGACCCCCCGACCATTAAATGATTTTCTTGCTACTTCATCACTGTAATTTTGCTACAGTTATGAATTGGACGAGCCCTGTGAAAGGGTCATATGACTCCCAAAGGGGTCGCAACCCACAGGGTGAGAACCACTGCACTAAGGGTTCCCCTTCCGGGCAGCTCTACCAGTGTCTGGTGTGCATAGTTCTGTGAGGTGAGAGAAATGAACTTAGTGTCTGCTTCTGGTGACAGTTGATGTGGGTGGGCTTTCTCCCTATGTCAAATCCCTCTCAAGCCATTTGTCACCACAACATAAAGCAAGAAGAGGAGGCAGCATAGCAGGACGGTAAGCAGAACAAAGATTGAATAAACACAATTCACTTCAATCATGAATCGGGTGCCCTTGAGATGTGAGGAAGACCCCAGTCTAGTGACATTAGATCAGGTTTAGGGATTGAGTGACGGGACCCTCTTGGCTCCCCTCAGCCCCTATCTTGCTTTCCCATTGACCCTGCCCCTTACATCGTGATTGGTCCTTATTCCAGCATGATGGTTGGTTTCATAAGCACGACATGTGGGAATGTGTTAGTCGATAGGTTATACAGGCACAGTCTCTGGAATGGGTAAGTGAGGAGGCGTGACTGGTGACATGACTGGTGGAATGGATCATGTGAAGTGATTTGAGATCGTTGTTCAGACCTGATAGGTCATCCAGGCCTCTAGTTGATCCTGGCAGTACTCTAGTTTAAGGAAACAGAATGTTAGGCATTTAAGTCATATTTGAGCTTAAATTTTGAGCAATAGGCTGTGGCTCACAGTGAGAGTCTATGTGGAGACCCTGAATCCATTTTGAGGGGCCACACATTCAGCCACCATTGAGTTCTTTCCTACTGCTGACTGGCAGTAGAAAGCTTGTCCATCAGGCAGTGTGCTTGCGTCCACTCCCCGGGCCAGACTCAGCGATATACGGTCATGTGCACATCCCAATGAAGGTCCCGCTCATGCTCTCACAGGCCCTCCCGCAACTCCATGAATTGATCCGTCTTCAGGGACAGTTTTGTGACAAAGGTGTTTGTTTTCCATGTCTCATTTAAGCTTTCAGGAGCTCGGGTGGTGATGCTGGATAGTGTTGGACTATTAACAGCAAGGTCGCTGGTTCAAAGCCACTAGTCATTCCACAGGAGAAAGATGAGGTTATTGCTTCCTGTAAAGGTAGCAACTTCAGGATCCCTACACAGAGTCACTATGAGTCAGAGTCAGCAGGACAGAATGGGTGTCATTTTATTTAAGTAACTGTGGCTGTGGGTCCTTCCGACACCATTGGGGCCTCATGCGGATGCCCTCCTTCATCCAGAACAGCGGTTTGTGCCTTTTTCTTGTGTAAAACATAGCAAAGGAGTTCCTAATAAAATATAGTTGAATTGGGAGTCTTTTTTCCCTCAAACAAAGTAAATCCATAAATAGAAATGAGACTATGGTGCTAATAACCAGTTGGAGAGTTGAGAGAGCTGAACTCTCAATCCTGGTAGAAACCCATTGTGACTTTAAAAACTTGCTCAAGGTCATCCATAGCCTATGAGGTTGAGTTGAGCAGACACAAAACAGATGTGTTGGGGAGTAATTGTGTACATTAAGTAAACAATTTATCTTTCTAAAGATTCTGTCTAAAACTTACTTTAAATAGTAAGTTTTCCCCTGGGCTAGGGAAAGGTCAGGGAGCTTAACCCCCTAGTATCCACCCCCTCTCAGCATTCATCATGTTAGGCCAGAGGAGCCAAATCACACCCACTACCCAGGGAGCACTGCTTCCAAAAGCCCATTGCCTGTGCCGGGGCAGAGGGCAGGTACCCGGACCAGAAATGCTGACAGAGTGGAACCAGCGGGCTCAGCCCCCAGCTTCCTGAGAGAGCAGCTGTGATGGTTCACTTTTGGAAAAATGTCAATGCATGACTTGGGCAGCACGAAAAGCAGATGTGCAGAGGTTGTTCGCTGTATTCCAGAAGTTCACACACTCTCCGGAGGCTCCTTGGCTCAATGGCAGGAAGTCGTTGGTGGCTTCCACCTTCAATCCCAAAAGGCCACTGCCGTCCAGTGGATTCCAACCACAGTGACCCTATATGGAGTTTTCAAGACTGTAAATCTTCATGGGAGCCAGCAGTCTCATTGTCCTCCTTGGGACAGGGAGCTAGCAGCCCGTTTCACCTCCAGCACCCCTTCCTCTCTAATTCTGGATCCAGTCCCTCCAAATATCCTGCCCTGCCCTTGTCTAGGCTTCTTAAATGCGTTCCATGCTGCTTATGTTAGTCTGGGTGCCTTAGCGAAACAAATCCACAGAAACGCGTATGTATAAGAGAGAGTTTTATGTAAAGGGTGAGTGCACATCAAGAAAACATGCCCACATTTGCTTATGCACCCGCTTTGTCTTCAGCGATCATGTTGGGGTAGGCTGGTGTGCTTTTTCCATGTGGGCTTTGTTGTTTCTTAGCTAGATGGCCCCTTGTTTATCTTCCAGTCTTTAAGACCCTGGACACTATATCTTTTGATAGCCGGGCCCCAGGGTGCTTAACCAATACACCACAAGGGTTCATTAGCATGTGACTTATCTCCTGCCATTCACACTAGATGCTCAAAATAGCAGGAAACCAGGTTTCTCCTTTGTGGCCACACCAGGTACTGACAGAACCTAGAACAGAGACATGCTTAGTTATATATCTTGACTATCATTAGCATATTATATGCCAGGCAATCTGTAAGCCTTCGCTCCCCTGACCTCTCACAGCCTTGGTAAAATGAAGCTAATAAAAGTAGTGCTCTCACAAGCTTGGTAGGAGATTAAACAACTCATGTAAGGCTACACAGCCTATCAACGAGGAGGCGAGATGAGGCAGTGTGTGGCTGCTGAACCCACACCCTTCACAACACCTCCATTAAAATGACTGAGGGCTATGAGGAACCAGACAGAAGCAGGTTCACACCCCAGATTGAGTCAATTTAACTGCCTATTGTGCCTGACCCTTCTATCTCTGATCTTAGAAATGGGGTTAACAACAACAAAACACTGTAGAAGAAATGTCCAGCAGATGACAGGCATGCGATTAAACAACAAAAAATAAATCACTTAAGTTGAAATTCGAACTCCTGGAAACCCCTCACATGCGTGCGGAGAAGGATTGAGCCCATACGGTGTTTCCAGTGCCCCCGTCCTTCCCACCTAAAATGAGCAGTTGATAAGGTAATGCCTGGATTGTTCCAAGCCCCAGACTGTGGAGAACTAAAGGAAAACCCAGCATTATGAATCTTTGAGCACAGCCCTGCTGGGAAACCTCCCTGCAGTCACTTGTTGAAGACTGGAGGAGGGACAAGAGTAGGGAGAAGAACGAGGACTGAATGTGACACATAAGCAGGGGTGGCCTACATTCCATAAAGGAAAAAACTCAAGGTCTGCTTTTCTGGTGCCGGAAAGTTAAAACCCATCTGGTGCAGTTGAAAAGGTGTGTGTGTAGTGGGGGGGGGGGGTGTGTTAGGGAGGAGGGGCGATGAGTCCAAAGGATGAACTCCATCTGCAATTGTGTCCTCAACTGCTTTCCCCTGCTAGCCACACGATATTTGTGTCTGGCCTGCCCTGCTTTTGTTATCAAGCCCAGAGAGGGCAAGAGACTAGCTCGAAGTCACACTGCAAGTTGGCAGCAGAATCAGGCCGAGAACTCTGGATGCTTAGAAAGCTTCACACAGACCTGAGAAAGTACCAAGGGAAGACCTGTTCGCTAACTGGGCAGCACTCACTGCATGCCAGCGCTGTTCCAGTGCCCCAGCCAGGGCATTGCTCCCTGTGTCCGTGTGTCTTCAGTGATGCACACAGGTGACGGATTGGCTTTTAATAGCATGCTTGGAAGGTTGAGGCCACCCAGCGGCACGTAGAAAGAAGGGCCTGCAAATCTACTTCAGACCAAGCAGCCTTTCAAGACCCTGGGGAGCACAGTTCTTCTTGGACACACAAGGAGGCCAGGAGTTGAAGTTGATTCCATGCTGTAGTTGATTCCATGGTTACCGGTTGTAGCTATACCTAGAGTCACATCCACATTCATGTTTATATCTCTTCACTCCATGGGGTGTTCATGGCTCCAACTCTTCTGAAGCAGACCACCAGGATTTTGTTTAAGAGGCCTCTGGATAGGTTTGAACTGCCAACCTTTTAGTTTGTAGCTGAGTGCTAAACAACTTGTGCCATGCAGGGTGCTAAGCTCAGAAACTCAGTCGGTGCTTCATGATCTCAGTTGGAATTATAGAGAGGGTCAGTGATGACCCATTGACTGCTGGGTAATTGTTGATGTAGTCTCCCTGTGCAGACATGTAAAGTACCTGAAAACTTAAAATCCAACTCATTGAGTGCATCATCCTGCCATGCGCCAGCCCAGCAGCATGCTCTGCTGGGGACATTTGCCATGCCTGGAGACATTCTGAAGAAGGGAGCCCCACTGCCATCTAGTGGGCTGAGACCAGGGATGCTCGCTTAGCATCCGGGTGCAGGGAACAACACAGCCCCACAAAAATGATGTTGACCAAAATGTCAGCAGAGCTGCCACTGGGAAAATGGTCTAGTCCAAGCGCTGACCTTCATAGAGGAAGAAAGCCAATCCAGAGCAGCTAAGTGACCTGCTGTGGGTTGCACAGCCTGATTACAAGCCCAGTACTATACCCATAGCTGTTACCACGTCCAAAATTAAACATCAATAGCTGCCCAAAGGCCTCTTAGTTTGAGGACCAAGTAAGACAGTAAATGAGAAAGCCCTTTGACAAATGTGGCATGCTGCACAAACATGAGATGTTATTACCCAGGATCTTTTGATATATGTAAATAGATCTTGTACCAGGTCAGTTAATTTTCCAACTGCTCTATCTGAGCTTTCAGATGGCAGCACCTCTGTCCAACCCAGGAAAGGACTCCTGTGCAGGCTGAGCAGCCCTGGAAAGCCTCATGCCTGGCTTCTCCCACCCCTCAGCTAATCTCCAAATGATTAATAAGGGCTCTCACTATGTTGTGGCTCCCAGCTGACAGATACTAGGCTATCAATGCATTCGTATCACCTCCTTCATGCCAGAGGGACTCAGTTATTCGAGGGGTTCCAAGGAGGACCCAGCCTGAAAGAGAAACGGGCGAGAGAGAGGAGCGAGACCAAGCAGATTCTTGTCAAGGTCTGAGTTTATTGCTACACTAGCCTCTCTATAAAGGGTGAGACAAACAAGGGAGTTCAAAGGGGAGATAAAAAAAAAGGAAGGGCGGGGGTGTAGAGCACACAGGGCAGGCGGCCGCAAGTCTGCAGTTGGAATGTCCGGTGCTGGAGCAGACAAGGGTGGGCCATCTGGTGTGTGTCAGGGTAAGATAAGGTTGAGGTGACGTGGCTTTAGCCCTGCTGGGCAGGCAATATGGCCTTGGTTTTGTCAGGCTGATTATGTCCGGTTCCCAACATGAGAGAAGCCAGGAATATCTCCTCTCACAACTGTGCAGCAAATGAGATCAGATCTCCCAATCTGATTTTCAGCCCTCCTGTCTTTCCAAGTGAAGTGGATGGTCCATTTCACGTTGTCTCAAGTCTTTGCATATTGCATGCCAACATTGCAACACAGGGCGCGGCTGTGGGTCTTAGTAGACAAAGCCGCCACCCAGAACCCTGCCCCCAGAGCTCCTTAGTCACCCTTCACAACGCAGGTCCAGGCCGGGCTCCACACTGCAAGGCGATCAACCCTGACCCTCCAGTGTGGCCGTCCTCACACGCTCCCACACCCACCTAGAAGGACTGGAGATGAGAGATTCCGGAAGCTCCCTGCCTCATCTGCCTCCCTCTCCAGAGTGACAGAGCAACTGTAACTGATTAGGCAGGATGCAGCCTCATTCCCAGTCCCCACCCTCTCTGGGAAAGCAGGGCTGTCTGGCACCTCATCCAAGGCCTTTCCCCTGTTATCTCATTACTGAGTAGCTGCTCCTCTACCACCCACCTCCGTCACCTCATCTAAATACGGGGGAGATGAGTATGTCTTCTTTGCTGCTCCTTCCCTGAGTCCACCCCAGGAGCTCCCTGAACAGATCATCAATCACTTCTCATTACCCCTGCAGCAGCCGTCAGATACTGCTGAACAGAGACAGGCGCCTCCCCTGCTGCTGCCAGGCTCCAGTGCACATGTGCACACACACGTGCACACACATTGTACAGGCCCACTCACATGGACACACAAGCATGCACACCCATGTGCACAAACTTTGTTCAGAGGTGGGAATTCTGCCCATTTTAGCCTCTAATATTGCAATCAGAGAGTGATAGAACAATGAAAGATGAAGGTGGATGAAGGAAGATCTATTTATTCCCTTACTTGTTACATAACCATTCAGGGCTCTTTTTTTATCCGTACAAACACACCACCACCACCATCAACAATCATCAAGTAGCTGTCATGTATGCAGTGCTGCCCTATTCAAGGCGGTGCTGAGTATGTGAGGAGGATTCTCTCTAAAGCACAGCTCTGAGGAAGTCTGTCTCCTTCGCACTTTTACACACACAGGGTGAGGAGCCTGCAGGAGGCTCCATGCGTTGGGTGAAGCCACACGATGAGTGAGGAGACCGAGGGTGAAGCCAGGGGAGTGAGAGCGCAGAGTTCACCACTTCACCACCATGCTGGTGTGCACAATCGATGAAAGGGTGGCTGCCAGCAGCAGGACAGAAAAAAAGTAAAGCATGTAACTTGTGGTTTTAGCTCTGGCTTACTTCCAAAAGGAATTGTTTTTGTTGTTCTAAAAAGCTTTATACCAAAAAAAAAAGAAAGAAAGCTTTATACCTCTATAAAAACAAAAGGCTACTGCTGTCAAGCACCTTCAGACTCAAGCCAGAGGAGAGCTCTCCCAGTGGGCTTCCAAGCTGTATATCTTCGCAGAAACACAGTACCTCCTGTGGAGTAGCTGGTTGGTTCAAGCCAGCAACCTGGCAGTTAACAAGTACGTCCCTTGTACCTGTAATACCTGTATAAAGTGTATTAAATATGAACTACTCCTGGTGTGTAATTTTAAATTGAATTATTGTGCCTGGAACTTTTTTTTTAATAGCTAAGAATGGTGAAATCAGACTCCTTTAGATGTTATGAGAAGAATAGACACTACACAGGGCTTGGACCCAACCCAGCTTAATTCAAAGGAAGGCAGATTTATTTTCTTCTGCTTCCCAGAAGGTTCCTCAGCAGAACGTGTGTTAAACAAAATTGTTTAGCTATGGAAAAGAGCAATCTCCTCTTGGGAAGATTCTGGTAGAAAGGGGCTTTGGTTACATATCCAGCTCAACCCAGCCCCAGAGCCCTCGTCATGTTTTATTTTGTTTTGCCCTTGACACTGATTGTCTTGGGAACTGTGGCCCCCGAGCAATGGCCAGGAAGTCAGGTCTTCTTGATGTAAATCCTCTAATATCCCCTACAATGATTTTCAGTGCCAATGGTAAGGCCCGCCCAGTGGCTGCCACATGCCCCTGAGCAGACACGTCAGAGCAGATGAGAGCATGAGACAGCATTTAAGAGAATGGTAGGCTGGCCTTGACTTAGCTGTTTGGCCTCTCCTCAGAAGTCATTTGTGACACTGACTGTCATGGGTTTCATTAAGAACAAGTCTATCTCTACCAAAGAAAACTGCAAGGTAAGAGGACTTTCAGCTCCAGCTACATATGTCTCCAAACTTACTTACATATTGTCCTGTTTTCAGAAGAAAAAAAATGTACTCAGTGCCTCCCGGGCAAATAAAAACTTTGGTACTATAACCTACAATCCCAGATAAAGTGTAGGTATCTGCTTTGGCAGCTCCCCTGGATCGAGCTGCTCCAATAGCTCTCCACAAAAACCCTGTGAAGAGATGATCAGGCAGGGTAGCCTAGTCTGTTCTGCAGAAAGAAGCTACCCCTGGAACCTCAGTGGCTTAAAATCTAGAAGTTTATTCTTGTTCATGCAAATTCTGACACTGGAAGGGCAATTCTACAGGGTGTTTGTCCTGCACACCGTCCGTCAGTGATTCGGGCTGCTTCACAAATATGGTGCCACCAGATCAAAAGGTGGATTCCAGGTCATCACAGAAGAGGAAGAGAGAAGTGGGGGTTGTGGATCAGTCTTTACATGCTTTGACACTTTAGTTGACATAGATCGCTGGATAGGGCTGCTTATATAAAGGTTATCAGTTCAAACCACCTAGCTGTACCACAAAAGGAAGGAGTCATCTGCTTTCATGAAGGGTACAGCCTAGCCAACCTCATGCAACAATTGTACTCTGTACCACAAGGGGTGAGCATGAGTCAGAACTGACTTGAAGGCAACAGGATTTGGGGTTTTTTTTGTTTGTTTGTTTGTTTGGTTGGTTGGTTGGTTGATTGGTTTGGTTTGGTGAGTGGGAGGTGGTTCTACCTACAGCATATTAATCTGAAGTAGTCACTTTAGGTTTTTTTGTTTGTTTTTTGAGAGATGTGGAAAAGCTCATTGGCTTTAATGGGGAGTTAACTCTGCCACAGACGGCCTCCTCAAAATTTCCCTCCCGCTTCAGAAACTAGCAGAGATTTTCAATGAAGGAGCCTGCTGCCACCCGCTGGACATCTCCTTGCAAGGTCAGTCCTTTGGAGCCATTGGGAGGGAGAAAAAAGAGACTTTTATTCCTGTAAAGAATTCCAGCCCCAGAAATCCTGAGGGGGAAATTCTGCCCTGTCCTCTCGGGTCGCTATGAGTCCGAATTGAATTTATGGCTATGAGTTGAGTTGTAATTCCATTCACTTACTGCTCTTGACAGGTTGCTAGATTAGGGCTTGTCTTCCCAAATGCCAGCACTAAACGAAAATGAGCTGTCCGGGCCACAACAAAGGGGTTGGAAATACATCAGGCACACTCATTAGACACCTATGGCAAAATTCAGAACTGAGCATGCTCTGACCCAAGTCATGTAGACCCAGGTGGAAGGTCCACCTGGTCATACAGAATAGGACTTCACAAAAGTGCACCGAAATCAACCAATACGATCGACCAATGTCCTCCAGTGGTGTTGGGAGGTGATAGAAGTAGGCCTGGGCTCCTTGTCGCCCTCCCTTGTTCACGTGCTCTGCAAGTGGAGGGTGAGGCCCTTGGGGGTTCCTGCCGTGGCTCCTCAGCTGGTTCTGCACTCCTGCTCAGGTATT
This sequence comes from Tenrec ecaudatus, assembly GCF_050624435.1. Classification (NCBI taxonomy): domain Eukaryota; kingdom Metazoa; phylum Chordata; class Mammalia; order Afrosoricida; family Tenrecidae; genus Tenrec; species Tenrec ecaudatus. The sequence continues at coordinate 277,269,472 of NC_134530.1, read as the reverse complement.
CCTCCCATGAAACCGCCATATTCAGCTGCAAACTTTCCCCACCCCTGCCATGCAGCCCGGCGTGCTTTCCGGAGATACTGGGGACTTTTGGGGACTGCGATACCTGAAACTTTCTTCCATAACATTCACTTGGATTTACAAAACTGCTTCTGCCATATGAATTCTTTCAGCGTTGCTAAGCAAGAACTGAGGTCAACCACCCCAGAAACCTAACACTATCAAGTCAATTCTGACTTATATCAATCTAGGGGGTCCTCAAACTATGGCCTGCGGGCCGCATGGCCCTCAGAGGACATTTATTCAGCGCGCCGGGTGTTTGTGCCCCGTTTTTTTTTAACTTCAAATTAGGTATGTGCAGTGCGCATAGGCATTTGTGCATAGTTTTATTTTTAAACTATCGTCCGGCCCTCCAGCGGGTTTGAGGGACAATGAACTGGCCTCCTGTTTTAAAAGTTTGAGGACCCCTGAAAGGACAACGCAGAACTATGCCTGTGGGTTCCCGAAGTTCTAAATCTTTACAGGAGCTGAGAACCGCATCTTTCTCTGTGAGCCACTAGCGGATTCCAACTGGCCGGCCTCATGGTCACACACATTCCACCAGGCTCCTTGAGCCTTAACATGATAATTTAATGAAATGATACTTCTCCAAGTCACACTGTATCATGGTCTATAATCTTGCTATTCTAATATCAAATTTAAAATAAGGAATATAGTTAAGCTCCAAATCCATAAGCAATAAGATCATTGAATCTCTTTGGACACTATTACTTAAAAAAAGAAAAAACTCTGTTCAATTATTTTCAGCACAGAAAAGCTTCCAGTGTTTACAGCTTAGTATTTAATTGCTTTTTCTCTTCTTCTTTTACATTGGTGAATCATTTTGAGCTTATAATAATGTCAAAAGAAATAGTTTCCAGAGCCTCCAGGCATTCACTGTGTAATGATCATTTAAAAGATTTCTTGGTTAGAGGGTCCTCAAAAGAATAAAAAGCGTGTCCGCATCCCTGGTCATTTCTATATTCAAAAGAAGAAATTGCTCATCAAATGCTACAAGCCAATTTCTTTCTTCAGCCAAACTGCCCATTTTAGCATCACTGAATTAAGCAAATGGTTCTACATTTCAAAGTCAACAATGATACTCTTTTCCCTTTAACACGAGCATCTTAAACAGCTCAAAAAGTAGTCGAGCTCTTTATTATGGCTTTTCCTGAGAAAGCTGTTTCGTTGTTTATTTTATTTATTCATCTAGACTTTCATGTTAAGATTTGTGTATTTTAAGTTCTGCTAGTCAGGACATTTTAAATGGAGCCAGATTTTTTTTTATACTTTGTCTTTTAAAATATAATGAGACTGAGCAGTACATCCCTTAATAAAATATAAAGTCTTCCTATTTCTGTTTGTTTGTAATTTCCCTAAGGATATCTCTTAATGTAGTAAAACCAAAACGCCCCATAATGAATTACATTTGGTCTACTGGGGGTTGTGGCCAACCTTTAGATAGAAAAATCCAGAGACTCCCTTCTGCATCTCCTTTCCCAACCAAACCCCGGTGGCTGGAGGCTGGAAGGAAGAAAGAGGCTGGGCTGCTGGGGCAGGGTGGGGAAGGGGTAACCTTGCAGATTATTTCAAATTCTGCTCTGAAGGCAGAAAGTTATCCCAATGAGATAGCTAGAGATTCACTTCCTTAGAAAAAGATTGAAATTAATGTGTCCCTTAGAAAAGCCAAAGGAAAAAAGTCGTTATTAATTTAGGCAATTGAAGAACTTTGAAAGCCATGTCTAGTACATAAAAACACCTGTCCCTAGAGCCCATCGGCCTAGGAAACTGAATTTTTATACCATGTAAAATAAAGGAAGGTCATTTCTTAGACTTGCTCAACAGAAGATTGTCATTTTAAACCGGTTACTGTAATGAGAAGCTGGGTTTTCGTAAAAAGGACTGAATGCTTGAGTCAGTGTGAAATGAAATTAGAGATGCATGTTCTGCGCATGGCAGCATTTCCGGAGGAGTCTGTGTTCCCGTGACTGCTCTCAATCTGTGTCGTGCCTTCTGGGAAACTCACAGCGTGGTGCCCACATCTAGTCTCTCGGACTTTCTTGCCAGCTTTGGAAAGGTGTTGAGTCTGTTGGATCTGCTGCACAGAGACAGCATGCAAGTGGACCCTTCCCACATTCCTCAGAGAGCAGCCCCCCAGTGTAAAGCTGTGGGTGAGGTTTGATGACCTTTGCCCCTTCATCATCCCGCATTCTTTGACGGACCCAAGCGCTCCCCTGAGGCATTACCGGAGAAGCAGCTACCCCATAGTTTCCAGATGGTGGGTATCAGCCTGTGTGCTCATTGGGATCGCCAGAGAGCTGTCCAAAAGACATCTTTGTCCCATCTCCACTGAGTCCGATTTTATTGGCCTGGAATGCAGCCTAGGTGCTTGGATTTTTTTCTCTCTCATAAGTTTTTATTGTGAATTGGGTGAAGGTTTACCAAGATCATCAGTTTTTTATTCAACAATTCATACACATTGTGTTTTATGCCACTTATTGCAATCTCCACAATATAATATGACTTATTCCACTCCCTACTTATGTCTTCTGTTTCCCTTCCTCCTCTCTTCCTACCCGTCTGAACTTGGGCCTTGGATTAATACTGCCCTTTTGAGATCAAATGGTTTGCTGTTTTCAGGTTTGTGTGCCTCACTTGAGTAATTGCTCCCATTATAGACCAATCTATTATTTGGCTGAATATTGAACCACAGGTAGGAGTTCATTTTCAAACTTAGTGAATAAGGACCATCATTTCAGAGGTTCTGTTAGTCCCTATCCAGCCAATAAGCCTGTTCTCTTTTATGACTGTGAATTTTGCTTCACTATCTAGGACCTTTTGATGTGATCCCTTTCAAAGAAGTTGGAATTGATAGTTGGAGATCATCTAGTTATTCTGTGCTCAGAGTCATGAAGTCTAATGTTCATGTGGTCCACTCACCACTCTTTCCTCCAGAGTGAGGGTGACAATACTTGCCACCTAGATGGCCACTTGTGAGCTTCTGAGATCCAGCTGCTACGCACCAGCGTGGATGTCGACCATAGTCTTTACAGTCTAGGTAATGACAATTGTTCTTGGTGTCCTTCACAACTATAATCCCCAGCCCCCAAGCCCAATAAAGCACTCCCTCCAGTTGTTCGGTTATGCCTAAGGAGTTTTGATAACTTCATCTTCTGTGTGCTCCGGAATATTCAATTCCCTGGATGATCAGAATGCTCAGTCAGGGCTCAGAATCTTGGTGTTAAGGCTCCTGGTGAGATCCTGGCACATCAGACACAGAGGTTGTGAGGCTAAAGGATGGGCAGAAGGGGATCATACTGAGTCTAACAAGGAAAGAAAAGGAAATGAAGGATATAAGCAATTAAAAGCAAGCGCATAAATAGATGCAAATACACAGATGGCCCTTGCAACATTATTCCCAATCTCGCAAACGTGTCAACGGTCTAAATACCCATCAATAGGTGAATGGATAAGTCAAACATGTTGCCTACGGTATATACAATGGACTACTACTCAGCCATAAAGAGAAATGAACTCTTGACACAGGCTACAAGAGGAATGAACCTCATAAGCATTATGCTGAGTGAAATAAATCAGCTTCAAAAAGGACACATTTTGCTTAATTCCACTTACAAGAAATATCTAGGCTAGGAAAATGAATAGAGACAAACATCTTCCAATTGTTTCCAGGGATAGGTAGGAAGGTAAGTATGGTTGTTACATAATGCCATGTCAATTGGACAAATAAGTGAGGTGGAGTCTTTCTTATACCTATATGAGTGTCCTTGGATTTATTTCTCTAGTCAACCCAGCCTAACCCAGTAGGGCCTGGAGGGGAAGTGCCATCCCTGAGACGATACTGAGCTTCCATAAGGGTGATGACATAATTTTGGAATGGGTAAGGATGATAATATGAACAACATGCAGAATGCCACTTAGTTATAATCTTGTAGAGCGTGGAAGTGACGAATGTTTTGATGCATGTATATTTAGTACGATTTTTAAAGAGTGTACGCAAAAGAGCAATATGGCAAGTCTGTGCTGCCATTTGCTGTTGCTCAGCTAAAAGCGATTCGGGCCTGTGTAGTCCAAAGGGAACCACAGAGGCTCAGGAGGAAAGCTGGTACCATCTCCAACTAAGACTTGTCTGACCAAATGCAGAGTCTCCCTCCAAGTAACTGACAGGTCAGAGGCAGCTCATCTCTGCTGCAGAAGCAATGATTTGTCTCAATTCCCAGACCACTGTCACAACCATGTCTTGTTGCCCTCGGTGCCCCCCTTCCCCACCACAATAAGTCACTAGAAAGCCATGTTTCATTTAAAAACAAACAAATAAACCCCTTCTGCCTCCATCCTGGCACTGTTTCAGCTTATTTAGCATCATAACATATGTCATCTGTTTCCCTAAACAATCTAACATGGACATGGCACGATGGGACTGATGAGTTAGGCAAATGAGTACCAGCCTGCCCTCTGAACACACACGATGGTATTTGACTTGCTGTTAGTAGATGCTGTCGCGTTTCTTCTCCTCTTTCCTGGAAAATAAATATAGAAAAGAAAGAGGCCATGAAAAGGGCTGCAAGATGTTTAGCTCTGGTCTTTCTAGAAAGTGTAGAAAAAAAGCATGTGACCCCTGCCTGCCTTTAGATGCCCCACTCCTCTGGCTGACAAGGATTGCGCACTGACCATGGACAAGACATCTGGATCTGGGGGGAGGATATAACAATTGCCCCCACCAGCAAAGAGTTTCCAGATTTACGGGACTGCACAGGCCAGGGAGCAGCTCATAAAAAGAACAAGAAGAATCGCAAAGGAGGGTGTGCTCCAGCACCACTTCGTCCAGCTGCAGACACATGAAGGCAAAGTTTCCTTTGCTTTCAGTCAAGTTTATGATTTCCGCGGCATCCCTTACCAACACCTTCACAAAGATCTAGGTTCTTGGGTTGTTTCGTTCCAGGGCGGACATCACCTTGGTAAAGCCACACTTTATGGACAGCTCATGGTCCAAGAATTCCACCTATATGTTTTGAAAGGGGCCACGTTAAAACTCCTGGCTCAGACTTTCAGGACTGGGCACAATACAGCAAACCCACCATGGGGACAGCAGGATTTGGTAACACTCTCATCTCCATCACAACCTGGACCTGGCAAAGCTATTTTCTTCCACTCACCATCTTTCAATCAATATTTACTCAGCTATTAGTTGCTCCCCAGGCTCAGCATCAGAAAAGTGTTCAAACGTTACCGAATTGTCCATCTAATGGTAGAGGTCTGTGCAAGGGATATGAGAGCAAGAGGCTCAGAGATGATCAGTGGGTAACGAGAGAGGGATTCACCTTTATCATTTGTAGAAAGCCCCTGAGGCTTAGTCACATTGGCAGACTTTCCCTGGAGCAAGCAAATAAAGCTGCTCCCGGCTCAGCTCCATTCCTGATCTGGTCTTGCCATGAGACTATCCAGGCTTTGTCCCAACCCCACGTTCTGGAAAGCACGAGTGGAAGGAGGTGGATCTTGGGGATACCATGGAAAAGAATGGGCATTGCACAACACTTCATTGTACTCATATGGAGCTTATACAAAGGCCAAGAGATAGAACCAGGTGAGACTGTGAACAGGACAAGGTGATACTGCATGGTTTAAAATCAGAAAAGGTGTGCATCAGGGTTGTATCCTTTCACTGTTCTTATTCCATCTGTATGCTGAGCAATTTATACAAGAAGCTGGTCTATGTGAAAAAGAACATGGCATCAGGATTAGAGGAAGACCCAAGTAATGTCATTAGGAACATTTTCTCACTAAAAATTTTAGGTCATGGCATCAAAAAAGTGTCATTTTAACCTAAATGGGTTTTTAGACCAGTGAAATAACAGCGAGAGTGAGTCAGCATTGTGCACAGAATTGAGCGATACTGGTTCTTTGGGAAATTCATAATCCAACACTGACACTGCTGAGATAAAGGATGACAGTGAGGAAGATTCTACACCTGAGCTCTGTGATGGGCCAACGTGGTGCTCTACTCTCTTCAGGAATGGATGAGCCAGCTCCACCAAGATTCCCCTTTACTGGAGCACCTGCTATGTATGTAGACGTTGAACACAAGAACGCTTTGGCGTTCCTACAATGATTTCTGACCGATGAGGTCATCGAAAAATTGATTATGATAGCCCGGAGGTTTACTTTCAGGTTTTAACCCCTCTTCAGTTAATTTCTGTGCATGGGGGAAGGTTTGGGGCTTGCTTCATTTTCCTACATACGGTATCTCAGTTTGTCCAACACCATTTGTTGAGCAAGCAGAATTTGTCCCTTTGGATATTTCTGTGTCCTATTTCGAAGGCTAGTTTCCTGTTGACTGGTGAATATATGTGTAGCTTTTCTGTTCGAATCCATTGATCTATATACCTCTCAGTGTACCAATACACTGCTCTCCCTTAGGGAAAAACAACAACAAAAGTTGTATGAGCCCCTATATAATGATTTTTTTAATGGACGATGAACTATTTTCCAGGCCAGCACTATCCTATGTTTGAGCACATTGCTGCAGCCACTGTGTCAATCCATCATGCCTTATAGCCTGCGGTACTCATGTTCAGGTATAGTGTTCTGCCATTCACAAGGTTCACACTGGCCAGTTCTTTCAGAAGTGGAAGACCAGGTCCTCCTCCCTCGTCTCTCTGTCTGGAAACTGCTGAAGTCTACTTGCAGTGAGTGACCCAGCAGGCATTTGAACTACTGGCTGCAAAATTTCCACCATTACAGCCAAATGCAGGCCACCACAGTACAACAGACAGTAACAGCATCTTAACACCACACAAAGGCTCCTCCCTGGGGAGACCACGTGTTCAGGCAATTGCTGCTGTTACACATGTAAGTGGGGGCTACATGAAGTCGCACCATCTCCCGTGGCCCTTCCAGGAACAGGCCATTCTTCTGTTGTTTCTACTGGACTTAGGCTCAGCTGCCAACCTGCCCTCTGCACGCATTCTTCTCCTTACCCTTCCATGTCACCTTCTCTTTGCCCAAGTCAATACTGCTGGTCAGTCACCTACTGGTGGATGCTTGCTTCTGAAGTTTCTGAACCACATTTCCCCATGGTTATGAGACATTGCTGCTGCCACTGCGAGCATTTAACAGGTTACTTTACACCTTCAATGAGAAATCTAGGGGAATAGAAAGAAAGCTGCTTCTTTCTCCCAAGGAGTGGGTGGTGGTTTTGAACCGTTTCCCTTGAGGTTAGCAGCCCAATGTGTAACCCACTACACCAGTAGAGCCTTGGTGGCACTGTCCAGCAATTATTAGACTGCTAAACATGAGGTCAGGGTTTCAAACCTACCAACTTCTCCTTGGGAGAACGATAAAGCTGTTCCCATAAAAGACTGACAGCTCCAGAAGCCCTCTATAGGCTGGCTATGAGTTGGAATTTTGCGGTCATTTAGGGCTTTTTGGTGGCATGTGATTTTTTAGGGCTTTTAGGTTGTTTGTGGACGTTCAAGGTGTGTTTTGGGCATTCGGGTGGTTTGGGGTTTTTAGGGTGTTTTATAAGATTTTAGGGAGTGTTTAAGGGATTTAGGGGTGGTTTTTTAGAGTGTATAGGTATTTTTCAGCACAGTATGGTGTTTTTAGTGATGTTACAGAGTTCCTTAGGGATTTTAGGGTATTTTTAATATTATATGTGTTTTTTTCCCCCAGCATTTTAGGTTTTCTTAGGGCTTTCATGGTGTTTTCAGGGCATATATGGGGTTTAGGAATGTTTAGGGTTTGGGAATCTTCTAAGGATGATTTTTTGAAGTTTCACATGTTTGGGTGGGCATTTGGTGTTTTTTTGTGACTTTAGAGTGTTTATGGGATCCTGTCAATTTGCAGCTTTAATTCCACAAAGAAAAGTCAGACAGCAAGCCAGAAAGGAGCAGGAAATGAAGGGGAAGCCCAGGCCACATGTTACAGCTGCCAAGTCCGGAGAACCTAGGTGTGGTCGTTGGCTACCTGGGACCGGGAGTGGGGCTGTGCTCCTGCCCAAGGGTGCTAGGGAGTAAACCAATCTCAGCTGGACGTTTGGCTTTTCTACTACTTAGCCGACTCCATGAACTTTCCCAAGGGCAGCTGGCGAATTGCCAGGGGAACCCAGCTAGACCCCCCACACAAAAGCACAGGGATGGTTACAGGAACAGGAGGTTTCACACAGTGGATGTGCAGGGCTTGGGGTCGGGATTGGGGGCCAAGGTGAGGAAGGGGCAGCAATAAGGCCTGGTCCCAAATAATCAGACACTGAGCAATAAAAGTACAAGGACTGCCAAGAGAACATGGGGACAAAGGATGGCTGGACTTCATTTGATATCTTTGGACGTGCTGTCAGGAGAGACCAGTCCCTGAGGGGACATCAAGTCCATGAAGGACATGATGCTTGGCAAAAAGTGGAGGACGGGCAATAAAACAGCTCGAACCAGCGGCTACATCAGTGGGCATAGTAACAATGGTGAGGATGGTTCGAGACCTGGCAGTGTTTTATTTTACTGCTTGTGTTTTTCTAGAACTGTCTTTCCTGGATGCACGAGGAAGGATAACTGTGCTTGTGGGAAGCAAATGCACAGTGGGCAGCGCTTTGGCCAACATAGGTACACCACCGGCACACAGTGCCCCCTTACTTGGCATCCAAAGTGACAGGATTTGTCTTTCCCCAGAGCTCTCCAGCCCTGGGGGAAGCGGCCCTGCCTTCGGCGCGCCGCCAGGGGGCAGCACTGCTGCTCTCTCACTGGCTACATCTGTGAGGACCCAGAGAGCAGCTCCTTTCTGCTGCTCTCCTCTCAGACTTCTGCCAGAAGCCTTGGCTCCTCCTGGATCCTCCCTTGATTCCCACTCTGCACCTTTGGGGACGCCCAGCCCATTAACTCTCTCCCATCCTTCCTTGCTGCCTCTTCTCCAGATGCCTGAGCTGGGCTTCAAGTAGTTGTAATGTTATGCTTAGGTGAGATGTGTTCAGCTTGTTTACTGTCTGTATACAAGAAAAGAGTGCAGCCCAAGACATCCACCCTTTTGTTCCTCTATGGAAAGCCTGTTACGTGTCATAGTCTTCTCTCTGTGCAGTGCTTTCCTCTGCTGCTGATGCTTTTACATGAAATAGGACTCGGTGTGTCACCGCTACAGGAAATTATCTCTGAAAAAATAATATGCCCAGAACTCAGAAACAGTGTCAGCTTGCATCTGGCATCATGGAAGCATCATGGGTGTGTTTCCATTCATTCGCTCCTGAGTGTCACATGTTAAACTCAGTGCATAGCATAAACAGCAGCAGGCACAAACTGAGACAAAGCACACCCTTTGCTGTGAAGCACATTCCGACTCCTGGCTGCCCCTGTGCCACAGAGTAGAACTGCCCCGCAGGGGCTCCCTAGCTGTCATCTTTACAGAGGCACATGGCCACACCTCCCTTTTGGGAAGCCACTGGGTAGGTTTGAACTTCAGGGTTGTAGTAGTTGATATTGTAGAGCCCTGGAGTCAGTTCGGATTCATAGGGGCCTGTGCACTAGAGAGAGAAACAAAGCCCAGTCCTGCGCCATCCTCGCACTTGTTACTGTATTTGAGCCGATTCTCGCAGCCACGGTGTCAATCCACCTAAGTAAGGGTCTTCCTCTTGTTTGCTAACCCTCTGCCAAAAATGATGCCCTTCTTGCAGGACTGGTTCCACCATAGTAATATGTCCAAAGTACCTGAGACAACGTCTCCGCATCCTCTTTCAGATCTCCTGCCTTTAGTTTGTCAGCTCACTTCGATGGAGTCGATGCTGAGCCATAGCGACTCTATGAGATCAGAGCAGAACTATCTCTGTGGGTTTCCCAAAGGCTAACTCTATGGGAGTAGAACGCCTCATCCTTTTCTTCTGAGGACTGACTGGTGGTTCCCCACTGCTGACATTACAGTTGACAACCAAGGCATAAGCTACTATGCCACCAGAAGTCCCTTGCCGCTGTGCAATAACCAACACCACCTACACACAAAACCCACCCCTTCTCTGTCAGTTTGATGTATGGTGATGGCTTGAGTTGCTATGAAATTGGAAGCTACTAGGGGGAACCCGACAAAAACTACAATTTTTTCAAAACTATGCATTTAAATTTTTTATCCCCTTCATAGTACTCTCCATTACACTTCACACATTTGTCTAATCTGTGATTACATTCTTGGAAACATTTTTCAAACTCAGCAGTTTGGGTGACACCCTTGTTTTTACCCCCACCTCTTCTGTGTTGTCAAACCACTGTCCTTCATTCATGGAAACAGAAAGAAGTCACATGGAGTGAGTTCAGGTGATTAAGATATGAGGGACAAGAGAGGCATGCTTTTTGGGGGGATGTTTTCATACTGTTATTTCTTTTCTCTTTTTTTATAATCATTTTTTGGGGCCTCATACAACTCTTATCACAATTGATACATACATCATATTTGTACATTCATTGCCCTCATCATTCTGAAAACATTTGCTCTCCACTTAATCCGCTGGCATCAACTGATAATTATTCCCCATCCCTCATGAACCCTGAATAATTTCTAAATTATTATTTTGTCATATCTTACACTATACAATATCTCCCTTCAGCCACTTTTCTGTTGTCTGTCCCCCAGGGAGATGGTTATATGTAGATCCTTGTCATCGGTTTCCCCTTTCCATTCCTCCCTCCCTCTACCCTCCTCGTATCGCCACTCTCACCACTGGTCCTGAAGGGATCATCCGCCCTGGATTCCCTGTGTTTCCAGTTCCTATCTGTACCAGTGTACATCCTCAGGTCTAGCTAGATTTGTAAGGTAGAATGGGGATCATTTTAGTTGTGGGGGAAGAAGCATTTAGGAGCTAGAGGAAAGTTGTATGTTTCATTGTTGCTACAGTGCACCCTGACTGGCTCCTCTCCTCCCTGCTACCCTTCTGTAAGGGGATGTCCAATTATCTACAAATGAGCTTTGGGTTTTCACTCCACACTCCCCCGTATTCACAAAGATATGATTTTTTTGTTCCGATGATGTCTGATACCTGATTCTTCCGACACCTCGTGATCACACATGCTGGTGTGCTTCTTTCATGTGGGCTTTGTTGCTTCTCAGCTACATGACCACTTGTTTAACTTCAAGCTTTTAAGACCCCAGAATGTATAACTTTTGATAGCCGACCACCATCAACTTTAGTCACCACATTTGCTTATGCACCCATTTGCCTCCAGCAATTGTGTTGGGGAGGTGAGCATCACGGAATGCCACTTTAATACAACAAAGTATTTTTGCATTGAGGGAGTACTTGAATGGAGGCCCAATGTACATCTGTTACCTTAATACTAAACCTATAAATATATGCATATAGATCTATTTCCCCATCGTTATACATAAATATATTTACATATGCACATGCCTTTATTTAGACCTCTATAAATGCCCTTTGCTTCCTACCTCTTTCCTTGATTTCCTTTTACTTTCCGATTGTCCCACTCTCATGTTCAGCCTTCATTTGTGTTTCAGTAATTCCTCTCGGTTACATTACTCTTGGTTACACTCTACCAAGCCTCCTACACCCTCCTCACCATCTATTTGGATCACTTGGTGTTCCCTTGTCCCTGGGTTTGTTAACAGCACTTCCTTTTTCCCTACATCCCCCTTTCCCATCTCCCCCCCCCCCACCAGCTGTCAGTCCCATTGTTTTCTCCTCCAGATTGTTCATCCAGCCTATCTCATTTAGACAGACCTGTGGAAATCATAGCATGCACAAAAACGAGACAGAGCAAACCCAAGCAACAAAATGAAACAAAAGAACAACACCACCACCAACAAGCCAATGACAAAAAGCAAAACAAAACACAAGAAAGAAAAGCTTTTAGTTAGTTCAAGGACTGTTTGTTGGCCTTTAGGAGTGTTTTCTCATAGAGTATGATGGGTCAGCTAGCCCTGGCCCCAAAGTCTATTTTTGGTATTCCCTGGGGACTTCGTTGCTCTGTTCCCCTTCCTGTTCTGTTGTACACCCTTAGTATTTTGCCTCGGTGTGCTGGGATCAGATCGGGCGATAGAGGCATGCTGTTTTTTTTGTGTGAGCAGGTGCACTGTCATGGTGGCAAAACCAGTCCCCTGTCTACCACTAATCAGTCCTTTTTATTTTAAATAAATCATTTGATTGGGGGATCTTACAGCTCTTGTAACAATTCATACACCAATTTGTATGAAGCACATTTGTACATACATTGCTATCATCATTTCCAAACATGTTCTTTGTCCTTAAGCTCCTTTTTTCCCCTCCTCCCACCCACGTGAACCACTGATACTTTATACATACTTTTTATTTTTATATTTTACGTCTCTGCTGTATCCCTTCACCCAAACTTCTGCTGTTTGTTCCCCTGGGTGGTGGAGTGGGGCTGTATGTCCATCATTGAGATTGGTTTCCCCTTTCTTCTGCTTCTCCCCCCTACCTTCCCTCGTGGTGTTGCTACTCTCAGTATTGGTCCTGAGGGGTTTATCTGTCCTGGATTCTGTGTGTCGGAACTTCTAGTCAATAGCAGTGTGCAAGCTCTGGTCTAGCCAGACAACTCAGACCTTCTTACACAATATCTTCAGAACCTCTATATAGGAAGCTTGATTAACAGTCTGACCTAGTGCAATGACTAAACTCCAAATGCACTATCACCCTCACATCAACAAAACCAAACAAATGAGCATCTTCTTGAAGTTTGAGTTCACTTGACGAGGTGTATTTGAGTGAGGTGATGATGGCGTCTTACACTGACTTGATTTATGTTTGCATTCTGGCTTGTGAGAAGAGCACAAGGTCTTGTCACCAGCAATGACCTTGGGGAAAAAGTGTGGGTGCACTAGCTCAGAGCAAGTTGCCAGATGCCTGCCCAAACAGGAGAATGTATATTTTGAAATGTGTACCCAGTGGAGCTTTGTACCGCTTGGTTTTTTGGCGGGGGTGGGGTGGGGGTGGGGGGAAGGCCGGCTACTCCTTTGTAGGTTAGATAATCTGAGATGTGCTATTTGAAATTTCCTGGGGCCAGTTTTAGACAAAACTAGAAAAGTTAATTTTGCTGTATGGAAAAATCTGACAGTCTGGAAGTATCTAATTTTCCTCACATGCCATCATTCCCCTAGTAGCATTATTCCTAGTTAAAGCTCTCCTCTGTTCCTCCTTAGGGTTTCCCCCACTACCTGATGTTCCTTTTCTCCTACTCATCATCAAGGGACTTGTGTCCAAAGTGAGGACAGCAAATAAGAGACCCTCCTGACTCTCTGTTAAGAAGGGTGCTCTGGTGCATGCGTGTGTTTATGTGTGCACATACAATCGCATTTGAATTTTGTTGGAAGAGGCTTCATAGAGACCGAGAGTGACATGGTTAGAGCTGCTGCACATGTAGAGCACTGTACTCTATGGTGTTCTAATTCAAATGCATGTAAGGTCCAAGAGAGGTAATAGAAGCAAGTGACCAGGGTCAGGGAAGGCAGTAGGAGGAACTGAGGGAGCCTGAATGCCTCACACCCTGCCAGTTTCACTGATTCTTGGATGGGAGAGTACCAACCTAGTGCTGTGAAATCTTCGCAGTTTTCAGAGGCTTGGGGGATTTTAATTTTGTATGTAAAAAATAGACATCTAAATGCTTGTAATTTATTGATTTCGATAAACACACTGAATGCCAGTACTCAAGTCAAACAAACCAAACTGACAGCCATCGAGTCTTTGCCAACTCATAGTGACCCTATTAGACAGGGTAGAACTGCCCCTCAGTTCAGCTCCCAGCCCTGGAGGCCCACCAGTTCCTCGTTATTATCATGAGGAATACTATTTTCACAAGAGCGTTACATACCCCTAGAGACTAAACCATAAAGCCATATAGGCTTTGACCATCAATTCTGATATGCTTTTTCCTCAAACTGATGGGTCATTTGATGGAATCCTTGTATTACTTCCCTAACATAAAAATTAATCAAGCAAAGGAGATTCAGTGCTCAGTACTGCAGCCCCCTATTTAGAGATTAACTCTTAAAAACCACCACCACCACCACCACCACCACAGGCACCTTATCTATGTTGATAAAAACTTGAGTAGGCTGTATAAATATCTCAAGTATTTAGGATAAAATGGATTCTTTTTCTACTGTCACATATTTAGTTTGAGTTATGTGTTTCCATCTGAACACAAATTAAATAGACCTCATTGACATCTTTTCAAAATGCCATAAAAATTAAATGATTACCTTAAAAGATACTCAGTATAATTAGGCATCAGAAAAATGTACATCAACACTAGAGCGAGATAGTGTTTCAACCCATCAAGATGACACTAGCCAAGAATATTAAAAATACCATTGAGTGCTGGAAGAATGAACAGATTTGTGTCAGAAGAACAGTCTGAAAGGTCCTTAGAAGCAAGCACGGGGAGACTTCACATGCTTTGGATATGTTATCAGGAGATGCCAGTCCCTGGAAAAGGCTGAAATGTTAGGTTCAAGTATAACAACAATTTTGAAGATGGTGTAGGACTGCGCAGTGGTTCATTCTGCCTTGAGTTGGAACTGACTCAATAGCACCTAATGCTAAAAGCTAGATGCTTTTGATCCTAAATGAAAAGTGGATGGTCCAGCCTCCATACCAGCTACGTGGACAACTGCCCCTCCCCCCAGAAGAATTTACCTTAGAAGACGGCCCTGAACCTGTAGCTAGGGGAGATGGACATGTCTGATCAGAGCACACAGGGGCAAATGAAGGGGGAGGAAGAGAGTGGAGCACACACTGGTCCACCAGGCTTGGAGGATGATATTGGCACTCTGAACAGCCAATGTACAGAGTGGACCATATGGCTGATCCCACTATGAGACATGCCATCCCTTGCTGGCCCAGGGCCCTATGGGGACAATACCGGAGACTCTGTGTTGGGACTGACCCGGCTGGCCCTCCAACACGGAGGCAAATCACTAAAAGCATGCAGCAGAGCAACCATGGGAGCAGAGCGGGTAGCCCCTGAGGGAGTACAAAGGACAGACTCTGGGGCCAGAGCATGATACGCCATCAGACCTGACTGAAGGACACACCTATAGAAAAAAAAAATCAGACCTTGATCTATTTACAGGTTTTTCTTTCTTAAAAAAATTTTTTTGGCTTTTAATTAATTTACTCTTTTATTGATCATTGGTTTTCTGTTGTTGTTTTTTGTCATCACTGTGTTCTCACCCATCGCCTATCTTGCTATGGTTTGATTTTGGTGCATATTATTATCTCAACAGATCTATCTAGATAAGATAGGCTGGAAAAATAGGCTGGAGGAGAAAACAACAGGACCAATGGTTCCCGGGGACATGGGAGAGAGAGAGGAGGGGGTAAGGAGGTGATGCTGACCAATCCAGCGACAGGGGAGCAACAAGTAATCCAAAATCCGTCGCAAGGAGGGTGTGAGAAGCCTGGTAGGTATTCAGCAAGGGTAATGTAACCAAGAGAAATTACTCAAACCCAAGTGAAAGCTGAGCACGATAGTCGGACAAGAGGAAAGTAAAAGTAAATAGAGGAAAGAACTAGGTGACAAAGGGTATTTCTAGAGGTCTACATACTGGCATGTACATATGTAAATATATTTATACTGGAGGGTTCGTAAATAGATCAACGTGCATATATTTATAGACTTAGTATTAAGGCAGTAGATGGACATTGTCAAGTACTTACTCAATGCAAGAACACGTTATATTAAATTGGCATTCCATGATGAACACCTTTCCAACATGATGGTTGAAGAAAAATGTGTGCACTAGCAAATGTGGTGAAGAAAGATGATGGTGCCTGGCTATTAAAAGTTATAGCATCTGGGATCTTACAGGCTTGAAAATAAAGAAGCGGCCATCTAGCTCAGAAGCAACAAAGCCCACATGGAGGAAGCACACCAGCCTGTGTGACCATGAACTGTTGAAGGGATCAGATATCAAGCATCAAAGAACACAAAAATCATGTCATTGTAAATGAGGGTGAGTGCAGAGTGGAGACTCAAAGCCCATTGGTAGGTAACTGGACACCCCCTTCCTGAAGGGATGTGGGGAGGAGATAAGCCAGTCAGGATGTAGGGTAGCAACAATGAAACATATGTTTCCTCTAGTTCCTAAATGCTTCCTCCCCCCCACTATCATGACCCAATTCTACTTTACAAATCTGGCTAGACAAGGGGATGTACAGAGAGATCGCCTTGGAGATTGGGTGGATGTTCCCACAGTAGCGTGGAGCCCCACAAGTGCTGGTCAGGCGTTTCCCCCAGTCACTTGTAGGACCTCAGGATTTAGGCTGGGGATGCCCCCACTTTTTATAGGGGAGAACAACCTGTGGCCTGGTGTGTGGGAGAGGACCAGCGTGAATTCCCCAGCTGCTTGCCACACCAATAAGTGGGGGGTGGGAGCTCCCTCAGTTGGGCCTTCAGGTTTGCCCTAGGCAGAGGGGAGTGGCCTGGAGACCTCTATTGTCTTGTGATGGGAAAGAGAGTGAAAGGAGAGGAAAAAGAGAGAAAGAGGAAGACACAGACTGGGGCAATAATGCCAACCAGACTGACAACCACTCACCCACACACAACTAAAATGCACAGAGTAAATAAAGGTGACAACAGTAAAAAGAAAGAAAAGAAAACAACTAAAAAGGAGAACCAAATCTGTGGAGGCTGTGGTAGGAAGTAGAGAAGAGCTTGATGGAGCGGAGAAAAGCAGAAAACCTGTAAGAAGAGCCCAATAAAAGGGAAAAGAGAGAAGAGAAAAGGAAGGAGGAGGAGAGAGTATTTTTTAAATGGTTAAAGAAATAACTGACCCTGTGTTATGCTGTGTGTAGCTCTGACTCGTCCTGTGTGCAGTACTGTCTTAGGGGTCAGGCTGCTCACTAGGAGGACAGGGTTGCCCTAGGCTGAGTGTAGGGCTCTGGAAACCAGCAGTGGTATGTGCAAGCAATGAGAGGGAGCAGAGAGAATCGTACAAGCTAAGAGAGAGGTGAAGAAAGCAAAGACAGAAAGAGGAAAGAAAGAAAAAGAGAATAAAGAGAAAGTAGGAAATAAATCCAACTGAGTTCACTAAGGTTGGCTGTGATGGTAAAGAGCAAGGAGAGAGAGAAGGAGGAAATATAGTATAAAGTAGTAGCTGATCCCTGATTGCTTGGATGAGGGGCCAGAGGGGTTTAGACACTGCTCCAACATGGCAGGTCAGTGTGCCCTTTTAATGCCGGGACCCAGTGGTGCTGGGCAGAATTGCCCTAGTTGACGAGATCACCTTAGAGGCATGACGGAGGTTTCTTCAACGGTGCAGCGCACTGTAGGTGTTTGTCCCAGGTGCCTTGTGTGGTGTACAGCACTCCCACAGAGGGCAGGCTGGAGTGCCTCCTGCTATTTGGGTTGATTTGCCCTAAGCGGAGGGAAGTGACCTGGAAGCCTTTAGTGGCATATGAGAGGAGAGAGTGGGAGAGAAGAGGAAAAAGAGGGGAAAAGGGGGAAAAAAGAGGGATAAAGAAGAAAGCGAGTAAATAAAAGCCCAACACCAACCTGAGCACGTTGAAACTGAGTGCGGTGGAAAAGTTAGAAGGGCTAGTGAATAAAGTGAGAATAAGTAGAGCAGTGGGTAAGGAGGTAATGATACTTGATCACCTGTCCTTGAGGCCAGAGGAATTCCAACTCTTCCTCAAGGTCACGGGGTCATGGACTTGTAAGGTCTCTCTCTCTGGCCTAAATTCCAACCCCAGTCCTTGGCTCCCCGCGAGAAAAATTTCATGCGGAAGCCGGGTTCGTGATCCAAGTGAATTTAATGAGAGTTAAAAGAAGCTTCAGGTTTTACAAGGCACCCATAGGATTCCTTTGGCCATGGGGCCTGGCAGAGACTGCCTCAGGTCATGCAAGGATCTCTCTCCTCCCAGGAAGACGACCAGACCACCCCTCTCCCTTCTGGTCCCTGCCTTTTCAAGGGTTCCCGGGGAGGCTGGTGAAGGACCCCAGGTCAATCCCATTGGCTGAACTGCAATCATCTGGCCCAGGTGGGCTGCTCCAGGTGCAACATCCATCGGAGCCCACGGGCAGGAAAATCCAGCTTTCCTATGCTGGCTCTCCTGGGCATGCGTTAATGGACTTTCCCATCCCTGATGTAGGGTTCCACAGATGCTGTGTGAGATTACTTCAAAAGCAAGATCGCGCCCGTGGCCAGGGGTCACTTGGGTGCTGGAGTACTTGCCTGTGCTGCATGTAGCACTGCAGCAGGGGCTGGGAGGGGGCACTGGGGGGCTCCCTCAGCCCCGTCTAGGGCTCCAAGACCGGCAGGGCCTCCCCAGCTATGTGTAGAATCACTGAGAGGGAAGCTTGTTGTCCTATCTAGACTGCTGATGCTTCCTAGATCAGAGGATTTTCTTTTTTATCCCTCTGGCCAGCTAGAATGAAATTGTCTCCCACAGTCTCTGGGCTACAGCTCAGTGCTGTTTAAGGCTGACACTGCTACAGCGGGTCTTTGTTATGGTAAAAGCTGCCAGGCCCTGTGGCTGAGTTCTGGCATTCCTTAGCTAGGTTGCTTCTTATGCTGATTTATGTTAAGGGACTCCCCTATGTGGTGCTTGGAGCTGAGCAACCAGACTTGGGTTTGAGTTTTAAACCAATCATTTATGTTTCACCCTTAAAAAAAATTCTACTTGTGATGTGCTCAGATTTGGTGGCTGTCAAGCTGACCCCCAGAGGGGGAGATCCAGCTTATCAGGGGGGTTGTTTACTAGTCGGCCAATTGGAACTAAATTTGCTCCCTGGACTCCCGACTTTCTGCCTTTTTCTCCCACACCATGATCTTCCTAAGGTAATAATATATTTTTTCTTCTACTCTAAATTATAGCTACCCACCACCAACCCCTGACCGTGAGCTCAAGGCATCCAACCGCATGGAGAGCTCAGTGTGGGGTTCCCCTCGTGTCTGAGATTCTGCCCCCTCTCAGGGCATCCACCTGCAGGGATCCCTGCTCCAGGCAAGGGCATATCTGGCGCCTGCCACTTCGTCAAAATTATAGTGCTTTAAAGCATGCTTGGTTTGCTTTGTGAGTGGAAATCCCACAAAAGAAGGGGTTCAGGAGAAACCCTGTTACCCTAGTTCTAATTTCAGAACTCCACCTCCCCGTTTCCTTCACCTAATTTCCTATTTTTCTGGTCTGGCAGCAGGAGCTCCAGATAGATGGGTCCTATCTGGTCGCCATTTTCTCTGAATCCCTCCATCTATTTTTTTTACACTCTTAAAAAGTACAAAACATTTACTCTACAAGCGCAAACAGATTTTCAAAAGCAGGGAAAAACCTGAACGTTCAGTACATGGTTCAATCGTCTTTTCATCTCTGCGCCCTAACTATGCTGAGCTCCATGGAACTGCATGGAGGGGAGCTATTCTGGCGTCATCGAGCCAAGTGAGTGTTTTGAATTACCTCAAGTGAATATTTGACTGGAAAGCATAGGGTGTAAAAAAACCCTGAAATCAGATGGTGCACATCTATCACAAAGAACAGGGCCTTGTACTTAAACCTTTTTTCTGAAAATAAGCAGCCATCTAAGTGAGATGTCAACTAAGTCCGCCCAGAACAAGCAGCACAGCCAGTGTGATGCCAGGGTGATAAATAATAGAATCTCAATCTGCAGGTATGAACAAGAATCAGAGCTTAAGTTCGGAACACCCAGTTTGCAAAAGGACTCAAATGCACAGGCGGGGTGAATTCCCTCTGACCACAGTCCATGGACATGAACAGATACAGTTAAGTTCAAATGTAACACCTCATCATTTGATCTCTTCAGACTAATTTTAATTTGGTTCCAGTTTTTAGTATTTTTCACTTTCTGTTCGATTGAGGTTTTTCTCTCTTTTGTCATTGTTAGTTTTTCTTTTCTACTTGTTTCTTGATTTTGTTTTGTATTTTTTTTAATACATATGAAATCCAGGAGAGGTAAATCCAGAGAGACACTAACAGAATTAACAATCACCTAGGGACAGGCAGGGAAGATTTGGGGGAGTGAGGGGGGGGGGGCTAACAAAAATGAATATAAAAGAAGGAAATGATGTAAACCTGATTGTGGTGACGATTACACAAATCTTAATATGACTGAAGTATTGAATGATATATGTAAATTATATGAGAATTAAAATAAAACAAAAGCTGAGGTCAGAGATAGGGCAGCAATTTAGCCCTGAATCTCTTGGTGAAGATTAAATGTCATTTTGTGCCAAGAGCCCATTTTTCCACTCATGAAGTTTGGGGAACCGGCCATGCTCCTTCATCACTTTTCTTACCTCAATAAATGGGTACAGTTCACTCTTCTCCCTTTTCTTCTCTGTCACATACTTTGCAGCAGTCAGGGGAACAGAACTTACAGTCCTGAAAGGGATCCATGAGTGTTAGTCCAGGTAGACTAGAGAAACAAATCCACACTCATATGTGTATAGGAAAGACCTTTATATACAAGAACAGTTGTATATTGAGAAAGCATTCCAGCCCAACCAAGATCAAGTCCATAAGTCCAATATTAGCCCATGTCTGATATCAATCTATAATGTTCTCTTCAGACTCATGAAACACCTTCAATGACCCCAAATGCAGGAAGATCACAGGTCAGTAGTTGCAAAGTCTTCTGCATCCAGTGGTGGTAGAAGCATCTCAGCTTTGGCAGGGTCTCCATGTGGCTCCTCCAGTTCCCAGGGCATGGGTTCTATCAGTGTGGTGCCATGTGTCTTGTTAGTAGGACATCTCTCAGGGAATGAGCAGAAAGATTGTCTGCTGCCTCCAAGGAGGAAATACCAGATTTCCCAGAACCCTGACGGGAAGGCCAGGCCCACAAAGAGGCCTCATTGGCCATAACCCAATAGAGAGACTAGAGTCTACCCCTTCACTCTTAATCCTCTCAAGTCCCAAATTGACACCAGATTGTATAACTACAACAGACCACCCCTTGTCCATTTGACATTTTCACAAAATTCTTTAGCCGTATATAATTTCAAAACAATAATAGAATCATATCAGTATCTAACAGTATAATATGAAAATGCATACATTTCACTCCGTGCCACCCTCCTTTAAACATAATATTCTGTAAGTGATGAAACAAAAATATCCTATGCTTAACAATTGCAGGTAAGGTACACCCACATATTAATCCTATAATTCTATGAATATATTCCAGTATCTATGAAATCTTGTAAGCTAGCCACTTCACGCCTTTATCTGGCCCATTTTGGCTATCCAGTTTCTCTACTGCCTACTTCCATCAACCCAGTGCTCTGAGGAGACCATCATATTCTTCAATATAAAGAGTCTTCATGCCAGTTGGAACCTTGTGAAGTCCACATCCACAAGAAAGTCAAAGCAGGACAGATCGTCTATACAGTCTGCAGCAGTATATACCAGTGCACAGGCTCAACATTCTTCTCTTCATCTGGTCGGGTTCGGGTCAAGTCAATGTGGGCTCCCTCTCTTGGCCTCACCTCAGTGTCCATTGGTCGCATTGCCTTTAGGCCTTGGCCCCATCACCAATTCTCCACAACTCTAGTCCCCTCAGAGTAGGTCATGGACTTCAAACCAGTCAACCTGCTCTCATCTTCTTCTCTACTGCCTGTAAACCAGGTCCACGAGTGTCAGTGGTCAGAATGAACCCACTGCTCTATTGCTGCTATTCTGCCACTTTCACTCAACAAGCAGATCCAGGTGGTCACCTAGCAATCATTTCAGGCTTCTACAGGCTCCCTTGAATGTTCAGTACTAGAAAGGAGTTTCTTCAGGCTTTGAGATTTTTTCCAGTTTCTGACAAAAACCACTATTCAAAATTCAAATATTACAAAAGTTCCCTTTTAATGCACATGAAGCTCTTCCTCACAGTGGGAGCAGTGCACAGAAACGGACCTTGATGCTGGGCTGCTCTGTGCGTGCTTTGGTCAGTTGGGAGCTGCTGATTCACAGATTCACTTCACGTGGATGAAGATGCTTGTTTGCTTCCCCGTGAGTTTATCGCGCTTCAACAGAGAAGAACCCTGTTCTTGGGTTTTGCCTCTGCCTTGCTCCTAGCACCGCTGGAAAAAAAGATTACAAATGATTTTTTTGTTGTTGTTTTAAAAAACAGAAAAGAAATGCCGTGTACCTGTTAGGTAAGTAGAGGCAGAACTGAGGGTGGTCGCTGTGCATGCCAAACCTCCTCCCCATCACAGACAGTTGAAAGCTGCTTCAGGCTGGAAAGATGCACACATTTAGGTCCTTGTGACAGGAAGCAGGTCAACCTGGGCGGGCCCCCATCTAGACCAGGTGGGCTTAATTCAGTCAATGGGGTCAAACAGTACCGTCAGCCATGCCTACCAACAGGGTATGGGTGGGGGCCTCAAACCAGCTGTCATGCAACCCAGCGTGCGTGGGCTGTCCAGTCCGCCCCCACCCCCCACGAGCATATTTGCCTCTTCTATCCTTTATAAAGTCACTTGGATCACAAACTAGGTTTCTGCGTCAATTGGTTCTTGTGTGAAGCCAAGGACAGAGGTACATTTCTCCCAGAGAGAGCCCTCACATAACCAAATCAGATTATAGCCTTCAGTGTTAGTGTTCCAACGAATTTTGGGGGAATATCTCAAGTGTTAGTGGTAAGGACACAACTCAATCCATATTATCTCTTTATTTTGCTCAGCCAGATGCTTGCCCTTTGAGCCTGAATTGTTGCAAGGCTTATTACCCCATCAAGTGTTCCCAGAGCAAGCCCTAAATGGGCAGTAGTCACACACAAGGAAGATTTGCAGGGGACACTGTTAAGAATGATTAATGCTTAAGTGTTCCTTGTCTCCCCAAATGTACCATCTGGCAGAAAATTTGTTAGATCTCTCTCCTGGGAGAGATATACCTCAGCTCTTGAATAACTCTCCTGGTCATAGAAGTCAAATTCCAAGCTTTTCATCCAACATTCATAAAGCTAAATAAATGTTACATAAACCTAAGTTCTCTATCTTGGATAAGACAAAGTAAAACCATGACTTGAGAAGGTTTTCATTGAGGACAGAGACAACTTCAGATATTCTAAGCCTATGAAATTGGTCATGATTCAGGCAACTTGCCAAGGAAGCAGGTAATACCTAGGTGGGAGGTGGAATGAATAAGAACTTGCACTAAGATTCCATTCCATCAGGCGCAGCTGGTGACTTTGGAGGCCCAGAGCAGGCAGTGGGAGAGAGAAGACCAGAGCAGGGGAGGGATGTGATGAGCTGGAGGGTAGAGGGAGGGATTATGTGTTGTCCTGCTGTCACCTCCCACCCCACTGTGACCCTTTAGTGATGTGGGCCCAGGTTTGTGATGCAAGTGGGTTTGAAGCCAGAGGGGACTCAGAGTGCTCAGTTGCCTGAGTGCAACCGCTGTATCCAGAAGATGGAGGAGATTCTCTTTCTGCTGGAACAGAAAAGTGCTTCCTGGCTGACCTACCAATACCCCACCTGGTTCACTGTTTTGACCTTGGGCATCCTGTATGGAGTGGGTTGCTTCTTCCTGGTCCTCCCCTTCCTTCCAAATACTCCACCTGTGCGACCACCCAGGAAAAGGATAAAGGTAAGAAATTCTCAACCCAGCCATAGGAGAGATTGATTTTTCCTTGTTTTATAAATTTTTCCTTTCGTAATTAATTTCCTGATAGGGGAAATCTCAAGAAAGAAGAGACCATCAGCCCTGGCTTTGGAATGTTGATGAGGGCTGGTGCGTCCTTACTCACTGTTAGGACTTTGTTCACTGCATTGGTATCATTTTATCCTTGCCGGCTTATGTTGATTTTCATTATTTCTGTTGGCTTTCCCTGTTTGTGAAGCACAGGAGGCGTGGATGCATCATGATCATGGACACAAGGGTTGACAGAGTTGCAGGTGGAGAGATCTCATGGCAGAGGGAGGGATTGTGAGATCAGCAGTGTGGAGAACTCCCCCATCGGGATGCTAGGGAGTGAAGGGGGATTGATTTCAAGACGAAAAAATGAAGGAGGCCAGAGGGGACAGAGAGCTTTAGACCTGACTGTGATTACACAACTCCTTTTGAAGGCAATTTAACCATGGGGGGGGGTGTTGTTCTAAAATGGATATGGTAATCATTGATTGTACCATTGCCCTTGATCTGATTAAACGACTGAACTATTGAGTCGTATGATATGTAAATCATTTGCCAGTAAGATGAGCATTCAAAAATATTTCTCTTTGAAGATCTCAGACCTCCCATCTCTAGTTGTTATAGAGGGCAATAGGTAAAAATCCCCAATATAGTGACGCAGTGGATAAGGACTAGATGACTAGACGTTTCAAAGGGCAGCTCTCATCACTGGGTCCTCAGTCTCTTTCCTTGAGCTCCAGTCTCTGGGCCAAGGCTCCTTTTCTGTCTGGGCTAATTGAGAAAGCATGGCTGACCCCGGGGAGGAAGTGGTCAAGGGCTGGCCCAGAGCTTCAGCCTCCATAATCAAAATCTTTCCCACCAGAACACTGAGTGCTGAGAGTGTGTGCTCTCCGTGAGCAGAGGAAGGCTGACGGAAGAAATGCACTCTAGGTCTCACACAGAAGCTGGTTTCTGGGCTTTAGTCATTCCATGGAGATTGTCATTCTTCTAATCACCAGTAAATGCCTGCAGTTTGTCACAAAGAACAGACGCAGGATTGGATTCCAGCCTGACTTCCTCTCTTGTGCCCCAGCCTCAGGTGGAGACAAGGAGAAGCAGCAGGTCAAGGGACAAAGGTGACGCTCTGAAAGGTAAGGTTCTGCCCATTCAACCAACCTCTGTAAGCTCTCCTGTCCCCTCCTCTGCAGGATGCCAGTGGCAACAGCCCGTCTCTCTCAGGTAATAATCCTGAACAAAAGGATACTGGGGATGGAAACAGAACCCAGATATTTCCCAGATGTACAGGAGGGGCCTAGGATGGGATGAAGGCTGGCCAAGGTAGGACCCAGTAGGGAGCAGTGGGGGTGTCAGGAGCAGATTCTGGTGGATTTGGAGGTGGAACATTGAGGGGTAACAGCGATAAGCTGTGTAACTTTGCCAAGGTTCAGATTGCTCACTGAGACCCCACAGACAATATTGGAAACCGATGCTCCTTGAAATGCCAAAGCACCTCCTGCCCGTGGGAGTAAGCTATCATTTGACCTTGAGCTCTGGAGAGTCCAACGTCCTAAGTGCACAGCCCGTGTGACATTCCTTTCGGTCCTCTGGGAGGGCTGCACCATAACGGTTCTCTTGATTTCCAGTTTTCCGAAGTTTCCTGCAAGAACTACATGGCGCTCAGAACCTGCGTTTGCGTCTTAGGCAGAAGTAAGTAACCTTCCTGCTTCACCGCGGGGTGCATCTTCCAACCAGGGTGCCTGTGTGGCCTCGGGCTGCAGAGCAGCTGGGATGCGCTGGTTTGGGGGACACTTTCAGGGATGGGCAGAGAATGACAGGAGTCCCGGGCAGTGGGGTGGGGCAGGAAGAGCAGGCCATCAAGGCTTGGGGAGGGGCTGAGCTTGCACCGACCCTTGCTAGCCTGCTAGGTCTCTTGCCCCTTCAGTCCTGGCTGTAATCTGGTCCTTCTGTCTCCTGCAGCCACTTGGGAAACCCACTTGACACTGGCAGCTTTGGTCAACAGAAAGCTCAAGCCCTCTCTGGTAGCTGGCGAAATAGAGGTACGGCTGAAGTCCATGTCGGTACGCGCGCCCCACACGGTTCTGCGGCTCATCCATTCCGGACACCTAGGTCTCAGAACTCCACCCTTCCACGGGCCCAGATGTGCATCTCAACTTCTCATGTCTTACCCGCCTTGAGTCAATCACCAGACTGCGCACATTCCCGTGAACCTGACAGTCTTTCACCCACACCACTGGCTCTTCCCTCACCCAGTGCCAAACCCCCGGATTCAAAGGCCTACCTGCAGCCTCCAAGCACTCTCTGGGACTCACCAGCCCCGCCTCCCACAGGGACTCATTCTCAGAATGACTTGTTGGCAAGGCCCAGGCAGAGCCCATCTCCACACAACCGCTGCTCCACACCTGCCATGGCAGCCATCACAAGTCAGGATCCCACAGGCCTCCCTACTGCCTCCCCACCCCAGTGTTGGGCAGCTGCCAAGAACTTACAGCTTCCCTCCTTGGAATACTTTGGGTCTCTGAAAGAGCACTCTACCTGGCACCCCCAAGAAGACACCTTTCGGGAAGGACCCACAAAGAGGCAGGGGGAAGTAGGGAGGCCCACCTTGCTCAACCCCAATGTCCACAAGCTGCTGGAAATAGAAATCACAAAGGCAGAGAAATGGAATATTTGGGAAGAAAAAGGAAAGGGTGTATCAGAATACCATCTGCAGGCCTTAAATATGTTGAAGGCACTCGATGGGGAGCAGATCACTGCACCTCCCCAGCCCTTCTGGAATGCCAGCATCAAAGCAGAGCAGATACCCAGCCCTCAGAAGCATTTTCCACAAAAATTCAGTGAGTTTTTCTGGGGTCTACCTTTTCTGTACAGCGAGTCTCTGGCAGCTGCTCTCAGGGTCTCTGGATCCACCCTAGAGTTTCCCACTGTCTTATTTAATGAAATTCCTAATACCTTACCAGCTCAAATGCAAGCTAAAGAGTACCCACTCTTGTTGCAACGTCACTCCTTGCCCTACACTGAAGGCCGATTCCAACTTTTACTTCCAACTGCATGCCAAGCCCAGGCCCCACTGCCGGCTACAGTCCTGACTCCGCCCGGTCCACAGCCCCGTGGCCCACTCGCAGTACCTTTTCCTCCTCCTCACAAGAGTCCCTGTGATGAATCCTGTCTTACCGTCCACACTAAGTCCCAATCACGCATTCCAAATTAACTTCAACAGCTGGAAAGCCGTTTTTTAAAGAAACAACAGGAAAGTGAGAGTTCTTTACCCTTTATGATGCCACGACCCCAGGAAGCTTTTTGTCTTCGCAACCCCACTCATCCCCAGGACAATCAGAAGGTCCAGACCCCAAAGACAGACCCCAAGCTTCCTGGCTGCTTGAAGCAATCGGAGCTCCACCGCCAAGAGAACTTCCCTCAATTGCAGGGGCCCCTCGGCAATGGGACTCTTGAGTCTCTGACACTAAAGCAGCCTCAGGAAAAATGGCCAGGGGCTTGTCTGGATATGAAGCAGCCCGAATGCTCCTGCTCCACACCTGGAGACAAGCAGGGGAAGAATGTAATGAAGACGGTGTCCCCAGGAAGATGCACACACCCTGGACCGTCGCTTGCGTGCTGCAGAGCCGGTGTCCAGCTGAGGAACAACTCGGTCAATGGACAAGGGAATTACTTGAGGAAAATATCCAAATGTAATCTATCTATCAATGGATCAGGAAACTACTGCCCAAAAGGAACTCCGGGAGCCGACTCAAAGGAGTTAAGTGATTTGAGGATACACAAGGGGATTAACGCAGGAACTTACACCCTAAGGGTTCCAAACAAAATGCTACTGGAAAACACCCTGAATGTCCACATGTGCAGGAAGGTGGAGCAGGTTAGAAAGGATCAGATCCCTGGCATTGTTTGCCGTTCATGTCTTGCGACCACGCATGCTCTGTCTATTTCCCTGACCCACCCACATGTTGTCAATGTGGCCTCCTGGGGAGAGCTGGAAGATCTCCTGAACACAATGCAGAGCCTTTCCTTTCTCAGCCCGGGCACTCAACAGGTGCTGGACTCGCATATCGTAAGGCTCCAAATGAGGCAGAGGTGGTGCATGCCCCTCAAAGTCCTTGAGCCCACAAACCTCTGTAGGACAAGAAAAGACAACGCAATGTCCTTTCCACAGTCCACCTGCTTAGCCACCCCTAAGTCTTCAACTAACCCAGTAACTGAGGCTGTCAAGGTCCTGGGAGAACCCTGTCAGGCAGACTGGGGAGAGAGAGTGACCCCAAAGAAATCAAGCCCTACCCTGGAGAGTCCTTTTGCTGATTGCTCCCCTACAGAGGAGCCTGTTCAGGGAACCCCAGCCTACCCCCCACTTGATAATGACAGTGGATGCTCATTGGCCCTCAGGCAGCCGTTTCCAGCCTTCATGCCCAGTATCCTTGGCAGAACCTTCCAGAATGAAAGTGTCCAGAGAGAGAGCCTAGAGCAAACCTCAAATCCAGTACTGACCAGCAAGGGGTCAAGGAAAGAGGGTGCTAGTTGTGCCCCAGGAGGCCCCAGATTGGAAGTGAACTCTGAATGTCCATCTTCAAGAGCCAAAGAGACAGGGTTGGTGGTGGTCAAGAAGTCCTCTTCAATAGAACTAGACGATAGAGACACTTTCAAAACCAGTGTGCTGGCAAAATCTCAAACCCATCATGTGGACCGGGGGTGCTTCGAGGCTCTAGGATGTAGTAAAAGTTTCCTGCTACCTGGAAAGTGTGCTCCAGTTCCTGAAAAGCCAAGCCTTACAGCACGAGTGTGCAGTGAGATTAAGCTCCAGGTGGAGGTAGAGGCAGAGGGTGGTTCTCCATGCTGTCCTGTTGACGGGCTCCTTCAGGACTGCACCACTGATGTGCTCACTGCCACCAATGTTTTGCCTTCTCAGGTGGTCCATTGCCGCCCCCAGCATTTGTTCACTGGGGATAAGCCAATATGTCAAGGGCCAAGTGGCTTCGTGGTGGCTAGAGCAAGTTACATGGGGCAGCAGAAGCTCAAAAGCCCCAACCTTCAGGACCCCTCGACAAGGAGAAGGAAGGATGCTGTTCCCACTGACAAGAGGGAGACTCATAAATGGCCCAATCCAGAAGAGCATGGAAAAGGATTAGCGGGAAGAGGCATCTCCCAAGTCTGTGGGTTAAGCCAGCCTGTGCAAGACAAGGCATTGGCTGAGTGCCTTGAGATCAAGTCCTCACAGCTCCCACCAGAGAAGGGACAGCTTCCTGCTGAGGGCCACTGCAAAAAATGGAGGAAGCACTTTGTCCAGTGGATTTGCTCCAGCAAAAAATCTACAGGACACGGTGATCCTTTGCAAAAAGGAAAGCCCGTATTACCCTGTGGTCACAGCCTTGGGCCCCTTCAAAGACAACCAGTGTCTCCTAACAAGGTCACGGAGGCTCAGGTGCTCACGACAGATGTTGGCCAAGTCCTAGAGGGGACACCAGGCTGTCATCAGGAGTATCTTGCGTCAACGTTATGTCCATGAAAAGAAACGCAGGCCTCAGTTAATGGATGTTCCTCCAGCTGCAGGGCTCCTCTCTTTGTAGAACACAGGAGAGTGGCAAGTGTGAGACCCTGCCTCCACCAGGCGATACCTGACTGCCAGAGCCTTCCCACCACGAGCACCTGTATCAGGGATGTATTCACAAATTTCTGTCCGTTCAGGGGATTCAGTGTCAGAAGCCACACTCAGCCATTGCCCCCCAGGGTGTTTGTGTGCCCAGTCAGCTTGCAGCAGCAGAGGCGGAGGAGGTGGGCTTACTCCAGTTACCCTTACCACTGCCCACGTCACTGTCTTCGAGAATATGTCTTATCTGGCAAATTAGAAGACGCTTCTTCTGCTCTGATTAGTAGGAAAGTATCCATGCCAGCCACTTTAGCCTGTTCTGCACAGGCTAATGGCTTCTCTCAGCCATGATATTCATTGTTCCATAATAGAGATTTTCCCCCTCCTACATTAAAGTGTGACTTCTGTGCTGCATGGCGGGATCTAGAGGGGGTGTCATGTGTGTTAGTCTGTGTAGACTAGAGAAACAAAATTCATACACTCATATTTTATGAGTTTTATATAAAGGTTAAGTGAACATTGAAAAGCATCCCAACCCAGTTCAATCTAAGACCACCAGTCCAATAGTATCCCATGTGTCTGACACCAATCTACAAAGTCCTCCTCACAATCCAAAAACACACGGGGAGACAATGACTGCAGGAGGAAATTGTAGTCCGTGCGCTGGCAGGTTCTCCATGAGGCTGCTGCAGAAACCAGGGCTGCAACAGGGTAGGTCCATGCGGCTTCTCCTCAGGGATCTCCCAGGAAATGAGTCTTTCCAGCTGATTTAGGGACCTAACAAATGCATATCCACCCTGGTGGCACTATCAGAGAGCAAGAGACCAGAAAGGCTAGGCTCACAGAGCCATTGATCTCCCTGCCCTTCAATTAACCCCACGAGTTCATTGACGAGGTTGGCATAATATACCTTTAACTATGTTAGATACTGCGTCTCCTTCTCTGAGTGCTAGCTTTGACTTCTCAAAGGGCAGGGCTCTGGAGGAGGTTTTCAGCAGTGTTTCCCACCCACTTCCATCCCAAGTTCTTCATTTTGCACCTCTTATGATTTATGGTAACACCCCTACTGTGAAAACCTCAGAAGGTCCCAACACAGTGAAGAATGTTCCCTGGTGCCATTACTTTGTCTTCAACGTTATGTGGCTGCAGTTGATAGGTTTTTTGAGGCGCAATCCAGCCAAGAAATTCCATCGCAGGCTCCAGAAGAGGTTTAGACCAAAGTAGCGTCTCATGGTACCAAGCAGGCATGAGACATGTGGCGGCCTGTCTAAGTCCCACATGTGCATTTGATGAAGGCTGCCAAGTTTGGCATGGAGGTTCCGCCTCAATACACCTGTCACAAAATGTGAAATGACATATTTTGCTACCTTTGCCTCTCTCCCAGCCTAGGGTAGCCTCCAGGATGGAAGTCCCAGGTCTGACACATGTGGGTGGGAACTGCTAGGGAGGCTGCCAGCGGGGGACTCTGCTCACCCACTGCACCAAGGGAAAATCCGGTTCACAGCTCACATGCCTTCCTCTGTATATAAACCCGGAGAAGGAGCAACAGCTTAGGCTGAGTGGTACAGGATGAGCGTCTGTGTAATAACCACTAATGGTTAGGCACCATGGACACAGGGTAGGGAAGGATACAGTGAAGAAGAATATGAAGCGTTGGACGTAGCAAAGGGGGCCAAAGAGCATGAGGATCCCCAGAAATGATGCAAGACACAAGCGGAGCTAACACAGGCTTACAAAGGGGAATCGGCCAGGTGCTTCACCCCAGCTTTAGCTAGCTGCCCCCACAGCAGAACTTTATCTCCTACAGAGAGCACTGGGTTGTATAGCAAAGGCACAGCTTTCAAGCAGGGAAGGTTACTTTCTCAATACTATCTTTAGTGGGGCGACAAACTGTTATTTTACTTGATTTCCATCTCCTGACTGGGGGAAGGATGAGTTGATAGCCAGGGTGGGGTAGAGTGGGGATGAGTCAATAACAGGGTGCCAGGACTCAGGAAACATGACCCCAGGCTGGTGGTCTTCACATGCACACACACGCGTGCGCACACACACACATACATGCTCTAGGAATGTTCTCAGCAAACATGACCCCAGGCTGGTGGTCTTCACATACACACACACACACACGCACACACACGCACACACACACACACGCTCTAGGAATGTTCTCAGGAAACATGATCCCAGGCTGGTGGTTTTCACACACACACTCACGCGCACACTCTAGGAATGTTCTCAGGAAACATGACCCCAGGCTGGTGGTCTTCACACACACGCACACACACACACACACGCGCGTGCACGTGCTCTAGGAATGTTCTCCGGAGAGAGTGGCTTCTAAGGATTGAGTGCTGCAAAGAAAGTCACAACTGGGAGCAGCCTTCCCTTCCCCTAGAGACTCCTGGGAAATCAGGATGTGCATGGAGATTAGACATCACCTGTCTTGATAAGGGAAACCAGTTCAATAGTGGTCAGTGTTTCCTCTGTGCTTCTAACACAGGGTTTTATTTCCTGGGCACCAGATTATAGAAGGAGGCAGGAGGGCCCCCCAAAATATGATTAGTTGATCCGCTAGAGTAAATTCTCATGTGCTTAAAAGAACACCCCTGGTGGGCCAGGGTTTACTGTTTACTGAACTAAACAGTAAAGGATGGCGAGGAAGACATCCACTGAGCCTTGACCTCCATGCCTCAGTCAGGACACCAAGTGTGTGTGTGGGGTGGGTGGGGACTGACACCAATGGTGGAGGAGGGAAGTGGACATAGGCCCCAGAGACTGCTGGTACAGCAGCATGATGTTGTTTCTGGAGTCCTGATTGTGCCAAGGCAGCCTCTGGAGTGACTGTGGCAGTAAAAAATCAGATTCTGGATCTGCAGAGCCTGGATCTGGGGCCTCTTGGGTAGCAGGTAGCTTGGGTGTGTTCCTAGAGAGAGTGAAGAGCTGGACACCGGACTACCCGCTGCTGAACCCTACCGTTCGTGCTAGGTAAGTGCACGGAGATGGAGAGAAGACCCTGAAAGAACAGCAAGGGGTGCATGGACCAAGCCCCTTCCCTTTCCCCTGCCACCAGGTCCTCTTATATGGTGCTGTGAGGTCAAACAAAGGGAAGCCCACTCAGACCTGCAGAGACCTCAGCGAAACAACTGCCCCCCATCCCCCACAATTCAGCAGACATCTCACAAGGACACTCACACATACCCGAGAGAGAAACCTCACACACATACTTCCTTGGAGACTTCCAGAGAGACTCAGAGGCCTCGCACAGAGACTTCATATGAAGTTCTCAGCATCCTTTATGGAGACTTCTCAGAGACCCCACAGGGACCTCACACAAAGCCCTCCCACATAGCTCACTGCCAGCACGGGAGAATTAGCAGCCGCTGTCCACCCCTGAGCTCCTGGAAACTTTCACACATTGTCTGCAGTGCCCCCCATGCTTGTGCATCTTTGTCCTCATAGCCTTGCTTGGGAACAACAGAATCACAAACTGCACGTAGTTGTGTGCAAATTTTTTCCACTGAAACGTTTTCACTAGCCTGAACTCTGAAGTGTAGTTTACAATTGAAATACAAGTAAAACTGCCAACACCAAATGAGAGTGTGATTTTAGATGGTGTGCAGTCAAATGTCGTACGCCACACTTTTACTTTTGCTTCGGACAAATTCTCTAATTGGTGGGGAAGTGACTGACTACTTTGGAAGCAACAGAACAGTCCATCAAATGGGCTTCAGGACTCAAATATATAAATAGACATCTGATCTGAACTCAAACTCATTCCCCAAGGGGCTCATGAAACTAATTTTTTTGGAAGAGTGAAGGAACCCACATGAAAATAACAAAATTTACATCACATTGTGTCTGTCTGGCTTAATTTCTCAATGAAACAGCTGTCATATCTGAAGATATTCAGGGCAACATTCCTTTTACAGCTCTGTCCACATTATAATTAATATGATTTTTCTGTGAAATGTAATATTTCTAAGTTATGCAAAGTCCTAATGTTTATCTACCACAACAAACTGATAATATTTCAAAGGATTAAGAAATAGATGAAGAAATAATAATTAATGAAATACACATTTTCAGGTAGTACCATTTACAATAGCCAAGCGTAAATGAAAATATCTATATCTATACTTGAATAAAAAAACAACAGATTTATATGAGGAAAACTACAGAAATTACAAGAAATCAAGAGTGACCTCAGCAAATGGGATAATATCCCATGCTCCTTGACCAGACGACTCAATGTAGTACAGTTATCAGTTCTACTCAAGGCACTAGACAAGTTTAATTCACTCCTGATAAAATTACCCTCATCTTTCTTCAAAGAATTGCAAAAACACTGATTACTAACTTCATATGGTAAGGGCATAGGTCAGGGGTTGAACCTACAAACTTCTCCTTGGTAGAAAGATAAAACTGTTCTCATAAAAGACTTGTAGGCTGGCTTTGAGTTGGAATTTTGGGGTCATTTAGGATTTTTTTGTGGCATGTGATTTTTAGGGCTTTAAGGTCATTTGGGGTCATTTAATTTTTTTGCGCATTAGGGTGGTTTGGGCTTTAAGGGTGTTTTATAAGGTTTAAGGGAGTTTTTAAGGGATTTAGGGGTGATTTTTTTTGGAGTGTATAGGTATTTTTTAGCAGGTAGGGGTGTTTTTAGTGATCTTACAGGGTTTCTTAGAGATTTTAGGGTATTTTAAAATATGTGTTTTTCCCCAGCATTTTATGTTTTGTTGGGGCTTTCATGTTGTCTTCAGGGCATTTATGTGGTTTTGGAAGTTCATGGTTTGGGAATCTTCTAGGGATATGATTTGGAAGTTCCACACGTTTTGGGAGGCATTTAGTGTGTTATTTGTGGCTTCAGAGTGTTATTTGAATTTTAGGGAATATTATGGCTTTTCAGACATTTTAAGGCTTTTAGGGTGATTTTAGTGTTTAAGGGTGTTTATTAGGCTTATATGTGTTTTTATGGCTTTTAGTGTTTTGTCAAAATTTTAGGGTGCTTCTTAAGGCCTTAGAGTGTTTGGGGGGATTAGGTTTTGGTTTTCAGGGCTTTAGGGTTTTGTTGGATTATTTTTTGCTTTCATGGTGAATTCATGTCTATTAGGTTGTTGGACTTTTACAGGGTTTTATAGTGCTTCGGGTTGCTTTGTAGGGATGTTCTTGGGGTTTTAAAAGACTTTTAGCGTGTTTTTAGGGCTTCACGTGTTCTTTATTTTGCGTTTTAAGGCATTTGCATAATATTAGGGCATTTATTATGTTTTTGGGAGGTAAGGAGTTTTTTTTAAGACTTATGGTGCATTAGGGTGTTTTAGAAAGGCTTTTACCATGTATTTAATGGTCTTAAGATGTTTTAGAGAGTCTTTAGGGGTGGTCTTAGCATTTTAGAAATATTTTAGACGTTTTAGGGTTTTTAAGGCATTTATAGTGTTTTTACGACTTTTAAGGTGTTTTTAGAACACGCCTGACAGGTACACACTATTTCAATCAGGCTCTGGTTAGTGCCTCTCAATCAATTGGTGACATGGGAGTCTGGATAATGGATTACCTTTACTATGCAGATGAGAAAACTCACTCAAAAAGACACAGGTGTTGACCCACAGGCACACAACTGGTTAACAACAAAGACATATTCACAACCAGTGTTGGGAGCCAGAGCCCTAAGCCCCACATACCTGTCCCCAGCCGAACAGTCAATCTATCCTGAACCATCAAATGATCTGAGCAGATCCTCCCACCCAACTCCCCTTCCCATGCCAAATATTTTATTTCAGAAGGTGGCAGTGAATCTGCAGCTCTGAGAGAGGGACATATCTGATCGGAGCACATGGAGCAGATGAAGGGGGAGGAGGGGAGTGTGGAGCACATCCTGGCACACCAGGACTTGAGGATGATGTTCCCACTCAGAGAATCCAGTCCACATAGAAGACCACATGGCCAGCCCCACGATGAGACAAGACACCCCTCAAAGACCCATAGCCTTAGAGGGGACAACACTGAAGACACAGTGTGGGAAATGCGCCCGAACTAATCCTGCCACACCAAGGCATAACACTAAGGGGGTACAGCAGAAGAGCAAGAAAACGAAGCAACAAGGTCCCCAGGGAATGCCAAAGGATGACTTTGGGGCCAGTACTTGGTACACCACCAGACTGGACTGGAAAACACTCTTAAAGGCCAACAAACTTGGACTATCTAGGTTAACGAACGGTCACTTGGACTATGTAGGTAACCTAACGGGCACTTGGACTGTCTAGGTTACCTAGCGGGCACTTTGACTATCTAGGTTAACTAGCAGACCTTGGACTATGTAGGTTAACTAGCGGGCCCTTGGACTATGTAGGCTAACTAACGGGCTCTTGGACTATCTAGGTTTCCTAGCAGGCACTTGGACTATGTACATACCATAGCGCGCACTTGGACTATCTAGGTTACCTAGCGGGCACTTGGACTATCTATGTTAACTAGCGGGCACTTGGAATATGTAGGTTAACTAGCGGACACTTGCACTATGTAGGTTACCTAGCAGGCACTTGGACTATCTAGGTTAACTAGCGGGCACTTGGACTATCTAGGTTAACTAGCGTGCACTTGGACTATGTAGGTTCCCTAGTGGGCACTTTGACTCTGTATGTTCCCTACGGACACTTGAACTAGGTAAGTTAACTACCGGGCCCTTGGACTATCTAGGTTACCTAGCGGGCACTTGGACTATGTAGGTTAACTACCGGGCACTTGCACTATCTAGGTTTCCGAACGGGCATTTGGACTATGTAGGTAACCTAGCGGGCACTTGGAGAGTCTAGGTTACCTAGCGGCACTTGGACTTCTAGGTTAACGAACGGGCACTTGGACTATGTATGTTGCATAGCAGGCAATTGGACTCTCTAGGTTAGGTAACGGGCACTTGAACTATCTAGGTTTCTTAGCGGGCACTTGGACGATCTAGGTTAACTAGAGGTCACTTGGACTATCTAGGTTAACTAGCGTGCACTTGGACTATCTAGGTTTCTTAGCGGGTACTTGGACTATGTAGGTTAACTA
The DNA here is from genome assembly GCF_050624435.1 of Tenrec ecaudatus. Lineage (NCBI taxonomy): Eukaryota > Metazoa > Chordata > Mammalia > Afrosoricida > Tenrecidae > Tenrec > Tenrec ecaudatus. Next base: position 277,233,206 of record NC_134530.1, on the reverse strand, counting down.
GCGGGCCCTTGGACTATGTAGATTCCCTAGCGGGCATTTGGACTATATAGATAACCTAGCGGGCATTTTGACTTTGTAGGTTACCTAGCGGCACATGGACTATCTAGGTTACCTAGCTGGCACGTGAACTATCTACGTTATAGCGGGTTCTTGGAGTATGTAGGTTACCTAGCTGGCTGTTGGACTATCTAGGTTACCTAGCGGGCACTTGGACTATCTAGGTTAACTAACGGGCACTTGGACTGTGTAGGTCCCCTAGCGGGCCCTTGGACTATGTAAGTTCCCTACCGGGCACTTGGACTATGTAGGTTCCCTAGCGGGTATTTGGACTATATAGGTTACCTAGCGGGAACTTGGACTATCTAGGTTACATAGCGGGCACTTGGACTATCTAGGTTAACGAACGGGCACTTAGACTATGTAGGTAACCTAGCGGGCACTTGGACAGTCTAGGTTACCTAGCTGGCACTTAGATTATGTAGGTCAACTAGCAGGCCCTTGGACTATCAAGGTTAGCTAACGGGCACTTAGATTATGTAGGTTACCTAGCGGGCACTTGGACTATATAGGTTACCTAGCGGGCACTTTGACTATGTAGCTTACCTAGTGGGCACTTGGACTATCTAGGTTAACGAACGGACACTTGGAATATGCAGGTAACCTAGCGGGCACTTGGACGGTCTAGGTTTCCTAGCGGGCACTTGGACTTCTAGGTTAACGAACGGGCTCTTGGACTATGTAGGTTGCCTAGCGGGCACTTGGACTATCTAGGTTAGGTAACGGGCACTTGGACTATCTAGGTTACCTAGTGGGAACTTGTACAATGTAAGTTACCTAGCGGGCACTTGGATTATCTAGGTTACCTAACGGGCACTTTGACTATCTAGGTTACATAGCGGGCACTTGGACTATGTAGGTTAACTAGTGAGCACTTGGACTCTAAGTTACCTAGCGGGCACTTGGACTATCTAGGTTACCTAGCGGGCCCTTGGACTATGTAGGTTTCCTAGCGGGCACTTGGACTATCTAGGTTAACGAACGGGCACTTGGACTATGTAGGTAACCTAGCGGGCACTTGGACAGTCTAGGTTACCTAGAGGGCACTTGGACTATCTAGGTTAACGAACGGGCACGTGGACTATGTAGGTTACCTAGCGGGCACTTGGACTATGTAGGATCCCTATCGGACATTTGGACTACTTAGGTTAACTAGCGGGCACTTGGACTATCTAGGTTACCTAGCTGGCACTTGAACTATCTACGTTGCCTAGCGGGTTCTTGGAGTATGTAGGTTACCTAGCGGGCTGTTGGATTATCTAGGTTACCTAGCGGGCAAGTGGACTATGTAGGCTCCCTAGCGGGCCCTTGGACTATGTAAATTCCCTAGCGGGCACATGGACTATGTGGGTTTCCTGGCGGGCATTTGGACTATCTAGGTTACCTAACTGGCACTTGGACTATGTAGGTTCCCTAGCGGGCACTTGGAGAATGTAGGTTAACTAGGGGCACTAGGACTATGTAGGTTACCTAGCGGGCCCTTGGACTATCTAGGTTACCTAGCGGGCATTTGGATTATGTAGGCTCCCTAGCGGGAATTTGGACTATATAGATTACCTAGCGGGCAATTAGACTTTGTAGGTTATCTAGCGGGCACTTTGACTATCTAGGTTACCTAGCTAGCACTTGAACTATCTACGTTACCTAGTGGTTACTTGGAGTATGTTGGTTACCTACCGGGCTGTTGGACTATCTAGGTTACCTAGCCGGCACTTGGGCTATCTAGGTTAACTAACGGGCACTTGGACTATGTAGGTTCCCTAGCGGGCCCTTGGACTATGTAAGTTCCCTAGTGGGCACTTGGACTATGTGGGTTCCCTAGCGGGCATTAGGACTATCTGGGTTACCTAACGGGCACTTGGACTATGTAGGTTAACTAGCGGGCTTTGGACTATGTAGGTTACCTAGCGGACACTTGGACTATGTAGGTTCCCTATCGTTCACTTGGAGAATGTAGGTTAACTAAGGGGCACTAGGACAATGTAGGTTACCTAGCGGGCCTTGGGACTATCTAGGTTACCTAGGGGGAACTTGGACTATGTAGGTTTACTATTGGGCACTTGGACTATCTAGGTTACCTAGCAGGCACTTGGACTATGTAGGTTAACTAGCGGGCACTTGGACTATCTAGGTTACCTAGCAGGCACTTGGACTATGTACGTTTCCTAGCGGGTACTTGGACTATCTATGTTAACTAGCGGGCACTTGGACTATGTAGATTCCCTATCGGGCACTTGGACTATGTAGGTAACCTAGTGGTCACTTGAACTGTCTAGGTTACCTAGCGGGCATTTGGACTATGTAGGTTAACTAGCGAGCTCTTGGACCATCTAGGTTAACTAGCGGGCCCTTGGACTATTAGGGTCCCTAGCGGGCATTTGGACTATATAGGTTACCTAGCGGGCCCTTGGACTATTAGGGTCCCTAGCGGGCATTTGGACTATATAGGTTACCTAGCGGGCACTTGGACTATGTAGGTTAACTAGCGGACACTTTGACTATCTAGGTTAGCTAACGGGCAATTGGACTATCTAGGTTACCTAGCGGGCACTTGGACTATGTAGGTTCCCTAGCGGGCACTTGGACTATTTAGGTTACCTAGCAGGCACTTTGACTATCTAGGTTAACTAACGGGCACTTGGACTATGGAAAGAAGTGCCTAATGGTCACCAGGACCCATGGTTAATCCAGGCGTGGTCATCTGATTCCAATCGATCAGACCTAGCTATAAATCACTTATATGTCTGGGTAATTAAAAGCAAATAAAATTTTCAAAAAAAATAACGTTGCATGGGATAGAAAGAGAATACATAACAACATCAGACATAAATATGCCTCAAGACAAACTCATTGTGCACATCCAGAATACATAATGGCTCTTGCTAAGATGCATTTCCCACTAGACCCTACCCCAAGCCAGTAAAAGCCAGAAACTCTACAGTAAACTGTGGATTGTACTACTCTGAAATGGGAGCTGTGTCTCTAGACCTAATTTGGGGCTGTTCGTGCTGAGGACTCACCAATACCTGCTGCAGTGACAACAGTCCAGGTGAGAATAAGGAAATCTGGATGACAGCCAGGATATAGGAGCACTGAGACCTCAAATTGCTTCTAGGCGAGCATGGCCTAATGGGCTTCCATTTATGCACCTCTGGCAGGAGGAGTTTGTTCTGGAAAGTAATGGTTTCTAAGGAAGTATTTCTTAAACTTTCACATGCATGCACTTACCCAGGTTCCTGGAAATCGGGCTGGGGGGCAGATTCTGATTTTGTGGGTTCAGGGTGGGGGGTCTAGGATCCAGCAGTTCTAGAGGCCCTGGTACTCTTGGGCTGTTAACCACAAGGACAGTAGTCCTAAACCACCAGCCACTCCTTGGGAGAAATATGAGGCTGTAGACTCCGGGCAAGAGTGACAGTCTGGGAAACCCACAAGGGCAGTTCTATGAGTCAGCATCAACTCGATGGCATTAGGGTCACTATGAGTCAGCATCAACTCGATGGCATTAGCATGGGAGAAGCTAATGCTGATGTTGCTGGTTCCTTGACCTATCATACTTTGAGTGGCAACGTCCCAAGGGCCTTCCCGGATGTGATGGCCAAAAGCAGTAGTGTTCACCCTTGGTCATACTTTGGAATCCCTTAGGAGCTTTCAAGCCTCCCATTGGCCTGGCGCCATCCCAGACCAATGAAGCAAGACTTAGTGGAAGCAGGATTCAGGTCACGGTCAGTGAGAAAGCCCCCTTGGCAATGCCAACGTACAGCCAGTGCAGAGTCGAACTGGTCGACGACTCCACATGACTCCATATACTTTGGTGAAGCCAGCTGTTTGGGCAAGGTTTTCAGAGTTACCACCCATGTAGACTTGTTGGTGATAGTGCATTAAATAGAGCACATGCAGTGCATTGCATGAGTGTCCTATGTCATGCAACCACATCAGGGGTATGTTGAGCCAATTTCTCTGGGAGACCAAGGGTGTTGGCTCCATCCTGAACGTTGGCAGGGTAATGGACTGACACAGAGGAAACTCATTCTCTTTGTGGTGGTGCACTAATGGGTTCTTCACAGAAGGCCAAGTCCATGGCTGCAGATGCTCACGGGGCTGAGGGAGCAGGTCAAATCCTAAGTCCGAGGTGGGTGTTTGCATATTTACATGCCCTCACTGCCATCAAGTCCATTCCAACTCACAGGCCCATGGGACTGAGTAAAATGGCCCCCGTGGGTTTCTGAGACTGTGATTCTTTAGAGGAGTAGAAAATCTCCTCTTTCTCCAGAGGAGCGGTTGGTCATTCAAACTGCTGACCTTGAGATTAACAGTCCAACTCCTGACCACTCTTGCCGTCAGAATTCTATTTATTTACACAAGTATATATATATCCTTTCCCAAAAGAACTCCACATTTTCAAATCATTCTTGACACTCATGGCCTTTTTTCCTTTATAGCCATGCCTTTGGTTGAAACACAGATATAAGAGAAATATTTATCTACTTATAGGGGTACAAAAGTAGCTTTGGTGGCATAGTGTTTGCATGTTGGGCTGCTAACACCAAAGTCAGCACTTTGAAACCACCAGCCACTCCGTGGGAAGAAGAGTCTGTCTACTCCTATAAAGAGTTACAGTCTCAGAAACTCACAGGGACAGATCTACTCTGCCTCATAGGGTCACTATGAGTCAGCATCACCTCCCTGGCAGTGAGGTAGATTTTGGTTTCATAGAGATACAAGTCAGTCCTGAGCTGCTAAAGACAAGGTTGGCAGTTTGAACCCACCAGCTGCAGAGAAAGAGGAGGCTTTCTATTCCCATAAGGAGCTACAGTTTCAGAAATACCCACAGGGGAAATTTTAACCTCTCCTGTAGGATCAATATGAGTCAGAATCGACTTATCGGTGGTGAGCAAGTGGAGGGGACCCTAAACAGGTTCCGGTGGACCTTAAGAGTTCTACTAATTGTGCATGCTCTGTAAAATGTAAACCAAGATTTTACTTTTGCAAACATTATTTTTTCTAAACACGTCTAACTGTGAAACTATACTCGCATGCGGGTCTTTGAACCTGGTCAGTGGTCTGGGGAAGTGAAGGGGCCTGACATCCTTTGTTGTTGTTAGTGCTGTCCAGTCATTCTGACATCACAGGGACCTTCTTTGCTACACAAGGCAGCACTGCCCGGTCCTTTGCCAGCCTCAGGGGTAGTATGTTGGAGCCCATGGTTTCAGCTACCATGTCCTCCAGTTCACCAAGGAGTTTCCTCTTTGTGCTGCTTACTAAACCCGTTTCTAAGGAGTCCATTCCAACTCACGGTGACGCCGTGTGGGTCAGCACCACGGGACCCCACATAATGCCTTATACCATATATATATATATATATATATATATATATATATATATATATATATATATATATATATATATATATATATATATATATATATATTGCATAATGCCTTATACCTGGTCCCTTTGGCACCTTGTGATCGCACAGGCTGGTGTGCTTATTCCATGTGGGCTTTTTTGCTTCTGAGCCAGATGGCCGTTTGCTCACCTTCAAGCCTTTAAGACCGCAGACACTATCTCTTTTGATAGCCTCTGGCCTTTACTTCGGGGTCTTCGGTCCCTGCAGAGTGGACACATGCCTGCTGTGCGGGTATGGGACGTGTCGGAGCGCAGCCTGGTGGCGGAGCTTCAGGAGCATAAGTATGGCATGGCATGTGTGGCCTTCTCATCCAGTGCCAAGTACATTGTCTCAGTGGGCTACCAGCATGACATGATCGTCAATGTCTGGGCCTGGAAGGTGAGTGGGCTGCTGGCCTCAGGACAGGCGGGGCCGGGAGGGGAGCCAAGAAACTGCTGACCGGTGGCCTTTACTTCCGCCTGCTGGCCTCAGTCCCTTTCTAGAGAACTCTGAGCAGAAAGGAGCAACTGGGTATCTAGGATGCTGAAGAAGGGGCAGAAGGAGAGGTCAAGTTCACAGCTTGTCTAACCTTCAGTGTGTAAGTTTCTTTTCCCTCAGCTCCTAGAAGCAGAGCCTTGATTTCCCTTGACTTTCTCTCCAGAAAAACATTGTAGTGGCTTCCAACAAGGTGTCCAGTCAGGTGACAGCAGTATCCTTCTCTGAGGACTGCAGCTACTTTGTCACTGCAGGCAACCGGCACATCAAGTTCTGGTACCTCGATGACAGCAAGACCTCAAAGGTGAGGCAGCAAGTAGCCACTAGGGTGGGGTCTGCCCAGATATGTTCCACCTGCGCCCCCTTCTGCATGCTCAAAAGCCCCTTGGAAGTCTCAGCTGGGCCAGGTGCTATGTCAATATGCAAGGGAAGCCTTCTCCCTCCCTCCCCAGGGCCTGCTTTCCAGGGGGTAGCCTGCAGGGTGTGTGGGTGGCACCTGTGGTGGGTCTCCACAGGTGAATGCCACTGTACCCCTGCTGGGCCGCTCCGGGCTGCTGGGGGAACCTGCGGAACAACCTGTTCACTGATGTAGCCTGTGGCCACGGGAAGAAGAGTGACAGCACCTTCTGTATCACATCCTCAGGGCCGCTGTGCGAGTTCAGTGACCCGGAGACTGTTGGACAAGTGGGTGGAGCTGAGTGTAAGTGAATGCTTTGTCGGCACCCTCCCGTCTGTCACCTCCGGGCTCCAGGGCACCTGAGTCTGCATGCACGCTGGGGGAGGCCCCAGGCGGAGGAAGGTGTTTGGGAACCTCTCTGCTTGCTCGCCCTCTCTGTCTCTGCCTCTTCCTCTGCTTTCCTCTTCTGCTCAGCACACAGACAGCATCACAGTAAGTGTGCTGGCCCTGTCCGCTGCCTCTGCTGCCTTTCTCTGGGCCGGCCTTTCTGGGTGTGTCTTTGCCCAAACCTCAGGTGCCTTATAAGGCTTGCTGACTCCTTCCCCCTAATTGCACGGGGCTGTGGGCCCTCTGGCCAGCTGCTGTTAGAGGGAGGGGCATTGAGGGGCTCTGCCCAGGGCAGCTGGCCTGCCTTGCGCTTGTCCTTGCCTCTTGGCTCATGGCTGTTGAGGTGTCCGGTGAAGGAGTGGACAGGCGCCCTTACTGACTGTGGCTTCTGTACTCACAGACCACAGTGGCCCACTGCATCTCGGTGAGCCAGGACTACATCTTCTGCGGCTGTGCTGACAGCACCTTGTGCCTTTTCAACCCCTTCAACCTGCACTTCCTCAGCACGCTGCCCCGGCCCCATGCCCTGGGCACAGACATTGCCAGCATCACAGAGGCCAGTTGAGCGGTGTGGGTGGGCCCCTGAGTCCTGTCAGAGCCCCACTCTGTGCCAGGCCGTCCCTGGCATGCTGCAAGGAGAGGAGGGCACACATAGACCTCTGGGAAGACCCTTGCAGTCAAGCACAGGTGGGTCTTTTAGCATTTGTTGCTCACTGTGGGCAACCGTGGTAATCTGAGTCTGCAGTGTGGTAATGCATTGTCCTGTAAACACCACAGCTAGGACAGACGGGCAGTTCCTTAGGGTTTCTGAGAGAGGCTGGAAACCTGACGGAGCAGGCCTTTCTCCCTCAGGGTGGTCCTGGGTAGCAGCTAAGGTAGGAGGGTCTTATTGTAGCCTCGGGCCTTGGGTTGGGTGATTGCAGGAAGTGAAGTTTTGCTCTGGTTTCAGTGCTGTCAGGAAGCGGGGCAGTTCTGCAGTTGGGTATATTAATTTCTCATTCAGGGAAGGAGTGGGCTAAATCTGCAAATGGCAGGAAATGATATATGACCATGACTGGTTTGCACAGTGCCCTTCCTTTTCCTCTGACGTGAGTCTAGAAGGGCCTGACATCTGCTTGGCTGCATCACGGCCACACACTGTCCCCGCCTGATGTTGGGGGCTATGAAATAGCTTGTGTTCTTTTGCAGAGCCCCATGGCAAGGAATGCCAGGCCAGCCACTGCGTTCTTTCTCCAGTGACTGCTGGCCAACCTGCTGCTCCTCCCTTTAGTGCCCCTTTTCATTAGCGCTAACTCACCAGTTTGCCCTGTCTGCCCTGGACACCCTGACCCCCTCTTTCCTCAGTCGCCTTTTCGCTGGAGTGGCCAATGCGAAGTATCGGGACACCATCACCTTGACCTTTGATCCTGCAAATCAGTGGCTGTCTTGTGTGTACAATGACCATAGTACTTATGTCTGGGATGTGAAGGACCCCAAGAAAGTGGGCAAGGTGTATTCAGCTCTCTATCATTCCTCCTGCGTCTGGAGTGTAGAGGTACGTGGGCCAGGTCTGCTGAGACTGACCGTGTTTCCTGGCCTACCATTAGGAGCTGGGGTTCCTCAAGTGTGGAATTTGTTTCCTCCAGCACCCTTGCTCCCCAAGCTGTGCCCCTGGGTCCCTTCGTATCTGTTAATTGGCTCTGAGGATGGGAGGGGATTTTAGTGCTGACTCATCTCAGACGTTTTTCAGTATGCCCCTGTGCAGTCTTAGCTTGGCCTCTTTGGACATGTTCCTGAACTTGACCAAACCTTAGTTTCTGCAATTGTGAAATGACATACCTGATGCATTTGATTTTTACGAACAGGAGACAATGTAAGTGGGAGATTTAGAATGCCTAGTACTTACTAGGTGCTTGGTTAATGTATATTCCTTTACTTGTTAAAGACAAGAGCTAATCATTATGACTTGCTTGCTATGGGACAAGCCGTTGCCTCCAGGGGACAGGATGGGGGAACTTTAGGCCCCCAAGGACAGAGGTTCAGGAGGGTTTAGCTGAAAAGGGGTGGGGACAAAATTTATTATCTCCAAGGGAAAGATACTAACTTGACAATGAAGAAACGGCAAAACCCACCCTTAGCCAAGTCATTAAGGTTAACATCCCGTGGCAGCAGCATGAATCTGGTGAGAGGGTACACTGAGAGGTTTCAAAATGTTCCCAGAAAATGTTATGACTCTTAAGAACTCCCAATAAAATGTTGAACAACAACAACCAACGTTGATGGAAAGTTTCTTTTAGTTCTGTTTTTCCATGCAGCCTCCTCCTAGCATTGTGTCTGGTATTCTTGACCCAAATGTATAAGGAACTTAGGATAGTCATGAGGAAACATCAGGCAACCTTCATTTGAGGTACACCTGCCAGAGTAACTTATCACACTCTCCCAGGTGTCAGGGTAGGAAAGACAAGCAAAGACTGAAAGCCGTTCTAGACTGGGACAGATGACACCCATGTGCCGTGGGGGCTCCTGGGATCCTGGAGCAGAAGAAGTACATTCGTGGGATAAACAAACAAACTCATTGGCATTGGGTTGATTCCAACTCAGAGCAACCCCCGCTGGTGACATTTAAATAAAGTCTAATAATGTTGTTCCAGTGTGACCTCCGTGGTCCTTATCACTGTGTACTGTAGTGCATAAAACATTAATACGAAGGGAGACCAGGTGAGAGAGTTGAATGTGACATATCTTGACTCATTTTTCTAAAGGTTCAACCCAAAAGGTAAAGTAAAACAGCTCTTGATGGAGAGGAAAAGGTGGAAGGGGGTGGGTGATGATTCTTTCCCCCCGCTGCCTGGCACTGAACGGGCTCTCCTCTCTTCTCATTTTGCAGGGTCTACGAATTGCAGTTCCTGAGTGAAATGCTGAAGGTGGAGGCCCATGAGTCAGAGATTCTGTGCCTGGAGTACTCGAAGCCAGACACAGGTACCTGGCCCTGGCCTGGAATGGCCTTGAGTGAGCCCCTCCAGTCTGGCCAGAGCCACTGATACTTGTCCTGCCTCTTGACTATGGGGCTGATCGTTCTTTTGGCTACCAAAAGAGTTAGTGATCCTTCTTGATGTCTCTGAAGGCTTCTTGTTGTTTCTGAAGGCTTTGGGGAGGACTGCATCTCAACTCTGCCCGACTCCATGGCTCATGTGGCTTAAGGATGTGGGGCTCAGTTTCTCTGGGTGCTCTTTGCTGGGCACTCATGTTGGGCTGCGATCCACAAGCTCAGCAGTTTGAAACTACCAGCCGCTCTGCAGGAGAAAGGTGGGCCTTTCTACTCCTGTAAACAGTTACAGTCTCAGAAGCCCATAGGGGGTATTCACTATGAGTCAGCATTAACTTGATAGCAGCAGATTTGATTTTTGTAAAGTCTTTTTAAAGCCAACCAAAAGCTGAATCAGTGAAGAAGATCTGCTTTAGACATTGTGCTCTTTTAAAGAATAATCTGTCTGTGATCAGATTGACACAGGAACTTGGAAGGTTAGGTGAAAAGTTTAAGGGGCAGTGAGCTTATGTGTGTGATGGAAATTTGGAATTGGAAAAGGACAGTGAGAATGGCTACATAATTTCAGAAATATAATGAATGTTAGCAAATTGTACATGTAGAAATGATCGAATTGGTATATATTTTTGTGTGCATTGTTTTAGATCAGGGAGAAGACTCGAAGTTCAAATATAATTTACAGAGACCCCCTTGTTAAATCTTGAATGGGACAAAGTCCAGAAAAAACAAATCATCTGGTTGAGGGAGACCGTAAGCATGAGGCCATAATGGGGACTGAAGGATTCACAACAGCTCGGTCACATGGAAAACAAAGGAAGCCCCTTTAAAAGTCAAGTTCCCAGCAGATCAGACCATCACAGTTGGAAATGTGACTACAGAAATGGGAAAGGGACCATGATTGGAGTAAATACATTATTGCAGATTAGAAAAGTTTACAGGACTGGTTCAGGGCCCTCCAACCATCTTGGTCAGGGCATGAACGTGCAACCTCAGTACCCCAATTCCCATCAAGGGCATACTCAGGCAAGTTCTTGAGGGCTAGACTACTCCTCACCAGGCTGGCCAGAGGAGTGGGTGGAAGCAAACAAACTCTGCCTGAGGGCAAAGCATTTTACGTTGCTAGTTCAGAGTCATGGAGCTCTAGTGCCATAGAAGGTTATGGGTTGGGCGGTTAACCACAAGGTTTCACTCTTCAAAACCACCAGCCAGCTCCAGGGAAGAAAGATGAGGCTTTCTACTCCAATAAAAATATATAGTCTGGAGATTAAAAGCCCCAATGTAAGTTAACTGGGTTGATTCCTACTAGAGGGATAATGTGTGTGGGCCAGATGCTTGCAAGGTCCCTCAAGGCAATGCTGCCAGACTGCAGTCTCTGCTCCCTGCTGGTGGAGACAATGGATTGCTTTTCTCTAAAACTTGGAACCATTAGCTTGGTTCCAGTAGGTGGAGTTCACACCCTACTGATAATGGTTCATATGGAGATCCAGAAAACAGGTCAAAGTTAAGCTGCCATTCTAAATGTAGGATCCGCCCATTTTGTCACCTGTATACCCCCAATCCCTCCTCTTCCTATTGCATGTATGCCCCTAGACCACCCCTTCTCACTGCTGTATAACATAGTCCAAGTCCTTCCTGTGATGTATGTCTTTACCCTCCCGTTTCCAATTCCCCTTGTCCTCCTTCCCTTCCCCCTCTCTCCATGTGGACCACCAAGTGGGGCTGAGGTGAGCAATGCTACCATGATATGTGTGTGACTGCATTATTGTAATATCTCTTCTATCTCTCATGCTCCCAATGACTTTAATATTTATATCTCAACCCTTTATGTTTCCAGGGCTTTCAATGACATTAGGCATCTTTTCAATGTTTATGAATCATGCTTATGAACCTCTCTTCTGTTAGTTGTCTGTGTGTATGCATTGCCTGTATTAAAAACATATAGAACCGAGCAATTTGTCTGGAAAAATAATTTATAGAAACTTTATGTTAGATTGCCATGCGTTTTGCATAGCCAATTGTTCTTTTAAAACACTTTTCTTGTCATTGTGATACCATGCTAAAAGGTAAAAACATCTGTATATAGTCAAATAGCTTTATCTTTCCTTTAAAGACATGAACCTTCGTGTCTTGCTTAAAGTTTCCACCTCACTAAAGCTAAATTGCTACCCTCGAAAATAAGTCCCTCTAAGTTTTTAATGCTTTGAATATTTTATCGCTCTAATCCTCCTGGAGTTTATTTTTGAATGTAGTATGCTCCTTCCTTTGATTTCTTGTAAATTCAGCCAATTCAACCACTCATTAACCAAAGTATTCCTTTACCACTGGATTGTTTTGCCACCTTTGCTTTGCATAGCATATAGTTCTAAATTATATCCCAGACTACTGAATTATTTGCCAGAGTGGCTTTACTAATTGTACACTGGCATCACAACACGCGGGAGCTTCGGAAAGATCGTGGGAGAAAGGAATGAAAAGAGAAGATAATTTCCCATGAATTTTTGAAGCTTCCTCGTACAGGTGCTTTACAGTAAGTCGACATTAGGGTTTATAATCAATAAAAAATTCAACTGTGATCCAAGAATGAGGGGCGTGACATTTCCTGGTTGAGACAAAAGCGAACAGGCGAGCAGAATACGAAAAGAATTGGTTAACCGATGAAACTGCAGCCAAGTGTTAGCTGTTATCACAAAAATGAACACACAGAATATTCTTGAACTTGGAAGTGGGAACTTCAGCCTTTCAACGGCCATCGACGGTGCGGGGCAACATCCCCGCACTCCTACGCTCAGGAAGGGGGTTCTGGGGTCTGCGGCGCCGCGGGGCACAAGTGGGGCGAAGGGCTGCGAGGGAACGCCGAGGCAGAGGGGTCCCCGCGAGGCGGCTGCGGGCCGCTCCAGAAGGCAGGGGTCCGGGGGCTCTGCGGTCCCTCAGGACCCTCCAGGAGAGGCTCCAGAAAGGCAGCTGGAGGCCCCGGCCGGCCGTGCAGCTCGCTGGGAGGCGCGGGCGCACGTGCTCCGCCGGTCCGGGCGGCGGGGGCGGCTGAACGGGCCCTGGCCGTGGGCGGCGGGCGGCGGGCGGGCGCAGTGCGGCGCCGGGCAGGCGGGAGGTGACCGCGCGGGGCGGTCGCGGCGGCTGGGGCTACTGACGGCACACGGATCCGGAGCGCACTGCGCGGGGCGGGGCGCCGCGCAGGTGAGAGCGGCAGCGGACCCGGATGCGGCGCGGCTGAGGGCGGCCGAGGGCGGGGGGTCGCGGCGGCTAGCTCTTGGAGATCCCGGCCAGAGGCTGCGGCGCCGGTGCTGTGCTTCCTGCCGGCTCGAAGAACGAGCCCGAGCCTGGCCGCCCTCGGGATGCCTTGCTGAGGCTCCGCCGGACGTCCCCAACAGGGGGGGGGGGCGGGGCGGGGCGCGTTCGGGCGCCTCCTGAGGGCGCCTCAGCGGAGAGCGGCGTTGGCGCCGTGGAGTCTACGCGGGCGGCCCAACCCGCCTGCCACTCAGGTGTCTTTTTGCACGGAAGTGAGTTTTAGGAGCGGGAAACCTGTGGTGGGCGTGACTGACGTGTTTTTAAATCATTTTCTATACATTTAAAGCTGTAAAGGCAAAACTTCATGATCCAATTAATATAGCCAAAAATTCAGGCTTGATAGAAACATTTAGAATCCAGGCACTGGGGGTAAAGTCCCCTTATTCCCATCTGTTATTGGAGGAAGGTATGAGAGAGATTGGATACTGCGGTGGGAAGAAATAGAGCCAAATAGGAATGTCTGCTTCTATAGGGAGAATGTATCAGCCATGCGCTCACTTTAAGGCAGCACAGCTTTAAGGGAGAATCTGTGGAAATGATAGATTACCGCAGGAACATGAACTTGGAGTATATCTCCAACTAACAGAGTGGTGGTCTTCCAGCCATGGAACATTAGTCTCCCAGATTCCCTCTGTACCAGTCAGGGAATAAGTCCCAGTATTATTTCCCTTGGTGCTAGTATCCCACATTTCCCCTCTCTGCATTATGTTTAAGATTCAATAGTGTCACGGAGGCAACATGGTCTCTTTTCATATCTATTAGCTTCCTATAGAAGTGACATGAGACTGCAAGCATCACAATTATGATAAAAAACACAGTCAGACTGGAACTTAAGCTATGTGAAGTACTTTGCCCCCAAGCTCGCGGGTCCAACCCTTCCATGCTACTCCTCAATTGCTTAATCACATCAGAGCCAGGAGAAGCCTCAAGCTTGTCTTTGAATGTATAGAAAATATCCTTTTTAAGCTGATCAATATCTAATGAAATGTTTCCCTTAAACCCTTGCAAATGTTTCCTAATCAAATTCCAATCATGCAATGTCTTATTATAAGGATAAGTGGTTATACAGAAATCAGTTACATTCCAATCACATTATAGCATTGACAAATTCAAAATCTTGACCTTTCAGCAAAGCAGTCTGCAGTAATAGTCCAGTCACATTGTATAAAATGTTCAGTTATGATAGCATCCCAGAGTGTCTCTTAGACAGCGTCAGCAATGGAAGAAATATCTCAGCAGTCAGCAATCGCCATTCTCAGGAATCTTCGAGGTCTTCTTGCCGTTTTGAATAACTTCAATAACAGTGACCCGCTTTCTTCTGGGCCTTGCTGGCTGAAGAGAAATCCACCTATCTCCTTTGCCTGTGAAAATATAAAGAAATAGCCCCTCTCTTTGGGGTATCATTAACCTGAAAAAAGGATTTATGATTAATATTGGTTGGCCTCTCCATCTCTTCCTTGTCCATCTTTCTCCAAAGGTGGTTGCGTCCTTTTAAAGGGAGTCCATCAGTTTTATTCTGTAAAAAACATACATGCATAGCCTTTTCTCCAGGTGAATGGACCTGGATCCCAAACACAGTTTCCATCATCCTCAGATTTCTTAGGATCAATTTTCTCTGTAGAATTGAAAACGTGTTTATCTTCCCTAATTTTATTACAAGCTTTTAGTAAGGAGAAAAATTTTTTAGTTAAAATGAGTAAATGAACTTTGTCACACATAAGATTCCTCTTCTCCTCCTTCTGTTTTAACAATTTAAATAGTAAAGCATTGCTAGATCTTGAACCAGTAAAAGTACTAGTTAGCTAACCTTCATTGTTATGTAAATACTGGCTCCCATCCCTCAGAGAATTAAGAGAGCTAACTAATTGGGAGAACTTCTTATCATACTTTGAAAGACTGAAAAAATTCTTAATAAATTTGTTCAGCTGATCTTGAAGTAACTTACCAAGCAGACATTTTTTTCTCCAGGCTTACCAATAAGGTTATAGGCTCAATTGAGCCGTTTTGCCTTTCAGGCTTCTCACACTGTATGATTTTACCTTGCAATATTCTGTCTTGGTTAACTTCACTCATTCCCTCTATGCTGGCTTTAGGGGAAGTTAATGGGAGGGCCTTAGGCCCCCCTGAATGCCCTAAGGAAATGACCCGGCATCCACAGTTAACAAACCTTTTTCCTTCCATTTCTAATTCCATGTGGGGGCGCTGTTTCTCCACAACAGCAGTCCAGAAGACTGCTTGATTTATAGGGTGGTCAAACTTCTCAAGTACTCTTTCCTGATAGGTATAAATTTTTACTCTAGAAATGCAAGGAAGGGAAAATTGGCTTAAGCGATCCTACATTTTTACAAACCATGGTATATCAGAACTCATTACTGCCTTAATTTCTTCTTCACAATCCTGACCAATAACTCCAGCAACACCTTGAGAATTTATGTTGGACTTTCTTTTTTTTTTTTTTTTTGGACTTTCTTAATAAACTTCCTATAGTTCTTTTAGGTAGTGGACCCCAATTACTGCTCTTCGTTTCTGATTCAATCACAGTTTTGGGCTTTTTCTTACAACTCTTATCAACTCCAGTATCAATTTTAATTTCTTGAGTACTAAGGTTAAATCTTCCTGATAGAAACTGTATTAATCTTTCAATAAGAGGTCCCTGCTTTTGAGGATCAAGCTCCTGTGAAGGCTTCTGAGCCATCTCTTGGTTATTCAAACCAACTGCAGTGAGAACAGAGACTAGGTTTTTGCCTCTTTGGCTAGGTCTGTTCTCCTGCTGTGAGGCTGCTAGATAAAGGCGATTTCTCTCAAAGATCTTCTTTGCTCCAGTAGGCAGACACCTTGCCTACCACGCTCTGCTATGAGGGCTCTGCATCAAGCTTCTTCCACTATTTTCCCGCCGGGAAGTCTTTGCTAATGGCGACCCTTCGCTGTTGATTTTTGAACGACATTGGCTCGCCCAATGAGTTCCCTTCCTACAATGGAGGCAGAGTTCAGGTTCGTTTAAACCCGATCTCCATGGTCCTGGCCCATGCTCTGACATTGGCCGCAGCCTGCTCTGCCTACACTCTTTTGAAGATGACTTGTCTTCCCACAACTAAAGCACTTTCTTCCAGGTCTGATATAGTTTGCCAATGAAGCTGCCATGAGGTCTGCCTTGTATTCCTCTGCCTCTACATTCCTGCATATCCTAAAATAACCCAGCAGAGTGCCCTGTTCGCTGTAGGGATGCAAGGCATTTTTACAGTGCTTATTAGAGAAATCATAAGATAGCTTGTGCACTAGGTCTCTTACTGCCTGAACATTCTTCACACATTTGGAAATAGCATCTTCCAGTCGGGACACAAAGTCAGCGTAACGCTCATCATTCTGTTGTCTTATAGCCCTGTAACGCGGCATTCTCTCTTCTGATGGAATTATCTTTTCCCAGGCCCTTAAGCAAACCTCATGTATCTGTCCTATTGTCTGTTCAGTAAACTGTAGTTGAGACTCAACTGTAATATAATTTGCATCCCCTAGCAATTGATGAATTCCTATATCTATCCCATCCTCAGCATTCTTCCCAGCTCTTGCAAGGGCTGCTTCCTTCCATAGCATTTGATATCACAAGCATTCTGAAGAGTAAAGACAAATTCTCACTAAAGCTTTCCAATCTGTAGGGGTCCAGCTGTCAGACTCTGCTAGAGCCCTTATCATGCTAATTACAAAATGTGAGTCTGGGCCCTAGTCATTGATTGCCTGCTTGAGATCTTTTAGCAACTTAAAAGGCAAAGGCACTGTGAATTCCTTTTGGTTCTAACAGGATAAGACATCTTGCATTCTAAATCTTCTTCTGCAATCCCTCTTCCTACTCTGGAGAGTAAAGGTGCTTTCCTATACTTTGCTTCTTTACGTCTATTCTCTGAGCTACTCTTTTCAATCTGGATATCTTGGAGTTCCACTTCCTGAACTTCACCTTCCGTGCTAGCTCTCCTAGTTTGCATTTCTTTGGAGCTAATCTCTCTACCTTCAGGGCTGGCTTGCTTGATTGTTTTACAATCTCTGGCCTTTCTTACACTAAATTCCAGCAGGAGAGCAGTTGCTTTTACTATGTCCCCTTCTGACTCAGGCTCATTCTTTTAGCTCTGCCTAAAATCTTCTCATCTGCCTGAAACCCGTTCTCACTGCTTCTCATCTGATTTAAATTTGGGCATCTTAGACGTTGCCTGTTCTGCTTCTTGGCTTTCTCTACCTTTGAAAGCAAGGGAGCTTCCTGGGATTGTTTAATAGCCATGCTTTGGATCTTGCAATCCACTGCCTCTAGTACTGTATCACCTTTAAACCTTCGGAGTCTGCAGTCTCGCGAGAGCATACAGGCTTTGGCAATGAGGTTCTGTTCTAGAATTGGAGGCTTTAGATAACAAACCAATCCCTGCCTTTTCAGTTTTTCCTAAAGTTTCATAACCTAAATCATGCTTATTCACAGACACTTTAGCTTGCTTTTCTAGATTTGAATAGACACAAGACTTCTCACTAGACTGTTCATCCTTATTCTCTTCCTCCTGCAAAAGTTTTAAAACCATCTTAACTTGTACCCACAGAGACCACTTCTCCATAGGGATACTCTCCCCATCTCTGTGCTTCCTTTAAGTTGACAATGACCTCCTCCCAGGTCTCTAAATCAAAAGTTCCTTCCTCTGAGAACCATGAATTATACCTTTTTACTACTTTTAGAAAACATTGTATCTTTTTCTTCGTTACTTTTACACCTTGTCTTTTCAGTAAGTAGAGAGCATGGTACCATAAGTTTCAGGTTTACTTTTACCTTGCTCCCATTATCCTCTTTAAAATTCTAATTCACTATTTCCACTACTTCTCTGTCAATCCCCACACCGGATCCTCACTTCGCACAATTTTCAAATTCACTCTACGTACCAATGGGGCCATATAATTGTTATATGGGATATAACTCATATTGTCCCACGTTGTGCGCCATTTGTCTGGGGAAGCCCGCCTTGGGCTGGGGCTCCAGCCTCCAGCCCAGTCCTTGAGCCTCCTGCCTGGTCTCCATCCCACCTCCCTTCGTCCACACTGAGCGTGGACCTGGCTGGTAAGATCATGGCCATCCAGGAGGTGAGCATGCTACCATGAATTGTGTCTGACTGCATTATTGTAATGTCTCTTCTATCGCTCATGCTCCCGGTGACTTTAATATAATATTTATATATCTCAACCATACAATTGTGCTTATTGAACCCAAGATTACTGGTGGGGGGCTGGCACCCCAACTCATACCACAGTACATACCATTTGTCTAGTTCTTCAATGCTTCCT
The DNA here is from genome assembly GCF_050624435.1 of Tenrec ecaudatus. Lineage (NCBI taxonomy): Eukaryota > Metazoa > Chordata > Mammalia > Afrosoricida > Tenrecidae > Tenrec > Tenrec ecaudatus. The sequence goes on along the minus strand of NC_134530.1, from coordinate 277,214,849 downwards.
CTCCCGCTCACTCCCTCCAACTATCATGACCTCAGCTCTACCTTACAAAGCCGGCTAGACCAGAGCATGTACACTGGTACAGATAAGAACTCTCAACACACAGAATCCAGGACAGATAAACCCTTCAGGGACAGTAATGGAAGTAGTGATAACATGAGGGTAGGGATGAGATAGAGGGAACTGATAGCAATGATTGATGTATTAACGCTCACACCCCAGGGGGACAAGCAACAGAAACATTGGTGAAGTGAGACCTTGGACATTGTAAAATATGAAAGTATAATTTATCAAGGTTTCATGAGGGTGGGAGAGTGGGAGAGAAGGGGGGAAAAGGAGCTGATACCAAGGGGTCAAGTATAAAGAAAATGATGATGGTACCGTAGGTACAAATGTGCTTGATACAATTGATGTATGCATTGTTATAAGTGGTGTAAGAGCCCCCGATAAAATGACTTAATTTTTTAAAAGTGTTTAGGTAGATCTTGATGGAGGATAGATTGAGAAACAATAGTTTTAGAATTTGATAATTTTGCTTAATAATCAAACTGAAAACTCACTGCCATTGCATCTTTTGTGACTCACAGCAACCCTGACTTTCAGCAACCCTATTGGACAGGGTAGAGCAGCCCCTGTGAGTTTCTGAGACTGCAACTCTTTACAGGGGTAGAAAGCCCTAACGTTTCTCTCTCAGAGCGGGTGGTGGTTTTGAACTATGTGGGTAGCAGCCCAAGTGAAAACCACTATGCCACCAGGGCTCCCTGTGCCACATAGCGGGAGCTGTTGTTTTCCCAAACATTCACTTGGCTATTTCTTTTATAAGAAGCCAAGTAATTTGGCAGCTTATTTCTGTTCCAGTTTTCTTATATAGAAAATGTGGTGACAGTGTGAACCTGTTTGTTGTAGTTTATGTGAACATAATTGAGTGATCTAGACCAAGTGAGCTAGACCAAGTGAGCTGACTGGTCAAAAATCAGACCTGTGGATTGCCAAATTGGTTCTGCTGAGATTGGGGCTTTCCTGGATCCACAGGCTTCCTCCAAGCTGTGTCCGAGAAGCTCTGCATTTTAGAGCTACATTTTATAGTTGAAAGAGAGGCCTAAGGAGGGAGGGAGTCCTTAAGCTCTAAGACCTTAATGCTGTCATTGCTGTCCTCTTTTAGTGTACCTGCAGTTTCCACACTGCAGTGGGAACCATTGAAACAGCTGTTCTCATTCTCTGAGATGGTGTGCCACCCCACTCCATACCACCACCACCTCATCCCTTTCTCTTATTGTAGAGATAATGCCCCTTCCATATGTATCTCAGATATTCAATTAATGAAGAAAGACAAAAGTAGGAGAAATGATTTAGATGAAGGAGACCATAAGCATGAGGCCATAATGGGGTCCAAAGGCTGTGTGGCCATGTCGCTAATTATAGAAATGGATGAAATCTGCCACAAAAATGTGATTGGAGGCAGAGCAATTCATCACTCTCTCAGGCAGGACTACATAAGTGAGAATGGGGCCATTATGGAGACATGGAGACGATCACAGATTAGAAAGGCTTACTGGATTTGTTCTGGGGCCTTCCGACCACTATAACTCATGACCATAGGGTCTTAGACTTTCCCAATTTCCATTGAGGACCTTCCCAGGGAAGTCCCAGAGGGCAGATTGCTCCTCTCTGCTCTGGCTAGTTGTTGTTGCGTGCCATTGAGGACACTTGGACTCGTCGTGACCTCACATACAACCGAATGAAACACTGTAGGGTCGTGCACCATCCTCACAATTGTTCCTGTGCCTGAACCACCGATGAAGCCACTGAGTCCATCCACTTCTTCGAGGACCTCCTCTGTTTCATGGCTTCTCCACTGTACCAAATAGGATGTCCTTCTCCAGGGACTGGTCTCTCCTGACAACATGTCCAAAGTATGTAAGATGGCGTCTTGCCATCCTTGCCTCTAAGCAGCACTCTGGCCTTATTTCTTCTGATACAGATTGGTCAGTCCTTCAGCAGTCCATGGTACTGTCAGTAGTCTTCTGGTGGACCACAATTCGATGCATCTGTTCTTCTACAGCCTTCCTTATTCAGTGTCTAACTTTCACATGCATATGATGCAATGGAAAATAGCATGGCTTAGGTCATGTGCACCTTAGTCCTCAGAGTAACATCATTGTTCTTCAACACTATAAAGAGGTTTTCTGCAGCAGATTTACCCATTACAATACATCTTTTGATCTCCTGACTGCTGTTTCTATGAACATTGATAGTGGATCTAAGCAAGACAAAATCCTTGACAACTGAAGCCCTTTTCTCTGTTTATCACCTATTGGTCCAGTTTTGGGGATTTTGGTCTTCCTTATATTGAATTGTAACCCATATTGAAGGCTGCAATCCTTGATCTTCAGCAAGTGGTTCAATTCCTCCTCACTTTCAGCAAACAAATGGTGTCATATATGCACACAAGCAGGCTCCCAAAAGTTAGTGGAACAAGGAATCAAAAGAGAATGGAATTTTTCAGGGACTTTTTGAAATACCAGTGTGTGTGTGTGTGTGTGTGTGTGTGTGTGTGTGTGAGAGAGAGAGAGAGAGAGAGAGAGAGAGAGAGAGAGAGAGAGAGAGAGAGAGAGGAGATGTGGGCATAAAACAAACATCAAGCAACATAAGGGAGAATGCTGTTGGCTGCTGTTGAACTGATTCCGGTGCGCATGCACAGTGACCTGCTGTGTGCACCATAGTGACCCCTCAGAAGCAGATCATCAAGCCTACCTTTCAACTGAAATTCTGAGAATTCACAATTTTCAGAAGTATGTGGATAACAGTGAAAGCCAAAATTCTATTTGCACAGTCCCCACGTGGATTAAGCTTCCAGTGAATTCCTTCAGACCATTGACCAGGGATGTGAACACTCTTGCCACCAGGCAGAGGGCATTGGAAAGTGGATTACCCCTTAGGCAGCCCATGGTGGGGCTTAGAGACTTGCCTAAGTGTATCCTTGAATCGAGGCTGCCATTCTGGGCTGCACGGTCATGAGTCATGCCCCCAAAGCCTTGGTTGTTTGGCCCTGGACCACTCTTGTAAACTGTCCTGTTTAACACAGGTCCCAATCCTTGTCCTATTCTTGCTTCTGTAGTCCCACCTGGAACTGTGATGTTGGGATCTGCCGCCATGTCCTTTCAAGTCTGTGAATCTCAGATAACACTTACATATCAATAAGACCTCTTGCTAATAGTTTCCCTCCCCTCATCTCGATGGCATGTGTTGGCCCTTGGACTATCTAGGTTACCTAGCGGGCATTTGGATTATGTAGGCTCCCTAGCGGGAATTTGGACTATATAGATTACCTAGCGGGCAATTAGACTTTGTAGGTTATCTAGCGGGCACTTTGACTATCTAGGTTACCTAGCTATCACTTGAACTATCTACGTTACCTAGCGGTTACTTGGAGTATGTTGGTTACCTACCGGGCTGTTGGACTATCTAGGTTACCTAGCCGGCACTTGGGCTATCTAGGTTAACTAACGGGCACTTGGACTATGTAGGTTCCCTAGCGGGCCCTTGGACTATGTAAGTTCCCTAGCGGGCACTTGGACTATGTGGGTTCCCTAGCGGGCATTAGGACTATCTGGGTTACCTAACGGGCACTTGGACTATGTAGGTTAACTAGCGGGCTTTGGACTATGTAGGTTACCTAGCGGACACTTGGACTATGTACGTTTCCTAGCGGGTACTTGGACTATCTATGTTAACTAGCGGGCACTTGGACTATGTAGATTCCCTATCGGGCACTTGGACTATGTAGGTAACCTAGTGGTCACTTGAACTGTCTAGGTTACCTAGCGGGCATTTGGACTATGTAGGTTAACTAGCGAGCTCTTGGACTATCTAGGTTAACTAGCGGGCACTTGGACTATTAGGGTCCCTAGCGGGCATTTGGACTATATAGGTTACCTAGCGGGCACTTGGACTATGTAGGTTAACTAGCGGACACTTTGATGATCTAGGTTAGCTAACGGGCAATTGGACTATCTAGGTTACCTAGCGGGCACTTGGACTATGTAGGTTCCCTAGCGGGCACTTGGACTATTTAGGTTACCTAGCAGGCACTTTGACTATCTAGGTTAACTAACGGGCACTTGGACTATGGAAAGAAGTGCCTAATGGTCACCAGGACCCATGGTTAATCCAGGCGTGGTCATCTGATTCCAATCGATCAGACCTAGCTATAAATCACTTATATGTCTGGGTAATTAAAAGCAAATATAAATTTTCAAAAAAAATAACGTTGCATGGGATAGAAAGAGAATACATAACAACAGCAGACATAAATATGCCTCAAGACAAACTCATTGTGCACATCCAGAATACATAATGGCTCTTGCTAAGATGCATTTCCCACTAGACCCTACCCCAAGCCAGTAAAAGCCAGAAACTCTACAGTAAACTGTGGATTGTACTACTCTGAAATGGGAGCTGTGTCTCTAGACCTAATTTGGGGCTGTTCGTGCTGAGGACTCACCAATACCTGCTGCAGTGACAACAGTCCAGGTGAGAATAAGGAAATCTGGATGACAGCCAGGATATAGGAGCACTGAGACCTCAAATTGCTTCTAGGCGAGCATGGCCTAATGGGCTTCCATTTATGCACCTCTGGCAGGAGGAGTTTGTTCTGGAAAGTAATGGTTTCTAAGGAAGTATTTCTTAAACTTTCACATGCATGCACTTACCCAGGTTCCTGGAAATCGGGCTGGGGGGCAGATTCTGATTTTGTGGGTTCAGGGTGGGGGGTCTAGGATCCAGCAGTTCTAGAGGCCCTGGTACTCTTGGGCTGTTAACCACAAGGACAGTAGTCCTAAACCACCAGCCACTCCTTGGGAGAAATATGAGGCTGTAGACTCCGGGCAAGAGTGACAGTCTGGGAAACCCACAAGGGCAGTTCTACCCTGTCCTGTAGGGTCACTATGAGTCAGCATCAACTCGATGGCATTAGCATGGGAGAAGCTAATGCTGATGTTGCTGGTTCCTTGACCTATCATACTTTGAGTGGCAAAGTCCCAAGGGCCTTCCCGGATGTGATGGCCAAAAGCAGTAGTGTTCACCCTTGGTCATACTTTGGAATCCCTTAGGAGCTTTCAAGCCTCCCATTGGCCTGGCGCCATCCCAGACCAATGAAGCAAGACTTAGTGGAAGCAGGATTCAGGTCACGGTCAGTGAGAAAGCCCCCTTGGCAATGCCAACGTACAGCCAGTGCAGAGTCGAACTGGTCGACGACTCCACATGACTCCATATACTTTGGTGAAGCCAGCTGTTTGGGCAAGGTTTTCAGAGTTACCACCCATGTAGACTTGTTGGTGATAGTGCATTAAATAGAGCACATGCAGTGCATTGCATGAGTGTCCTATGTCATGCAACCACATCAGGGGTATGTTGAGCCAATTTCTCTGGGAGACCAAGGGTGTTGGCTCCATCCTGAACGTTGGCAGGGTAATGGACTGACACAGAGGAAACTCATTCTCTTTGTGGTGGTGCACTAATGGGTTCTTCACAGAAGGCCAAGTCCATGGCTGCAGATGCTCACGGGGCTGAGGGAGCAGGTCAAATCCTAAGTCCGAGGTGGGTGTTTGCATATTTACATGCCCTCACTGCCATCAAGTCCATTCCAACTCACAGGCCCATGGGACTGAGTAAAATGGCCCCCGTGGGTTTCTGAGACTGTGATTCTTTAGAGGAGTAGAAAATCTCCTCTTTCTCCAGAGGAGCGGTTGGTCATTCAAACTGCTGACCTTGAGATTAACAGTCCAACTCCTGACCACTCTTGCCGTCAGAATTCTATTTATTTACACAAGTATATATATATCCTTTCCCAAAAGAACTCCACATTTTCAAATCATTCTTGACACTCATGGCCTTTTTTCCTTTATAGCCATGCCTTTGGTTGAAACACAGATATAAGAGAAATATTTATCTACTTATAGGGGTACAAAAGTAGCTTTGGTGGCATAGTGTTTGCATGTTGGGCTGCTAACACCAAAGTCAGCACTTTGAAACCACCAGCCACTCCGTGGGAAGAAGAGTCTGTCTACTCCTATAAAGAGTTACAGTCTCAGAAACTCACAGGGACAGATCTACTCTGCCTCATAGGGTCACTATGAGTCAGCATCACCTCCCTGGCAGTGAGGTAGATTTTGGTTTCATAGAGATACAAGTCAGTCCTGAGCTGCTAAAGACAAGGTTGGCAGTTTGAACCCACCAGCTGCAGAGAAAGAGGAGGCTTTCTATTCCCATAAGGAGCTACAGTTTCAGAAATACCCACAGGGGAAATTTTAACCTCTCCTGTAGGATCAATATGAGTCAGAATCGACTTATCGGTGGTGAGCAAGTGGAGGGGACCCTAAACAGGTTCCGGTGGACCTTAAGAGTTCTACTAATTGTGCATGCTCTGTAAAATGTAAACCAAGATTTTACTTTTGCAAACATTATTTTTTCTAAACACGTCTAACTGTGAAACTATACTCGCATGCGGGTCTTTGAACCTGGTCAGTGGTCTGGGGAAGTGAAGGGGCCTGACATCCTTTGTTGTTGTTAGTGCTGTCCAGTCATTCTGACATCACAGGGACCTTCTTTGCAACACAAGGCAGCACTGCCCGGTCCTTTGCCAGCCTCAGGGGTAGTATGTTGGAGCCCATGGTTTCAGCTACCGTGTCCTCCAGTTCACCAAGGAGTTTCCTCTTTGTGCTGCTTACTAAACCCGTTTCTAAGGAGTCCATTCCAACTCACGGTGACGCCGTGTGGGTCAGCACCACGGGACCCCACATAATGCCTTATACCATATATATATATATATATATATATATATATATATATATATATATATATATATATATATATATATATATATATATATATATATATATTGCATAATGCCTTATACCTGGTCCCTTTGGCACCTTGTGATCGCACAGGCTGGTGTGCTTATTCCATGTGGGCTTTTTTGGTTCTGAGCCAGATGGCCGTTTGCTCACCTTCAAGCCTTTAAGACCGCAGACACTATCTCTTTTGATAGCCTCTGGCCTTTACTTCGGGGTCTTCGGTCCCTGCAGAGTGGACACATGCCTGCTGTGCGGGTATGGGACGTGTCGGAGCGCAGCCTGGTGGCGGAGCTTCAGGAGCATAAGTATGGCATGGCATGTGTGGCCTTCTCATCCAGTGCCAAGTACATTGTCTCAGTGGGCTACCAGCATGACATGATCGTCAATGTCTGGGCCTGGAAGGTGAGTGGGCTGCTGGCCTCAGGACAGGCGGGGCCGGGAGGGGAGCCAAGAAACTGCTGACCGGTGGCCTTTACTTCCGCCTGCTGGCCTCAGTCCCTTTCTAGAGAACTCTGAGCAGAAAGGAGCAACTGGGTATCTAGGATGCTGAAGAAGGGGCAGAAGGAGAGGTCAAGTTCACAGCTTGTCTAACCTTCAGTGTGTAAGTTTCTTTTCCCTCAGCTCCTAGAAGCAGAGCCTTGATTTCCCTTGACTTTCTCTCCAGAAAAACATTGTAGTGGCTTCCAACAAGGTGTCCAGTCAGGTGACAGCAGTATCCTTCTCTGAGGACTGCAGCTACTTTGTCACTGCAGGCAACCGGCACATCAAGTTCTGGTACTTCGATGACAGCAAGACCTCAAAGGTGAGGCAGCAAGTAGCCACTAGGGTGGGGTCTGCCCAGATATGTTCCACCTGCGCCCCCTTCTGCATGCTCAAAAGCCCCTTGGAAGTCTCAGCTGGGCCAGGTGCTATGTCAATATGCAAGGGAAGCCTTCTCCCTCCCTCCCCAGGGCCTGCTTTCCAGGGGGTAGCCTGCAGGGTGTGTGGGTGGCACCTGTGGTGGGTCTCCACAGGTGAATGCCACTGTACCCCTGCTGGGCCGCTCCGGGCTGCTGGGGGAACCTGCGGAACAACCTGTTCACTGATGTAGCCTGTGGCCGCGGGAAGAAGACTGACAGCACCTTCTGTATCACATCCTCAGGGCCGCTGTGCGAGTTCAGTGACCCGGAGACTGTTGGACAAGTGGGTGGAGCTGAGTGTAAGTGAATGCTTTGTCGGCACCCTCCCGTCTGTCACCTCCGGGCTCCAGGGCACCTGAGTCTGCATGCACGCTGGGGGAGGCCCCAGGCGGAGGAAGGTGTTTGGGAACCTCTCTGCTTGCTCGCCCTCTCTGTCTCTGCCTCTTCCTCTGCTTTCCTCTTCTGCTCAGCACACAGACAGCATCACAGTAAGTGTGCTGGCCCTGTCCGCTGCCTCTGCTGCCTTTCTCTGGGCCGGCCTTTTCTGGGTGTGTCTTTGCCCAAACCTCAGGTGCCTTATAAGGCTTGCTGACTCCTTCCCCCTAATTGCACGGGGCTGTGGGCCCTCTGGCCAGCTGCTGTTAGAGGGAGGGGCATTGAGGGGCTCTGCCCAGGGCAGCTGGCCTGCCTTGCGCTTGTCCTTGCCTCTTGGCTCATGGCTGTTGAGGTGTCCGGTGAAGGAGTGGACAGGCGCCCTTGCTGACTGTGGCTTCTGTGCTCACAGACCACAGTGGCCCACTGCATCTCGGTGAGCCAGGACTACATCTTCTGTGGCTGTGCTGACGGTACCGTGTGCCTTTTCAACCCCTTCAACCTGCACTTCCTCAGCACGCTGCCCCGGCCCCATGCCCTGGGGACAGACATTGCCAGCATCACAGAGGCCAGGTGAGCGGTGCGGGTGGGCCCCTGAGTCCTGTCAGAGCCCCACTCTGTGCCAGGCCGTCCCTGGCATGCTGCAAGGAGAGGAGGGCACACATAGACCTCTGGGAAGACCCTTGCAGTCAAGCACAGGTGGGTCTTTTAGCATTTGTTGCTCACTGTGGGCAACCGTGGTAATCTGAGTCTGCAGTGTGGTAATGCATTGTCCTGTAAACACCACAGCTAGGACAGACGGGCAGTTCCTTAGGGTTTCTGAGAGAGGCTGGAAACCTGACGGAGCAGGCCTTTCTCCCTCAGGGTGGTCCTGGGTAGCAGCTAAGGTAGGAGGGTCTTATTGTAGCCTCGGGCCTTGGGTTGGGTGATTGCAGGAAGTGAAGTTTTGCTCTGGTTTCAGTGCTGTCAGGAAGCGGGGCAGTTCTGCAGTTGGGTATATTAATTTCTCATTCAGGGAAGGAGTGGGCTAAATCTGCAAATGGCAGGAAATGATATATGACCATGACTGGTTTGCACAGTGCCCTTCCTTTTCCTCTGACGTGAGTCTAGAAGGGCCTGACATCTGCTTGGCTGCATCACGGCCACACACTGTCCCCGCCTGATGTTGGGGGCTATGAAATAGCTTGTGTTCTTTTGCAGAGCCCCATGGCAAGGAATGCCAGGCCAGCCGCTGCGTTCTTTCTCCAGTGACTGCTGGCCAACCTGCTGCTCCTCCCTTTAGTGCCCCTTTTCATTAGCGCTAACTCACCAGTTTGCCCTGTCTGCCCTGGACACCCTGACCCCCTCTTTCCTCAGTCGCCTTTTCGCTGGAGTGGCCAATGCGAAGTATCGGGACACCATCACCTTGACCTTTGATCCTGCAAATCAGTGGCTGTCTTGTGTGTACAATGACCATAGTACTTATGTCTGGGATGTGAAGGACCCCAAGAAAGTGGGCAAGGTGTATTCAGCTCTCTATCATTCCTCCTGCGTCTGGAGTGTAGAGGTACGTGGGCCAGGTCTGCTGAGACTGACCGTGTTTCCTGGCCTACCATTAGGAGCTGGGGTTCCTCAAGTGTGGAATTTGTTTCCTCCAGCACCCTTGCTCCCCAAGCTGTGCCCCTGGGTCCCTTCGTATCTGTTAATTGGCTCTGAGGATGGGAGGGGATTTTAGTGCTGACTCATCTCAGACGTTTTTCAGTATGCCCCTGTGCAGTCTTAGCTTGGCCTCTTTGGACATGTTCCTGAACTTGACCAAACCTTAGTTTCTGCAATTGTGAAATGACATACCTGATGCATTTGATTTTTACGAACAGGAGACAATGTAAGTGGGAGATTTAGAATGCCTAGTACTTACTAGGTGCTTGGTTAATGTATATTCCTTTACTTGTTAAAGACAAGAGCTAATCATTATGACTTGCTTGCTATGGGACAAGCCGTTGCCTCCAGGGGACAGGATGGGGGAACTTTAGGCCCCCAAGGACAGAGGTTCAGGAGGGTTTAGCAGAAAAGGGTTGGGGACAAAATTTATTATCTCCAAGGGAAAGATACTAACTTGACAATGAAGAAACGGCAAAACCCACCCTTAGCCAAGTCATTAAGGTTAACATCCCGTGGCAGCAGCATGAATCTGGTGAGAGGGTACACTGAGAGGTTTCAAAATGTTCCCAGAAAATGTTATGACTCTTAAGAACTCCCAATAAAATGTTGAACAACAACAACCAACGTGGATGGAAAGTTTCTTTTAGTTCTGTTTTTCCATGCAGCCTCCTCCTAGCATTGTGTCTGGTATTCTTGACCCAAATGTATAAGGAACTTAGGATAGTCATGAGGAAACATCAGGCAACCTTCATTTGAGGTACACCTGCCAGAGTAACTTATCACACTCTCCCAGGTGTCAGGGTAGGAAAGACAAGCAAAGACTGAAAGCCGTTCTAGACTGGGACAGATGACACCCATGTGCCGTGGGGGCTCCTGGGATCCTGGAGCAGAAGAAGTACATTCGTGGGATAAACAAACAAACTCATTGGCATTGGGTTGATTCCAACTCAGAGCAACCCCCGCTGGTGACATTTAAATAAAGTCTAATAATGTTGTTCCAGTGTGACCTCCGTGGTCCTTATCACTGTGTACTGTAGTGCATAAAACATTAATACGAAGGGAGACCAGGTGAGAGAGTTGAATGTGACATATCTTGACTCATTTTTCTAAAGGTTCAACCCAAAAGGTAAAGTAAAACAGCTCTTGATGGAGAGGAAAAGGTGGAAGGGGGTGGGTGATGATTCTTTCCCCCCGCTGCCTGGCACTGAACGGGCTCTCCTCTCTTCTCATTTTGCAGGGTCTACGAATTGCAGTTCCTGAGTGAAATGCTGAAGGTGGAGGCCCATGAGTCAGAGATTCTGTGCCTGGAGTACTCGAAGCCAGACACAGGTACCTGGCCCTGGCCTGGAATGGCCTTGAGTGAGCCCCTCCAGTCTGGCCAGAGCCACTGATACTTGTCCTGCCTCTTGACTATGGGGCTGATCGTTCTTTTGGCTACCAAAAGAGTTAGTGATCCTTCTTGATGTCTCTGAAGGCTTCTTGTTGTTTCTGAAGGCTTTGGGGAGGACTGCATCTCAACTCTGCCCGACTCCATGGCTCATGTGGCTTAAGGATGTGGGGCTCAGTTTCTCTGGGTGCTCTTTGCTGGGCACTCATGTTGGGCTGCGATCCACAAGCTCAGCAGTTTGAAACTACCAGCCGCTCTGCAGGAGAAAGGTGGGCCTTTCTACTCCTGTAAACAGTTACAGTCTCAGAAGCCCATAGGGGGTATTCACTATGAGTCAGCATTAACTTGATAGCAGCAGATTTGATTTTTGTAAAGTCTTTTTAAAGCCAACCAAAAGCTGAATCAGTGAAGAAGATCTGCTTTAGACATTGTGCTCTTTTAAAGAATAATCTGTCTGTGATCAGATTGACACAGGAACTTGGAAGGTTAGGTGAAAAGTTTAAGGGGCAGTGAGCTTATGTGTGTGATGGAAATTTGGAATTGGAAAAGGACAGTGAGAATGGCTACATAATTTCAGAAATATAATGAATGTTAGCAAATTGTACATGTAGAAATGATCGAATTGGTATATATTTTTGTGTGCATTGTTTTAGATCAGGGAGAAGACTCGAAGTTCAAATATAATTTACAGAGACCCCCTTGTTAAATCTTGAATGGGACAAAGTCCAGAAAAAACAAATCATCTGGTTGAGGGAGACCGTAAGCATGAGGCCATAATGGGGACTGAAGGATTCACAACAGCTCGGTCACATGGAAAACAAAGGAAGCCCCTTTAAAAGTCAAGTTCCCAGCAGATCAGACCATCACAGTTGGAAATGTGACTACAGAAATGGGAAAGGGACCATGATTGGAGTAAATACATTATTGCAGATTAGAAAAGTTTACAGGACTGGTTCAGGGCCCTCCAACCATCTTGGTCAGGGCATGAACGTGCAACCTCAGTACCCCAATTCCCATCAAGGGCATACTCAGGCAAGTTCTTGAGGGCTAGACTACTCCTCACCAGGCTGGCCAGAGGAGTGGGTGGAAGCAAACAAACTCTGCCTGAGGGCAAAGCATTTTACGTTGCTAGTTCAGAGTCATGGAGCTCTAGTGCCATAGAAGGTTATGGGTTGGGCGGTTAACCACAAGGTTTCACTCTTCAAAACCACCAGCCAGCTCCAGGGAAGAAAGATGAGGCTTTCTACTCCAATAAAAATATATAGTCTGGAGATTAAAAGCCCCAATGTAAGTTAACTGGGTTGATTCCTACTAGAGGGATAATGTGTGTGGGCCAGATGCTTGCAAGGTCCCTCAAGGCAATGCTGCCAGACTGCAGTCTCTGCTCCCTGCTGGTGGAGACAATGGATTGCTTTTCTCTAAAACTTGGAACCATTAGCTTGGTTCCAGTAGGTGGAGTTCACACCCTACTGATAATGGTTCATATGGAGATCCAGAAAACAGGTCAAAGTTAAGCTGCCATTCTAAATGTAGGATCCGCCCATTTTGTCACCTGTATACCCCCAATCCCTCCTCTTCCTATTGCATGTATGCCCCTAGACCACCCCTTCTCACTGCTGTATAACATAGTCCAAGTCCTTCCTGTGATGTATGTCTTTACCCTCCCGTTTCCAATTCCCCTTGTCCTCCTTCCCTTCCCCCTCTCTCCATGTGGACCACCAAGTGGGGCTGAGGTGAGCAATGCTACCATGATATGTGTGTGACTGCATTATTGTAATATCTCTTCTATCTCTCATGCTCCCAATGACTTTAATATTTATATCTCAACCCTTTATGTTTCCAGGGCTTTCAATGACATTAGGCATCTTTTCAATGTTTATGAATCATGCTTATGAACCTCTCTTCTGTTAGTTGTCTGTGTGTATGCATTGCCTGTATTAAAAACATATAGAACCGAGCAATTTGTCTGGAAAAATAATTTATAGAAACTTTATGTTAGATTGCCATGCGTTTTGCATAGCCAATTGTTCTTTTAAAACACTTTTCTTGTCATTGTGATACCATGCTAAAAGGTAAAAACATCTGTATATAGTCAAATAGCTTTATCTTTCCTTTAAAGACATGAACCTTCGTGTCTTGCTTAAAGTTTCCACCTCACTAAAGCTAAATTGCTACCCTCGAAAATAAGTCCCTCTAAGTTTTTAATGCTTTGAATATTTTATCGCTCTAATCCTCCTGGAGTTTATTTTTGAATGTAGTATGCTCCTTCCTTTGATTTCTTGTAAATTCAGCCAATTCAACCACTCATTAACCAAAGTATTCCTTTACCACTGGATTGTTTTGCCACCTTTGCTTTGCATAGCATATAGTTCTAAATTATATCCCAGACTACTGAATTATTTGCCAGAGTGGCTTTACTAATTGTACACTGGCATCACAACACGCGGGAGCTTCGGAAAGATCGTGGGAGAAAGGAATGAAAAGAGAAGATAATTTCCCATGAATTTTTGAAGCTTCCTCGTACAGGTGCTTTACAGTAAGTCGACATTAGGGTTTATAATCAATAAAAAATTCAACTGTGATCCAAGAATGAGGGGCGTGACATTTCCTGGTTGAGACAAAAGCGAACAGGCGAGCAGAATACGAAAAGAATTGGTTAACCGATGAAACTGCAGCCAAGTGTTAGCTGTTATCACAAAAATGAACACACAGAATATTCTTGAACTTGGAAGTGGGAACTTCAGCCTTTCAACGGCCATCGACGGTGCGGGGCAACATCCCCGCACTCCTACGCTCAGGAAGGGGGTTCTGGGGTCTGCGGCGCCGCGGGGCACAAGTGGGGCGAAGGGCTGCGAGGGAACGCCGAGGCAGAGGGGTCCCCGCGAGGCGGCTGCGGGCCGCTCCAGAAGGCAGGGGTCCGGGGGCTCTGCGGTCCCTCAGGACCCTCCAGGAGAGGCTCCAGAAAGGCAGCTGGAGGCCCCGACCGGCCGTGCAGCTCGCTGGGAGGCGCGGGCGCACGTGCTCCGCCGGTCCGGGCGGCGGGGGCGGCTGAACGGGCCCTGGCCGTGGGCGGCGGGCGGCGGGCGGGCGCAGTGCGGCGCCGGGCAGGCGGGAGGTGACCGCGCGGGGCGGTCGCGGCGGCTGGGGCTACTGACGGCACACGGATCCGGAGCGCACTGCGCGGGGCGGGGCGCCGCGCAGGTGAGAGCGGCAGCGGACCCGGATGCGGCGCGGCTGAGGGCGGCCGAGGGCGGGGGGTCGCGGCGGCTAGCTCTTGGAGATCCCGGCCGGAGGCTGCGGCGCCGGTGCTGTGCTTCCTGCCGGCTCGAAGAACGAGCCCGAGCCTGGCCGCCCTCGGGATGCCTTGCTGAGGCTCCGCCGGACGTCCCCAACAGGGGGGCGGGGCGGGGCGGGGCGCGTTCGGGCGCCTCCTGAGGGCGCCTCAGCGGAGAGCGGCGTTGGCGCCGTGGAGTCTACGCGGGCGGCCCAACCCGCCTGCCACTCAGGTGTCTTTTTGCACGGAAGTGAGTTTTAGGAGCGGGAAACCTGTGGTGGGCGTGACTGACGTGTTTTTAAATCATTTTCTATACATTTAAAGCTGTAAAGGCAAAACTTCATGATCCAATTAATATAGCCAAAAATTCAGGCTTGATAGAAACATTTAGAATCCAGGCACTGGGGGTAAAGTCCCCTTATTCCCATCTGTTATTGGAGGAAGGTATGAGAGAGATTGGATACTGCGGTGGGAAGAAATAGAGCCAAATAGGAATGTCTGCTTCTATAGGGAGAATGTATCAGCCATGCGCTCACTTTAAGGCAGCACAGCTTTAAGGGAGAATCTGTGGAAATGATAGATTACCGCAGGAACATGAACTTGGAGTATATCTCCAACTAACAGAGTGGTGGTCTTCCAGCCATGGAACATTAGTCTCCCAGATTCCCTCTGTACCAGTCAGGGAATAAGTCCCAGTATTATTTCCCTTGGTGCTAGTATCCCACATTTCCCCTCTCTGCATTATGTTTAAGATTCAATAGTGTCACGGAGGCAACATGGTCTCTTTTCATATCTATTAGCTTCCTATAGAAGTGACATGAGACTGCAAGCATCACAATTATGATAAAAAACACAGTCAGACTGGAACTTAAGCTATGTGAAGTACTTTGCCCCCAAGCTCGCGGGTCCAACCCTTCCATGCTACTCCTCAATTGCTTAATCACATCAGAGCCAGGAGAAGCCTCAAGCTTGTCTTTGAATGTATAGAAAATATCCTTTTTAAGCTGATCAATATCTAATGAAATGTTTCCCTTAAACCCTTGCAAATGTTTCCTAATCAAATTCCAATCATGCAATGTCTTATTATAAGGATAAGTGGTTATACAGAAATCAGTTACATTCCAATCACATTATAGCATTGACAAATTCAAAATCTTGACCTTTCAGCAAAGCAGTCTGCAGTAATATTCCAGTCACATTGTATAAAATGTTCAGTTATGATAGCATCCCAGAGTGTCTCTTAGACAGCGTCAGCAATGGAAGAAATATCTCAGCAGTCAGCAATCGCCATTCTCAGGAATCTTCGAGGTCTTCTTGCCGTTTTGAATAACTTCAATAACAGTGACCCGCTTTCTTCTGGGCCTTGCTGGCTGAAGAGAAATCCACCTATCTCCTTTGCCTGTGAAAATATAAAGAAATAGCCCCTCTCTTTGGGGTATCATTAACCTGAAAAAAGGATTTATGATTAATATTGGTTGGCCTCTCCATCTCTTCCTTGTCCATCTTTCTCCAAAGGTGGTTGCGTCCTTTTAAAGGGAGTCCATCAGTTTTATTCTGTAAAAAACATACATGCATAGCCTTTTCTCCAGGTGAATGGACCTGGATCCCAAACACAGTTTCCATCATCCTCAGATTTCTTAGGATCAATTTTCTCTGTAGAATTGAAAACGTGTTTATCTTCCCTAATTTTATTACAAGCTTTTAGTAAGGAGAAAAATTTTTTAGTTAAAATGAGTAAATGAACTTTGTCACACATAAGATTCCTCTTCTCCTCCTTCTGTTTTAACAATTTAAATAGTAAAGCATTGCTAGATCTTGAACCAGTAAAAGTACTAGTTAGCTAACCTTCATTGTTATGTAAATACTGGCTCCCATCCCTCAGAGAATTAAGAGAGCTAACTAATTGGGAGAACTTCTTATCATACTTTGAAAGACTGAAAAAATTCTTAATAAATTTGTTCAGCTGATCTTGAAGTAACTTACCAAGCAGACATTTTTTTCTCCAGGCTTACCAATAAGGTTATAGGCTCAATTGAGCCGTTTTGCCTTTCAGGCTTCTCACACTGTATGATTTTACCTTGCAATATTCTGTCTTGGTTAACTTCACTCATTCCCTCTATGCTGGCTTTAGGGGAAGTTAATGGGAGGGCCTTAGGCCCCCCTGAATGCCCTAAGGAAATGACCCGGCATCCACAGTTAACAAACCTTTTTCCTTCCATTTCTAATTCCATGTGGGGGCGCTGTTTCTCCACAACAGCAGTCCAGAAGACTGCTTGATTTATAGGGTGGTCAAACTTCTCAAGTACTCTTTCCTGATAGGTATAAATTTTTACTCTAGAAATGCAAGGAAGGGAAAATTGGCTTAAGCGATCCTACATTTTTACAAACCATGGTATATCAGAACTCATTACTGCCTTAATTTCTTCTTCACAATCCTGACCAATAACTCCAGCAACACCTTGAGAATTTATGTTGGACTTTCTTTTTTTTTTTTTTTTTGGACTTTCTTAATAAACTTCCTATAGTTCTTTTAGGTAGTGGACCCCAATTACTGCTCTTCGTTTCTGATTCAATCACAGTTTTGGGCTTTTTCTTACAACTCTTATCAACTCCAGTATCAATTTTAATTTCTTGAGTACTAAGGTTAAATCTTCCTGATAGAAACTGTATTAATCTTTCAATAAGAGGTCCCTGCTTTTGAGGATCAAGCTCCTGTGAAGGCTTCTGAGCCATCTCTTGGTTATTCAAACCAACTGCAGTGAGAACAGAGACTAGGTTTTTGCCTCTTTGGCTAGGTCTGTTCTCCTGCTGTGAGGCTGCTAGATAAAGGCGATTTCTCTCAAAGATCTTCTTTGCTCCAGTAGGCAGACACCTTGCCTACCACGCTCTGCTATGAGGGCTCTGCATCAAGCTTCTTCCACTATTTTCCCGCCGGGAAGTCTTTGCTAATGGCGACCCTTCGCTGTTGATTTTTGAACGACATTGGCTCGCCCAATGAGTTCCCTTCCTACAATGGAGGCAGAGTTCAGGTTCGTTTAAACCCGATCTCCATGGTCCTGGCCCATGCTCTGACATTGGCCGCAGCCTGCTCTGCCTACACTCTTTTGAAGATGACTTGTCTTCCCACAACTAAAGCACTTTCTTCCAGGTCTGATATAGTTTGCCAATGAAGCTGCCATGAGGTCTGCCTTGTATTCCTCTGCCTCTACATTCCTGCATATCCTAAAATAACCCAGCAGAGTGCCCTGTTCGCTGTAGGGATGCAAGGCATTTTTACAGTGCTTATTAGAGAAATCATAAGATAGCTTGTGCACTAGGTCTCTTACTGCCTGAACATTCTTCACACATTTGGAAATAGCATCTTCCAGTCGGGACACAAAGTCAGCGTAACGCTCATCATTCTGTTGTCTTATAGCCCTGTAACGCGGCATTCTCTCTTCTGATGGAATTATCTTTTCCCAGGCCCTTAAGCAAACCTCATGTATCTGTCCTATTGTCTGTTCAGTAAACTGTAGTTGAGACTCAACTGTAATATAATTTGCATCCCCTAGCAATTGATGAATTCCTATATCTATCCCATCCTCAGCATTCTTCCCAGCTCTTGCAAGGGCTGCTTCCTTCCATAGCATTTGATATCACAAGCATTCTGAAGAGTAAAGACAAATTCTCACTAAAGCTTTCCAATCTGTAGGGGTCCAGCTGTCAGACTCTGCTAGAGCCCTTATCATGCTAATTACAAAATGTGAGTCTGGGCCCTAGTCATTGATTGCCTGCTTGAGATCTTTTAGCAACTTAAAAGGCAAAGGCACTGTGAATTCCTTTTGGTTCTAACAGGATAAGACATCTTGCATTCTAAATCTTCTTCTGCAATCCCTCTTCCTACTCTGGAGAGTAAAGGTGCTTTCCTATACTTTGCTTCTTTACGTCTATTCTCTGAGCTACTCTTTTCAATCTGGATATCTTGGAGTTCCACTTCCTGAACTTCACCTTCCGTGCTAGCTCTCCTAGTTTGCATTTCTTTGGAGCTAATCTCTCTACCTTCAGGGCTGGCTTGCTTGATTGTTTTACAATCTCTGGCCTTTCTTACACTAAATTCCAGCAGGAGAGCAGTTGCTTTTACTATGTCCCCTTCTGACTCAGGCTCATTCTTTTAGCTCTGCCTAAAATCTTCTCATCTGCCTGAAACCCGTTCTCACTGCTTCTCATCTGATTTAAATTTGGGCATCTTAGACGTTGCCTGTTCTGCTTCTTGGCTTTCTCTACCTTTGAAAGCAAGGGAGCTTCCTGGGATTGTTTAATAGCCATGCTTTGGATCTTGCAATCCACTGCCTCTAGTACTGTATCACCTTTAAACCTTCGGAGTCTGCAGTCTCGCGAGAGCATACAGGCTTTGGCAATGAGGTTCTGTTCTAGAATTGGAGGCTTTAGATAACAAACCAATCCCTGCCTTTTCAGTTTTTCCTAAAGTTTCATAACCTAAATCATGCTTATTCACAGACACTTTAGCTTGCTTTTCTAGATTTGAATAGACACAAGACTTCTCACTAGACTGTTCATCCTTATTCTCTTCCTCCTGCAAAAGTTTTAAAACCATCTTAACTTGTACCCACAGAGACCACTTCTCCATAGGGATACTCTCCCCATCTCTGTGCTTCCTTTAAGTTGACAATGACCTCCTCCCAGGTCTCTAAATCAAAAGTTCCTTCCTCTGAGAACCATGAATTATACCTTTTTACTACTTTTAGAAAACATTGTATCTTTTTCTTCGTTACTTTTACACCTTGTCTTTTCAGTAAGTAGAGAGCATGGTACCATAAGTTTCAGGTTTACTTTTACCTTGCTCCCATTATCCTCTTTAAAATTCTAATTCACTATTTCCACTACTTCTCTGTCAATCCCCACACCGGATCCTCACTTCGCACAATTTTCAAATTCACTCTACGTACCAATGGGGCCATATAATTGTTATATGGGATATAACTCATATTGTCCCACGTTGTGCGCCATTTGTCTGGGGAAGCCCGCCTTGGGCTGGGGCTCCAGCCTCCAGCCCAGTCCTTGAGCCTCCTGCCTGGTCTCCATCCCACCTCCCTTCGTCCACACTGAGCGTGGACCTGGCTGGTAAGATCATGGCCATCCAGGAGGTGAGCATGCTACCATGAATTGTGTCTGACTGCATTATTGTAATGTCTCTTCTATCGCTCATGCTCCCGGTGACTTTAATATAATATTTATATATCTCAACCATACAATTGTGCTTACTGAACCCAAGATTACTGGTGGGGGGCTGGCACCCCAACTCATACCACAGTACATACCATTTGTCTAGTTCTTCAATGCTTCCTCTCCCGCTCACTCCCTCCAACTATCATGACCTCAGCTCTACCTTACAAAGCCGGCTAGACCAGAGCATGTACACTGGTACAGATAAGAACTCTCAACACACAGAATCCAGGACAGATAAACCCTTCAGGGACAGTAATGGAAGTAGTGATAACATGAGGGTAGGGATGAGATAGAGGGAACTGATAGCAATGATTGATGTATTAACGCTCACACCCCAGGGGGACAAGCAACAGAAACATTGGTGAAGTGAGACCTTGGACATTGTAAAATATGAAAGTATAATTTATCAAGGTTTCATGAGGGTGGGAGAGTGGGAGAGAAGGGGGGAAAAGGAGCTGATACCAAGGGGTCAAGTATAAAGAAAATGATGATGGTACCGTAGGTACAAATGTGCTTGATACAATTGATGTATGCATTGTTATAAGTGGTGTAAGAGCCCCCGATAAAATGACTTAATTTTTTAAAAGTGTTTAGGTAGATCTTGATGGAGGATAGATTGAGAAACAATAGTTTCAGAATTTGATAATTTTGCTTAATAATCAAACTGAAAACTCACTGCCATTGCATCTTTTGTGACTCACAGCAACCCTGACTTTCAGCAACCCTATTGGACAGGGTAGAGCAGCCCCTGTGAGTTTCTGAGACTGCAACTCTTTACAGGGGTAGAAAGCCCTAACGTTTCTCTCTCAGAGCGGGTGGTGGTTTTGAACTATGTGGGTAGCAGCCCAAGTGAAAACCACTATGCCACCAGGGCTCCCTGTGCCACATAGCGGGAGCTGTTGTTTTCCCAAACATTCACTTGGCTATTTCTTTTATAAGAAGCCAAGTAATTTGGCAGCTTATTTCTGTTCCAGTTTTCTTATATAGAAAATGTGGTGACAGTGTGAACCTGTTTGTTGTAGTTTATGTGAACATAATTGAGTGATCTAGACCAAGTGAGCTAGACCAAGTGAGCTGACTGGTCAAAAATCAGACCTGTGGATTGCCAAATTGGTTCTGCTGAGATTGGGGCTTTCCTGGATCCACAGGCTTCCTCCAAGCTGTGTCCGAGAAGCTCTGCATTTTAGAGCTACATTTTATAGTTGAAAGAGAGGCCTAAGGAGGGAGGGAGTCCTTAAGCTCTAAGACCTTAATGCTGTCATTGCTGTCCTCTTTTAGTGTACCTGCAGTTTCCACACTGCAGTGGGAACCATTGAAACAGCTGTTCTCATTCTCTGAGATGGTGTGCCACCCCACTCCATACCACCACCACCTCATCCCTTTCTCTTATTGTAGAGATAATGCCCCTTCCATATGTATCTCAGATATTCAATTAATGAAGAAAGACAAAAGTAGGAGAAATGATTTAGATGAAGGAGACCATAAGCATGAGGCCATAATGGGGTCCAAAGGCTGTGTGGCCATGTCGCTAATTATAGAAATGGATGAAATCTGCCACAAAAATGTGATTGGAGGCAGAGCAATTCATCACTCTCTCAGGCAGGACTACATAAGTGAGAATGGGGCCATTATGGAGACATGGAGACGATCACAGATTAGAAAGGCTTACTGGATTTGTTCTGGGGCCTTCCGACCACTATAACTCATGACCATAGGGTCTTAGACTTTCCCAATTTCCATTGAGGACCTTCCCAGGGAAGTCCCAGAGGGCAGATTGCTCCTCTCTGCTCTGGCTAGTTGTTGTTGCGTGCCATTGAGGACACTTGGACTCGTCGTGACCTCACATACAACCGAATGAAACACTGTAGGGTCGTGCACCATCCTCACAATTGTTCCTGTGCCTGAACCACCGATGAAGCCACTGAGTCCATCCACTTCTTCGAGGACCTCCTCTGTTTCATGGCTTCTCCACTGTACCAAATAGGATGTCCTTCTCCAGGGACTGGTCTCTCCTGACAACATGTCCAAAGTATGTAAGATGGCGTCTTGCCATCCTTGCCTCTAAGCAGCACTCTGGCCCTACTTCTTCTGATACAGATTGGTCAGTCCTTCAGCAGTCCATGGTACTGTCAGTAGTCTTCTGGTGGACCACAATTCGATGCATCTGTTCTTCTACAGCCTTCCTTATTCAGTGTCTAACTTTCACATGCATATGATGCAATGGAAAATAGCATGGCTTAGGTCATGTGCACCTTAGTCCTCAGAGTAACATCATTGTTCTTCAACACTATAAAGAGGTTTTCTGCAGCAGATTTACCCATTACAATACATCTTTTGATCTCCTGACTGCTGTTTCTATGAACATTGATAGTGGATCTAAGCAAGACAAAATCCTTGACAACTGAAGCCCTTTTCTCTGTTTATCACCTATTGGTCCAGTTTTGGGGATTTTGGTCTTCCTTATATTGAATTGTAACCCATATTGAAGGCTGCAATCCTTGATCTTCAGCAAGTGGTTCAATTCCTCCTCACTTTCAGCAAACAAATGGTGTCATATATGCACACAAGCAGGCTCCCAAAAGTTAGTGGAACAAGGAATCAAAAGAGAATGGAATTTTTCAGGGACTTTTTGAAATACCAGTGTGTGTGTGTGTGTGTGTGTGTGTGTGTGTGTGTGAGAGAGAGAGAGAGAGAGAGAGAGAGAGAGAGAGAGAGAGAGAGAGAGAGAGAGGAGATGTGGGCATAAAACAAACATCAAGCAACATAAGGGAGAATGCTGTTGGCTGCTGTTGAACTGATTCCGGTGCGCATGCACAGTGACCTGCTGTGTGCACCATAGTGACCCCTCAGAAGCAGATCATCAAGCCTACCTTTCAACTGAAATTCTGAGAATTCACAATTTTCAGAAGTATGTGGATAACAGTGAAAGCCAAAATTCTATTTGCACAGTCCCCACGTGGATTAAGCTTCCAGTGAATTCCTTCAGACCATTGACCAGGGATGTGAACACTCTTGCCACCAGGCAGAGGGCATTGGAAAGTGGATTACCCCTTAGGCAGCCCATGGTGGGGCTTAGAGACTTGCCTAAGTGTATCCTTGAATCGAGGCTGCCATTCTGGGCTGCACGGTCATGAGTCATGCCCCCAAAGCCTTGGTTGTTTGGCCCTGGACCACTCTTGTAAACTGTCCTGTTTAACACAGGTCCCAATCCTTGTCCTATTCTTGCTTCTGTAGTCCCACCTGGAACTGTGATGTTGGGATCTGCCGCCATGTCCTTTCAAGTCTGTGAATCTCAGATAACCCTTACATATCAATAAGACCTCTTGCTAATAGTTTCCCTCCCCTCATCTCGATGGCATGTGTTTGTCCTGTTTAAGATTTAATAAATTATCTTTGAGATTTGGGATATCCTCTTACCCTAAAACACAAGGCATCTCTGGGTGTATTCCAGCTGCCAACTTTTTAGGTAGTAGTCAAGAAGTTCGCTGTTATGTCACCCAGGAAGCTGGGGAAAGGATGATCACCAGAACAAATCCATTATTCCCTCCACTCGCTTCCTAGCCTTTGAATCTCCACCTTGGAGGCAACTATGGCCTTTCTGTTTCTTTTTGATGATCATGTACGCATGTCCAAGTAAAGCTTACTTTTTACTCTTTTGTATCGCCTATTTCATTAAATATTATATTTTGGAGATTCTTCCAAATGGATTCATACAGAATGACCTCATTCATTTAAGAGTGCATGCTGTTACACAATACAGCTATGATAAAATGCATCTAACCAACCTTTCTTTTTTCTCTGTGTATTTTACCAATTTTCCTGTCAAAATTGACCATATCTGAGTTTGCTTTCAGGGACACCTTAAGTCTAGTACCCCTTGAATCCTAGGGCCTGGAGTCCTCCTCCTCTTCAGAACCAATCTCTGTGCAGGTGTGCTGGTATGTGAACTGTGAACCCTCTCCCTAAAATCAAAAAATAAAACCCAAACTCACTGTCATCAAGTCACTGTTGACTTGCAGTGACCCTCTGAGTTTCTGAAACTCTGTCTATGGTAGTAGAAAAACCAGTCTTTCTCAGAGCTGCTGGTAGTTTTGAACTGCCAACCATGTGGATCACAGCATAACTGTTAGGTTTCTCGGGTGGGAAATACCTCAGTTCTTGGCATCACAGGAGAAAGAATTCATGTCGAAGACTGATTGTTGATCCAAATGGGTTTGTATTAAGGAGAGAAGGTGATAGAGGAGAAGAGAAGAGAAAGAGAGGAGAGAGGAGGAAGGGGGAAAGAAAGGATTGAGAGAGAGAGAGAGAGAGAGAGAGAGAGAGAGAGAGAGAGAGACCCCACAGAAAAACAGGGAGGTGGTCTCCAGGTTCGGCCTTTAGTGGCTTCGGCTGGGAGGCATGGTTGACATTATTGGTTGACCCCATTGGCTGAATTAAGCCCACCTGGCCTGGTTTGCACCCACCTAAGTGCACTGCCTCCCTGCCTCATGTGCCTGAATTTGGAGCCTGCCCAGTAGACACCCTGGTCCCAGCTCTAGCTACCTAACATAAAACTACACCATAACACTACTCCCTCCTAAACAGCATAGCTAAAAATATGAGTTGAGCAGAGAAATTGGTTCTTAAAAGAATGCCTTCGCTTACAACCGATTGTCATTTTAAATTTCACTTGATGGTGTAGAGAGAACCAAGAGATCATTCCATCCCTCAGATTACTTGTAAACTACTGCAGAAACCTCAGGAAAGCCAGCAATTGCCTGCAAGACTGAGGTAAGAATCTCAAGGTTGACACCCAAAACCATACGCATTGCTATAGAGTTGATTCTGACCCATAGCAACCTTACACAGGACAGGGTAGAACTACCTCTGAGTTTCCAAGTCTGAAACTCTATTTTTGTAAATCATTTTATTTGGGGGCTCTTACAGGTCTTATAACAATCCATACATCAATTTTGTCAAGCACATTTGTACATATGTTGCAATCATCATTTTCTTTGTATGTGAGCCCTTGGTATCAACTCCTTTTATTTCCCTCCCTCCCAACCCTCCCTACCTCATGAACACTTGATAAATTATTAATTATTATTTTTCATATTGTACAGAATCCGCTGTCTCCATTCACCCAAGTTCTTGTTGTTCATGCCCCCCAGTCACCCCCTGGGGAGCGGCGTGGTTATACAGTGATCATTGCAGTCAGTTCCCCCTTTCACACCCCACCTCTCCCCCACCCTCATGGTATCACTACTCCCATTACTGTTCCTAGGGGGTTTATCTGTCCTGAATTCTGTGTGTCCAGAGCTCTTATCTGCACCAGTGTACATGCTTTGGTCTAGCCGGATTTGTAAGGTAGAACTGGAGTCATGATAGTGGGCTGAGGGCTGGGAGAGTCTGTAACTCTTTATAGGAGTAGAAAGCTTCACAGGAAAGTGAATTTGAGGCTGAGACCTTGGGAAAAGTTTGGTCAAGATAACCAGATGTGGAGTGGTGTAGGGAAGGAAAGATTAAAAATAACCTGGTCCAGGATCCTCACAAATTTTAAGTTCATTTGACGCTCCCTAGGGAGGAAGGAGGAAGAGCTATCAGCAGGCAGGCTGTGTCATGCCTACAGCCTCTACAAAAATGCTTCCTGACTCTTCTCAGAAATTCTGCCAGGTGCTACCAGCCTCCTGAGTCTGAGAATGGTTCCTCTATGTTCTTATTAAGCTGAGGAAGGTTGGCACAAAAATATTTGGGAATCCAAGGAGCATGGTGAGGTCATTTCAGGGGGTCATGAGGAATGACTAGTAAGGATTTCAGCCAAATTAAAGGGCTTAGCAATTTGAATACCAGCTGACTCTGACCTTGATCAAGCCTCTTTACCTTTCTGGGTCAATTAAAAAAAATATTTTTTACCAGGTTTCTACTATATGTCAGATATGGGGAAGCAGTAGACAAACCAATAGAAGCTAGGAAATTTGATCCCACCTGTACAGATGTTGCTTCTAAAGACAGCATTCTTTATGTATGAGTTTGCCAGTAGTAATAATTGTCGTTAATCATGCACTCTTGCCTGAAGAAAAATCCAAGAATCTGTGTCTTTGTACCTCCCTTTTGACACCCTCAAGGAGCCCAGTGGTGCTGTGAGGAAGGCATTGGCCTGCTAACCCAAATACTGGCAGTTCAAACCCACCTGATGCTCCAAAGAAGATGAGACTGTCTGTTCCCCTGAAGATATATCCTTTTGGAAACCCCACAGAGCAACTCTACTCTGTCCTATGAGAGTCAGAATAGACTAGTGAGGACAGTAGATGTGGTTTGGGTTTGGTTTCAACACCTCCTCCCTGATCTACCTCATTACATCACAGTGCCTTAATCAGCTCCCCAAGCTGGTTTGTTTTTATGGCAGATTTTCTTTCTCTCCCCAAGTGCCTGATTGTGGGAAACAGAGGGATTTCTCCCAAGCTGTCTACCCCAAATATATTCCAAACTCAGCTGCTTGCAAAGCTATCTAGTGCAAGCAGACACCACTGCTTATCCCACAACAAGTAGGATTCACTCCCTTCTGATAAGGATAGTAGTTGTCTGTTTCCTTGTAGGAGACACCAGAGAGGTCAAACCCATCCAAAGATGACCAAGGTTAGGCTGCCATCCTAAAACTAGAATCAGCCCATCTTGTCACATGTATACCCCCCAATCTCTACTCTTGCTATTGCATTTCCATAGACCATCCCCTCTCATTACTGTATCACCTATAGCACATCCCCTTCCTGTGACATGGGTCCTCACCTGTCATTAGGGGGCTTGCATGCCCCCAGAGAATATAAAAACCTGGGTTAGCATCAAATATCTCTCTTTCCACGTAGACCACCAAGCGGGGCTGAGCTGAGTATGCTACTATGAATTGTGTCTGACTCCATTTATTTCAATATTTCTCTTATGCTCTGTAACTTTACTATAATATTTATTTATTATCGCTATACAATTGCGCCCACCGGACTCATAATGATGTGTTAGGGGCTGGCTTCCCCTGACACCTGATGCTTATTCTTCTTCTGTCACCTCTGCCCCCCCCACCCCCCACCTTTCTTCCCTTCCTTCTCTTCCCACTGTTGGCCACACCATTGCTGTGTGTGTTGCTCGACCTTTTTTGTGCAGGTCTCTGCAGGCAGTTGGGAGAAGAAGGGCAGTGAAAGGGACTGAACATGCCACTATCTGTGGGCAGGACAGGATGTCTGATGCTTTGCTGGCTCTTTGATATGTGAGACCAGCAGCCAAACCTACCCCTTTAAGAGCCTGGAGATGATGACTGAAGGCCTTATGCAAATATTTTTACCTTACTTTTATTGTTCTTTGTGTAAAGTGAGGGGCTGGGCAATATGTTTTTAAGACTCCAAGCTCGAACATTCCAAGAAAGTAAGCATTCAAATGTTAAATGCAGGAATTACAAATACTCCTTGACTGGGATGGGCGTGCTCTGCTCCCTGCTGCTGGAGACAATGGATTAATTCTCCCTCAAGGCTGCAACCAATAGCTTGGTTCCTGTAGGTGGAGTTCACACCCTACTGATATGGTTCATATGGAGATCCAGACCGGTCAAAGTTAAACTGCCATCCTAAATGTAGGATCCGCCCATCTTGTCACAAGTATACGCCCAATCCCTCCTCTTCCTATTGCGTGCATGGAAGGCGGGGGTCTGGGGGTCCCGGGGCCCTTCAGGGACCCGCCAGTCATACAGCTCGACGGGAGGCGCGGGCGCGCATGCTCCAACAGTCGGTGCGGCGGCGGGGACGAAGACGACGGCGGGGACGACGGCGGCGCGGCGGCGGCGGGCAGGCGGAGTGCCAAGCCCGGCGGGCGTGAGGTGACGAGCGGGGCGGGCAGCGGCTGGGGCTACTGACGGCTCACCGGATCCGGAGCGCACTGCGCGGGGCGCCGGGCAGGTGAGAGCGGCGGCGCGGGACCCGGATGCGGCGCGGCTGAGGGCGGCCAAGGGTGGTGGTCGCGGCGGCGCCTGGGCCCCGCGCTGGCCGGCGGCGAGTTCCCGGAGGTCCGGGCCGGCGGCTCCGGCGCCCGTGCCGAGCTTCCTGCCGGCTCGGAAGACGCGCGCCGAGCGGCCCACAGGACGCCTTGCTGAGGCGCGGCCGGATGTCCCTGGCGGGCGGGTGGCGCGTTCGGGCGCCTCCTGAGGGCGCCTGAGCGGAGAGCGGCGTTCGCGCCATCGCGTCTACGCGGGCGCCCCGGACCCGCCTGCCACTCAGGTGTCTCTTCACGCAGAAGTGTGTTTTAGGAGCGGGAAACCTGTGGTGGGCTTCACGGACGTGTTTTTAAATCCCAGCGCCGCCGAGGAGCCCTGGGGCCTCGCCCCTAACGCCCTACTTTGCCCAAGGGGGTAAGAATGCGTGTCCAAAAGGTTGCCTGGCCAGAGCGCAAGTGCTTGTGAATGGTAGCGACTGGGAAGGCTGCACCTCGCTCCGCTGGCCGAAGCCTGGCTGCTGGGCGGGTCACGTTTATTTCCGAGCTGCTGTGGTGTGGCTGCAAGCTCCGCTGGAGTAGCTCCTAATGTTGGAGCCTGTCGTCGGCGGGTAAAATAGCATCCCGGGGCCCCTTCCTAGAGTGCTTCCTAGCACAAGCACATGGCGACTCGGAATACCTGTCCCAGGTACCTGGGGGCTGAGGCAACCCAGTGAACGTAGGATAATTTACGGGAGGTCCCAAACTTGAAGTGCTTTGCTCTTTAAATAATCTCAAGTGTCACTTTATCACTGGTTGCAGACTATAAACACACCGAAAGTATGAAACACCCACTCCCCGCACCCCCCCCCCCCACCAACTACATTGGTACTTCTAAAGGGAGTGACAAGTGCCTTTGTAAACATCATCTTGGGCTGTTACTGTCTGGTGAAGTCGTCATAATTAAATTAGATGAGTACTTATTTTGAAGCACTGAATGGCTGTTTGGAAGTAGTATTCCTAAAAAAATCATCTCCAGAGAGTCAGAATCGGGGTTTTTTTTTCTTCCAAAAGCTGCATTGTAAGGTTTCAGTGGAAAAGCAGAAGTGTTTGAGTGTAATGTAGCTAGCATAGGAGAATAGAATCTTAACCGAGTTTCCCAAGGCAGGTGTGAGCAAATCTAAACCTGAACCGAATTTACTTCTCTAAAGCACAAGTGATACACAAAATCAACAACTCTGCCTTACATCCCTGTTCATGGGGATGTTCTACTGGCAGGGGTGTTATTTAGAAGTGGGGAAAATGGGAGTTTTCATTTATTGTTGCTTTACACCGCTGACCTGTGTTTCTTGGAGACTTATCCATAAAGATTTTAGATCCATCTTGCTATGAATATCAACCAAACCGATTGGGAGTGGGGTGGTGGGCATATGAACCTTGTAGTCTATCCTGTGTTCCTCTTTGTGTTATTCAGACTGTCCTGTAAAAGGTGAAACGCCACAGCGGAAGCATTAATAGGCATTATAAAAGACACTGGTGTCTGAAGTCTGATCTTGGCTCAAGCTCTGGACTGGAGTTTAAACAATGTCACTCCATCTCTCTGTCTTTCTGGATATCTTTTTTTAACATTAATTAATTCAAACTGAAAAGGATACTTAATTAGCTTCCTTTCCTCGGGTCTTGCTCTCTTGGAGTTATTTAAGATTGCTTTCTTTTTTCTTGTTTAATCATTTTATTAGGGGCTCTTACCGCTCTTATCACAATTTCTGATTTCTTTCTTCCACTTTCATATAAGGTATATGAATATAGCGACTTTGTTTGCCTTCTAGAGTATCCCCAGCATCCAGAGTAGTGCCTGAATCATTTAACTAATGTTGAATATGAAATGAATGCCATGTGTAATAACATCTTCTGGTTCCACATATAGCATGTATTGAAAGGTCTCAGATTTGTACAACTGAGGAAATAACCAGGAGACCTAGAGTTAACCTCTTAGGTGTTCTTACTCAGTCTTCATTAACAGCTGCCACTTTTGTCTTCATAAAAGTACTCTATCCATGAAGAAGATAAGCATTTAGACGCTGTCCTTGATTACAAAAGCAAATGTGAACTTCTCAGTCATGCTCATGTATACTAGATTATTAGCATTTTGGCAGCCAAGGGACCAAACAAGCTTTATCAGTTTTGATTTTTTTGGGCATCAAATTTTGGTCTTGACAGTCGATTGGTTCTAGAGTGTGGTAATTTGATCAACATCACAATCCTATAGGAAACTTCAGATTTTTGCAGGGGGTAGATTTAGTTCACTTTCATTGTTTCTCTTTTCCATCTAAAAATTACCCACTGTGTGTGTATGTGTGTAACTGTGCTTGTGCACCTATGTATCCTTGGACCCACAGCCATTAAGGTGGCTCTGGTTCATAGCGACCCGATATACGAAGTGCTTCTTTGAGAGCTCTGTTTGGTTATAGTAGAGGCCCTGTGCAGCACAAACATGTACCCACTTAGCTACTACTAACTAGGCTAAGAATGGAAAGATTGGTGGATCAAACCAGTGGGAAGTGACTTGCAGGAAAAGGCCTGGCAGTGTACTTAAAGAGAATACAGTGATTGAGAATCATATGGAGCAAAGTTAGGAAGCTCACTGTGAATCAGAATCGACTTGTGGCGGTGTGACCCACAGGGGCAGTTCTACCCTGCCCAGTAGGGTCATTGTGAGCGGTAGCACTGAATTTGGTTTGTTTTTGATTCAGAGGAAGATTTAAAGAGGCTATCTACTTCCCTTTACAGTTACAATCTCAGAAACTCACAGGGGCAGGAGTTCTGCCTGTACAGGGTCCAAGTGAGTCAGCATGGACTCAATGGCTGTAAGTTTATATTAATTTAAATCAGGATTTTGATCCGATTCAATCATGTCTGAAGAAGCAAAATAAAAGAGACTCCACATTTTAAAATTTGGATGAAGTCGAAAGAAAACCGGAATGGGAAATCTTGTAGATTTTATCCCTGGATTATAGGATTTGGCAGAGGGTTAGGGAGTCCTTTTAGGAACCTAATTTAGGAGATTGGATGGGTGGTTAATACACATTCAAAATGGTGCAGCTGCCATCTTTGAGCATGGCAGTGCTGTTTCTGATTGCAGGCTAAGAGATGTGGTGGCTAGGCGTTGATTGGGCTGCCCTTGTTTTCTAAGAGGCATATTAACTTTCCAAAAGAGCATAGACAGTAATTCTTTCCAGTCTGTTTCAGTTTTGCTACCTTGGTTATAACTGAACTGTGAAGACGGTTTCAAATCCCTGATTAAAAGTGTTATTTTTAAAATTTTTATTATTTTTAAAGTGTTATCTTAAAAAGTGTAATTAATAATCACCGTTTTCATTTTATGATACATATATATTTGTAAACAGGAAGGACTTTTCCAGTCAGTCAGCAACTTTCTCTCTGTCACCACTGTTAGGTTAATTGATCCATTTTTATAGATAAGAGTTAAGTAATAAATTAGGCATTTGATGTTAGTGTACCTTTGTTTGGAAGTATGATCAGCTTTCTCTTTGTTTTGGCCCGACTTTAAAAATAGAACGACTGTTTTAATGAATTTGTATATATATGTAATTAAGGAAAATGATTAATGTATGACATGATGTAGTTACATCTTGTAAGTTGTGTTGCTCATATGTATAGAATTTTCAAATAAAAACGGTCTAACCCAGTGGTTCTCAACCTGTGAGTCACCACCCCTTTCAGTGTTGAACAACACTTTGACAGGGGTTGTCTAAGACCATGGGAAAATACATGCTTCTGATCTGGTGAGAAAAAAGCTATCGCAAGCATCACATTGATGTTGGCCTTTTGTGCATACTTTTGCAAAATGTAGCATTTTATTTTACTTTTGGCACCCATGATATACCATACTTCAAGACAAAAATTCATTTATTTGTCATTAGAAAAAATATTTAGCAATATATAATTACATATTTTTGTGATTAATCACTGCTTTAATTATGTTTAATTTGTCACAATGAAAATATATCCTGAATATCAGATATATACATTATGATTCATCAAAGTATCAAAATTACAATTACAATTACAAACCAACAGGGTAGATGTGGGCGCTCCCAGCCATCTTGCTTGGCGGAGCCGCAGCACACCACTGTGTCCCAGTCTTGGTGCAACAGACTCCATTTTGAGGCCTGCACCTCCATCTTAGCTCTCAAGACTGACCCCTAACCCACCTCCCCTCCCCTGCTCTACCCCAAATTCCTGGAACCAGCTCGTCCCAAAGCCAGAATGTTTTCTGAATATATGGTCACTCCAACCCTCCCTCACATATAGATAAGATTAACGACCCCTCTGAAGCACCTATGTGCGCAGATCCTCCCCAGCCATGATCGAAATACTCTACGGACAACCTTTTCTTTTCTCGCCTCTTCCTGCAACTGATTGCCCTCTGCTAGCTTCGTACCTTCCATACTTGTCCTTGCTCCGCAACCTTCTTAGACAACACGAAAACTCCCCCATCCCTGAACCATCTCCGACCTCTGCTGATCACCAAAAACCAGTGCATCCTGGAAAAGCTGTGTTAATTAAATCCCTAGCACCCAGACCCTTAGCACCCCGGTGGGAAGGCCCTTACACCGTAGTGCTCACCACTCCCTTGGCAGTCAAGGGTCTTGGAATAGATTCCTGGGTACATTTGTCCCGAGTCAAGGCAGCAGTGAACTCTGACCATGGCTCCCAGTGGTCTGGCTCAGTCTACTGGTCCTATGTCTCTCTGCCTCACTCGCCTCACCAAGCCAGCCAGCTAAACCTAATATAATTTCCCCTTTTGCTGGCGATTTTACTTGACTGAAAACTATACCAATTACGCCCGCACTAAGCGTTATGATTATTTGCTGGCCACCGCTGACTGCCCACCCACAGGGTGCAGAACACCCATATACTTAAATTTCACTGACTTTAAGCGGCATCAAGGAAAAGCTGATCCCATCATTTGCTACCTGTATGACCAGAAGGCAACTACCCAATGTGCAAAAAGGTGAATACAGAAAAATGTAGGGTGTCCTTGGTCTTCCTGCCAGATACTTTACCTTTCCCTTTGTCCCCAGGGATGATTCTACTACCATCAATCTAAATACACTCTCACAATCCCAGACCCCTGGGATAGCCGCTGGACACCTCTGGTTCCAGGAGCGTGGTACGCCACTCGCCGAGAGAAATTTCCAGACGCCAAACTCTATGTATGGAGGTCGCTACTCCAGGTCCAATCCACCATCCACTGTAATATTCAGATCCAAGACCTTCAACTCACTAAGCAAATTTCTAAACCTTCTGAGTCTCCCTTCTCCCAGCTTACCCTGCTACAGCAGGGACTGGCCATCGCCACTTTGCTGGACTAGGCAACCTCTCCACCTGCTGCATGTGTGCAGCCCTAGAACGCCCTCCTCTGGTAGCAGTACCAGGTCCTGCCCTGTCATTTTCATCCAACGTAAAGACCACAAAACCCATAACCATCCCCAATATTCCTCTGTACATCCAACCAGAAAACACTCAAGTGCCCTTTTGCTACTCCAATCCATCGACACAGACATGTAATGTCACCCAAATCCCTCCAAACCACTAACAGCGCCAGAAAAAAATTTTCTTTTGGTGCAACTATACACTAAGCATTTAAACATCAGTTCTACCTTACCCTTTTGTGCCTGCCCGTCACTCTGGTTCCGCAGCTCACTACATACACTCCGACTGAGGTCCAGGACAAATACATCCAGGTATACAGTCGCCAAACTAAAAGAGCAGTTTTTCTTCCGATAGCAGTGAGAATCTCCTTAGCCTCAGCAGCAGGTGCAGTAGGACTCAGCGGCGGGACCCTTAGACCCTCTATCACCACAGCAGACAAGTTATCCACATGCTTCCAGCTGGCAGTCGATGCCTCTGCCAAATCTCTAGCCTCCCTGCAGAAACAAACAACCTCTGTTGCCCAAGTTGCCTTGCAGAGCCGTTGCACTTTAGACCTCATCACTGCTGAAAAAGGAGGAACCTGCTTATTCCTCCAGGAGGAATGCCGTTATTACATCAATAAGCTGGGAATTGTGGAAACTAGAGTCCAGACCCTCAACAAGCTAAACCGTGAGCTGCAAAACAACAGATTCAGAACAGACGGATCCTCTTCCTGGTGGAACTCTTCTCTGTACTCCTTCCTAGCCCCCATACTAGAACCCATAATTTTAGTAGTAATTTTGCTCTTAATTGCTCCTTGTCTCATTCAGCTCCTGCAAAGTCGACTCCGCGAAATCACCCGTATAGCAGTCCACCAGCAACAACAACCTCTCCACCCTGTGCCAGGCCGCAACTCCCAGTACTCTGCCTGGAAAAGCCCCTCCCCTTGCTCTTCGCCCACTACCCACAGGAAGCAGTTACAGAAATGGACTAATGTTGTCCCTTTTCCCTATAGGGTCAGTCTAAAACGTCCTGTCTTGGCACAACAGACTCCATTTTAGCTCTCAAGACTGACCCCTAACTGACCTCCCCTCCTCTGCTCAACCCCAAATTCCTGGAACCAGCTCCTCCCAAAGCCAGAAGGTTTTCTGAAGATATGGTCACTCCACGCGTCCCTGACATATATAGGTAAGATTAACGACCTTCTCCCTTCGGAAGCACCTGTGTGCGCAGATCCAAACCCCCCCCCCCCAAGCTATGATTCTCCCCAGCTGTGCCTGCCAGCAGTGGGCATAAAAACGCCGCCAGGATTTTTTCCCTGGTGTGGCTTCAATAGCTCAATACCCTGTGTTGCTGAACCCGCCACAAGTTCGCAATAAAGCCTGCTTCTAAAACTTAATTAATTGGGTCTTTGATTCTGTTTTCGAGTCCAAATAAACTTTTACACTGAGCCTCGAGAAGGCTTTGGGAGTCAAAATCCTCCCAGCCTCCAGGCAGCAGCGTCCCAGCCCCCTCCCAAATGCAGCCCGGGAAGGCAGGCACAGAGAGGCACATCAAGTCCCGCACACCAGCAAGGAACGGCGCAAAGACCGACACCAGCAAGAAACGGCGCAAAGACCGACACCAGCAAGAAACGGCCCAAAGTCCGACACCAGCAAGAAACGACGCAAAGACCGACACCAGCAAGAAACGGCGCAAAGACCAACACCAGCAAGAAACGGCGCAAAGACCGACACCAGCAGGAAACGGCGCAAAGACTGACACCAGCAAGAAATGGCGCAAAGACCGACACAAAAGGCTGGGGCTGAGGCAATACGCTACAAGCGTCCCCAGGGGCCTCCACCATATTGGGTGGGGCGCCACTTGGATTGGCTCACCTAGGCCAGGTGAACTCAACCCAACAATTCTCCCAAGGGTGGTGAGGTGAAAGGAGCCCAGAGGGGCCCACATCCCGTGAGACCAGCATGGGAAGGCCCACTCCTGGGGCCGGCTTACCTCATAGCTTCCAGTCACACAGCACCGCTTCTGTTCGAACATCACCGCTTCTGTTGGACCTCACCTGGGGCAGGTGTGCCTCGGTCCGCGGCTCCACCCAGAAACAGCTCACGCCGAGGCCTGGTTTGGGATCCTCTTGAGTTTTGTGAGCGGTTAGGGAGGCGTGGTCGATGACGTAGTTCGACCTCATTGGCTGTATTGTTGAATTGAATTCACCTGGCCTAGGTGAGCCAATGCAGGTACAGCGCCCACCCAGGCGTAGCTCCCCCTGCTGGCTGGAAACCTGAACTTCTGAGCATGCAGTGAGCCTCTACTTCATGAGCCGGTAGCTCAGACCTCTGAGCTTGTGTAATGGGCCTGCCAGTCCCTATGCTAGCTCCCTAACAGGTTTTCCAGCCAAAGGTCTGCCTTCTGGGGCTGTTCTACAGAAAGCACTTGGTTCCTGACCCCTACGCATTCGGGGTGGTGGATGCCCTTGCTTCCATGCTTGCTTCTATGTAATTCTGGAATGGTCCTTGTTTCACACGGTCGGCGAGGTCAGGACTTCTGGACTGGTTGGCTACCAGGCACAAAATAAATAGCCAACGGATTGAAATCTCAACCCCTATATTGGTTTATTATGGACCACACAGACTTGTCTTCTGGAACTTCCCTCCTCAATTTCTGAACCCTTGAACTCCTTGCCACCTCTACGTGGAAAACAAGGATTCCAAACTCCGATCACCACATCTGCCTGCCCCCCCCCCAGTCCCTCTGTGGTCCCCCTTGTCTTCCAGAGGTGCATTGTCAACCAGCAAAGTCGGGCCTCTCCATTTCTCAGAAGCTGCAGATTGTTACGTGACATCACCCTGTGTTTAAATGTTAGTGATTATGCTATCTAAAAAACAAATCTGAGCCAACTGGGGACAAACAAAACTCATTTCAAACACCAGCTCTGTCTCCCATAAGGTCCCGTGTACAACTGCTACAACACAACAGTGGGTCCTGCTGGGTCTCCACTAGCATCTGGGAGGAAGGCTATTTATTACCGGGAATCCTACCTTGGTCCCTTGGTGTTAATTGCAGACTCACTGGGTGACGGATTGTATCTGACACGCACCATGTTTCCCGCTGCAAACACAACACTTTGTCAAACTCCGCTTGGTATTGCTCCATCCCTCCATCATTCTCCCTAATGACAAAAATGATTAACACATTCATATAAAAGCACAGGATGAGGAGAGCTTTAATTTATTCATCTAGTTCAGGGTCATCCCTGTTATCAATATATGACAAGTTAATGTCATATATTAATTAAAAAGCAACAGTGAAGCAATTTAGGAAACTGAGGGATTGTCATGGGTCCTGGTTGTGACAGCATGTTTTGGGCATCATGGAAGATTACAGATTTGCCTTCTGTGGTATCGCATATCCATCATCCAAAAACTACCTGCTCTTAAGGGTAGAGAGAGCGAGCTTGTCTTTGAAAAAGGTGCCTGGGTCTCTTTTCCGGTTGCCGCAGCGCTAGGAACCATGAGTACCAAAGTCTCTCGCGACACCCTCTACGAGGCGGTGCGGGAAGTCCTGCACAGGAACCAGCGCAAGCGCCGTAAGTTTTTGGAGACGGTGGAGCTGCAGATCAGCCTGAAGAACTACGACCCTCAGAAGGACAAACGCTTCTCTGGCACCGTCAGGCTTAAGTCCACCCCGTGCCCCAAGTTCTCAGTGTGTGTCCTTGGGGACCAGCAGCACTGCGACAAGCGAAGGCCGTGGAGATCCCTCACATGGACATCGAGGCGCTCAAGAAGCTCAACAAGAATAAGAAGTTGGTCAAAAAGCTGGCCAAGAAGTATGATGCCTTTTTGGCCTCAGAGACCCTGATCAAGCAGATTCCTCGAATTCTGGGCCCGGGCCTGAACAAGGCCGGGAAATTCCCTTCCCTGCTGACCAACAATGAGAACATGGTGGCCAAGGTCGACGAGGTGAAGTCCACCGTCAAGTTCCAGATGAAGAAGGTGCTGTGTCTGGCAGTGGCAGTTGGCCATGTGAAGATGACAGATGATGAACTCGTGTACAACATCCACTTGGCTGTCAACTTTTTGGTTTCGCTGCTGAAGAAGAATTGGCAGAATATCCGTGCTTTGTACATTAAGAGCACCGTGGGGAAACCCCAGCGCCTGTACTAAGCTACGGTTCAATAAACTTTATTGTTCCTGTTAAAAAAAAAAGAAAGAAAGAAAAAAGTGCCTGGGTTTGGTAGCTGCTCACAGGATGGCAGGTGTAACGTATTATGAGAATTTAACAAGGCTCTGAGAAGACGGTTATTGGAAGTTCTGGCTGGAGGGCAAGGCCATGACTCCTGAAAGATTCTGGATCCAAAAGTCAAGTCAGAACTGGATGCCACAGACTTTCTCAATCCAGCCCTCTTTGCCCCTCCCCTAAGGCCAATACATTTCTTTTTTTTTTTCTTTCATTCTTTATTTATTTATTTTAATCGTTTTATTGGGGCTCATAAGGCTCTTATCACAATCTGTACATACATCAATTGAGCAAAGCACCCTTATACATTCGTTGCACTCATCACTCTCATAATTCACCTTCCACTTGGGTTCCTGGAATCAGCTCGGTTTCCCTTTTTTCCCCCCCCATCCCCCTCCCTCCCCGATCCCACCCCTGGTCCCTTGATAATTTATAAATAATTATTATATCTTATCTTACACTCCCCGGCGTCTCCCCTCACCCGCCTCCCCCTTGCCAATCTCCCAGAGAGGAGGTAACACATAGATCTCTGAGATCGGTTCTCCCTTTCTACATGCCCTTCCCTCCTGGTGTCGCCACTCCCACAGCTGGTGTTGAGGGGTTCGTCTGTCCTAGATTCCCTGTGCCTCCAGATCCCCACTGCACCGCTGTACATCCTCTGGTATAACCAGGTCCGCAAGGCAAGGTAGGATTGGGATCATGATGATTGGGAGGGGAGGAAGCGTTCAGGAACTAGAGGAAGGTTTTGAGTTTCATTGTTGCTACACTGAACCCTGAGTGGCCCATCTCCTCCTCACTACCCCTCTGGAAGGGGTGTCCAGCTGTCTACAGGTGGGCGTTGGGTCCCCATCATGCACTCCCCCTCTTTCACGGTGATGTGATTCTCACCACCACCCCACCTTTGATGTTGGAGACCTGGTCTCCTCTGTCCTTCATGATCACCTATGTTGGTGTGCTGCTTCCGTGTGGGCTCGGTTGCTTCTGGGCTAGATGGCCGCTTGTTTGCATTCAAGCCTTTAAGTCCCCAGACGCTATATCTCTCAGTAGCCGGGCACCATCCGCCTTCTTCACCACACTTGCTTATGCACACTTTCGTCTTCAGCCATTATGTGAGGGAGGTGATCACACAATGATTGTTTTTGTTCCTTTGTATCTGCTACATGGTCCATTCAACACTTTGTATTCGCTTAGGCCATGTGCTTCTTCTCTGTGGGCTTTGTTGCTTCTGAGCTAGATGGCCGCTTATTTGCCTTCAAGCCTTTAAGACCCCAGACGCTATATCTTTTTTTGATAAGCCGGGCACCATCAGCTTTCTTCACCACATTTGCTTACACACACGGCTGTCTTCAGTGATCATGTCGGGAAGATGGGTATCCTGCAATGGCTGCTTAGCAGGGCGAGGTGCTATTGTATTGGGGGATTATGCATGAGGAGGCCCAATGTCCATCTGCTACCCTACTACTGAACCTATAAATATATGCATATAAATCTATTGCCCCCATAATCATAAATATGTTTACATATGTACATGTCTGTATTTAGGCTTCTCTGTATGCACTTTGCCTCCTACTCCTTTCCTCTATTTCCTTTCGCTTTCCTCCCGACCCATTACCATGTTTAGCCTTCATTCTGGATTCAGTAGTTCCTCTCAGTTACCTTGCTCTTGGTCACTCCCTTCCAGTCCTCCCCTCCCCTCCCTCCTCTGGTTTTGAACCATTCGCTGTTCCCTTGTCCCTGTGTTGGGCGACACCTCCTCCCTTCCCCTACCTCCCACGCTCTCATGTCCCTCCAGGACCGTTGGTCCTGTTGTTTTTTTCTCATTATTTGTCCAGCCTATCTTGTCTAGGTGGACCTGCTGACATAGTAATACGTGCATACAAATGGATATGACTTTGACTGCGCCCAAGTGGCCCATAAGAACATGGCTTTGACAGAAGCAACATCGACACGCTGATAAGCAGAAAAGCCACTAACATACAAAATTTACTGGGTAAAAAAACAAAACAAATTTTAAAAGACTAAACAAAAAGATAGCAAATATTAAAAGAAAAAATTGCTAGTAGTTCAAGGTCCTTTCATTGGCCTTTAGGAGTGTTTTCTAGGTGTAGCTTGTGAGGCGCCACGTCCTGGCCCAGAAGACCATCCTTTCTACTCCCTTGGGCTCCCTTTGCTCTGCTTCCTCCGCTGCTCCATTGCATGTCCCCAGTGTTTGCCTCAGTGTGGCGGGGTCAGCTCAGTTGCCCATCCCCCATTGTGTCTCAGGTGCTGTCCCGTGTAGGGCCATGTGTTGGTGCAGGATGTCATATCTCGTAGTGTGGTCAGCTGAATGGTCCTCTCTGTATGATGGGCTCTTCTAGCTGGTCTATCGACTTTGGGCTTGGTGGACCCAGGTGTACTCCACTATGTCCTTTCTCCTTCTTTTGTTTCAGCTTCCTTCTGGATGTGGTGTGGTGGGTCAGTTCCTTTCCCAC
Source organism: Tenrec ecaudatus (assembly GCF_050624435.1). Taxonomy (NCBI): domain Eukaryota; kingdom Metazoa; phylum Chordata; class Mammalia; order Afrosoricida; family Tenrecidae; genus Tenrec; species Tenrec ecaudatus. The sequence goes on along the minus strand of NC_134530.1, from coordinate 277,175,127 downwards.
TCCAGACAATCTATTTTTGTTTTCTGTGGTATTCCCTTCGAGTGTGGGGGTCGGCCTAATTCTGGTTTGGGCCGGCTTGTCGTCCAGCCTCTTTGTGTAGACCTCTGTACTTTGCGTTGTCCTCCTTGTTTGGTGTGTCGTGTTGGGGTCCGTATGCATGTTCCAAATCTGTGGGGACATAACCGATACTCTCCCCCGGGTGGGTTAGTACGCTGCCCCCCCCCATACCATCCATTCGGATTCTCCCCCTCCCGGTTCTCCCTCTCCCTACCCCACTACCCCTTCTTTATGCTGGGCTCTTATGTACCTCCCTAGGTGTGGCCTGTCCTCCCTCCAACTATCTATGCTTCCTCCCGTTTATTGTGGGATGGATGTTTATTCTTCTATTTCTGTCATGCTGATTGTACTTACCTCAGGGGACTCATGTTGTACCTGTCCCTTTGGGTCTGGCTTACCTCGCTTAACATAATTCCTTCCAGCTCTTCCCATGAAATAACGTGTTTCATGTGCTCATCGGTGCTTTTCAGTGCTGCATAATACTCCATTGTGTGTATGTGCCAAAGTTTGCTAATCCACTCGTCTGTCGATGGAAACTTAGGCTGTTCCCAAGTCTTTGCCATTGTGAATTGTGCCGCAATAAACATTGGAGCGCATATGACTGGTCGTGTTTTATTTGCTGCTTCAACCGGGTATATGCCCAGTAGAGGGATGGCTGGGTCATGAGGTAGATCAATTTCCATTTTCTTTAGGTATCGCCAGATTGCTTTCCACAGTGGCTGTACAAATGTACACGACCACCAGCAGTGGAGGAGGGTTCCTACTTCACCACAGCCCCTCCAACACTTGTTGCTCTCTGATTTACTGATCTGGGCTAGCCTCAGGGGTGTTAGGTGGTATCTCATGGTTGTTTTGATTTGCATTTCTCCCATGGCAAGGGACTTCGAGCACTTTCTCATATGTTTATTGGCCATATTGATCTCCTCTCTAGTGAAAGTTCTTCTCATTTCTTTTGCCCACTTCCTTAGGGGGTTAACTGTTTTCCTCTTTTTGCAGGTCACGATGGTGTTGTAGATTTTAGTAATGAGCCCTTTGTCTGATGTGTCATTACTAAAAATCTTCTCCCAGTCTGTGGGTTGCCTTGTCACCCTCTTGGCAAAGTCTTTCGAGGTGCACATGCATTTTATTCTTATTAGATCCCATTTGTCGATTTCCAATTCACCTGTGTGTGTCCCCTTCCCTGTTGCAGTGAGCCTATGTGCTCCCTGGGCCAGTACTCTGAGATTAGTCCCGATTCCCTCCTTAATGGTCCTGATGGTTTGGGGTTTGACTTCTAGATCTGTGATCCACCTTGAGTGTATTCTTGTGCATGGGGTGAGGTAGACGTCTTATTTCAACTTTCTACATGTGGATATCCATTGTTTCCAGCACCACTTATTAAAGAGGGCATCTGCTTCCCACTTGACATTTTTGGGACCCTTGTCGAAGATCAGTTGTCTATATGCTGATGATTTTACTCCTGGGCTTTCTATTCTTTTCCACTGGTCTGAGTGTCTATCATTGTGCCAGTACCATGCTGTTTTGACCACTGTAGCTGTGTAGTAGGCATTGAAATCAGGTAGGGCGAGTCCTCCAATTGTGTCCTTCTTCTTGAGGAGTTCTCTGCTAATTCTGGGTTTCTTCCCTCTCCATATGAAGTTGGTGGTCAGTTTTTCCAATTCTTTGAAGAAGGTTGAGGGTAATTGGATTGGTATAGCAGGCCAATACATTTCTAAGGGTTATGGATTCTACTTCAGAATCATTCTCAACCTCAATCCCAGGGCCCTCTTCACCATTGCTGGCTAGACCTGTTCACCTCTTGCCATATATGTGTGTGTGTGTGTGTGTGTGTGTGTGTGTATATCACACACACACACACACGGGTTTATTGTAAGTCTGGGTCTGTAGGTTTCTCGGGTGGGAAATGTCTCGGTCCTTGGCTACACACTAGAAAGAAATTCACACCAAAGCCTGGTTGGTGATCCGAGTGGGTTTATATACAGGAGAGAAGAAGGTTCCGGCGTTACAGTATACTGAACACGGACACCCTCATGACACTGTACACCCAGCCCTGCTGAGCGGAAGGCAGAGAAGCAGCTGAAGGGAAGGTTCCAGCCTTTTAAGGGCTTTCAGCTGTGAGTCGTCAATTAAGCTCTCCTGGCTTGGCCTTGAATTGGTGCATGCCCTTTAGCCTGCATTGGCTTCCAACCTCCTGTAGGGGGCCCCCTAAGCATGGAGAGGAACAACCCCTTGTCTTGCTACCTAACAGGTCTACATTCCTGTATGGTTACATTGAGATGGAAGTAGCCCCTTTAGACAGCCTGTGAGGTTCACCAGGAGCCACAGGCCCCAGCGTTCCCTGTTACCACCTTAACCTTAAACTACTTTTGGAGTTTATATTATCTGTGCGGGTCTGTGGACATGGAATGTTTCCATGCCAGACCCTGAAGTTGCACAAATAGGCATCCAGAACAGAACTCATACAGGCTCTAATAAGATGCTCAGATGCTTCTTGCTAGGATGAGAATTCATCGAAGTTTGTGAGCAGTTCAGATCTTGTAAGGGAGAACAGGTCAGTAGTGTATCCAGAGAAGAGAGCAAAGGTCAGGGGAAAGGGAGGAGGCCCACAGACATCTGTGCTCTGTGTTTGGCCACAAGACAAGAAACCAGGTCTCCCTGAAAAAGAAAGCAGAACAGCAAGTCCCTCGGAACTAGGACATCTTTAAACCTGACCTATGCAACACTCGGCTCAGGGAGGCGCCTTGGAAAACCGTAAAAGCCCAAAAAGAGGGACAAGGAGGAAGCCCAAGTCTTTGGTTTTCCCTGCTGTGCTTTCAGTGTTGAAATGTCTGTGCACGGAGCCTTTGAAATTTCAGAATCAGAGAGTGGATTCATAAGCCAAGCTCCTGCTTTATTCTTCAATGCATTTTAGCCCAACTCCTCCTTGGTGACACATGTAACAGAAATTCTGGACTTAGGAGCCACTTGGTCCTTGGACACTAGGAGATTACAGTGGAATCTGAAACAGGGCTCTAACCACCAACTGGACTGGCCTAGGAAGCCCAAGTATTCAGTCTCCCAAACACCAACCTCCCGTTGCTCTTCATCTGCCTCCACCTTGTTCAGCTTTAGTTGTCCGTGGAAGCGTTTGGCACCCATCTGATGCTTCAGAACCCAGAAAGGAGGAAAGGTAAAACTGGGATTCAAATGAAACAAGATGTGCCCGGGGCTCCTCGTGGCATTTGTCACCTTCAGTTCCCTCTTCGGACGCAGATGTGGCAAGGTTCACAAACAAGCTTTACCAGAAAGAACAGCCTGCTTCCAAGTGAGAAAAAGCCCTTTACACATGAGTTCCTGAGGTCAGCCCAGCCCTGTGCGCCCCCCACCCCTCCCAGAGTCCCCTGCTCTCCGGCGAAGCATTAAAGCAAGTGGAAGCAGAGATTTGCTCAGAATAAAAAATCATTTTTCACAATAGCATGCCACATTCTGGATGGCAATCACGGCTGCACAAACCGTATCCATCCCCCAGTCATAATGTTGCCGCCTCAGTGACCACACACACACATTGTGTGGTGAGACTCAGAGTCTATTCCATTTGTGATCAATTGTTTCCTCCCTCTCCACACTTTGCACTTAGGAGACATGCTCTCTGGAGGCGGTTGAGGCTTGTCTTGTGGCCAATAATCATCTCCTACGCCTTCCTTTCGAGTCACTAATTTGATGTCTTCACTCAAAGAAATGCCCATAAGTTGAGGTTTCAGAGGAGAGCTCCTTGAGCTCCCCAGACAACAAGGGGGCCGAGTGTCACCGTCATTATCCTGAGCTGGGAGGGAACACTAGTGTTCCGGAGGCTGGGAATCCGTCACTGCCTGCCCATCGCACAGACAGAGCAGGTGCTGGTTATAATTGCTTCTAGACGTCCTGCCATGCTCAGTTGAACGTCAAAGCCATAAACGCTGCCCGACTACAATAAAACTGGAGTACGCAGACATTTCTGCATCATTGCCGGGTGAAAATACACTGAGTGGAGTTGGATGAGATGGCAGCAAGCGCTTAAGGAGGGGGTGCTGTGGGAATACCAACAAGATGACTGCCAGTCTCCGTTTCCTCCTCTGGTCTGCTTTGTGTTTTCTTTCAGGACCAGAAGAAATGATGCATATGTAAGGATAAAAAATTTTTCCATTTCCAGAGGAGTTTTCCACCCCCCAATCTACCCGCAGCCTCCTTTGAGCAAGCCAGTAAAAGCTTTTTTTTTTTTTTTTTTAAACCTGCCTTCTCACTATGGCAATTTCCGGAGCTGCTATGTGGCTGTGTTTAAAAGTCCCCCTTGGGATCCAGAGTGCAATCCATATCACAAAGGCATCCTCCCAGTCCCAAATAGCAATGCGACCTCAATTCAGAAGGTTGTTCTTGTTTCCATAGACCCAGAATGGAGTTTAAGCTGTTGATCTTGACTGTGGTTGTCGCGTCAGCCTCTCATGGGCACCTCATGGGCAGTGGAGCAAACTGTGCCTATCTGTGCTACCACCAGGACTGGGAGAGGAAGCCAACAGTGGTGGGCCATAGGTCAATGTGTGGATGGGGATGATCAGGTCTTTCTTCATTATTCTGTTTCAGTCTGGAAACACCACTGAAGCCTGCTCAGTGTCATAGCAACACACAAACCTTCACTGACAGTCTGGGGCACATTGGCTGCAAATCAAACCCGGGTCTTCCCGGTGAAAGTCGATGAGAGGTCTACCACTGAAGCACCGTGGCCCTCACCTCAAACCAGGGCAGTCATTTCCAGAGTTCAAACCAGACCACAATGCAGGATGACTGAGATTGCCACCAGAATCTGATACTGATGCAGAAAAAAACCTAACTACCATTTTATTGACTCCCAATAGGACAAAGATCTGCCCCTTTGGGGTTTTGAGACTTTAAATCCTTACAGCAGGGGTCACAACCTGTGGGTCGCGACCCCTTTGGGGATCAAATAACCCTTTAACAGGGGTCATCCAATTCATAACGATAGCAAAATTACAGTTATAAAGTAGCAATGAAAGTAATTTTATGGTTGCAGGTGACCACAACATGAACTGTATTAAAGGGTGGCGGCATTCATAAGGTTGAGAACCATTGCCTTACAGAAATAGACAACCTCATATTTCTCCCACGGACGGGCTAGTCAGTTCAAACCCCTGACCTTGCGATTAGCAGGTTAATGCATAGTCCACTACACCACCAGGGCTCCTAATGATATAATAAGAGATACTATTGTTAGATCTCTCGTGGGAGAAATATACCTCAGTCCTTGGCTTCGCGTGAGAAAGAATTCACTCCGCAGCCTGGATTGTGATCCAAGGGAGTTTTTTGAGAGAAGAAGTTTCAGGTTTACACAGGCACCTCAGGGCCCCTCACCCCTGCACAGCTTGCCTAGAAGCTGCTGGAGAGAAAGTCACTACATGGGCTCTAGGATCCTGCCTTTTTTTATTTAAATCGTTTTATTAGGGGCTCATACAATTCTTATCACAATCCATACATACATCAATTGTGTAAAGCACATTGTACACTCACTGCCCTCATTATTCTCAAAACATTTGCCTCCACTTAAGCCCCTGGCATCAATCAAGTCCTCATTTTTACCCCTTCCTCCCCGCTCCCCCATCCCTCAAGAAACCTTGATAATTTGTGAGTGGTGATAGTGGGAGGGTAGAGGGAGGGTGGATTGGAAAGAGGAAACCGATTACAAGTATCTACATGTGACCTCCTCCCTGGGGGACGGACAACAGAAAAGTGGGTGAAGGGAGACATTGGAGAGGTCAAGGTCCTGCCTTTTCAATTCCTCCATAGGGAGGCATGGTTGATGGTCCTGGTCAACCCCATTGGCTGGATTGAATTCACCTGGCCCAGATGGGCCAATCCAGGTGTAACACCCACCTAGGTGTACCACCCCTTCCTGGCCGGAAGTTTGAACCTGAGCATATGTAATGGATGACCCAGTCCCTATGCTAAGCTACCTAACAGTATTTGCAAGATGCCGAGCAATGTTCTAAGCTTTTTGTATATAATAATTCAATTATTTCACTTAACAAGCCTATATGTGGACTCTATTCTTGCCTCATTTTACAGATGAAAAATCAGTGGCACAGGATGATAAAGTCATGAGCCTATGACCACACAGTGAGGAAGTGGAAAGGAGAGATTTGAACCCAGGCTGCAGAGTCCATGCCTTGGGTGCCTACAGCGCCACATAGAACACAGGAAAGCATGGAGCAGACTCGGCGTAAGACCTAGCATGTATGTGCTAGCACTGCATGAGAGTAGCTGCTACTCAGATCCAGAAGAGAATACAAGGCTATTGCAAAAATTATTTTTTCCAAGAGAGGGTGGAATTCTGCATCTTGTGCGAAATCCCCCAACCTGCACATGGCACAGCTACTTCAGAAGGTTCCCAACAATGTGTGCTGTGTGGCAAACCAAACTGAGCTCAGGGGGAGCTGGTCTGTGGGTTATGTTACCCAGAAGGTGAGCAGTTTGAACTCACCAGCCACCACTCCAAGGGAGAAAGAGAAGGCTTTCTGCTCCCATGGACTTACAGTCTTTGAAGTGGCAGGGATCATTTCCATGCAGCCTATGATTAGGATCTAGGAGGGTGAGGGTGGATGGAGTTGGTTGAGACCTGGCTTCAGGGCATTTCCCAGAAGGGCTTCCTGCAGTGACTCTGCCTTCAGGAATGTCTGGTGACCCTGAGGGCAGCAAAGTCCTAAGCACACTCAGGCAGTGGTTCTCAACCTTCCTAATACAGGTCCTTTTGTTGTGGTGACCCCCCGACCATTAAATGATTTTCTTGCTACTTCATCACTGTAATTTTGCTACAGTTATGAATTGGACGAGCCCTGTGAAAGGGTCATATGACTCCCAAAGGGGTCGCAACCCACAGGGTGAGAACCACTGCACTAAGGGTTCCCCTTCCGGGCAGCTCTACCAGTGTCTGATGTGCATAGTTCTGTGAGGTGAGAGAAATGAACTTAGTGTCTGCTTCTGGTGACAGTTGATGTGGGTGGGCTTTCTCCCTATGTCAAATCCCTCTCAAGCCATTTGTCACCACAACATAAAGCAAGAAGAGGAGGCAGCATAGCAGGACGGTAAGCAGAACAAAGATTGAATAAACACAATTCACTTCAATCATGAATCGGGTGCCCTTGAGATGTGAGGAAGACCCCAGTCTAGTGACATTAGATCAGGTTTAGGGATTGAGTGACGGGACCCTCTTGGCTCCCCTCAGCCCCTATCTTGCTTTCCCATTGACCCTGCCCCTTACATCGTGATTGGTCCTTATTCCAGCATGATGGTTGGTTTCATAAGCACGACATGTGGGAATGTGTTAGTCGATAGGTTATACAGGCACAGTCTCTGGAATGGGTAAGTGAGGAGGCGTGACTGGTGACATGACTGGTGGAATGGATCATGTGAAGTGATTTGAGATCGTTGTTCAGACCTGATAGGTCATCCAGGCCTCTAGTTGATCCTGGCAGTACTCTAGTTTAAGGAAACAGAATGTTAGGCATTTAAGTCATATTTGAGCTTAAATTTTGAGCAATAGGCTGTGGCTCACAGTGAGAGTCTATGTGGAGACCCTGAATCCATTTTGAGGGGCCACACATTCAGCCACCATTGAGTTCTTTCCTACTGCTGACTGGCAGTAGAAAGCTTGTCCATCAGGCAGTGTGCTTGCGTCCACTCCCCGGGCCAGACTCAGCGATATACGGTCATGTGCACATCCCAATGAAGGTCCCGCTCATGCTCTCACAGGCCCTCCCGCAACTCCATGAATTGATCCGTCTTCAGGGACAGTTTTGTGACAAAGGTGTTTGTTTTCCATGTCTCATTTAAGCTTTCAGGAGCTCGGGTGGTGATGCTGGATAGTGTTGGACTATTAACAGCAAGGTCGCTGGTTCAAAGCCACTAGTCATTCCACAGGAGAAAGATGAGGTTATTGCTTCCTGTAAAGGTAGCAACTTCAGGATCCCTACACAGAGTCACTATGAGTCAGAGTCAGCAGGACAGAATGGGTGTCATTTTATTTAAGTAACTGTGGCTGTGGGTCCTTCCGACACCATTGGGGCCTCATGCGGATGCCCTCCTTCATCCAGAACAGCGGTTTGTGCCTTTTTCTTGTGTAAAACATAGCAAAGGAGTTCCTAATAAAATATAGTTGAATTGGGAGTCTTTTTTCCCTCAAACAAAGTAAATCCATAAATAGAAATGAGACTATGGTGCTAATAACCAGTTGGAGAGTTGAGAGAGCTGAACTCTCAATCCTGGTAGAAACCCATTGTGACTTTAAAAACTTGCTCAAGGTCATCCATAGCCTATGAGGTTGAGTTGAGCAGACACAAAACAGATGTGTTGGGGAGTAATTGTGTACATTAAGTAAACAATTTATCTTTCTAAAGATTCTGTCTAAAACTTACTTTAAATAGTAAGTTTTCCCCTGGGCTAGGGAAAGGTCAGGGAGCTTAACCCCCTAGTATCCACCCCCTCTCAGCATTCATCATGTTAGGCCAGAGGAGGCAAATCACACCCACTACCCAGGGAGCACTGTTTCCAAAAGCCCATTGCCTGTGCCGGGGCAGAGGGCAGGTACCCGGACCAGAAATGCTGACAGAGTGGAACCAGCGGGCTCAGCCCCCAGCTTCCTGAGAGAGCAGCTGTGATGGTTCACTTTTGGAAAAATGTCAATGCATGACTTGGGCAGCACGAAAAGCAGATGTGCAGAGGTTGTTCGCTGTATTCCAGAAGTTCACACACTCTCCGGAGGCTCCTTGGCTCAATGGCAGGAAGTCGTTGGTGGCTTCCACCTTCAATCCCAAAAGGCCACTGCCGTCCAGTGGATTCCAACCACAGTGACCCTATATGGAGTTTTCAAGACTGTAAATCTTCATGGGAGTCAGCAGTCTCATTGTCCTCCTTGGGACAGGGAGCTAGCAGCCCGTTTCACCTCCAGCACCCCTTCCTCTCTAATTCTGGATCCAGTCCCTCCAAATATCCTGCCCTGCCCTTGTCTAGGCTTCTTAAATGCGTTCCATGCTGCTTATGTTAGTCTGGGTGCCTTAGCGAAACAAATCCACAGAAACGCGTATGTATAAGAGAGAGTTTTATGTAAAGGGTGAGTGCACATCAAGAAAACATGCCCACATTTGCTTATGCACCCGCTTTGTCTTCAGCAATCATGTTGGGGTAGGCTGGTGTGCTTTTTCCATGTGGGCTTTGTTGTTTCTTAGCTAGATGGCCCCTTGTTTATCTTCCAGTCTTTAAGACCCTGGACACTATATCTTTTGATAGCCGGGCCCCAGGGTGCTTAACCAATACACCACAAGGATTCATTAGCATGTGACTTATCTCCTGCCATTCACACTAGATGCTCAAAATAGCAGGAAACCAGGTTTCTCCTTTGTGGCCACACCAGGTACTGACAGAACCAAGAACAGAGACATGCTTAGTTATATATCTTGACTATCATTAGCATATTATATGCCAGGCAATCTGTAAGCCTTCGCTCCCCTGACCTCTCACAGCCTTGGTAAAATGAAGCTAACAAAAGTAGTGCTCTCACAAGCTTGGTAGGAGATTAAACAACTCATGTAAGGCTACACAGCCTATCAACGAGGAGGCAAGATGAGGCAGTGTGTGGCTGCTGAACCCACACCCTTCACAACACCTCCATTAAAATGACTGAGGGCTATGAGGAACCAGACAGAAGCAGGTTCACACCCCAGATTGAGTCAATTTAACTGCCTATTGTGCCTGACCCTTCTACCTCTGATCTTAGAAATGGGGTTAACAACAACAAAACACTGTAGAAGAAATGTCCAGCAGATGACAGGCACGCGATTAAACAACAAAAAATAAATCAGTTAAGTTGAAATTCAAACTCCTGGAAACCCCTCACATGCGTGCAGAGGAGGATTGGGCCCCATGTGGTGTTTCCAGTGGCCCCGCCCTTCCCACCTAAAATGAGCATTTGATAAGGTAATGCCTGGATTGTTCCAAGCCCCAGACTGTGGAGAACTAAAGGAAAACCCAGCATTATGAATCTTTGAGCACAGCCCTGCTGGGAAACTGCCCTGCAGTCACTTGTTGAAGACTGGAGGAGGGACAAGAGTAGGGAGAAGAACGAGGACTGAATGTGACACATAAGCAGGGGTGGCCTACATTCCGTAAAGGAAAAAACTCAAGGTCTGCTTTTCTGGTGCCTGAAAGTTAAAACCCATCTGGTGCAGTTGAAAAGGTGTGTGTGTGTAGTGGGGGTGGGGGTGTTAGGGAGGAGGGGCGATGAGTCCAAAGGATGAACTCCATCTGCAATTGTGTCATCAACTGCTTTCCCCTGCTAGCCACACGATATTTGTGGCTGGCCTGCCCTGCTTTTGTTATCAAGCCCAGAGAGGGCAAGAGACTAACTCGAAGTCACACTGCAAGTTGGCAGCAGAATCAGGCCGAGAACTCTGGATGCTTAGAAAGCTTCACACAGACCTGAGAAAGTACCAAGGGAAGACCTGTTCGCTAACTGGGCAGCACTCACTGCATGCCAGCGCTGTTCCAGTGCCCCAGCCAGGGCATTGCTCCCTGTGTCCGTGTGTCTTCAGTGATGCACACAGGTGAAGGATTGGCTTTTAATAGCATGCTTGGAAGGTTGAGGCCACCCAGCGGCACGTAGAAAGAAGGGCCTGCAAATCTACTTCAGACCAAGCAGCCTTTCAAGACCCTGGGGAGCACAGTTCTTCTTGGACACACAAGGAGGCCAGGAGTTGAAGTTGATTCCATGATGTAGTTGATTCCATGGTTCCCAGTTGTAGCTATACCTAGAGTCACATCCACATTCATGTTTATATCTCTTCACTCCATGGGGTGTTCATGGCTCCAACTCTTCTGAAGCAGACCACCAGGATTTTGTTTAAGAGGCCTCTGGATAGGTTTGAACTGCCAACCTTTTAGTTTGTAGCTGAGTGCTAAACAACTTGTGCCATGCAGGGTGCTAAGCTCAGAAACTCAGTCGGTGCTTCATGATCTCAGTTGGAATTATAGAGAGGGTCAGTGATGACCCATTGACTGCTGGGTAATTGTTGATGTAGTCTCCCTGTGCAGACATGTAAAGTAACTGAAAACTTAAAATCCAACTCATTGAGTGCATCATCCTGCTGTGCGCCAGCCCAGCAGCATGCTCTGCTGGGGACATTTGGCCATGCCTGGAGACATTCTGAAGAAGGGAGTCCCACTGCCATCTAGTGGGCTGAGACCAGGGATGCCCGCTTAGCATCCTGGTGCAGGGAACAACACAGCCCCACAAGAACGATGTTGGCCAAAATGTCAGCAGAGCTGCCACTGGGAAAATGGTCTAGTCCAAGCGCTGACCTTCGTAGAGGAAGAAAGCCAATCCAGAGCAGCTAAGTGACCTGCTGTGGGTTGCACAGCCTGATTCCAAGCCCAGTACTATACCCAAAGCTGTTACCACGCCCCAAATTAAACAGCAATAGCTGCCCAAAGGCCTCTTAGTTTGAGGACCAAGTAAGACAGTAAATGAGAAAGCCCTTTGACAAATGTGGCATGCTGCACAAACATGAGATGTTATTACCCAGGATCTTTTGATATATGTAAATAGATCTTGTACCAGGTCAGTTAATTTTCCAACTGCTCTATCTGAGCTTTCAGATGGCAGCACCTCTGTCCAACCCAGGAAAGGACTCCTGTGCAGGCTGAGCAGCCCTGGAAAGCCTCATGCCTGGCTTCTCCCACCCCTCAGCTAATCTCCAAATGATTAATAAGGGCTCACTATGTTGTGGCTCTCAGCTGACAGATACTAGGCTATCAATGCATTCGTATCACCTCCTTCATGCCAGAGGGACTCAGTTATTCGAGGGGTTCCAAGGAGGACCCAGCCTGAAAGAGAAACGGGCAAGAGAGAGGAGCGAGACCAAGCAGATTCTTGTCAAGGTCTGAGTTTATTGCTACACAAGCCTCTCTATAAAGGGTGAGGCAAACAAGGGAGTTCAAAGGGGAGATAAAAAAAAAGGAAGGGCGGGGGTGTAGAGCACACAGGGCAGGCAGCCTCAAGTCTGCAGTTGGAATGTCAGGTGCTGGAGCAGACAAGGGTGGGCCATCTGGTGTGTGTCAGGGTAAGATAAGGTTGAGGTGACGTGGCTTTAGCCCTGCTGGGCAGGCAATATGGCCTTGGTTTTGTCAGGCTGATTATGTCCGGTTCCCAACATGAGAGAAGCCAGGAATATCTCCTCTCACAACTGTGCAGCAAATGAGATCAGATCTCCCAATCTGATTTTCAGCCCTCCTGTCTTTCCAAGTGAAGTGGATGGTCCATTTCACGTTGTCTCAAGTCTTTGCACATTGCATGCCAACATTGCAACACAGGGCGCGGCTGTGGGTCTTAGTAGACAAAGCCGCCACCCAGAACCCTGCCCCCAGAGCTCCTTAGTCACCCTTCACAACGCAGGTCCAGGCCGGGCTCCACACTGCAAGGCGATCAACCCTGACCCTCCAGTGTGGCCGTCCTCACACGCTCCCACATCCACCTAGAAGGACTGGAGATGAGAGATTCCGGAAGCTCCCTGCCTCATCTGCCTCCCTCTCCAGAGTGACAGAGCAACTGTAACTGATTAGGCAGGATGCAGCCTCATTCCCAGTCCCCACCCTCTCTGGGAAAGCAGGGCTGTCTGGCACCTCATCCAAGGCCTTTCCCCTGTTATCTCATTACTGAGTAGCTGCTCCTCTACCACCCACCTCCGTCACCTCATCTAAATACGGGGGAGATGAGTATGTCTTCTTTGCTGCTCCTTCCCTGAGTCCACCCCAGGAGCTCCCTGAACAGATCATCAATCACTTCTCATTACCCCTGCAGCAGCCGTCAGATACTGCTGAACAGAGACAGGCGCCTCCCCTGCTGCTGCCAGGCTCCAGTGCACATGTGCACACACACGTGCACACACATTGTACAGGCCCACTCACATGGACACACAAGCATGCACACCCATGTGCACAAACTTTGTTCAGAGGTGGGAATTCTGCCCATTTTAGCCTCTAATATTGCAATCAGAGAGTGATAGAACAATGAAAGATGAAGGTGGATGAAGGAAGATCTATTTATTCCCTTACTTGTTACATAACCATTCAGGGCTCTTTTTTTATCCGTACAAACACACCACCACCACCATCAACAATCATCAAGTAGCTGTCATGTATGCAGTGCTGCCCTATTCAAGGCGGTGCTGAGTATGTGAGGAGGATTCTCTCTAAAGCACAGCTCTGAGGAAGTCTGTCTCCTTCGCACTTTTAGACACACAGGGTGAGGAGCCTGCAGGAGGCTCCATGCGTTGGGTGAAGCCACACGATGAGTGAGGAGACCGAGTGTGAAGCCAGGGGAGTGAGAGCGCAGAGTTCACCACTTCACCACCATGCTGGTGTGCACAATCGATGAAAGGGTGGCTGCCAGCAGCAGGACAGAAAAAAAGTAAAGCATGTAACTTGTGGTTTTAGCTCTGGCTTACTTCCAAAAGGAATTGTTTTTGTTGTTCTAAAAAGCTTTATACCAAAAAAAAAAAAGAAAGCTTTATACCTCTATAAAAACAAAAGGCTACTGCTGTCAAGCACCTTCAGACTCAAGCCAGAGGAGAGCTCTCCCAGTGGGCTTCCAAGCTGTATATCTTCACAGTACCTCCTGTGGAGTAGCTGGTTGGTTCAAGCCAGCAACCTGGCAGTTAACAAGTACGTCCCTTATACCTATAATACCTGTATAAAGTGTATTAAATATGAACTACTCCTGGTGTGTAATTTTAAATTGAATTATTGTGCCTGGAACTTTTTTTTAATAGCTAAGAATGGTGAAATCAGACTCCTTTATATGTTATGAGAAGAATAGACACTACACAGGGCTTGGACCCAACCCAGCTTAATTCAAAGGAAGGCAGATTTATTTTCTTCTGCTTCCCAGAAGGTTCCTCAGCAGAACGTGTGTTAAACAAAATTGTTTAGCTATGGAAAAGAGCAATCTCCTCTTGGGAAGATTCTGGTAGAAAGGGGCTTTGGTTACATATCCAGCTCAACCCAGCCCCAGAGCCCTCGTCATGTTTTATTTTGTTTTGCCCTTGACACTGATTGTCTTGGGAACTGTGGCCCCCGAGCAATGGCCAGGAAGTCAGGTCTTCTTGATGTAAATCCTCTAATATCCCCTACAATGATTTTCAGTGCCAATGGTAAGGCCCGCCCAGTGGCTGCCACATGCCCCTGAGCAGACACGTCAGAGCAGATGAGAGCATGAGACAGCATTTAAGAGAATGGTATGCTGGCCTTGACTTAGCTGTTTGGCCTCTCCTCAGAAGTCATTTGTGACACTGACTGTCATGGGTTTCATTAAGAACAAGTCTATCTCTACCAAAGAAAACTGCAAGGTCAGAGGACTTTCAGCTCCAGCTACATATGTCTCCAAACTTACTTACATATTGTCCTGTTTTCAGAAGAAAAAAAATGTACTCAGTGCCTCCCGGGCAAATAAAAACTTTGGTACTACAACCTACAATCCCAGATAAAGTGTAGGTATCTGCTTTGGCAGCTCCCCTGGATCGAGCTGCTCCAATAGCTCTCCACAAAAACCCTGTGAAGAGATGATCAGGCAGGGTAGCCTAGTCTGTTCTGCAGAAAGAAGCTACCCCTGGAACCTCAGTGGCTTAAAATCTAGAAGTTTATTCTTGTTCATGCAAATTCTGACACTGGAAGGGCAATTCTACAGGGTGTTTGTCCTGCACACCGTCCGTCAGTGATTCGGGCTGCTTCACAAATATGGTGCCACCAGATCAAAAGGTGGATTCCAGGTCATCACAGAAGAGGAAGAGAGAAATGGGGGTTGTGGATCAGTCTTTACATGCTTTGACACTTTAGTTGACATAGATCGCTGGATAGGGCTGCTTATGTAAAGGTTATCAGTTCAAACCACCTAGCTGTACCACAAAAGGAAGGAGTCATCTGCTTTCATAAAGGGTACAGCCTAGCCAACCTCATGCAACAATTGTACTCTGTACCACAAGGGGTGAGCATGAGTCAGAACTGACTTGAAGGCAACAGGATTTGGGGTTTTTTTTGTTTGTTTGTTTGTTTGGTTGGTTGATTGGTTTGGTTTGGTGAGTGGGAGGTGGTTCTACCTACAGCATATTAATCTGAAGTAGTCACTTTAGGTTTTTTTGTTTGTTTTTTGAGAGATGTGGAAAAGCTCATTGGCTTTAATGGGGAGTTAACTCTGCCACAGACGGCCTCCTCAAAATTTCCCTCCCGCTTCAGAAACTAGCAGAGATTTTCAATGAAGGAGCCTGCTGCCACCCGCTGGACATCTCCTTGCAAGGTCAGTCCTTTGGAGCCATTGGGAGGGAGAAAAAAGAGACTTTTATTCCTGTAAAGAATTCCAGCCCCAGAAATCCTGAGGGGGAAATTCTGCCCTGTCCTCTCGGGTCGCTATGAGTCCGAATTGAATTTATGGCTATGAGTTGAGTTGTAATTCCATTCACTTACTGCTCTTGACAGGTTGCTAGATTAGGGCTTGTCTTCCCAAATGCCAGCACTAAACGAAAATGAGCTGTCCGGGCCACAACAAAGGGGTTGGAAATACATCAGGCACACTCATTAGACACCTATGGCAAAATTCAGAACTGAGCATGCTCTGACCCAAGTCATGTAGACCCAGGTGGAAGGTCCACCTGGTCATACAGAATAGGACTTCACAAAAGTGCACCGAAATCAACCAATACGATCGACCAATGTCCTCCAGTGGTGTTGGGAGGTGATAGAAGTAGGCCTGGGCTCCTTGTCGCCCTCCCTTGTTCACGTGCTCTGCAAGTGGAGGGTGAGGCCCTTGGGGGTTCCTGCCGTGGCTCCTCAGCTGGTTCTGCACTCCTGCTCAGGTATTCCTCCCATGAAACCACCATATTCAGCTGCAAACTTTCCCCACCCCTGCCATGCAGCCCGGCGTGCTTTCCGGAGATACTGGGGACTTTTGGGGACTGCGATACCTGAAACTTTCTTCCATAACATTCACTTGGATTTACAAAACTGCTTCTGCCATATGAATTCTTTCAGCGTTGCTAAGCAAGAACTGAGGTCAACCACCCCAGAAACCTAACACTATCAAGTCAATTCTGACTTATATCAATCTAGGGGGTCCTCAAACTATGGCCTGCGGGCCGCATGGCCCTCAGAGGACATTTATTCAGCGCGCCGGGTGTTTGTGCCCCGTTTTTTTTTAACTTCAAATTAGGTATGTGCAGTGCGCATAGGCATTTGTGCATAGTTTTATTTTTAAACTATCGTCCGGCCCTCCAGCGGGTTTGAGGGACAATGAACTGGCCTCCTGTTTTAAAAGTTTGAGGACCCCTGAAAGGACAACGCAGAACTATGCCTGTGGGTTCCCGAAGTTCTAAATCTTTACAGGAGCTGAGAACCGCATCTTTCTCTGTGAGCCACTAGCGGATTCCAACTGGCCGGCCTCATGGTCACACACATTCCACCAGGCTCCTTGAGCCTTAACTTGATAATTTAATGAAATGATACTTCTCCAAGTCACACTGTATCATGGTCTATAATCTTGCTATTCTAATATCAAATTTAAAATAAGGAATATAGTTAAGCTCCAAATCCATAAGCAATAAGATCATTGAATCTCTTTGGACACTATTACTTAAAAAAAGAAAAAACTCTGTTCAATTATTTTCAGCACAGAAAAGCTTCCAGTGTTTACAGCTTAGTATTTAATTGCTTTTTCTCTTCTTCTTTTACATTGGTGAATCATTTTGAGCTTATAATAATGTCAAAAGAAATAGTTTCCAGAGCCTCCAGGCATTCACTGTGTAATGATCATTTAAAAGATTTCTTGGTTAGAGGGTCCTCAAAAGAATAAAAAGCGTGTCCGCATCCCTGGTCATTTCTATATTCAAAAGAAGAAATTGCTCATCAAATGCTACAAGCCAATTTCTTTCTTCAGCCAAACTGCCCATTTTAGCATCACTGAATTAAGCAAATGGTTCTACATTTCAAAGTCAACAATGATACTCTTTTCCCTTTAACACGAGCATCTTAAACAGCTCAAAAAGTAGTCGAGCTCTTTATTATGGCTTTTCCTGAGAAAGCTGTTTCGTTGTTTATTTTATTTATTCATCTAGACTTTCATGTTAAGATTTGTGTATTTTAAGTTCTGCTAGTCAGGACATTTTAAATGGAGCCAGATTTTTTTTTATACTTTGTCTTTTAAAATATAATGAGACTGAGCAGTACATCCCTTAATAAAATATAAAGTCTTCCTATTTCTGTTTGTTTGTAATTTCCCTAAGGATATCTCTTAATGTAGTAAAACCAAAACGCCCCATAATGAATTACATTTGGTCTACTGGGGGTTGTGGCCAACCTTTAGATAGAAAAATCCAGAGACTCCCTTCTGCATCTCCTTTCCCAACCAAACCCCGGTGGCTGGAGGCTGGAAGGAAGAAAGAGGCTGGGCTGCTGGGGCAGGGTGGGGAAGGGGTAACCTTGCAGATTATTTCAAATTCTACTCTGAAGGCAGAAAGTTATCCCAATGAGATAGCTAGAGATTCACTTCCTTAGAAAAAGATTGAAATTAATGTGTCCCTTAGAAAAGCCAAAGGAAAAAAGTCGTTATTAATTTAGGCAATTGAAGAACTTTGAAAGCCATGTCTAGTACATAAAAACACCTGTCCCTAGAGCCCATCGGCCTAGGAAACTGAATTTTTATACCATGTAAAATAAAGGAAGGTCATTTCTTAGACTTGCTCAACAGAAGATTGTCATTTTAAACCGGTTACTGTAATGAGAAGCTGGGTTTTCGTAAAAAGGACTGAATGCTTGAGTCAGTGTGAAATGAAATTAGAGATGCATGTTCTGCGCATGGCAGCATTTCCGGAGGAGTCTGTGTTCCCGTGACTGCTCTCAATCTGTGTCGTGCCTTCTGGGAAACTCACAGCGTGGTGCCCACATCTAGTCTCTCGGACTTTCTTGCCAGCTTTGGAAAGGTGTTGAGTCTGTTGGATCTGCTGCACAGAGACAGCATGCAAGTGGACCCTTCCCACATTCCTCAGAGAGCAGCCCCCCAGTGTAAAGCTGTGGGTGAGGTTTGATGACCTTTGCCCCTTCATCATCCCGCATTCTTTGACGGACCCAAGCGCTCCCCTGAGGCATTACCGGAGAAGCAGCTACCCCATAGTTTCCAGATGGTGGGTATCAGCCTGTGTGCTCATTGGGATCGCCAGAGAGCTGTCCAAAAGACATCTTTGTCCCATCTCCACTGAGTCCGATTTTATTGGCCTGGAATGCAGCCTAGGTGCTTGGATTTTTTTCTCTCTCATAAGTTTTTATTGTGAATTGGGTGAAGGTTTACCAAGATCATCAGTTTTTTATTCAACAATTCATACACATTGTGTTTTATGCCACTTATTGCAATCTCCACAATATAATATGACTTATTCCACTCCCTACTTATGTCTTCTGTTTCCCTTCCTCCTCTCTTCCTACCCGTCTGAACTTGGGCCTTGGATTAATACTGCCCTTTTGAGATCAAATGGTTTGCTGTTTTCAGGTTTGTGTGCCTCACTTGAGTAATTGCTCCCATTATAGACCAATCTATTATTTGGCTGAATATTGAACCACAGGTAGGAGTTCATTTTCAAACTTAGTGAATAAGGACCATCATTTCAGAGGTTCTGTTAGTCCCTATCCAGCCAATAAGCCTGGTCTCTTTTATGACTGTGAATTTTGCTTCACTATCTAGGACCTTTTGATGTGATCCCTTTCAAAGAAGTTGGAATTGATAGTTGGAGATCATCTAGTTATTCTGTGCTCAGAGTCATGAAGTCTAATGTTCATGTGGTCCACTCACCACTCTTTCCTCCAGAGTGAGGGTGACAATACTTGCCACCTAGATGGCCACTTGTGAGCTTCTGAGATCCAGCTGCTACGCACCAGCGTGGATGTCGACCATAGTCTTTACAGTCTAGGTAATGACAATTGTTCTTGGTGTCCTTCACAACTATAATCCCCAGCCCCCAAGCCCAATAAAGCACTCCCTCCAGTTGTTCGGTTATGCCTAAGGAGTTTTGATAACTTCATCTTCTGTGTGCTCCGGAATATTCAATTCCCTGGATGATCAGAATGCTCAGTCAGGGCTCAGAGTCTTGGTGTTAAGGCTCTTGGTGAGATCCTGGCACATCAGACACAGAGGTTGTGAGGCTAGAGGATGGGCAGAAGGGGATCATACTGAGTCTAACAAGGAAAGAAAAGGAAATGAAGGATATAAGCAATTAAAAGCAAGCGCATAAATAGATACAAATACACAGATGGCCCTTGCAACATTATTCCCAATCTCGCAAACGTGTCAACGGTCTAAATACCCATCAATAGGTGAATGGATAAGTCAAACATGTTGCCTACGGTATATACAATGGACTACTACTCAGCCATAAAGAGAAATGAACTCTTGACACAGGCTACAAGAGGAATGAACCTCATAAGCATTATGCTGAGTGAAATAAATCAGCTTCAAAAAGGACACATTTTGCTTAATTCCACTTACAAGAAATATCTAGGCTAGGAAAATGAATAGAGACAAACATCTTCCAATTGTTTCCAGGGATAGGTAGGAAGGTAAGTATGGTTGTTACATAATGCCATGTCAATTGGACAAATAAGTGAGGTGGAGTCTTTCTTATACCTATATGAGTGTCCTTGGATTTATTTCTCTAGTCAACCCAGCCTAACCCAGTAGGGCCTGGAGGGGAAGTGCCATCCCTGAGACGATACTGAGCTTCCATAAGGGTGATGACATAATTTTGGAATGGGTAAGGATGATAATATGAACAACATGCAGAATGCCACTTAGTTATAATCTTGTAGAGCATGGAAGTGACGAATGTTTTGATGCATGTATATTTAGTACGATTTTTAAAGAGTGTACGCAAAAGAGCAATATGGCAAGTCTGTGCTGCCATTTGCTGTTGCTCAGCTAAAAGCGATTCGGGCCTGTGTAGTCCAAAGGGAACCACAGAGGCTCAGGAGGAAAGCTGGTACCATCTCCAACTAAGACTTGTCTGACCAAATGCAGAGTCTCCCTCCAAGTAACTGACAGGTCAGAGGCAGCTCATCTCTGCTGCAGAAGCAATGATTTGTCTCAATTCCCAGACCACTGTCACAACCATGTCTTGTTGCCCTCGGTGCCCCCCTTCCCCACCACAATAAGTCACTAGAAAGCCATGTTTCATTTAAAAACAAACAAATAAACCCCTTCTGCCTCCATCCTGGCACTGTTTCAGCTTATTTAGCATCATAACATATGTCATCTGTTTCCCTAAACAATCTAACATGGACATGGCACGATGGGACTGATGAGTTAGGCAAATGAGTACCAGCCTGCCCTCTGAACACACACGATGGTATTTGACTTGCTGTTAGTAGATGCTGTCGCGTTTCTTCTCCTCTTTCCTGGAAAATAAATATAGAAAAGAAAGAGGCCATGAAAAGGGCTGCAAGATGTTTAGCTCTGGTCTTTCTAGAAAGTGTAGAAAAAAAGCATGTGACCCCTGCCTGCCTTTAGATGCCCCACTCCTCTGGCTAACAAGGATTGCGCACTGACCATGGACAAGACATCTGGATCTGGGGGGAGGATATAACAATTGCCCCCACCAGCAAAGAGTTTCCAGATTTACGGGACTGCACAGGCCAGGGAGCAGCTCATAAAAAGAACAAGAAGAATCGCAAAGGAGGGTGTGCTCCAGCACCACTTCGTCCAGCTGCAGACACATGAAGGCAAAGTTTCCTTTGCTTTCAGTCAAGTTTATGATTTCCGCGGCATCCCTTACCAACACCTTCACAAAGATCTAGGTTCTTGGGTTGTTTCGTTCCAGGGCGGACATCACCTTGGTAAAGCCACACTTTATGGACAGCTCATGGTCCAAGAATTCCACCTATATGTTTTGAAAGGGGCCACGTTAAAACTCCTGGCTCAGACTTTCAGGACTGGGCACAATACAGCAAACCCACCATGGGGACAGCAGGATTTGGTAACACTCTCATCTCCATCACAACCTGGACCTGGCAAAGCTATTTTCTTCCACTCACCATCTTTCAATCAATATTTACTCAGCTATTAGTTGCTCCCCAGGCTCAGCATCAGAAAAGTGTTCAAACGTTACCGAATTGTCCATCTAATGGTAGAGGTCTGTGCAAGGGATATGAGAGCAAGAGGCTCAGAGATGATCAGTGGGTAACGAGAGAGGGATTCACCTTTATCATTTGTAGAAAGCCCCTGAGGCTTAGTCACATTGGCAGACTTTCCCTGGAGCAAGCAAATAAAGCTGCTCCCGGCTCAGCTCCATTCCTGATCTGGTCTTGCCATGAGACTATCCAGGCTTTGTCCCAACCCCACGTTCTGGAAAGCACGAGTGGAAGGAGGTGGATCTCGGGGATACCATGGAAAAGAATGGGCATTGCACAACACTTCATTGTACTCATATGGAGCTTATACAAAGGCCAAGAGATAGAACCAGGTGAGACTGTGAACAGGACAAGGTGATACTGCATGGTTTAAAATCAGAAAAGGTGTGCATCAGGGTTGTATCCTTTCACTGTTCTTATTCCATCTGTATGCTGAGCAATTTATACAAGAAGCTGGTCTATGTGAAAAAGAACATGGCATCAGGATTAGAGGAAGACCCAAGTAATGTCATTAGGAACATTTTCTCACTAAAAATTTTAGGTCATGGCATCAAAAAAGTGTCATTTTAACCTAAATGGGTTTTTAGACCAGTGAAATAACAGCGAGAGTGAGTCAGCATTGTGCACAGAATTGAGCGATACTGGTTCTTTGGGAAATTCATAATCCAACACTGACACTGCTGAGATAAAGGATGACAGTGAGGAAGATTCTACACCTGAGCTCTGTGATGGGCCAACGTGGTGCTCTACTCTCTTCAGGAATGGATGAGCCAGCTCCACCAAGATTCCCCTTTACTGGAGCACCTGCTATGTATGTAGACGTTGAACACAAGAACGCTTTGGCGTTCCTACAATGATTTCTGACCGATGAGGTCATCGAAAAATTGATTATGATAGCCCGGAGGTTTACTTTCAGGTTTTAACCCCTCTTCAGTTAATTTCTGTGCATGGGGGAAGGTTTGGGGCTTGCTTCATTTTCCTACATACGGTATCTCAGTTTGTCCAACACCATTTGTTGAGCAAGCAGAATTTGTCCCTTTGGATATTTCTGTGTCCTTTTTCGAAGGCTAGTTTCCTGTTGACTGGTGAATATATGTGTAGCTTTTCTGTTCGAATCCATTGATCTATATACCTCTCAGTGTACCAATACACTGCTCTCCCTTAGGGAAAAACAACAACAAAAGTTGTATGAGCCCCTATATAATGATTTTTTTAATGGACGATGAACTATTTTCCAGGCCAGCACTATCCTATGTTTGAGCACATTGCTGCAGCCACTGTGTCAATCCATCATGCCTTATAGCCTGCGGTACTCATGTTCAGGTATAGTGTTCTGCCATTCACAAGGTTCACACTGGCCAGTTCTTTCAGAAGTGGAAGACCAGGTCCTCCTCCCTCGTCTCTCTGTCTGGAAACTGCTGAAGTCTACTTGCAGTGAGTGACCCAGCAGGCATTTGAACTACTGGCTGCAAAATTTCCACCATTACAGCCAAATGCAGGCCACCACAGTACAACAGACAGTAACAGCATCTTAACACCACACAAAGGCTCCTCCCTGGGGAGACCACGTGTTCAGGCAATTGCTGCTGTTACACATGTAAGTGGGGGCTACATGAAGTCGCACCATCTCCCGTGGCCCTTCCAGGAACAGGCCATTCTTCTGTTGTTTCTACTGGACTTAGGCTCAGCTGCCAACCTGCCCTCTGCACGCATTCTTTTCCTTACCCTTCCATGTCACCTTCTCTTTGCCCAAGTCAATACTGCTGGTCAGTCACCTACTGGTGGATGCTTGCTTCTGAAGTTTCTGAACCACATTTCCCCATGGTTATGAGACATTGCTGCTGCCACTGCGAGCATTTAACAGGTTACTTTACACCTTCAATGAGAAATCTAGGGGAATAGAAAGAAAGCTTCTTCTTTCTCCCAAGGAGTGGGTGGTGGTTTTGAACCGTTTCCCTTGAGGTTAGCAGCCCAATGTGTAACCCACTACACCAGTAGAGCCTTGGTGGCACTGTCCAGCAATTATTAGACTGCTAAACATGAGGTCAGGGTTTCAAACCTACCAACTTCTCCTTGGGAGAACGATAAAGCTGTTCCCATAAAAGACTGACAGCTCCAGAAGCCCTCTATAGGCTGGCTATGAGTTGGAATTTTGCGGTCATTTAGGGCTTTTTGGTGGCATGTGATTTTTTAGGGCTTTTAGGTTGTTTGTGGACGTTCAAGGTGTGTTTTGGGCATTCGGGTGGTTTGGGGTTTTTAGGGTGTTTTATAAGATTTTAGGGAGTGTTTAAGGGATTTAGGGGTGGTTTTTTAGAGTGTATAGGTATTTTTCAGCACAGTATGGTGTTTTTAGTGATGTTACAGAGTTCCTTAGGGATTTTAGGGTATTTTTAATATTATATGTGTTTTTTCCCCCAGCATTTTAGGTTTTCTTAGGGCTTTCATGGTGTTTTCAGGGCATATATGGGGTTTAGGAATGTTTAGGGTTTGGGAATCTTCTAAGGATGATTTTTTGAAGTTTCACATGTTTGGGTGGGCATTTGGTGTTTTTTTGTGACTTTAGAGTGTTTATGGGATCCTGTCAATTTGCAGCTTTAATTCCACAAAGAAAAGTCAGACAGCAAGCCAGAAAGGAGCAGGAAATGAAGGGGAAGCCCAGGCCACATGTTACAGCTGCCAAGTCCGGAGAACCTAGGTGTGGTCGTTGGCTACCTGGGACCGGGAGTGGGGCTGTGCTCCTGCCCAAGGGTGCTAGGGAGTAAACCAATCTCAGCTGGACGTTTGGCTTTTCTACTACTTAGCCGACTCCATGAACTTTCCCAAGGGCAGCTGGCGAATTGCCAGGGGAACCCAGCTAGACCCCCCACACAAAAGCACAGGGATGGTTACAGGAACAGGAGGTTTCACACAGTGGATGTGCAGGGCTTGGGGTCGGGATTGGGGGCCAAGGTGAGGAAGGGGCAGCAATAAGGCCTGGTCCCAAATAATCAGACACTGAGCAATAAAAGTACAAGGACTGCCAAGAGAACATGGGGACAAAGGATGGCTGGACTTCATTTGATATCTTTGGACGTGCTGTCAGGAGAGACCAGTCCCTGAAGGGACATCAAGTCCATGAAGGACATGATGCTTGGCAAAAAGTGGAGGACGGGCAATAAAACAGCTCGAACCAGCGGCTACATCAGTGGGCATAGTAACAATGGTGAGGATGGTTCGAGACCTGGCAGTGTTTTATTTTACTGCTTGTGTTTTTCTAGAACTGTCTTTCCTGGATGCACGAGGAAGGATAACTGTGCTTGTGGGAAGCAAATGCACAGTGGGCAGCGCTTTGGCCAACATAGGTACACCACCGGCACACAGTGCCCCCTTACTTGGCATCCAAAGTGACAGGATTTGTCTTTCCCCAGAGCTCTCCAGCCCTGGGGGAAGCGGCCCTGCCTTCGGCGCGCCGCCAGGGGGCAGCACTGCTGCTCTCTCACTGGCTACATCTGTGAGGACCCAGAGAGCAGCTCCTTTCTGCTGCTCTCCTCTCAGACTTCTGCCAGAAGCCTTGGCTCCTCCTGGATCCTCCCTTGATTCCCACTCTGCACCTTTGGGGACGCCCAGCCCATTAACTCTCTCCCATCCTTCCTTGCTGCCTCTTCTCCAGATGCCTGAGCTGGGCTTCAAGTAGTTGTAATGTTATGCTTAGGTGAGATGTGTTCAGCTTGTTTACTGTCTGTATACAAGAAAAGAGTGCAGCCCAAGACATCCACCCTTTTGTTCCTCTATGGAAAGCCTGTTACGTGTCATAGTCTTCTCTCTGTGCAGTGCTTTCCTCTGCTGCTGATGCTTTTACATGAAATAGGACTCGGTGTGTCACCGCTACAGGAAATTATCTCTGAAAAAATAATATGCCCAGAACTCAGAAACAGTGTCAGCTTGCATCTGGCATCATGGAAGCATCATGGGTGTGTTTCCATTCATTCGCTCCTGAGTGTCACATGTTAAACTCAGTGCATAGCATAAACAGCAGCAGGCACAAACTGAGACAAAGCACACCCTTTGCTGTGAAGCACATTCCGACTCCTGGCTGCCCCTGTGCCACAGAGTAGAACTGCCCCGCAGGGGCTCCCTAGCTGTCATCTTTACAGAGGCACATGACCACACCTCCCTTTTGGGAAGCCACTGTGTAGGTTTGAACTTCAGGGTTGTAGTAGTTGATATTGTAGAGCCCTGGAGTCAGTTCGGATTCATAGGGGCCTGTGCACTAGAGAGAGAAACAAAGCCCAGTCCTGCGCCATCCTCGCACTTGTTACTGTATTTGAGCCGATTCTCGCAGCCACGGTGTCAATCCACCTAAGTAAGGGTCTTCCTCTTGTTTGCTAACCCTCTGCCAAAAATGATGCCCTTCTTGCAGGACTGGTTCCACCATAGTAATATGTCCAAAGTACCTGAGACAACGTCTCCGCATCCTCTTTCAGATCTCCTGCCTTTAGTTTGTCAGCTCACTTCGATGGAGTCGATGCTGAGCCATAGCGACTCTATGAGATCAGAGCAGAACTATCTCTGTGGGTTTCCCAAAGGCTAACTCTATGGGAGTAGAACGCCTCATCCTTTTCTTCTGAGGACTGACTGGTGGTTCCCCACTGCTGACATTACAGTTGACAACCAAGGCATAAGCTACTATGCCACCAGAAGTCCCTTGCCCCTGTGCAATAACCAACACTACCTACACACAAAACCCACCCCTTCTCTGTCAGTTTGATGTATGGTGATGGCTTGAGTTGCTATGAAATTGGAAGCTACTAGGGGGAACCCGACAAAAACTACAATTTTTTCAAAACTATGCATTTAAATTTTTTATCCCCTTCATAGTACTCTCCATTACACTTCACACATTTGTCTAATCTGTGATTACATTCTTGGAAACATTTTTCAAACTCAGCAGTTTGGGTGACACCCTTGTTTTTACCCCCACCTCTTCTGTGTTGTCAAACCACTGTCCTTCATTCATGGAAACAGAAAGAAGTCACATGGAGTGAGTTCAGGTGATTAAGATATGAGGGACAAGAGAGGCATGCTTTTTGGGGGGATGTTTTCATACTGTTATTTCTTTTCTCTTTTTTTATAATCATTTTTTGGGGCCTCATACAACTCTTATCACAATTGATACATACATCATATTTGTACATTCATTGCCCTCATCATTCTGAAAACATTTGCTCTCCACTTAATCCGCTGGCATCAACTGATAATTATTCCCCATCCCTCATGAACCCTGAATAATTTCTAAATTATTATTTTGTCATATCTTACACTATACAATATCTCCCTTCAGCCACTTTTCTGTTGTCTGTCCCCCAGGGAGATGGTTATATGTAGATCCTTGTCATTGGTTTCCCCTTTCCATTCCTCCCTCCCTCTACCCTCCTCGTATCGCCACTCTCACCACTGGTCCTGAAGGGATCATCCGCCCTGGATTCCCTGTGTTTCCAGTTCCTATCTGTACCAGTGTACATCCTCAGGTCTAGCTAGATTTGTAAGGTAGAATGGGGATCATTTTAGTTGTGGGGGAAGAAGCATTTAGGAGCTAGAGGAAAGTTGTATGTTTCATTGTTGCTACAGTGCACCCTGACTGGCTCCTCTCCTCCCTGCTACCCTTCTGTAAGGGGATGTCCAATTATCTACAAATGAGCTTTGGGTTTTCACTCCACACTCCCCCGTATTCACAAAGATATGATTTTTTTGTTCCGATGATGTCTGATACCTGATTCTTCCGACACCTCGTGATCACACATGCTGGTGTGCTTCTTTCATGTGGGCTTTGTTGCTTCTCAGCTACATGACCACTTGTTTAACTTCAAGCTTTTAAGACCCCAGAATGTATAACTTTTGATAGCCGACCACCATCAACTTTAGTCACCACATTTGCTTATGCACCCATTTGCCTCCAGCAATTGTGTTGGGGAGGTGAGCATCACGGAATGCCACTTTAATACAACAAAGTATTTTTGCATTGAGGGAGTACTTGAATGGAGGCCCAATGTACATCTGTTACCTTAATACTAAACCTATAAATATATGCATATAGATCTATTTCCCCATCGTTATACATAAATATATTTACATATGCACATGCCTTTATTTAGACCTCTATAAATGCCCTTTGCTTCCTACCTCTTTCCTTGATTTCCTTTTACTTTCTGATTGTCCCACTCTCATGTTCAGCCTTCATTTGTGTTTCAGTAATTCCTCTCGGTTACATTACTCTTGGTTACACTCTACCAAGCCTCCTACACCCTCCTCACCATCTATTTGGATCACTTGGTGTTCCCTTGTCCCTGGGTTTGTTAACAGCACTTCCTTTTTCCCTACACCCCCCTTTCCCATCTCCCCCCCCACCAGCTGTCAGTCCCATTGTTTTCTCCTCCAGATTGTTCATCCAGCCT
The DNA here is from genome assembly GCF_050624435.1 of Tenrec ecaudatus. NCBI lineage: Eukaryota > Metazoa > Chordata > Mammalia > Afrosoricida > Tenrecidae > Tenrec > Tenrec ecaudatus. The sequence continues at coordinate 277,147,408 of NC_134530.1, read as the reverse complement.
ATCTCATTTAGACAGACCTGTGGAAATCATAGCATGCACAAAAACGAGACAGAGCAAACCCAAGCAACAAAATGAAACAAAAGAACAACACCACCACCAGCAAGCCAATGACAAAAAGCAAAACAAAACACAAGAAAGAAAAGCTTTTAGTTAGTTCAAGGACTGTTTGTTGGCCTTTAGGAGTGTTTTCTCATAGAGTATGATGGGTCAGCTAGCCCTGGCCCCAAAGTCTATTTTTGGTATTCCCTGGGGACTTCGTTGCTCTGTTCCCCTTCCTGTTCTGTTGTACACCCTTAGTATTTTGCCTCGGTGTGCTGGGATCAGATCGGGCGATAGAGGCATGCTGTTTTTTTTGTGTGAGCAGGTGCACTGTCGTGGTGGCAAAACCAGTCCCCTGTCTACCACTAATCAGTCCTTTTTATTTTAAATAAATCATTTGATTGGGGGATCTTACAGCTCTTGTAACAATTCATACACCAATTTGTATGAAGCACATTTGTACATACATTGCTATCATCATTTCCAAACATGTTCTTTCTCCTTGAGCTCCTTTTTCCCCTCCTCCCACCCACGTGAACCACTGATACTTTATACATACTTTTTATTTTTATATTTTACGCCTCTGCTGTATCCCTTCACCCAAACTTCTGCTGTTTGTTCCCCTGGGTGGTGGAGTGGGGCTGTATGTCCATCATTGAGATTGGTTTCCCCTTTCTTCTGCTTCTCCCCCCTACCTTCCCTCGTGGTGTTGCTACTCTCAGTATTGGTCCTGAGGGGTTTATCTGTCCTGGATTCTGTGTGTCGGAACTTCTAGTCAATAGCAGTGTGCAAGCTCTGGTCTAGCCAGACAACTCAGACCTTCTTACACAATATCTTCAGAACCTCTATATAGGAAGCTTGATTAACAGTCTGACCTAGTGCAATGACTAAACTCCAAATGCACTATCACCCTCACATCAACAAAACCAAACAAATGAGCATCTTCTTGAAGTTTGAGTTCACTTGACGAGGTGTATTTGAGTGAGGTGATGATGGCGTCTTACACTGACTTGATTTATGTTTGCATTCTGGCTTGTGAGAAGAGCACAAGGTCTTGTCACCAGCAATGACCTTGGGGAAAAAGTGTGGGTGCACTAGCTCAGAGCAAGTTGCCAGATGCCTGCCCAAACAGGAGAATGTATATTTTGAAATGTGTACCCAGTGGAGCTTTGTACCGCTTGGTTTTTTGGCGGGGGTGGGGTGGGGGTGGGGGGAAGGCCGGCTACTCCTTTGTAGGTTAGATAATCTGAGATGTGCTATTTGAAATTTCCTGGGGCCAGTTTTAGACAAAACTAGAAAAGTTAATTTTGCTGTATGGAAAAATCTGACAGTCTGGAAGTATCTAATTTTCCTCACATGCCATCATTCCCCTAGTAGCATTATTCCTAGTTAAAGCTCTCCTCTGTTCCTCCTTAGGGTTTCCCCCACTACCTGATGTTCCTTTTCTCCTACTCATCATCAAGGGACTTGTGTCCAAAGTGAGGACAGCAAATAAGAGACCCTCCTGACTCTCTGTTAAGAAGGGTGCTCTGGTGCATGCGTGTGTTTATGTGTGCACATACAATCGCATTTGAATTTTGTTGGAAGAGGCTTCATAGAGACCGAGAGTGACATGGTTAGAGCTGCTGCACATGTAGAGCGCTGTACTCTATGGTGTTCTAATTCAAATGCATGTAAGGTCCAAGAGAGGTAATAGAAGCAAGTGACCAGGGTCAGGGAAGGCAGTAGGAGGAACTGAGGGAGCCTGAATGCCTCACACCCTGCCAGTTTCACTGATTCTTGGATGGGAGAGTACCAACCTAGTGCTGTGAAATCTTCGCAGTTTTCAGAGGCTTGGGGGATTTTAATTTTGTATGTAAAAAATAGACATCTAAATGCTTGTAATTTATTGATTTCGATAAACACACTGAATGCCAGTACTCAAGTCAAACAAACCAAACTGACAGCCATCGAGTCTTTGCCAACTCATAGTGACCCTATTAGACAGGGTAGAACTGCCCCTCAGTTCAGCTCCCAGCCCTGGAGGCCCACCAGTTCCTCGTTATTATCATGAGGAATACTATTTTCACAAGAGCGTTACATACCCCTAGAGACTAAACCATAAAGCCATATAGGCTTTGACCATCAATTCTGATATGCTTTTTCCTCAAACTGATGGGTCATTTGATGGAATCCTTGTATTACTTCCCTAACATAAAAATTAATCAAGCAAAGGAGATTCAGTGCTCAGTACTGCAGCCCCCTATTTAGAGATTAACTCTTAAAAACCACCACCACCACCACCACCACCACCACCACAGGCACCTTATCTATGTTGATAAAAACTTGAGTAGGCTGTATAAATATCTCAAGTATTTAGGATAAAATGGATTCTTTTTCTACTGTCACATATTTAGTTTGAGTTATGTGTTTCCATCTGAACACAAATTAAATAGACCTCATTGACATCTTTTCAAAATGCCATAAAAATTAAATGATTACCTTAAAAGATACTCAGTATAATTAGGCATCAGAAAAATGTACATCAACACTAGAGCGAGATAGTGTTTCAACCCATCAAGATGACACTAGCCAAGAATATTAAAAATACCATTGAGTGCTAGAAGAATGAACAGATTTGTGTCAGAAGAACAGTCTGAAAGGTCCTTAGAAGCAAGCACGGGGAGACGTCACATGCTTTGGATATGTTATCAGGAGATGCCAGTCCCTGGAAAAGGCTGAAATGTTAGGTTCAAGTATAACAACAGTTTTGAAGATGGTGTAGGACTGCGCAGTGGTTCATTCTGCCTTGAGTTGGAACTGACTCAATAGCACCTAATGCTAAAAGCTAGATGCTTTTGATCCTAAATGAAAAGTGGATGGTCCAGCCTCCATACCAGCTACGTGGACAACTGCCCCTCCCCCCAGAAGAATTTACCTTAGAAGACGGCACTGAACCTGTAGCTAGGGGAGATGGACATGTCTGATCAGAGCACACAGGGGCAAATGAAGGGGGAGGAAGAGAGTGGAGCACACACTGGTCCACCAGGCTTGGAGGATGATTTTGGCACTCTGAACAGCCAATGTACAGAGTGGACCATATGGCTGATCCCACTATGAGACATGCCATCCCTTGCTGGCCCAGGGCCCTATGGGGACAATACCGGAGACTCTGTGTTGGGACTGACCCGACTGGCCCTCCAACACGGAGGCAAATCACTAAAAGCATGCAGCAGAGCAACCATGGGAGCAGAGCGGGTAGCCCCTGAGGGAGTACAAAGGACAGACTCTGGGGCCAGAGCATGATACGCCATCAGACCTGACTGAAGGACACACCTATAGAAAAAAAAAAAAAATCAGACCTTGATCTATTTACAGGTTTTTCTTTCTTAAAAAATTTTTTTTGTCTTTTAATTAATTTACTCTTTTATTGATCATTGGTTTTCTGTTGTTGTTTTTTTGTCATCACTGTGTTCTCACCCATCGCCTATCTTGCTATGGTTTGATTTTTGGTGCATATTATTATCTCAACAGATCTATCTAGATAAGATAGGCTGGAAGAATAGTCTGGAGGAGAAAACAACAGGACCAATGGTTCCCGGGGACATGGGAGAGAGAGAGGAGGGGGTAAGGAGGTGATGCTGACCAATCCAGCGACAGGGGAGCAACAAGTATTCCAAAATCCGTCGCAAGGAGGGTGTGAGAAGCCTGGTAGGTATTCAGCAAGGGCAATGTAACCAAGAGAAATTACTCAAACCCAAGTGAAAGCTGAGCATGATAGTCGGACAAGAGGAAAGTAAAAGTAAATAGAGGAAAGAACTAGGTGACAAAGGGTATTTCTAGAGGTCTACATACTGGCATGTACATATGTAAATATATTTATACAGGAGGGTTCGTAAATAGATCAACGTGCATATATTTATAGACTTAGTATTAAGGCAGTAGATGGACATTGCCAAATACTTACTCAATGCAAGGACACGTTATATTAAATTGGCATTCCATGATGAACACCTTTCCAACATGATGGTTGAAGAAAAATGTGTGCACTAGCAAATGTGGTGAAGAAAGCTGATGGTGCCTGGCTATCAAAAGTTATAGCATCTGGGATCTTACAGGCTTGAAAATAAAGAAGCGGCCATCTAGCTCAGAAGCAACAAAGCCCACATGGAGGAAGCACACCAGCCTGTGTGACCATGAACTGTTGAAGGGATCAGATATCAAGCATCAAAGAACACAAAAATCACGTCATTGTAAATGAGGGTGAGTGCAGAGTGGAGACTCAAAGCCCATTGGTAGGTAACTGGACACCCCCTTCCTGAAGGGATGTGGGGAGGAGATAAGCCAGTCAGGGTGCAGGGTAGCAACAATGAAACATGTTTCCTCTAGTTCCTAAATGCTTCCTCCCCCCACTATCATGATCCAAATTCTACTTTACAAATCTGGCTAGACAAGGGGATGTACAGAGAGATCGCCTTGGAGATTGGGTGGATGTTCCCACAGTAGCGTGGAGCCTCACAAGTGGTGGTCAGGCGTTTCCCCCAGTCACTTGTAGGACCTCAGGATTTAGGCTGGGGATGCCCCCACTTTTTATAGGGGAGAACAACCTGTGGCCTGGTGTGTGGGAGAGGACCAGCGTGAATTCCCCAGCTGTTTGCCACACCAATAAGTGGGGGGTGGGAGCTCCCTCAGTTGGGCCTTCAGGTTTGCCCTAGGCAGAGGGGAGTGGCCTGGAGACAGCTATTGTCTTGTGATGGGAAAGAGAGTGAAAGGAGAGGAAAAAGAGAGAAAGAGGAAGACACAGACTGGGGCAATAATGCCAACCAGACTGACAACCACTCACCCACACACAACTAAAATGCACAGAGTAAACAAAGGTGACAACAGTAAAAAAAAAAAAAAAAAGAAAAGAAAACAACTAAAAAGGAGAACCAAATCTGTGGAGGCTGTGGTAGGAAGTAGAGAAGAGCTTGATGGAGCGGAGAAAAGCAGAAAACCTGTAAGAAGAGCCCAATAAAAGGGAAAAGAGAGAAGAGAAAAGGAAGGAGGAGGAGAGAGTATTTTTTAAATGGTTAAAGAAATAACTGACCCTGTGTTATGCTGTGTGTAGCTCTGACTCGTCCTGTGTGCAGTACTGTCTTAGGGGTCAGGCTGCCCACTAGGAGGACAGGGTTGCCCTAGGCAGAGTGTAGGGCTCTGGAAACCAGCAGTGGTATGTGCAAGCAATGAGAGGGAGCAGAGGGAATCGTACAAGCTAAGAGAGAGGTGAAGAAAGCAAAGACAGAAAGAGGAAGGAAAGAAAAAGAGAATAAAGAGAAAGAAGGAAATAAATCCAACTGAGTTCACTAAGGTTGGCTGTGATGGTAAAGAGCAAGGAGAGAGAGAAGGAGGAAATAAAGTATAAAGTAGTAGCTGATCCCTGATTGCTTGGATGAGGGGCCAGAGGGGTTTAGACACTGCTCCAACAATGGCAGGTCAGTGTGCCCTTTTAATGCCGGGACCCAGTGGTGCTGGGCAGAATTGCCCTAGTTGACGAGATCACCTTAGAGGCATGACGGAGGTTTCTTCAACGGTGCAGCGCACTGTAGGTGTTTGTCCCAGGTGCCTTGTGTGGTGTACAGCACTCCCACAGAGGGCAGGCTGGAGTGCCTCCTGCTATTTGGGTTGATTTGCCCTAAGCGGAGGGAAGTGACCTGGAAGCCTTTAGTGGCATATGAGAGGAGAGAGTGGGAGAGAAGAGGAAAAAGAGGGGAAAAGGGGGAAAAAAGAGGGATAAAGAAGAAAGCGAGTAAATAAAAGCCCAACACCAACCTGAGCACGTTGAAACTGAGTGCGGTGGAAAAGTTAGAAGGGCTAGTGAATAAAGTGAGAATAAGTAGAGCAGTGGGTAAGGAGGTAATGATACTTGATCACCTGTCCTTGAGGCCAGAGGAATTCCAACTCTTCCTCAAGGTCACGGGGTCATGGACTTGTAAGGTCTCTCTCTCTGGCCTAAATTCCAACCCCAGTCCTTGGCTCCCCGCGAGAAAAATTTCATGCGGAAGCCGGGTTCGTGATCCAAGTGAATTTAATGAGAGTTAAAAGAAGCATCAGGTTTTACAAGGCACCCATAGGATTCCTTTGACCATGGGGCCTGGCAGAGACTGCCTCAGGTCATGCAAGGATCTCTCTCCTCCCAGGAAGACGACCAGACCACCCCTCTCCCTTCTGGTCCCTGCCTTTTCAAGGGTTCCCGGGGAGGCTGGTGAAGGACCCCAGGTCAATCCCATTGGCTGAACTGCAATCATCTGGCCCAGGTGGGCTGCTCCAGGTGCAACATCCATCGGAGCCCACGGGCAGGAAAATCCAGCTTTCCTATGCTGGCTCTCCTGGGCATGCGTTAATGGACTTTCCCATCCCTGATGTAGGGTTCCACAGATGCTGTGTGAGATTACTTCAAAAGCAAGATCGCGCCCGTGGCCAGGGGTCACTTGGGTGCTGGAGTACTTGCCTGTGCTGCATGTAGCACTGCAGCAGGGGCTGGGAGGGGGCACTGGGGGGCTCCCTCAGCCCCGTCTAGGGCTCCAAGACCGGCAGGGCCTCCCCAGCTATGTGTAGAATCACTGAGAGGGAAGCTTGTTGTCCTATCTAGACTGCTGATGCTTCCTAGATCAGAGGATTTTCTTTTTTATCCCTCTGGCCAGCTAGAATGAAATTGTCTCCCACAGTCTCTGGGCTACAGCTCAGTGCTGTTTAAGGCTGACACTGCTACAGCGGGTCTTTGTTATGGTAAAAGCTGCCAGGCCCTGTGGCTGAGTTCTGGCATTCCTTAGCTAGGTTGCTTCTTATGCTGATTTATGTTAAGGGACTCCCCTATGTGGTGCTTGGAGCTGAGCAACCAGACTTGGGTTTGAGTTTTAAACCAATCATTTATGTTTCACCCTTAAAAAAAATTCTACTTGTGATGTGCTCAGATTTGGTGGCTGTCAAGCTGACCCCCAGAGGGGGAGATCCAGCTTATCAGGGGGGTTGTTTACTAGTCGGCCAATTGGAACTAAATTTGCTCCCTGGACTCCGGACTTTCTGCCTTTTTCTCCCACACCATGATCTTCCTAAGGTAATAATATATTTTTTCTTCTACTCTAAATTATAGCTACCCACCACCAACCCCTGACCGTGAGCTCAAGGCATCCAACCGCATGGAGAGCTCAGTGTGGGGTTCCCCTCGTGTCTGAGATTCTGCCCCCTCTCAGGGCGTCCACCTGCAGGGATCCCTGCTCCAGGCAAGGGGCATATCTGGCGCCTGCCACTTCGTCAAAATTATAGTGCTTTAAAGCATTCTTGGTTTGCTTTGTGAGTGGAAATCCTACAAAAGAAGGGGTTCAGGAGAAACCCTGTTACCCTAGTTCTAATTTCAGAACTCCACCTCCCCGTTTCCTTCACCTAATTTCCTATTTTTCTGGTCTGGCAGCAGGAGCTCCAGATAGATGGGTCCTATCTGGTCGCCATTTTCTCTGAATCCCTCCATCTATTTTTTTTACACTCTTAAAAAGTACAAAACATTTACTCTACAAGCGCAAACAGATTTTCAAAAGCAGGGAAAAACCTGAACGTTCAGTACATGGTTCAATCGTCTTTTCATCTCTGCGCCCTAACTATGCTGAGCTCCATGGAACTCCATGGAGGGGAGCTATTCTGGCGTCATCGAGCCAAGTGAGTGTTTTGAATTACCTCAAGTGAATATTTGACTGGAAAGCATAGGGTGTAAAAAACCCCTGAAATCAGATGGTACATATCTATCACAAAGAACAGGGCCTTGTACTTAAACCTTTTTTCTGAAAATAAGCAGCCATCTAAGTGAGATGTCAACTAAGTCCGCCCAGAACAAGCAGCACAGCCAGTGTGATGCCAGGGTGATAAATAATAGAATCTCAATCTGCAGGTATAAACAAGAATCAGAGCTTAAGTTCGGAACACCCAGTTTGCAAAAGGACTCAAATGCACATGCGGGGTGAATTCCCTCTGACCACAGTCCATGGACATGAACAGATACAGTTAAGTTCAAATGTAACACCTCATCATTTGATCTCTTCAGACTAATTTTAATTTGGTTCCAGTTTTTAGTATTTTTCACTTTCTGTTCGATTGAGGTTTTTCTCTCTTTTATCATTGTTAGTTTTTCTTTTCTACTTGTTTCTTGATTTTGTTTTGTATTTTTTTTTAATACATATGAAATCCAGGAGAGGTAAATCCAGAGAGACACTAACAGAATTAACAATCTCCTAGGGACAGGCAGGGAAGATTTGGGGGAGTGAGGGGGGGGGGCTAACAAAAATGAATATAAAAGAAGGAAATGTTGTAAACCTGATTGTGATGACGATTACACAAATCTTAATATGACTGAAGTATTGAATGATATATGTGAATTATATGAGAATTAAAATAAAACAAAAGCTGAGGTCAGAGATAGGGCAGCAATTTAACCCTGAATCTCTTGGTGAAGATTGAATGTCATTTTGTGCCAAGAGCCCATTTTTCCACTCATGAAGTTTGGGGAACCGGCCATGCTCCTTCATCACTGTTCTTACCTCAATAAATGGGTACAGTTCACTCTTCTCCCTTTTCTTCTCTGTCACATACTTTGCAGCAGTCAGGGGAACAGAACTTACAGTCCTGAAAGGGATCCATGAGTGTTAGTCCAGGTAGACTAGAGAAACAAATCCACACTCATATGTGTATAGGAAAGACCTTTATATACAAGAACAGTTGTATATTGAGAAAGCATTCCAGCCCAACCAAGATCAAGTCCATAAGTCCAATATTAGCCCATGTCTGATATCAATCTATAATGTTCTCTTCAGACTCATGAAACACCTTCAATGACCCCAAATGCAGGAAGATCACAGGTCAGTAGTTGCAAAGTCTTCTGCATCCAGTGGTGGTAGAAGCATCTCAGCTTTGGCAGGGTCTCCATGTGGCTCCTCCAGTTCCCAGGGCATGGGTTCTATCAGTGTGGTGCCATGTGTCTTGTTAGTAGGACATCTCTCAGGGAATGAGCAGAAAGATAGTCTGCTGCCTTCAAGGAGGAAATACTAGATTTCCCAGAACCCTGACGGGAAGGCCAGGCCCACAAAGAGGCCTCATTGGCCATAACCCAATAGAGAGACTAGAGTCTACCCCTTCACTCTTAATCCTCTCAAGTCCCAAATTGACACCAGATTGTATAACTACAACAGACCACCCCTTGTCCATTTGACATTTTCACAAAATTCTTTAGCCATATATAATTTCAAAACAATAATAGAATCATATCAGTATCTAACAGTATAATATGAAAATGCATACATTTCACTGTGTGCCACCCTCCTTTAAACATAATATTCTGTAAGTGATGAAACAAAAATATCCTATGCTTAACAATTGCAGTTAAGGTACACCCACATATTAATCCTATAAGTCTATGAATATATTACAGTATCTATGAAAGCTTGTAAGCTAGCAATTTCATAACTTTATCTGGCCCATTTTGGCTATCCAGTTTCTCTACTGCCTACTTACATCAAACCAGTGCTCTGAGGAGACAATCATATTCTTCAATATAAAGAGTCTTCATGCCAGTTGGAACCTTGTGAAGTCCACATCCACAAGAAAGTCAAAGCAGGACAGTTCGTCTATACAGTCTGCAGCAGTATATACCAGTGCACAGGCTCAACATTCTTCTCTTCATCTGGTCGGGTTCGGGTCAAGTCAATGTGGGCTCCCTCTCTTGGCCTCACCTCAGTGTCCATTGGTCGCATTGCCTTTAGACCTTGGCCCCATCACCAATTCTCCACAACTCTAGTCCCCTCGGAGTAGGTCATGGACTTCAAACCAGTCAACCCGCTCTCATCTTCTTCTCTACTGCCTGTAAACCAGGTCCACGAGTGTCAGTGATCAGAATGAACCCGCTGCTCTATTGCTGCTATTCTGCCACTTTCACTCAACAAGCAGATCCAGGTGGTCACCTAGCAATCATTTCAGGCTTCTACAGGCTCCCTTGAATGTTCAGTACTAGAAAGGAGTTTCTTCAGGCTTTGAGATTTTTTCCAGTTTCTGACAAAAACCACTATTCAAAATTCAAATATTACAAAAGTTCCCTTTTAATGCACATGAAGCTCTTCCTCACAGTGGGAGCAGTGCACAGAAACGGACCTTGATGCTGGGCTGCTCTGTGCGTGCTTTGGTCAGTTGGGAGCTGCTGATTCACAGATTCACTTCACGTGGATGAAGATGCTTGTTTGCTTCCCCGTGAGTTTATTGCGCTTCAACAGAGAAGAACCCTGTTCTTGGGTTTTGCCTCTGCCTTGCTCCTAGCACCGCTGGAATAGAAAGATCACACATGATTTTTTTGTTGTTGTTTCAAAAACCAGAAAAGAAATGCCGTGTACCTGTTAGGTAAGTAGAGGCAGAACTGAGGGTGGTCGCTGTGCATGCCAAACCTCCTCCCCATCACAGACAGTTGAAAGCTGCTTCAGGCTGGAAAGATGCACACATTTAGGTCCTTGTGACAGGAAGCAGGTCAACCTGGGCGGGCCCCCATCTAGACCAGGTGGGCTTAATTCAGTCAATGGGGTCAAACAGTACCGTCAGCCATGCCTACCAACAGGGTATGGGTGGGGGCCTCAAACCAGCTGTCATGCAACCCAGCGTGCGTGGGCTGTCCAGTCCGCCCCCACCCCCCACGAGCATATTTGCCTCTTCTATCCTTTATAAAGTCACTTGGATCACAAACTAGGTTTCTGCGTCAATTGGTTCTTGTGTGAAGCCAAGGACAGAGGTACATTTCTCCCAGAGAGAGCCCTCACATAACCAAATCAGATTATAGCCTTCAGTGTTAGTGTTCCAACGAATTTTGGGGGAATATCTCAAGTGTTAGTGGTAAGGACACAACTCAATCCATATTATCTCTTTATTTTGCTCAGCCAGATGCTTGCCCTTTGAGCCTGAATTGTTGCAAGGCTTATTACCCCATCAAGTGTTCCCAGAGCAAGCCCTAAATGGGCAGTAGTCACACACAAGGAAGATTTGCAGGGGACACTGTTAAGAATGATTAATGCTTAAGTGTTCCTTGTCTCCCCAAATGTACCATCTGGCAGAAAATTTGTTAGATCTCTCTCCTGGGAGAGATATACCTCAGCTCTTGAATAACTCTCCTGGTCATAGAAGTCAAATTCCAAGCTTTTCATCCAACATTCATAAAGCTAAATAAATGTTACATAAACCTAAGTTCTCTATCTTGGATAAGACAAAGTAAAACCATGACTTGAGAAGGTTTTCATTGAGGACAGAGACAACTTCAGATATTCTAAGCCTATGAAATTGGTCATGATTCAGGCAACTTGCCAAGGAAGCACGTAATACCTAGGTGGGAGGTGGAATGAATAAGAACTTGCACTAAGATTCCATTCCATCAGGTGCAGCTGGTGAATTTGGAGGCCCAGAGCAGGCAGTGGGAGAGAGAAGACCAGAGCAGGGGAGGGATGTGATGAGCTGGAGGGTAGAGGGAGGGATTATGTGTTGTCCTGCTGTCACCTCCCACCCCACTGTGACCCTTTAGTGATGTGGGCCCAGGTTTGTGATGCAAGTGGGTTTGAAGCCAGAGGGGACTCAGAGTGCTCAATTGCCTGAGTGCAACCGCTGTATCCAGAAGATGGAGGAGATTCTCTTTCTGCTGGAACTGAAAAGTGCTTCCTGGCTGACCTACCAATACCCCACCTGGTTCACTGTTTTGACCTTGGGCATCCTGTATGGAGTGGGATGCTTCTTCCTGGTCCTCCCCTTCCTTCCAAATACTCCACCTGTGCGACCACCCAGAAAAAGGATAAAGGTAAGAAATTCTCAACCCAGCCATAGGAGAGATTGATTTTTCCTTGTTTTATAAATTTTTCCTTTCGTAATTAATTTCCTGATAGGGGAAATCTCAAGAAAGAAGAGACCATCAGCCCTGGCTTTGGAATGTTGATGAGGGCTGGTGCGTCCTTACTCACTGTTAGGACTTTGTTCACTGCATTGGTATCATTTTATCCTTGCCGGCTTATGTTGATTTTCATTATTTCTGTTGGCTTTCCCTGTTTGTGAAGCACAGGAGGCGTGGAGGCATCATGATCATCATGGACACAAGGGTTGACAGAGTTGCAGGTGGAGAGATCTCATGGCAGAGGGAGGGATTGTGAGATCAGCAGTGTGGAGCACTCCCCCATCGGGATGCTAGGGAGTGAAGGGGGATTGATTTCAAGACGAAAAAATGAAGGAGGCCAGAGGGGACAGAGAGCTTTAGACCTGACTGTGATTACACAACTCCTTTTGAAGGCAATTTAACCATGGAGGGGGGGAATTGTTGTTCTAAAATGGATATGGTAATCATTGATTGTACCATTGCCCTTGATCTGATTGAACGACTGAACTATTGAGTCGTATGATATGTAAATCATTTGCCAGTAAGATGTGCATTCAAAAAGATTTCTCTTAGAAAACCTCAGATCACCCATCTCTAATTGTTATAGAGGGCAATAGGTAAAAATCCTCAATATAGTGACTCAGTGGCTGAGGACTAGATGACTAGACGTTTCAAAGGGCAGCTCTCATCACTGGGTCCTCAGTCTCTTTCCTTGAGCTCCAGTCTCTGGGCCAAGGCTCCTTTTCTGTCTGGGCTAATTGAGAAAGCATGGCTGACCCCGGGGAGGAAGTGGTCAAGGGCTGGCCCAGAGCTTCAGCCTCCATAATCAAAATCTTTCCCACCAGAACACTGAGTGCTGAGAGTGTGTGCTCTCCGTGAGCAGAGGAAGGCTGACGGAAGAAATGCACTCTAGGTCTCACACAGAAGCTGGTTTGTGGGCTTTAGTCATTCCATGGAGATTGTCATTCTTCTAATCACCAGTAAATGCCTGCAGTTTGTCACAAAGAACAGACGCAGGATTGGATTCCAGCCTGACTTCCTCTCTTGTGCCCCAGACTCAGGTGGAGACAAGGAGAAGCAGCAGGTCAAGGGACAAAGGTGACGCTCTGAAAGGTAAGGTTCTGCCCATTCAACCAAGTTCTGTAAGCTCTCCTGTCCCCTCCTCTGCAGGATGCCAGTGGCAAGAGCCCGTCTCTCTCAGGTAATAATCCTGAACAAAAGGATACTGGGGATGGAAACAGAACCCAGATATTTCCCAGATGTACAAGAGGGGCCTAGGATGGGATGAAGGCTGGCCAAGGTAGGACCCAGTAGGGATCAGTAGGGGTGTCAGGAGCAGTTTCTGGTTGATTTGGAGGTGGAACATCGAGGGGGTAACTGCGAAAAGCTATGTAACTTTGCCAAGGTTCAGATTGCTCACTGAGACCCCACAGACAATATTGGAAACCGATGCTCCTTGAAATGCCAAAGCACCTCCTGCCCGTGGGAGTAAGCTATCATTTGACCTTGAGCTCTGGAGAGTCCAACGTCCTAAGTGCACAGCCCGTGTGACATTCCTTTCGGTCTTCTGGGAGGGCTGCACCATAACGGTTCTCCTGATTTGTAGCTTTCCGAAGCTTCCTGCAAGAACTATATGGCGCTCAGAACCTGCGTTTGCGTCGTAGGCAGAAGTAAGTAACCTTCCTGCTTCACCGCGGGGTGCATCTTCCAACCAGGGTGCCTGTGTGGCCTCGGGCTGCAGAGCAGCTGGGATGCGCTGGTTTGGGGGACACTTTCAGGGATGGGCAGAGAATGACAGGAGTCCCGGGCAGTGGGGTGGGGCAGGAAGAGCAGGCCATCAAGGCTTGGGGAGGGGCTGAGCTTGCACCGACCCTTGCTAGCCTGCTAGGTCTCTTGCCCCTTCAGTCCTGGCTGTAATCTGGTCCTTCTGTCTCCTGCAGCCACTTGGGAAACCCGCCTGACACTGGCAGCTTTGGTCAACAGAAAGCTCAAGCCCTCTCTGGTAGCTGGCGAAATAGAGGGACGGCTGAAGTCCACGTCGGTACGCGCGCCCCACACGGTTCTGCGGCTCATCCATTCCGGACACCTAGGTCTCAGAACTCCACCCTTCCACGGGCCCAGATGTGCCTCTCAACTTCTCATGTCTTACCCGCCTTGAGTCAATCACCAGACTGCGCACATTCCCGTGAACCTGACAGTCTTTCACCCACACCACTGGCTCTTCCCTCACCCAGCGCCAAACCCCGGATTCAAAGGCCTACCTGCAGCCTCCAAGCACTCTCTGGGACTCACCAGCCCCGCCTCCCACAGGGACTCATTCTCAGAATGACTTGTTGGCAAGGCCCAGGCAGAGCCCATCTCCACACAACCGCTGCTCCACACCTGCCATGGCAGCCATCACAAGTCAGGATCCCACAGGCCGCCCTACTGCCTCCCCACCCCAGTGTTGGGCAGCTGCCAAGAACTTACAGCTTCCCTCCTTGGAATACTTTGGGTCTCTGAAAGAGCACTCTACCTGGCACCCCCAAGAAGACACCTTTCGGGAAGGACCCACAAAGAGGCAGGGGGAAGTAGGGAGGCCCACCTTGCTCAACCCCAATGTCCACAAGCTGCTGGAAATAGAAATCACAAAGGCAGAGAAATGGAATATTTGGGAAGAAAAAGGAAAGGGTGTATCAGAATACCATCTGCAGGCCTTAAATATGTTGAAGGCACTCGATGGGGAGCAGATCACTGCACCTCCCCAGCCCTTCTGGAATGCCAGCATCAAAGCAGAGCAGATACCCAGCCCTCAGAAGCATTTTCCACAAAAATTCAGTGAGTTTTTCTGGGGTCTCCCTTTTCTGCACAGCGAGTCTCTGGCCGCTGCTCTCAGGGTCTCTGGATCCACCCTAGAGTTTCCCACTGTCCTATTTAATGAAATTCCTAATGTCTTACCAGCTCAAATGCAAGCTAAAGAGTACCCACTCTTGTTGCAACATCACTCCTTGCCCTACACTGAAGGCCGATTCCAACTTTTACTTCCAACTGCATGCCAAGCCCAGGCCCCACCGCCGGCTACAGTCCTGACTCCGCCCGGTCCACAGCCCCGTGGCCCACTCGCAGTACCTTTTCCTCCTCCTCACAAGAGTCCCTGTGATGAATCCTGTCTTACCGTCCACACTAAGTCCCAATCACGCGTTCCAAATTCACTTCAACAGCTGGAAAGCCATTTTTTTTAAAGAAACAACAGGAAAGTGAGAGTTCTTTACCCTTTATGATGATGATGCCACGACCCCAGGAAGCTTTTTGTCTTCGCAGCCCCACTCATCCCCAGGACAATCAGAAGGTCCAGACCCCAAAGACAGACCCCAAGCTTCCTGGCTGCTTGAAGCAATCGGAGCTCCACCACCAAGAGAACTTCCCTCAATTGCAGGGGCCCCTCGGCAATGGGACTCTTGAGTCTCTGACACTAAAGCAGCCTCAGGAAAAATGGCCAGGGACTTGTCTGGATATTAAGCAGCCCGAATGCTCCTGCTCCACACCTGGAGACAAGCAGAGGAAGAATGTAATGAAGACGGTGTCCCCAGGAAGATGCACACACCCTGGACCGTCGCTTGCGTGCTGCAGAGCCGGTGTCCAGCTGAGGAACAACTCGGTCAATGGGCAAGGAAATTACTTGAGGAAAATATCCAAATGTAAT
The DNA here is from genome assembly GCF_050624435.1 of Tenrec ecaudatus. Lineage (NCBI taxonomy): Eukaryota > Metazoa > Chordata > Mammalia > Afrosoricida > Tenrecidae > Tenrec > Tenrec ecaudatus. The sequence goes on along the minus strand of NC_134530.1, from coordinate 277,131,794 downwards.
CTATCTATCAATGGATCAGGAAACTACTGCCCAAAAGGTACTCCGGGAGCCGACTCAAAGGAGTTAAGTGATTTGAGGATACACAAGGGGATTAACACAGGAACTTACACCCTAAGGGGTCCAAACAAAATCCTACTGGAAAACACCCTGAATGTCCACATGCGCAGGAAGGTGGAGCAGATTAGAAAGGATCAGATCCCTGGCATTGTTTGCCGTTCATGTCTTGCGACCACGTATGCTTTGTCTATTTCCCTGACCCACAGAGCCTTTCCTTTCTCAGCCCGGGCACTCAACAGGTGCTGGACTCGCATATCGTAAGGCTCCAAATGAGGCAGAGGTGGTGCATGCCCCTCAAAGTCCTTGAGCCCACAAACCTTTGTAGGACAAGAAAAGACAACGCAATGTCCTTTCCACAGTCCACCTGCTTAGCCACCCCTAAGTCTTCAACTAACCCAGTAACTGAGGCTGTCAAGGTCCTGGGAGAACCCTGTCAGGCAGACTGGGGAGAGAGGGTGACCCCAAAGAAATCAAGCCCTACCCTGGAGAGTCCTTTTGCTGATTGCTCCCCTACAGAGGAGCCTGTTCAGGGAACCCCAGCCTACCCCCCACTTGATAATGACAGTGGATGCTCATTGGCCCTCAGGCAGCCGTTTCCAGCCTTCATGCCCAGTATCCTTGGCAGAACCTTCCAGAATGAAAGTGTCCAGAGAGAGAGCCTAGAGCAAACCTCAAATCCAGTACTGACCAGCAAGGGGTCAAGGAAAGAGGGTGCTAGTTGTGCCCCAGGAGGCCCCAGATTGGAAGTGAACTCTGAATGTCCATCTTCAAGAGCCAAAGAGACAGGGTTGGTGGTGGTCAAGAAGTCCTCTTCAATAGAGCTAGACGATAGAGACACTTTCAAAACCAGTGTGCTGGCAAAATCTCAAACCAATCATGTGGACCGGGGGTGCTTCGAGGCTCTAGGATGTAGTAAAAGTTTCCTGCTACCTGGAAAGTGTGCTCCAGTTCCTGAAAAGCCAAGCCTTACAGCACGAGTGTGCAGTGAGATTAAGCTCCAGGTGGAGGTAGAGGCAGAGGGTGGTTCTCCATGCTGTCCTGTTGACGGGCTCCATCAGGACTGCACCACTGATGTGCTCACTGCCAGCAATGTTTTGCCTTCTCAGGTGGTCCATTGCCGCCCCCAGCGTTTGTTCACTGGGGATAAGCCAATATGTCAAGGGCCAAGTGGCTTCGTGGTGGCTAGAGCACGTTAACATGGGGCAGCAGAAGCTCAAAAGCCCCAACCTTCAGGACCCCTCGACAAGGAGAAGGAAGGATGCTGTTCCCACTGACAAGAGGGAGGCCCATAAATGGCCCAATTCAGAAGAGCATGGAAAAGGATTAGCGGGAAGAGGCATCTCCCAAGTCTGTGGGTTAAGCCAGCCTGTGCAAGACAAGGCATTGGCTGAGTGCCTTGAGATCAAGTCCCCACAGCTCTCACCAGAGAAGGGACAGCTTCCTGCTGAGGGCCACTGCAAAAAATGGAGGAAGCACTTTGTCCAGTGGATTTGCTCCAGCAAAAAATCTACAGGACACGGTGATCCTTTGCAAAAAGGAAAGCCCGTATTACCCTGTGGTCACAGCCTTGGGCCCCTTCAAAGACAACCAGTGTCTCCTAACAAGGTCACGGAGGCTCAGGTGCTCACGACAAATGTTGGCCAAGTCCGAGAGGGGACACCAGGCTGTCAACAGGAGTATCTTGCGCCAATGTCAAGTTCACGAAAAGAAGCGCAGGCCTCAGTTAATGGATGTTCCTCCAGCTGTGGGGCTCCTTTCTTTGTAGAACACAGGAGAGTGGCAAGTGTGAGACCCTGCCTTCACCAGGCGATACCTGACTGCCAGAGCCTTCCCACCACGAGCACCTGTATCAGGGATGTATTCACAAATTTCTGTCCGTTCAGGGGATTCAATATCAGAAGCCACACTCAGGCATTGGCCCCCAGGGTGTTTGTGTGCCCAGTCAGCTTGCAGCAGCAGAGGCAGAGGAGGTGGTCTTACTCCAGTTACCCTTACCACTGCCCACGTCACTGTCTTCGAGAATATGTCTTATCTGGCAAATTAGAAGACGCTTCTTCTGCTCTGATTAGTAGGAAAGTATCCATGCCAGCCACTTTAGACTGTTCTGCACAGGCTAATGGCTTCTCTCAGCCATGATATTCATTGTTCCATAATAGAGATTTTCCCCCTCCTACATTAAAGTGTGACTTCTGTGCTGCATGGCGGGATCTAGAGGGGGTGTCATGTGTGTTAGTCTGTGTAGACTAGAGAAACAAAATTCATACACTCATATTTTATGAGTTTTATATAAAGGGTAAGTGAACATTGAAAAGCATCCCAACCCAGTTCAATCCAAGACCACCAGTCCAATAGTATCCCATGTGTCTGACACCAATCTACAAAGTCCTCCTCACACTCCAAAAACACACGGGGAGACAATGACTGCAGGAGGAAATTGTAGTCCGTGCGCTGGCAGGTTCTCCACGAGGCTGCTGCAGAAACCAGGGCTGCAACAGGGTAGGTCCATGCGGCTTCTTCTCAGGGATCTCCCAGGAAATGAGTCTTTCCAGCTGCTTTAGGGTCAGTTCAAGTGAACACTAGGTTACCTACATAGTCCAAGTGCCTGTTCGTTAACCTACATTCTCTAAGTGAACGATAGGGAACCTACATAGTCCAAGTGTCCGCTAGGTAACCTAGATAGTCCAAGTGCCCGCTAGTTAACCTACATAGTCCAGGTTCCCCCTAGGTAACCTAGATAGTCCAAGGGCCCGCTTGGTAACCTACATTGTCCTATGCCCCCTAGTTAACCTACGTTCTCCAAGTGCCCGCTAGGTAACCTCGGACTATCTAGGTTACCTAGCGAGCACTTGGACTATGTAGGTTAACTACCGGGCACTTGCACTATCTAGGTTTCCGAACGGGCATTTGGACTATGTAGGTAACCTAGCGGGCACTTGGATAGTCTAGGTTACCTAGCGGGCACTTGGACTTCTAGGTTAACGAACGGGCACTTGGACTATGTATGTTGCATAGCGGGCAATTGGACTATCTAGGTTAGGTAACGGGCACTTGAACTATCTAGGTTTCTTAACGGGCACTTGGACTATCTAGGTTAACTAGCGTGCACTTGGACTATCTAGGTTTCTTAGCAGGTACTTGCACTATGTAGGTTAACTAGCGGGCCCTTGGACTATGTAGATTAACTAGCGGCACTTGGACTATCTACGTTAACTAGCAGGCCCTTGGAGTATATAGATTCCCTAGAGGGCATTTGGCCTATATAGATAACCTAGCGGGCACTGTGACATTGTAGGTTACCTAGCGGCACATGGACTATCTAGGTTACCTAGCTGGCACTTGAACTATCTACGTTATAGCGGGTTCTTGGAGTGTGCAGGTTATCTAGCTGGCTGTTGGACTATCTAGGTTACCTAGCGGGCACTTGGACTATCTAGGTTAACTAACAGGCACTTGGACTGTGTAGGTCCCCTAGCGGGCCCTTGGACTATGTAAGTTCCCTAGCGGGCACTTGGACTATGTAGGTTAACTAGCGGGCACTTGGACAATCTAGGTTAACTAGCGGGCATATGGACTATTAGGGCCCCTAGTGGGCATTTGGACTATATTGTTTACCTAGCGGGCACTTGGACTATGTAGGTTAACGAACGGGCACTTGGACTATGTAGGTTAACTAGCAGGCACTTGGACTATCTAGGTTAACTAGCGGGCCCTTGGACGATGTAGGTTAACTAGCGGGCCCTTGGACTATGTAGATTAACTAGCGGGCCCTTGGACTATGTAGGTTACCTAGCGGGCACTTGGACGATCTAGGTTAACTAGCGGGCCCTTGGACTATGTAGATTAACTAGCGGCACTTGGACTATCTACGTTAACTAGCGGGCCCTTGGACTATGTAGATTCCCTAGCGGGCACTTGGACTATGTATGTTCCAGAGCGGGCACTTGGACTATGTAGGTTCCCTAGCAGTCACTTGAACTATGTAGGTTCCAGAGCGGGCACTTAGACTATCTAGGTTCCCTAGCGGGCACTTGTACTATGTAGGTTAATTAGCGGACACTTGGACGATCTAGGTTAACTAGCGGGTACTTGGATTATGTAGGTTAACTAGCGGGCCCTTGTACTATGTAGATTAACTAGCAGCACTTAGACTATCTACATTAACTAGCGGGCCCTTCGACTATGTAGATTCCCTAGCGTGCACTTGGACTATGTAGGTTCCCTAGCGGGCACTTGGACTCTGTATGTTCCCTACGGACACTAGAACTATGTAAGTTAACTACCGGGCCCTTGGACTATGTAGGTTGACTAGCGGGCCCTTGGACTATCTAGGTTACCTAGCGGGCACTTGGACTATGTAGGTTAACTACCGGGCACTTGCACTATCTAGGTTACCGAACGGGCATTTGGACTATGTAGGTAACCTAGCGGGCACTTGGAGAGTCTAGGTTACCTAGCGGGCACTTGGACTTCTAGGTTAACGAACGGGCACTTGGACTATGTATGTTGCATAGCGGGCAATTGGACTATCTAGGTTAGGTAACGGACACTTGGACTATCTAGGTTTCTTAGCGGGCACTTGGACGATCTAGGTTAACTAGAGGGCACTTGGACTATCTAGGTTAACTAGCATGCACTTGGAATATCTAGGTTTCTTAGCGGGTACTTGGACTATGTACGGTAACTAGCGGACCCTTGGACTATGTAGATTAACTAGCGGCACTTGGACTATCTATTTTAAGTAGCGGGCGCTTGGACTATGTAGGTTCCCTAGCGGGCATTTGGACTATATAGGTTACCTAGCGGGCACTTGGACTATGTAGGTTACCTAGCGGGCAATTGGACTATCTAGGTTACCAAGCGGGCCCTTGGACTATGTAGGTTTCCTAGCGGGCACTTGTACTATGTAGGTTAACGAATGGGCACTTAGACTATGTAGGTAACCTAGCGGGCACTTGGACAGTCTAGGTTACCTAGCGGGCCCTTGGACTATCTAGGTTAGCTAACGGGCACTTAGATTATGTAGGTTACCTAGCGGGCACTTGGACTATGTACGTTTCCTAGCGGGTACTTGGACTATCTATGTTAACTAGCGGGCACTTGGACTATGTAGGTTCCCTATCGGGCACTTGGACTATGTAGGTAATCTAGTGGTCACTTGAACTGTCTAGGTTACCTAGCGGGCACTTGGACTATGTAGGTTAACTAGCGGGCTTTGGACTATGTAGGTTACCTAGCGGGCACTTGGACTATGTAGTTCCCTATCGTTCACTTAGAGAATGTAGGTTAACGAACAGGCACTTGGACTATGTAGGTAACCTAGTGTTCACTTGAACTGACCCTAAAGCAGCTGGAAAGACTCATTTCCTGGGAGATCCCTGAGAAGAAGCCGCATGGACCTACCCTGTTGCAGCCCTGGTTTCTGCAGCAGCCTCGTGGAGAACCTGCCAGCGCACGGACTACAATTTCCTCCTGCAGTCATTGTCTCCCCGTGTGTTTTTGGAGTGTGAGGAGGACTTTGTAGATTGGTGTCAGACACATGGGATACTATTGGACTGGTGGTCTTGGATTGAACTGGGTTGGGATGCTTTTCAATGTTCACTTACCCTTTATATAAAACTCATAAAATATGAGTGTATGAATTTTGTTTCTCTAGTCTACACAGACTAACACACATGACACCCCCTCTAGATCCCGCCATGCAGCACAGAAGTCACACTTTAATGTAGGAGGGGGAAAATCTCTATTATGGAACAATGAATATCATGGCTGAGAGAAGCCATTAGCCTGTGCAGAACAGTCTAAAGTGGCTGGCATGGATACTTTCCTACTAATCAGAGCAGAAGAAGCGTCTTCTAATTTGCCAGATAAGACATATTCTCGAAGACAGTGACGTGGGCAGTGGTAAGGGTAACTGGAGTAAGACCACCTCCTCCGCCTCTGCTGCTGCAAGCTGACTGGGCACACAAACACCCTGGGGGCCAATGCCTGAGTGTGGCTTCTGATATTGAATCCCCTGAACGGACAGAAATTTGTGAATACATCCCTGATACAGGTGCTCGTGGTGGGAAGGCTCTGGCAGTCAGGTATCGCCTGGTGAAGGCAGGGTCTCACACTTGCCACTCTCCTGTGTTCTACAAAGAAAGGAGCCCCACAGCTGGAGGAACATCCATTAACTGAGGCCTGCGCTTCTTTTCGTGAACTTGACATTGGCGCAAGATACTCCTGTTGACAGCCTGGTGTCCCCTCTCGGACTTGGCCAACATTTGTCGTGAGCACCTGAGCCTCCGTGACCTTGTTAGGAGACACTGGTTGTCTTTGAAGGGGCCCAAGGCTGTGACCACAGGGTAATACGGGCTTTCCTTTTTGCAAAGGATCACCGTGTCCTGTAGATTTTTTGCTGGAGCAAATCCACTGGACAAAGTGCTTCCTCCATTTTTTGCAGTGGCCCTCAGCAGGAAGCTGTCCCTTCTCTGGTGAGAGCTGTGGGGACTTGATCTCAAGGCACTCAGCCAATGCCTTGTCTTGCACAGGCTGGCTTAACCCACAGACTTGGGAGATGCCTCTTCCCGCTAATCCTTTTCCATGCTCTTCTGAATTGGGCCATTTATGGGCCTCCCTCTTGTCAGTGGGAACAGCATCCTTCCTTCTCCTTGTCGAGGGGTCCTGAAGGTTGGGGCTTTTGAGCTTCTGCTGCCCCATGTTAACGTGCTCTAGCCACCACGAAGCCACTTGGCCCTTGACATATTGGCTTATCCCCAGTGAACAAACGCTGGGGGCGGCAATGGACCACCTGAGAAGGCAAAACATTGCTGGCAGTGAGCACATCAGTGGTGCAGTCCTGATGGAGCCCGTCAACAGGACAGCATGGAGAACCACCCTCTGCCTCTACCTCCACCTGGAGCTTAATCTCACTGCACACTCGTGCTGTAAGGCTTGGCTTTTCAGGAACTGGAGCACACTTTCCAGGTAGCAGGAAACTTTTACTACATCCTAGAGCCTCGAAGCACCCCCGGTCCACATGATTGGTTTGAGATTTTGCCAGCACACTGGTTTTGAAAGTGTCTCTATCGTCTAGCTCTATTGAAGAGGACTTCTTGACCACCACCAACCCTGTCTCTTTGGCTCTTGAAGATGGACATTCAGAGTTCACTTCCAATCTGGGGCCTCCTGGGGCACAACTAGCACCCTCTTTCCTTGACCCCTTGCTGGTCAGTACTGGATTTGAGGTTTGCTCTAGGCTCTCTCTCTGGACACTTTCATTCTGGAAGGTTCTGCCAAGGATACTGGGCATGAAGGCTGGAAACGGCTGCCTGAGGGCCAATGAGCATCCACTGTCATTATCAAGTGGGGGGTAGGCTGGGGTTCCCTGAACAGGCTCCTCTGTAGGGGAGCAATCAGCAAAAGGACTCTCCAGGGTTGGGCTTGATTTCTTTGGGGTCACCCTCTCTCCCCAGTCTGCCTGACAGGGTTCTCCCAGGACCTTGACAGCCTCAGTTACTGGGTTAGTTGAAGACTTAGGGGTGGCTAAGCAGGTGGACTGTGGAAAGGACATTGCGTTGTCTTTTCTTGTCCTACAAAGGTTTGTGGGCTCAAGGACTTTGAGGGGCATGCACCACCTCTGCCTCATTTGGAGCCTTACGATATGCGAGTCCAGCACCTGTTGAGTGCCCGGGCTGAGAAAGGAAAGGCTCTGTGGGTCAGGGAAATAGACAAAGCATACGTGGTCGCAAGACATGAACGGCAAACAATGCCAGGGATCTGATCCTTTCTAATCTGCTCCACCTTCCTGCGCATGTGGACATTCAGGGTGTTTTCCAGTAGGATTTTGTTTGGACCCCTTAGGGTGTAAGTTCCTGTGTTAATCCCCTTGTGTATCCTCAAATCACTTAACTCCTTTGAGTCGGCTCCCGGAGTACCTTTTGGGCAGTAGTTTCCTGATCCATTGATAGATAGATTACATTTGGATATTTTCCTCAAGTAATTTCCTTGCCCATTGACCGAGTTGTTCCTCAGCTGGACACCGGCTCTGCAGCACGCAAGCGACGGTCCAGGGTGTGTGCATCTTCCTGGGGACACCGTCTTCATTACATTCTTCCTCTGCTTGTCTCCAGGTGTGGAGCAGGAGCATTCGGGCTGCTTAATATCCAGACAAGTCCCTGGCCATTTTTCCTGAGGCTGCTTTAGTGTCAGAGACTCAAGAGTCCCATTGCCGAGGGGCCCCTGCAATTGAGGGAAGTTCTCTTGGTGGTGGAGCTCCGATTGCTTCAAGCAGCCAGGAAGCTTGGGGTCTGTCTTTGGGGTCTGGACCTTCTGATTGTCCTGGGGATGAGTGGGGCTGCGAAGACAAAAAGCTTCCTGGGGTCGTGGCATCATCATCATAAAGGGTAAAGAACTCTCACTTTCCTGTTGTTTCTTTAAAAAAAATGGCTTTCCAGCTGTTGAAGTGAATTTGGAACGCGTGATTGGGACTTAGTGTGGACGGTAAGACAGGATTCATCACAGGGACTCTTGTGAGGAGGAGGAAAAGGTACTGCGAGTGGGCCACGGGGCTGTGGACCGGGCGGAGTCAGGACTGTAGCCGGCGGTGGGGCCTGGGCTTGGCATGCAGTTGGAAGTAAAAGTTGGAATCGGCCTTCAGTGTAGGGCAAGGAGTGATGTTGCAACAAGAGTGGGTACTCTTTAGCTTGCATTTGAGCTGGTAAGACATTAGGAATTTCATTAAATAGGACAGTGGGAAACTCTAGGGTGGATCCAGAGACCCTGAGAGCAGCGGCCAGAGACTCGCTGTGCAGAAAAGGGAGACCCCAGAAAAACTCACTGAATTTTTGTGGAAAATGCTTCTGAGGGCTGGGTATCTGCTCTGCTTTGATGCTGGCATTCCAGAAGGGCTGGGGAGGTGCAGTGATCTGCTCCCCATCGAGTGCCTTCAACATATTTAAGGCCTGCAGATGGTATTCTGATACACCCTTTCCTTTTTCTTCCCAAATATTCCATTTCTCTGCCTTTGTGATTTCTATTTCCAGCAGCTTGTGGACATTGGGGTTGAGCAAGGTGGGCCTCCCTACTTCCCCCTGCCTCTTTGTGGGTCCTTCCCGAAAGGTGTCTTCTTGGGGGTGCCAGGTAGAGTGCTCTTTCAGAGACCCAAAGTATTCCAAGGAGGGAAGCTGTAAGTTCTTGGCAGCTGCCCAACACTGGGGTGGGGAGGCAGTAGGGCGGCCTGTGGGATCCTGACTTGTGATGGCTGCCATGGCAGGTGTGGAGCAGCGGTTGTGTGGAGATGGGCTCTGCCTGGGCCTTGCCAACAAGTCATTCTGAGAATGAGTCCCTGTGGGAGGCGGGGCTGGTGAGTCCCAGAGAGTGCTTGGAGGCTGCAGGTAGGCCTTTGAATCCGGGGTTTGGCACTGGGTGAGGGAAGAGCCAGTGGTGTGGGTGAAAGACTGTCAGGTTCACGGGAATGTGCGCAGTCTGGTGATTGACTCAAGGCGGGTAAGACATGAGAAGTTGAGAGGCACATCTGGGCCCGTGGAAGGGTGGAGTTCTGAGACCTAGGTGTCCGGAATGGATGAGCCGCAGAACCGTGTGGGGCGCGCGTACCGACGTGGACTTCAGCCGTCCCTCTATTTCGCCAGCTACCAGAGAGGGCTTGAGCTTTCTGTTGACCAAAGCTGCCAGTGTCAGGCGGGTTTCCCAAGTGGCTGCAGGAGACAGAAGGACCAGATTACAGCCAGGACTGAAGGGGCAAGAGACCTAGCAGGCTAGCAAGGGTCGGTGCAAGCTCAGCCCCTCCCCAAGCCTTGATGGCCTGCTCTTCCTGCCCCACCCCACTGCCCGGGACTCCTGTCATTCTCTGCCCATCCCTGAAAGTGTCCCCCAAACCAGCGCATCCCAGCTGCTCTGCAGCCCGAGGCCACACAGGCACCCTGGTTGGAAGATGCACCCCGCGGTGAAGCAGGAAGGTTACTTACTTCTGCCTACGACGCAAACGCAGGTTCTGAGCGCCATATAGTTCTTGCAGGAAGCTTCGGAAAGCTACAAATCAGGAGAACCGTTATGGTGCAGCCCTCCCAGAAGACCGAAAGGAATGTCACACGGGCTGTGCACTTAGGACGTTGGACTCTCCAGAGCTCAAGGTCAAATGATAGCTTACTCCCACGGGCAGGAGGTGCTTTGGCATTTCAAGGAGCATCGGTTTCCAATATTGTCTGTGGGGTCTCAGTGAGCAATCTGAACCTTGGCAAAGTTACATAGCTTTTCGCAGTTACCCCCTCGATGTTCCACCTCCAAATCAACCAGAAACTGCTCCTGACACCCCTACTGATCCCTACTGGGTCCTACCTTGGCCAGCCTTCATCCCATCCTAGGCCCCTCTTGTACATCTGGGAAATATCTGGGTTCTGTTTCCATCCCCAGTATCCTTTTGTTCAGGATTATTACCTGAGAGAGACGGGCTCTTGCCACTGGCATCCTGCAGAGGAGGGGACAGGAGAGCTTACAGAACTTGGTTGAATGGGCAGAACCTTACCTTTCAGAGCGTCACCTTTGTCCCTTGACCTGCTGCTTCTCCTTGTCTCCACCTGAGTCTGGGGCACAAGAGAGGAAGTCAGGCTGGAATCCAATCCTGCGTCTGTTCTTTGTGACAAACTGCAGGCATTTACTGGTGATTAGAAGAATGACAATCTCCATGGAATGACTAAAGCCCACAAACCAGCTTCTGTGTGAGACCTAGAGTGCATTTCTTCCGTCAGCCTTCCTCTGCTCACGGAGAGCACACACTCTCAGCACTCAGTGTTCTGGTGGGAAAGATTTTGATTATGGAGGCTGAAGCTCTGGGCCAGCCCTTGACCACTTCCTCCCCGGGGTCAGCCATGCTTTCTCAATTAGCCCAGACAGAAAAGGAGCCTTGGCCCAGAGACTGGAGCTCAAGGAAAGAGACTGAGGACCCAGTGATGAGAGCTGCCCTTTGAAACGTCTAGTCATCTAGTCCTCAGCCACTGAGTCACTATATTGAGGATTTTTACCTATTGCCCTCTATAACAATTAGAGATGGGTGATCTGAGGTTTTCTAAGAGAAATCTTTTTGAATGCACATCTTACTGGCAAATGATTTACATATCATACGACTCAATAGTTCAGTCGTTCAATCAGATCAAGGGCAATGGTACAATCAATGATTACCATATCCATTTTAGAACAACAATTCCCCCCCTCCATGGTTAAATTGCCTTCAAAAGGAGTTGTGTAATCACAGTCAGGTCTAAAGCTCTCTGTCCCCTCTGGCCTCCTTCATTTTTTCGTCTTGAAATCAATCCCCCTTCACTCCCTAGCATCCCGATGGGGGAGTGCTCCACACTGCTGATCTCACAATCCCTCCCTCTGCCATGAGATCTCTCCACCTGCAACTCTGTCAACCCTTGTGTCCATGATGATCATGATGCCTCCACGCCTCCTGTGCTTCACAAACAGGGAAAGCCAACAGAAATAATGAAAATCAACATAAGCCGGCAAGGATAAAATGATACCAATGCAGTGAACAAAGTCCTAACAGTGAGTAAGGACGCACCAGCCCTCATCAACATTCCAAAGCCAGGGCTGATGGTCTCTTCTTTCTTGAGATTTCCCCTATCAGGAAATTAATTACGAAAGGAAAAATTTATAAAACAAGGAAAAATCAATCTCTCCTATGGCTGGGTTGAGAATTTCTTACCTTTATCCTTTTTCTGGGTGGTCGCACAGGTGGAGTATTTGGAAGGAAGGGGAGGACCAGGAAGAAGCATCCCACTCCATACAGGATGCCCAAGGTCAAAACAGTGAACCAGGTGGGGTATTGGTAGGTCAGCCAGGAAGCACTTTTCAGTTCCAGCAGAAAGAGAATCTCCTCCATCTTCTGGATACAGCGGTTGCACTCAGGCAATTGAGCACTCTGAGTCCCCTCTGGCTTCAAACCCACTTGCATCACAAACCTGGGCCCACATCACTAAAGGGTCACAGTGGGGTGGGAGGTGACAGCAGGACAACACATAATCCCTCCCTCTACCCTCCAGCTCATCACATCCCTCCCCTGCTCTGGTCTTCTCTCTCCCACTGCCTGCTCTGGGCCTCCAAATTCACCAGCTGCACCTGATGGAATGGAATCTTAGTGCAAGTTCTTATTCATTCCACCTCCCACCTAGGTATTACGTGCTTCCTTGGCAAGTTGCCTGAATCATGACCAATTTCATAGGCTTAGAATATCTGAAGTTGTCTCTGTCCTCAATGAAAACCTTCTCAAGTCATGGTTTTACTTTGTCTTATCCAAGATAGAGAACTTAGGTTTATGTAACATTTATTTAGCTTTATGAATGTTGGATGAAAAGCTTGGAATTTGACTTCTATGACCAGGAGAGTTATTCAAGAGCTGAGGTATATCTCTCCCAGGAGAGAGATCTAACAAATTTTCTGCCAGATGGTACATTTGGGGAGACAAGGAACACTTAAGCATTAATCATTCTTAACAGTGTCCCCTGCAAATCTTCCTTGTGTGTGACTACTGCCCATTTAGGGCTTGCTCTGGGAACACTTGATGGGGTAATAAGCCTTGCAACAATTCAGGCTCAAAGGGCAAGCATCTGGCTGAGCAAAATAAAGAGATAATATGGATTGAGTTGTGTCCTTACCACTAACACTTGAGATATTCCCCCAAAATTCGTTGGAACACTAACACTGAAGGCTATAATCTGATTTGGTTATGTGAGGGCTCTCTCTGGGAGAAATGTACCTCTGTCCTTGGCTTCACACAAGAACCAATTGACGCAGAAACCTAGTTTGTGATCCAAGTGACTTTATAAAGGATAGAAGAGGCAAATATGCTCGTGGGGGGTGGGGGCGGACTGGACAGCCCACGCACGCTGGGTTGCATGACAGCTGGTTTGAGGCCCCCACCCATACCCTGTTGGTAGGCATGGCTGACGGTACTGTTTGACCCCATTGACTGAATTAAGCCCACCTGGTCTAGATGGGGGCCCGCCCAGGTTGACCTGCTTCCTGTCACAAGGACCTAAATGTGTGCATCTTTCCAGCCTGAAGCAGCTTTCAACTGTCTGTGATGGGGAGGAGGTTTGGCATGCACAGCGACCACCCTCAGTTCTGCCTCTACTTACCTAACAGGTACACGGCATTTCTTTTCTGGTTTTTGAAACAACAACAAAAAAATCATGTGTGATCTTTCTATTCCAGCGGTGCTAGGAGCAAGGCAGAGGCAAAACCCAAGAACAGGGTTCTTCTCTGTTGAAGCGCAATAAACTCACGGGGAAGCAAACAAGCATCTTCATCCACGTGAAGTGAATCTGTGAATCAGCAGCTCCCAACTGACCAAAGCACGCACAGAGCAGCCCAGCATCAAGGTCCGTTTCTGTGCACTGCTCCCACTGTGAGGAAGAGCTTCATGTGCATTAAAAGGGAACTTTTGTAATATTTGAATTTTGAATAGTGGTTTTTGTCAGAAACTGGAAAAAATCTCAAAGCCTGAAGAAACTCCTTTCTAGTACTGAACATTCAAGGGAGCCTGTAGAAGCCTGAAATGATTGCTAGGTGACCACCTGGATCTGCTTGTTGAGTGAAAGTGGCAGAATAGCAGCAATAGAGCAGCGGGTTCATTCTGATCACTGACACTCGTGGACCTGGTTTACAGGCAGTAGAGAAGAAGATGAGAGCGGGTTGACTGGTTTGAAGTCCATGACCTACTCCGAGGGGACTAGAGTTGTGGAGAATTGGTGATGGGGCCAAGGTCTAAAGGCAATGCGACCAATGGACACTGAGGTGAGGCCAAGAGAGGGAGCCCACATTGACTTGACCCGAACCCGACCAGATGAAGAGAAGAATGTTGAGCCTGTGCACTGGTATATACTGCTGCAGACTGTATAGACGAACTGTCCTGCTTTGACTTTCTTGTGGATGTGGACTTCACAAGGTTCCAACTGGCATGAAGACTCTTTATATTGAAGAATATGATTGTCTCCTCAGAGCACTGGTTTGATGTAAGTAGGCAGTAGAGAAACTGGATAGCCAAAATGGGCCAGATAAAGTTATGAAATTGCTAGCTTACAAGCTTTCATAGATACTGTAATATATTCATAGACTTATAGGATTAATATGTGGGTGTACCTTAACTGCAATTGTTAAGCATAGGATATTTTTGTTTCATCACTTACAGAATATTATGTTTAAAGGAGGGTGGCACACAGTGAAATGTATGCATTTTCATATTATACTGTTAGATACTGATATGATTCTATTATTGTTTTGAAATTATATATGGCTAAAGAATTTTGTGAAAATGTCAAATGGACAAGGGGTGGTCTGTTGTAGTTATACAATCTGGTGTCAATTTGGGACTTGAGAGGATTAAGAGTGAAGGGGTAGACTCTAGTCTCTCTATTGGGTTATGGCCAATGAGGCCTCTTTGTGGGCCTGGCCTTCCCGTCAGGGTTCTGGGAAATCTAGTATTTCCTCCTTGGAGGCAGCAGACTATCTTTCTGCTCATTCCCTGAGAGATGTCCTACTAACAAGACACATGGCACCACACTGATAGAACCCATGCCCTGGGAACTGGAGGAGCCACATGGAGACCCTGCCAAAGCTGAGATGCTTCTACCACCACTGGATGCAGAAGACTTTGCAACTACTGACCTGTGATCTTCCTGCATTTGGGGTCATTGAAGGTGTTTCATGAGTCTGAAGAGAACATTATAGATTGATATCAGACATGGGCTAATATTGGACTTATGGACTTGATCTTGGTTGGGCTGGAATGCTTTCTCAATATACAACTGTTCTTGTATATAAAGGTCTTTCCTATACACATATGAGTGTGGATTTGTTTCTCTAGTCTACCTGGACTAACACTCATGGATCCCTTTCAGGACTGTAAGTTCTGTTCCCCTGACTGCTGCAAAGTATGTGACAGAGAAGAAAAGGGAGAAGAGTGAACTGTACCCATTTATTGAGGTAAGAACAGTGATGAAGGAGCATGGCCGGTTCCCCAAACTTCATGAGTGGAAAAATGGGCTCTTGGCACAAAATGACATTCAATCTTCACCAAGAGATTCAGGGTTAAATTGCTGCCCTATCTCTGACCTCAGCTTTTGTTTTATTTTAATTCTCATATAATTCACATATATCATTCAATACTTCAGTCATATTAAGATTTGTGTAATCGTCATCACAATCAGGTTTACAACATTTCCTTCTTTTATATTCATTTTTGTTAGCCCCCCCCCCTCACTCCCCCAAATCTTCCCTGCCTGTCCCTAGGAGATTGTTAATTCTGTTAGTGTCTCTCTGGATTTACCTCTCCTGGATTTCATATGTATTAAAAAAAAATACAAAACAAAATCAAGAAACAAGTAGAAAAGAAAAACTAACAATGATAAAAGAGAGAAAAACCTCAATCGAACAGAAAGTGAAAAATACTAAAAACTGGAACCAAATTAAAATTAGTCTGAAGAGATCAAATGATGAGGTGTTACATTTGAACTTAACTGTATCTGTTCATGTCCATGGACTGTGGTCAGAGGGAATTCACCCCGCATGTGCATTTGAGTCCTTTTGCAAACTGGGTGTTCCGAACTTAAGCTCTGATTCTTGTTTATACCTGCAGATTGAGATTCTATTATTTATCACCCTGGCATCACACTGGCTGTGCTGCTTGTTCTGGGCGGACTTAGTTGACATCTCACTTAGATGGCTGCTTATTTTCAGAAAAAAGGTTTAAGTACAAGGCCCTGTTCTTTGTGATAGATATGTACCATCTGATTTCAGGGGTTTTTTACACCCTATGCTTTCCAGTCAAATATTCACTTGAGGTAATTCAAAACACTCACTTGGCTCGATGACGCCAGAATAGCTCCCCTCCATGGAGTTCCATGGAGCTCAGCATAGTTAGGGCGCAGAGATGAAAAGACGATTGAACCATGTACTGAACGTTCAGGTTTTTCCCTGCTTTTGAAAATCTGTTTGCGCTTGTAGAGTAAATGTTTTGTACTTTTTAAGAGTGTAAAAAAAATAGATGGAGGGATTCAGAGAAAATGGCGACCAGATAGGACCCATCTATCTGGAGCTCCTGCTGCCAGACCAGAAAAATAGGAAATTAGGTGAAGGAAACGGGGAGGTGGAGTTCTGAAATTAGAACTAGGGTAACAGGGTTTCTCCTGAACCCCTTCTTTTGTAGGATTTCCACTCACAAAGCAAACCAAGAATGCTTTAAAGCACTATAATTTTGACGAAGTGGCAGGCGCCAGATATGCCCCTTGCCTGGAGCAGGGATCCCTGCAGGTGGACGCCCTGAGAGGGGGCAGAATCTCAGACACGAGGGGAACCCCACACTGAGCTCTCCATGCGGTTGGATGCCTTGAGCTCACGGTCAGGGGTTGGTGGTGGGTAGCTATAATTTAGAGTAGAAGAAAAAATATATTATTACCTTAGGAAGATCATGGTGTGGGAGAAAAAGGCAGAAAGTCCGGAGTCCAGGGAGCAAATTTAGTTCCAATTGGCCGACTAGTAAACAACCCCCCTGATAAGCTGGATCTCCCCCTCTGGGGGTCAGCTTGACAGCCACCAAATCTGAGCACATCACAAGTAGAATTTTTTTTAAGGGTGAAACATAAATGATTGGTTTAAAACTCAAACCCAAGTCTGGTTGCTCAGCTCCAAGCACCACATAGGGGAGTCCCTTAACATAAATCAGCATAAGAAGCAACCTAGCTAAGGAATGCCAGAACTCAGCCACAGGGCCTGGCAGCTTTTACCATAACAAAGACCCGCTGTAGCAGTGTCAGCCTTAAACAGCACTGAGCTGTAGCCCAGAGACTGTGGGAGACAATTTCATTCTAGCTGGCCAGAGGGATAAAAAAGAAAATCCTCTGATCTAGGAAGCATCAGCAGTCTAGATAGGACAACAAGCTTCCCTCTCAGTGATTCTACACATAGCTGGGGAGGCCCTGCCGGTCTTGGAGCCCTAGACGGGGCTGAGGGAGCCCCCCAGTGCCCCCTCCCAGCCCCTGCTGCAGTGCTACATGCAGCACAGGCAAGTACTCCAGCACCCAAGTGACCCCTGGCCACGGGCGCGATCTTGCTTTTGAAGTAATCTCACACAGCATCTGTGGAACCCTACATCAGGGATGGGAAAGTCCATTAACGCATGCCCAGGAGAGCCAGCATAGGAAAGCTGGATTTTCCTGCCCGTGGGCTCCGATGGATGTTGCACCTGGAGCAGCCCACCTGGGCCAGATGATTGCAGTTCAGCCAATGGGATTGACCTGGGGTCCTTCACCAGCCTCCCCGGGAACCCTTGAAAAGGCAGGGACCAGAAGGGAGAGGGGTGGTCTGGTCGTCTTCCTGGGAGGAGAGAGATCCTTGCATGAGCTGAGGCAGTCTCTGCCAGGCCCCATGGTCAAAGGAATCCTATGGGTGCCTTGTAAAACCTGATGCTTCTTTTAACTCTCATTAAATTCACTTGGATCACGAACCCGGCTTCCGCATGAAATTTTTCTCGCGGGGAGCCAAGGACTGGGGTTGGAATTTAGGCCAGAGAGAGAGACCTTACAAGTCCATGACCCCGTGACCTTGAGGAAGAGTTGGAATTCCTCTGGCCTCAAGGACAGGTGATCAAGTATCATTACCTCCTTACCCACTGCTCTACTTATTCTCACTTTATTCACTAGCCCTTCTAACTTTTCCACCGCACTCAGTTTCAACGTGCTCAGGTTGGTGTTGGGCTTTTATTTACTCGCTTTCTTCTTTATCCCTCTTTTTTCCCCCTTTTCCCCTCTTTTTCCTCTTCTCTCCCACTCTCTCCTCTCATATGCCACTAAAGGCTTCCAGGTCACTTCCCTCCGCTTAGGGCAAATCAACCCAAATAGCAGGAGGCACTCCAGCCTGCCCTCTGTGGGAGTGCTGTACACCACACAAGGCACCTGGGACAAACACCTACAGTGCGCTGCACCGTTGAAGAAACCTCCGTCATGCCTCTAAGGTGATCTCGTCAACTAGGGCAATTCTGCCCAGCACCACTGGGTCCCGGCATTAAAAGGGCACACTGACCTGCCATTGTTGGAGCAGTGTCTAAACCCCTCTGGCCCCTCATCCAAGCAATCAGGGATCAGCTACTACTTTATACTTTATTTCCTCCTTCTCTCTCTCCTTGCTCTTTACCATCACAGCCAACCTTAGTGAACTCAGTTGGATTTATTTCCTTCTTTCTCTTTATTCTCTTTTTCTTTCCTTCCTCTTTCTGTCTTTGCTTTCTTCACCTCTCTCTTAGCTTGTACGATTCCCTCTGCTCCCTCTCATTGCTTGCACATACCACTGCTGGTTTCCAGAGCCCTACACTCTGCCTAGGGCAACCCTGTCCTCCTAGTGGGCAGCCTGACCCCTAAGACAGTACTGCACACAGGACGAGTCAGAGCTACACACAGCATAACACAGGGTCAGTTATTTCTTTAACCATTTAAAAAATACTCTCTCCTCCTCCTTCCTTTTCTCTTCTCTCTTTTCCCTTTTATTGGGCTCTTCTTACAGGTTTTCTGCTTTTCTCCGCTCCATCAAGCTCTTCTCTACTTCCTACCACAGCCTCCACAGATTTGGTTCTCCTTTTTAGTTGTTTTCTTTTCTTTTTTTTTTTTTTTTTACTGTTGTCACCTTTGTTTACTCTGTGCATTTTAGTTGTGTGTGGGTGAGTGGTTGTCAGTCTGGTTGGCATTATTGCCCCAGTCTGTGTCTTCCTCTTTCTCTCTTTTTCCTCTCCTTTCACTCTCTTTCCCATCACAAGACAATAGCTGTCTCCAGGCCACTCCCCTCTGCCTAGGGCAAACCTGAAGGCCCAACTGAGGGAGCTCCCACCCCCCACTTATTGGTGTGGCAAACAGCTGGGGAATTCACGCTGGTCCTCTCCCACACACCAGGCCACAGGTTGTTCTCCCCTATAAAAAGTGGGGGCATCCCCAGCCTAAATCCTGAGGTCCTACAAGTGACTGGGGGAAACGCCTGACCACCACTTGTGAGGCTCCACGCTACTGTGGGAACATCCACCCAATCTCCAAGGCGATCTCTCTGTACATCCCCTTGTCTAGCCAGATTTGTAAAGTAGAATTTGGATCATGATAGTGGGGGGAGGAAGCATTTAGGAACTAGAGGAAACATGTTTCATTGTTGCTACCCTGCACCCTGACTGGCTTATCTCCTCCCCACATCCCTTCAGGAAGGGGGTGTCCAGTTACCTACCAATGGGCTTTGAGTCTCCACTCTGCACTCACCCTCATTTACAATGACGTGATTTTTGTGTTCTTTGATGCTTGATATCTGATCCCTTCAACAGTTCATGGTCACACAGGCTGGTGTGCTTCCTCCATGTGGGCTTTGTTGCTTCTGAGCTAGATGGCCGCTTCTTTATTTTCAAGCCTGTAAGATCCCAGATGCTATAACTTTTGATAGCCAGGCACCATCAGCTTTCTTCACCACATTTGCTAGTGCACACATTTTTCTTCAACCATCATGTTGGAAAGGTGTTCATCATGGAATGCCAATTTAATATAACGTGTCCTTGCATTGAGTAAGTATTTGGCAATGTCCATCTACTGCCTTAATACTAAGTCTATAAATATATGCACGTTGATCTATTTACGAACCCTCCTGTATAAATATATTTACATATGTACATGCCAGTATGTAGACCTCTAGAAATACCCTTTGTCACCTAGTTCTTTCCTCTATTTACTTTTACTTTCCTCTTGTCCGACTATCATGCTCAGCTTTCACTTGGGTTTGAGTAATTTCTCTTGGTTACATTGCCCTTGCTGAATACCTACCAGGCTTCTCACACCCTCCTTGCGACAGATTTTGGAATACTTGTTGCTCCCCTGTCGCTGGATTGGTCAGCATCACCTCCTTACCCCCTCCTCTCTCTCTCCCATGTCCCCGGGAACCATTGGTCCTGTTGTTTTCTCCTCCAGACTATTCTTCCAGCCTATCTTATCTAGATAGATCTGTTGAGATAATAATATGCACCAAAAATCAAACCATAGCAAGATAGGCGATGGGTGAGAACACAGTGATGACAAAAAAACAACAACAGAAAACCAATGATCAATAAAAGAGTAAATTAATTAAAAGACAAAAAAAATTTTTTAAGAAAGAAAAACCTGTAAATAGATCAAGGTCTGATTTTTTTTTTTTTCTATAGGTGTGTCCTTCAGTCAGGTCTGATGGCGTATCATGCTCTGGCCCCAGAGTCTGTCCTTTGTACTCCCTCAGGGGCTACCCGCTCTGCTCCCATGGTTGCTCTGCTGCATGCTTTTAGTGATTTGCCTCCGTGTTGGAGGGCCAGTCGGGTCAGTCCCAACACAGAGTCTCCGGTATTGTCCCCATAGGGCCCTGGGCCAGCAAGGGATGGCATGTCTCATAGTGGGATCAGCCATATGGTCCACTCTGTACATTGGCTGTTCAGAGTGCCAAAATCATCCTCCAAGCCTGGTGGACCAGTGTGTGCTCCACTCTCTTCCTCCCCCTTCATTTGCCCCTGTGTGCTCTGATCAGACATGTCCATCTCCCCTAGCTACAGGTTCAGTGCCGTCTTCTAAGGTAAATTCTTCTGGGGGGAGGGGCAGTTGTCCACGTAGCTGGTATGGAGGCTGGACCATCCACTTTTCATTTAGGATCAAAAGCATCTAGCTTTTAGCATTAGGTGCTATTGAGTCAGTTCCAACTCAAGGCAGAATGAACCACTGCGCAGTCCTACACCATCTTCAAAACTGTTGTTATACTTGAACCTAACATTTCAGCCTTTTCCAGGGACTGGCATCTCCTGATAACATATCCAAAGCATGTGAAGTCTCCCCGTGCTTGCTTCTAAGGACCTTTCAGACTGTTCTTCTGACACAAATCTGTTCATTCTTCCAGCACTCAATGGTATTTTTAATATTCTTGGCTAGTGTCATCTTGATGGGTTGAAACACTATCTCGCTCTAGTGTTGAT
Organism: Tenrec ecaudatus; assembly: GCF_050624435.1. Lineage (NCBI taxonomy): Eukaryota > Metazoa > Chordata > Mammalia > Afrosoricida > Tenrecidae > Tenrec > Tenrec ecaudatus. Next base: position 277,110,733 of record NC_134530.1, on the reverse strand, counting down.
GTACATTTTTCTGATGCCTAATTATACTGAGTATCTTTTAAGGTAATCATTTAATTTTTATGGCATTTTGAAAAGATGTCAATGAGGTCTATTTAATTTGTGTTCAGATGGAAACACATAACTCAAACTAAATATGTGACAGTAGAAAAAGAATCCATTTTATCCTAAATACTTGAGATATTTATACAGCCTACTCAAGTTTTTATCAACATAGATAAGGTGCCTGTGGTGGTGGTGGTGGTGGTGGTGGTGGTTTTTAAGAGTTAATCTCTAAATAGGGGGCTGCAGTACTGAGCACTGAATCTCCTTTGCTTGATTAATTTTTATGTTAGGGAAGTAATACAAGGATTCCATCAAATGACCCATCAGTTTGAGGAAAAAGCATATCAGAATTGATGGTCAAAGCCTATATGGCTTTATGGTTTAGTCTCTAGGGGTATGTAACGCTCTTGTGAAAATAGTATTCCTCATGATAATAACGAGGAACTGGTGGGCCTCCAGGGCTGGGAGCTGAACTGAGGGGCAGTTCTACCCTGTCTAATAGGGTCACTATGAGTTGGCAAAGACTCGATGGCTGTCAGTTTGGTTTGTTTGACTTGAGTACTGGCATTCAGTGTGTTTATCGAAATCAATAAATTACAAGCATTTAGATGTCTATTTTTTACATACAAAATTAAATTCCCCCAAGCCTCTGAAAACTGCGAAGATTTCACAGCACTAGGTTGGTACTCTCCCATCCAAGAATCAGTGAAACTGGCAGGGTGTGAGGCATTCAGGCTCCCTCAGTTCCTCCTACTGCCTTCCCTGACCCTGGTCACTTGCTTCTATTACCTCTCTTGGACCTTACATGCATTTGAATTAGAACACCATAGAGTACAGTGCTCTACATGTGCAGCAGCTCTAACCATGTCACTCTCGGTCTCTATGAAGCCTCTTCCAACAAAATTCAAATGCGATTGTATGTGCACACATAAACACACGCATGCACCAGAGCACCCTTCTTAACAGAGAGTCAGGAGGGTCTCTTATTTGCTGTCCTCACTTTGGACACAAGTCCCTTGATGATGAGTAGGAGAAAAGGAACATCAGGTAGTGGGGGAAACCCTAAGGAGGAACAGAGGAGAGCTTTAACTAGGAATAATGCTACTAGGGGAATGATGGCATGTGAGGAAAATTAGATACTTCCAGACTGTCAGATTTTTCCATACAGCAAAATTAACTTTTCTAGTTTTGTCTAAAACTGGCCCCAGGAAATTTCAAATAGCACATCTCAGATTATCTAACCTACAAAGGAGTAGCCGGCCTTCCCCCCACCCCCACCCCACCCCCGCCAAAAAACCAAGCGGTACAAAGCTCCACTGGGTACACATTTCAAAATATACATTCTCCTGTTTGGGCAGGCATCTGGCAACTTGCTCTGAGCTAGTGCACCCACACTTTTTCCCCAAGGTCATTGCTGGTGACAAGACCTTGTGCTCTTCTCACAAGCCAGAATGCAAACATAAATCAAGTCAGTGTAAGACGCCATCATCACCTCACTCAAATACACCTCGTCAAGTGAACTCAAACTTCAAGAAGATGCTCATTTGTTTGGTTTTGTTGATGTGAGGGTGATAGTGCATTTGGAGTTTAGTCATTGCACTAGGTCAGACTGTTAATCAAGCTTCCTATATAGAGGTTCTGAAGATATTGTGTAAGAAGGTCTGAGTTGTCTGGCTAGACCAGAGCTTGCACACTGCTATTGACTAGAAGTTCCGACACACAGAATCCAGGACAGATAAACCCCTCAGGACCAATACTGAGAGTAGCAACACCACGAGGGAAGGTAGGGGGGAGAAGCAGAAGAAAGGGGAAACCAATCTCAATGATGGACATACAGCCCCACTCCACCACCCAGGGGAACAAACAGCAGAAGTTTGGGTGAAGGGATACAGCAGAGGCGTAAAATATAAAAATAAAAAGTATGTATAAAGTATCAGTGGTTCACGTGGGTGGGAGGAGGGGAAAAAAGGAGCTCAAGGAGAAAGAACATGTTTGGAAATGATGATAGCAATGTATGTACAAATGTGCTTCATACAAATTGGTGTATGAATTGTTACAAGAGCTGTAAGATCCCCCAATCAAATGATTTATTTAAAATAAAAAGGACTGATTAGTGGTAGACAGGGGACTGGTTTTGCCACCACGACAGTGCACCTGCTCACACAAAAAAAACAGCATGCCTCTATCGCCCGATCTGATCCCAGCACACCGAGGCAAAATACTAAGGGTGTACAACAGAACAGGAAGGGGAACAGAGCAACGAAGTCCCCAGGGAATACCAAAAATAGACTTTGGGGCCAGGGCTAGCTGACCCATCATACTCTATGAGAAAACACTCCTAAAGGCCAACAAACAGTCCTTGAACTAACTAAAAGCTTTTCTTTCTTGTGTTTTGTTTTGCTTTTTGTCATTGGCTTGCTGGTGGTGGTGTTGTTCTTTTGTTTCATTTTGTTGCTTGGGTTTGCTCTGTCTCGTTTTTGTGCATGCTATGATTTCCACAGGTCTGTCTAAATGAGATAGGCTGGATGAACAATCTGGAGGAGAAAACAATGGGACTGACAGCTGGTGGGGGGGGAGATGGGAAAGGGGGATGTAGGGAAAAAGGAAGTGCTGTTAACAAACCCAGGGACAAGGGAACACCAAGTGATCCAAATAGATGGTGAGGAGGGTGTAGGAGGCTTGGTAGAGTGTAACCAAGAGTAATGTAACCGAGAGGAATTACTGAAACACAAATGAAGGCTGAACATGAGAGTGGGACAATCAGAAAGTAAAAGGAAATCAAGGAAAGAGGTAGGAAGCAAAGGGCATTTATAGAGGTCTAAATAAAGGCATGTGCATATGTAAATATATTTATGTATAACGATGGGGAAATAGATCTATATGCATATATTTATAGGTTTAGTATTAAGGTAACAGATGTACATTGGGCCTCCATTCAAGTACTCCCTCAATGCAAAAATACTTTGTTGTATTAAAGTGGCATTCCGTGATGCTCACCTCCCCAACACAATTGCTGGAGGCAAATGGGTGCATAAGCAAATGTGGTGACTAAAGTTGATGGTGGTCGGCTATCAAAAGTTATACATTCTGGGGTCTTAAAAGCTTGAAGTTAAACAAGTGGTCATGTAGCTGAGAAGCAACAAAGCCCACATGAAAGAAGCACACCAGCATGTGTGATCACGAGGTGTCGGAAGAATCAGGTATCAGACATCATCGGAACAAAAAAATCATATCTTTGTGAATACGGGGGAGTGTGGAGTGAAAACCCAAAGCTCATTTGTAGATAATTGGACATCCCCTTACAGAAGGGTAGCAGGGAGGAGAGGAGCCAGTCAGGGTGCACTGTAGCAACAATGAAACATACAACTTTCCTCTAGCTCCTAAATGCTTCTTCCCCCACAACTAAAATGATCCCCATTCTACCTTACAAATCTAGCTAGACCTGAGGATGTACACTGGTACAGATAGGAACTGGAAACACAGGGAATCCAGGGCGGATGATCCCTTCAGGACCAGTGGTGAGAGTGGCGATACGAGGAGGGTAGAGGGAGGGAGGAATGGAAAGGGGAAACCAATGACAAGGATCTACATATAACCATCTCCCTGGGGGACAGACAACAGAAAAGTGGCTGAAGGGAGATATTGTATAGTGTAAGATATGACAAAATAATAATTTAGAAATTATTCAGGGTTCATGAGGGATGGGGAATAATTATCAGTTGATGCCAGCGGATTAAGTGGAGAGCAAATGTTTTCAGAATGATGAGGGCAATGAATGTACAAATATGATGTATGTATCAATTGTGATAAGAGTTGTATGAGGCCCCAAAAAATGATTATAAAAAAAGAAAAAAGAAATAACAGTATGAAAACATCCCCCCAAAAAGCATGCCTCTCTTGTCCCTCATATCTTAATCACCTGAACTCACTCCATGTGACTTCTTTCTGTTTCCATGAATGAAGGACAGTGGTTTGACAACACAGAAGAGGTGGGGGTAAAAACAAGGGTGTCACCCAAACTGCTGAGTTTGAAAAATGTTTCCAAGAATGTAATCACAGATTAGACAAATGTGTGAAGTGTAATGGAGAGTACTATGAAGGGGATAAAAAATTTAAATGCATAGTTTTGAAAAAATTGTAGTTTTTGTCGGGTTCCCCCTAGTAGCTTCCAATTTCATAGCAACTCAAGCCATCACCATACATCAAACTGACAGAGAAGGGGTTGGGTTTTGTGTGTAGGTGGTGTTGGTTATTGCACAGGGGCAAGGGACTTCTGGTGGCATAGTAGCTTATGCCTTGGTTGTCAACTGTACTGTCAGCAGTGGGGAACCACCAGTCAGTCCTCAGAAGAAAAGGATGAGGCGTTCTACTCCCATAGAGTTAGCCTTTGGGAAACCCACAGAGATAGTTCTGCTCTGATCTCATAGAGTCGCTATGGCTCAGCATCGACTCCATCGAAGTGAGCTGACAAACTAAAGGCAGGAGATCTGAAAGAGGATGCGGAGACGTTGTCTCAGGTACTTTGGACATATTACTATGGTGGAACCAGTCCTGCAAGAAGGGCATCATTTTTGGCAGAGGGTTAGCAAACAAGAGGAAGACCCTTACTTAGGTGGATTGACACCGTGGCTGCGAGAATCGGCTCAAATACAGTAACAAGTGCGAGGATGGCGCAGGACTGGGCTTTGTTTCTCTCTCTAGTGCACAGGCCCCTATGAATCCGAACTGACTCCAGGGCTCTACAATATCAACTACTACAACCCTGAAGTTCAAACCTACCCAGTGGCTTCCCAAAAGGGAGGTGTGGCCATGTGCCTCTGTAAAGATGACAGCTAGGGAGCCCCTGCGGGGCAGTTCTACTCTGTGGCACAGGGGCAGCCAGGAGTCGGAATGTGCTTCACAGCAAAGGGTGTGCTTTGTCTCAGTTTGTGCCTGCTGCTGTTTATGCTATGCACTGAGTTTAACATGTGACACTCAGGAGCGAATGAATGGAAACACACCCATGATGCTTCCATGATGCCAGATGCAAGCTGACACTGTTTCTGAGTTCTGGGCATATTATTTTTTCAGAGATAATTTCCTGTAGCGGTGACACACCGAGTCCTATTTCATGTAAAAGCATCAGCAGCAGAGGAAAGCACTGCACAGAGAGAAGACTATGACACGTAACAGGCTTTCCATAGAGGAACAAAAGGGTGGATGTCTTGGGCTGCACTCTTTTCTTGTATACAGACAGTAAACAAGCTGAACACATCTCACCTAAGCATAACATTACAACTACTTGAAGCCCAGCTCAGGCATCTGGAGAAGAGGCAGCAAGGAAGGATGGGAGAGAGTTAATGGGCTGGGCGTCCCCAAAGGTGCAGAGTGGGAATCAAGGGAGGATCCAGGAGGAGCCAAGGCTTCTGGCAGAAGTCTGAGAGGAGAGCAGCAGAAAGGAGCTGCTCTCTGGGTCCTCACAGATGTAGCCAGTGAGAGAGCAGCAGTGCTGCCCCCTGGCGGCGCGCCGAAGGCAGGGCCGCTTCCCCCAGGGCTGGAGAGCTCTGGGGAAAGACAAATCCTGTCACTTTGGATGCCAAGTAAGGGGGCACTGTGTGCCGGTGGTGTACCTATGTTGGCCAAAGCGCTGCCCACTGTGCATTTGCTTCCCACAAGCACAGTTATCCTTCCTCGTGCATCCAGGAAAGACAGTTCTAGAAAAACACAAGCAGTAAAATAAAACACTGCCAGGTCTCGAACCATCCTCACCATTGTTACTATGCCCACTGATGTAGCCGCTGGTTCGAGCTGTTTTATTGCCCGTCCTCCACTTTTTGCCAAGCATCATGTCCTTCATGGACTTGATGTCCCTTCAGGGACTGGTCTCTCCTGACAGCACGTCCAAAGATATCAAATGAAGTCCAGCCATCCTTTGTCCCCATGTTCTCTTGGCAGTCCTTGTACTTTTATTGCTCAGTGTCTGATTATTTGGGACCAGGCCTTATTGCTGCCCCTTCCTCACCTTGGCCCCCAATCCCGACCCCAAGCCCTGCACATCCACTGTGTGAAACCTCCTGTTCCTGTAACCATCCCTGTGCTTTTGTGTGGGGGGTCTAGCTGGGTTCCCCTGGCAATTCGCCAGCTGCCCTTGGGAAAGTTCATGGAGTCGGCTAAGTAGTAGAAAAGCCAAACGTCCAGCTGAGATTGGTTTACTCCCTAGCACCCTTGGGCAGGAGCACAGCCCCACTCCCGGTCCCAGGTAGCCAACGACCACACCTAGGTTCTCCGGACTTGGCAGCTGTAACATGTGGCCTGGGCTTCCCCTTCATTTCCTGCTCCTTTCTGGCTTGCTGTCTGACTTTTCTTTGTGGAATTAAAGCTGCAAATTGACAGGATCCCATAAACACTCTAAAGTCACAAAAAAACACCAAATGCCCACCCAAACATGTGAAACTTCAAAAAATCATCCTTAGAAGATTCCCAAACCCTAAACATTCCTAAACCCCATATATGCCCTGAAAACACCATGAAAGCCCTAAGAAAACCTAAAATGCTGGGGGAAAAAACACATATAATATTAAAAATACCCTAAAATCCCTAAGGAACTCTGTAACATCACTAAAAACACCATACTGTGCTGAAAAATACCTATACACTCTAAAAAACCACCCCTAAATCCCTTAAACACTCCCTTAAATCTTATAAAACACCCTAAAAACCCCAAACCACCCGAATGCCCAAAACACACCTTGAACGTCCACAAACAACCTAAAAGCCCTAAAAAATCACATGCCACCAAAAAGCCCTAAATGACCGCAAAATTCCAACTCATAGCCAGCCTATAGAGGGCTTCTGGAGCTGTCAGTCTTTTATGGGAACAGCTTTATCGTTCTCCCAAGGAGAAGTTGGTAGGTTTGAAACCCTGACCTCATGTTTAGCAGTCTAATAATTGCTGGACAGTGCCACCAAGGCTCTACTGGTGTAGTGGGTTACACATTGGGCTGCTAACCTCAAGGGAAACGGTTCAAAACCACCACCCACTCCTTGGGAGAAAGAAGAAGCTTTCTTTCTATTCCCCTAGATTTCTCATTGAAGGTGTAAAGTAACCTGTTAAATGCTCGCAGTGGCAGCAGCAATGTCTCATAACCATGGGGAAATGTGGTTCAGAAACTTCAGAAGCAAGCATCCACCAGTAGGTGACTGACCAGCAGTATTGACTTGGGCAAAGAGAAGGTGACATGGAAGGGTAAGGAGAAGAATGCGTGCAGAGGGCAGGTTGGCAGCTGAGCCTAAGTCCAGTAGAAACAACAGAAGAATGGCCTGTTCCTGGAAGGGCCACGGGAGATGGTGCGACTTCATGTAGCCCCCACTTACATGTGTAACAGCAGCAATTGCCTGAACACGTGGTCTCCCCAGGGAGGAGCCTTTGTGTGGTGTTAAGATGCTGTTACTGTCTGTTGTACTGTGGTGGCCTGCATTTGGCTGTAATGGTGGAAATTTTGCAGCCAGTAGTTCAAATGCCTGCTGGGTCACTCACTGCAAGTAGACTTCAGCAGTTTCCAGACAGAGAGACGAGGGAGGAGGACCTGGTCTTCCACTTCTGAAAGAACTGGCCAGTGTGAACCTTGTGAATGGCAGAACACTATACCTGAACATGAGTACCGCAGGCTATAAGGCATGATGGATTGACACAGTGGCTGCAGCAATGTGCTCAAACATAGGATAGTGCTGGCCTGGAAAATAGTTCATCGTCCATTAAAAAAATCATTATATAGGGGCTCATACAACTTTTGTTGTTGTTTTTCCCTAAGGGAGAGCAGTGTATTGGTACACTGAGAGGTATATAGATCAATGGATTCGAACAGAAAAGCTACACATATATTCACCAGTCAACAGGAAACTAGCCTTCGAAAAAGGACACAGAAATATCCAAAGGGACAAATTCTGCTTGCTCAACAAATGGTGTTGGACAAACTGAGATACCGTATGTAGGAAAATGAAGCAAGCCCCAAACCTTCCCCCATGCACAGAAATTAACTGAAGAGGGGTTAAAACCTGAAAGTAAACCTCCGGGCTATCATAATCAATTTTTCGATGACCTCATCGGTCAGAAATCATTGTAGGAACGCCAAAGCGTTCTTGTGTTCAACGTCTACATACATAGCAGGTGCTCCAGTAAAGGGGAATCTTGGTGGAGCTGGCTCATCCATTCCTGAAGAGAGTAGAGCACCACGTTGGCCCATCACAGAGCTCAGGTGTAGAATCTTCCTCACTGTCATCCTTTATCTCAGCAGTGTCAGTGTTGGATTATGAATTTCCCAAAGAACCAGTATCGCTCAATTCTGTGCACAATGCTGACTCACTCTCGCTGTTATTTCACTGGTCTAAAAACCCATTTAGGTTAAAATGACACTTTTTTGATGCCATGACCTAAAATTTTTAGTGAGAAAATGTTCCTAATGACATTACTTGGGTCTTCCTCTAATCCTGATGCCATGTTCTTTTTCACATAGACCAGCTTCTTGTATAAATTGCTCAGCATACAGATGGAATAAGAACAGTGAAAGGATACAACCCTGATGCACACCTTTTCTGATTTTAAACCATGCAGTATCACCTTGTCCTGTTCACAGTCTCACCTGGTTCTATCTCTTGGCCTTTGTATAAGCTCCATATGAGTACAATGAAGTGTTGTGCAATGCCCATTCTTTTCCATGGTATCCCCGAGATCCACCTCCTTCCACTCGTGCTTTCCAGAACGTGGGGTTGGGACAAAGCCTGGATAGTCTCATGGCAAGACCAGATCAGGAATGGAGCTGAGCCGGGAGCAGCTTTATTTGCTTGCTCCAGGGAAAGTCTGCCAATGTGACTAAGCCTCAGGGGCTTTCTACAAATGATAAAGGTGAATCCCTCTCTCGTTACCCACTGATCATCTCTGAGCCTCTTGCTCTCATATCCCTTGCACAGACCTCTACCATTAGATGGACAATTCGGTAACGTTTGAACACTTTTCTGATGCTGAGCCTGGGGAGCAACTAATAGCTGAGTAAATATTGATTGAAAGATGGTGAGTGGAAGAAAATAGCTTTGCCAGGTCCAGGTTGTGATGGAGATGAGAGTGTTACCAAATCCTGCTGTCCCCATGGTGGGTTTGCTGTATTGTGCCCAGTCCTGAAAGTCTGAGCCAGGAGTTTTAACGTGGCCCCTTTCAAAACATATAGGTGGAATTCTTGGACCATGAGCTGTCCATAAAGTGTGGCTTTACCAAGGTGATGTCCGCCCTGGAACGAAACAACCCAAGAACCTAGATCTTTGTGAAGGTGTTGGTAAGGGATGCCGCGGAAATCATAAACTTGACTGAAAGCAAAGGAAACTTTGCCTTCATGTGTCTGCAGCTGGACGAAGTGGTGCTGGAGCACACCCTCCTTTGCGATTCTTCTTGTTCTTTTTATGAGCTGCTCCCTGGCCTGTGCAGTCCCGTAAATCTGGAAACTCTTTGCTGGTGGGGGCAATTGTTATATCCTCCCCCCAGATCCAGATGTCTTGTCCATGGTCAGTGCGCAATCCTTGTTAGCCAGAGGAGTGGGGCATCTAAAGGCAGGCAGGGGTCACATGCTTTTTTTCTACACTTTCTAGAAAGACCAGAGCTAAACATCTTGCAGCCCTTTTCATGGCCTCTTTCTTTTCTATATTTATTTTCCAGGAAAGAGGAGAAGAAACGCGACAGCATCTACTAACAGCAAGTCAAATACCATCGTGTGTGTTCAGAGGGCAGGCTGGTACTCATTTGCCTAACTCATCAGTCCCATCGTGCCATGTCCATGTTAGATTGTTTAGGGAAACAGATGACATATGTTATGATGCTAAATAAGCTGAAACAGTGCCAGGATGGAGGCAGAAGGGGTTTATTTGTTTGTTTTTAAATGAAACATGGCTTTCTAGTGACTTATTGTGGTGGGGAAGGGGGGCACCGAGGGCAACAAGACATGGTTGTGACAGTGGTCTGGGAATTGAGACAAATCATTGCTTCTGCAGCAGAGATGAGCTGCCTCTGACCTGTCAGTTACTTGGAGGGAGACTCTGCATTTGGTCAGACAAGTCTTAGTTGGAGATGGTACCAGCTTTCCTCCTGAGCCTCTGTGGTTCCCTTTGGACTACACAGGCCCGAATCGCTTTTAGCTGAGCAACAGCAAATGGCAGCACAGACTTGCCATATTGCTCTTTTGCGTACACTCTTTAAAAATCGTACTAAATATACATGCATCAAAACATTCGTCACTTCCACGCTCTACAAGATTATAACTAAGTGGCATTCTGCATGTTGTTCATATTATCATCCTTACCCATTCCAAAATTATGTCATCACCCTTATGGAAGCTCAGTATCGTCTCAGGGATGGCACTTCCCCTCCAGGCCCTACTGGGTTAGGCTGGGTTGACTAGAGAAATAAATCCAAGGACACTCATATAGGTTTAAGAAAGACTCCACCTCACTTATTTGTCCAATTGACATGGCATTATGTAACAACCATACTTACCTTCCTACCTATCCCTGGAAACAATTGGAAGATGTTTGTCTCTATTCATTTTCCTAGCCTAGATATTTCTTGTAAGTGGAATTAAGCAAAATGTGTCCTTTTTGAAGCTGATTTATTTCACTCAGCATAATGCTTATGAGGTTCATTCCTCTTGTAGCCTGTGTCAAGAGTTCATTTCTCTTTATGGCTGAGTAGTAGTCCATTGTATATACCGTAGGCAACATGTTTGACTTATCCATTCACCTATTGATGGGTATTTAGACCGTTGACACGTTTGCGAGATTGGGAATAATGTTGCAAGGGCCATCTGTGTATTTGTATCTATTTATGCGCTTGCTTTTAATTGCTTATATCCTTCATTTCCTTTTCTTTCCTTGTTAGACTCAGTATGATCCCCTTCTGCCCATCCTCTAACCTCACAACCTCTGTGTCTGATGTGCCAGGATCTCACCAGGAGCCTTAACACCAAGATTCTGAGCCCTGACTGAGCATTCTGATCATCCAGGGAATTGAATATTCCGGAGCACACAGAAGATGAAGTTATCAAAACTCCTTAGGCATAACCGAACAACTGGAGGGAGTGCTTTATTGGGCTTGGGGGCTGGGGATTATAGTTGTGAAGGACACCAAGAACAATTGTCATTACCTAGACTGTAAAGACTATGGTCGACATCCACGCTGGTGCGTAGCAGCTGGATCTCAGAAGCTCACAAGTGGCCATCTAGGTGGCAAGTATTGTCACCCTCACTCTGGAGGAAAGAGTGGTGAGTGGACCACATGAACATTAGACTTCATGACTCTGAGCACAGAATAACTAGATGATCTCCAACTATCAATTCCAACTTCTTTGAAAGGGATCACATCAAAAGGTCCTAGATAGTGAAGCAAAATTCACAGTCATAAAAGAGAACAGGCTTATTGGCTGGATAGGGACTAACAGAACCTCTGAAATGATGGTCCTTATTCACTAAGTTTGAAAATGAACTCCTACCTGTGGTTCAATATTCAGCCAAATAATAGATTGGTCTATAATGGGAGCAATTACTCAAGTGAGGCACACAAACCTGAAAACAGCAAACCATTTGATCTCAAAAGGGCAGTATTAATCCAAGGCCCAAGTTCAGACGGGTAGGAAGAGAGGAGGAAGGGAAACAGAAGACATAAGTAGGGAGTGGAATAAGTCATATTATATTGTGGAGATTGCAATAAGTGGCATAAAACACAATGTGTATGAATTGTTGAATAAAAAACTGATGATCTTGGTAAACCTTCACCCAATTCACAATAAAAACTTATGAGAGAGAAAAAAATCCAAGCACCTAGGCTGCATTCCAGGCCAATAAAATCGGACTCAGTGGAGATGGGACAAAGATGTCTTTTGGACAGCTCTCTGGCGATCCCAATGAGCACACAGGCTGATACCCACCATCTGGAAACTATGGGGTAGCTGCTTCTCCGGTAATGCCTCAGGGGAGCGCTTGGGTCCGTCAAAGAATGCGGGATGATGAAGGGGCAAAGGTCATCAAACCTCACCCACAGCTTTACACTGGGGGGCTGCTCTCTGAGGAATGTGGGAAGGGTCCACTTGCATGCTGTCTCTGTGCAGCAGATCCAACAGACTCAACACCTTTCCAAAGCTGGCAAGAAAGTCCGAGAGACTAGATGTGGGCACCACGCTGTGAGTTTCCCAGAAGGCACGACACAGATTGAGAGCAGTCACGGGAACACAGACTCCTCCGGAAATGCTGCCATGCGCAGAACATGCATCTCTAATTTCATTTCACACTGACTCAAGCATTCAGTCCTTTTTACGAAAACCCAGCTTCTCATTACAGTAACCGGTTTAAAATGACAATCTTCTGTTGAGCAAGTCTAAGAAATGACCTTCCTTTATTTTACATGGTATAAAAATTCAGTTTCCTAGGCCGATGGGCTCTAGGGACAGGTGTTTTTATGTACTAGACATGGCTTTCAAAGTTCTTCAATTGCCTAAATTAATAACGACTTTTTTCCTTTGGCTTTTCTAAGGGACACATTAATTTCAATCTTTTTCTAAGGAAGTGAATCTCTAGCTATCTCATTGGGATAACTTTCTGCCTTCAGAGTAGAATTTGAAATAATCTGCAAGGTTACCCCTTCCCCACCCTGCCCCAGCAGCCCAGCCTCTTTCTTCCTTCCAGCCTCCAGCCACCGGGGTTTGGTTGGGAAAGGAGATGCAGAAGGGAGTCTCTGGATTTTTCTATCAAAAGGTTGGCCACAACCCCCAGTAGACCAAATGTAATTCATTATGGCGGGTTTTGGTTTTACTACATTAAGAGATATTCTTAGGGATATTACAAACAAACAGAAATAGGAAGACTTTATATTTTATTAAGGGATGTACTGCTCAGTCTCATTATATTTTAAAAGACAAAGTATAAAAAAAAATCTGGCTCCATTTAAAATGTCCTGACTAGCAGAACTTAAAATACACAAATCTTAACATGAAAGTCTAGATGAATAAATAAAATAAACAACGAAACAGCTTTCTCAGGAAAAGCCATAATAAAGAGCTCGACTACTTTTTGAGCTGTTTAAGATGCTCGTGTTAAAGGGAAAAGAGTATCATTGTTGACTTTGAAATGTAGAACCATTTGCTTAATTCAGTGATGCTAAAATGGGCAGTTTGGCTGAAGAAAGAAATTGGCTTGTAGCATTTGATGAGCAATTTCTTCTTTTGAATATAGAAATGACCAGGGATGCGGACACGCTTTTTATTCTTTTGAGGACCCTCTAACCAAGAAATCTTTTAAATGATCATTACACAGTGAATGCCTGGAGGCTCTGGAAACTATTTCTTTTGACATTATTATAAGCTCAAAATGATTCACCAATGTAAAAGAAGAAGAGAAAAAGCAATTAAATACTAAGCTGTAAACACTGGAAGCTTTTCTGTGCTGAAAATAATTGAACAGAGTTTTTTCTTTTTTTAAGTAATAGTGTCCAAAGAGATTCAATGATCTTATTGCTTATGGATTTGGAGCTTAACTATATTCCTTATTTTAAATTTGATATTAGAATAGCAAGATTATAGACCATGATACAGTGTGACTTGGAGAAGTATCATTTCATTAAATTATCAAGTTAAGGCTCAAGGAGCCTGGTGGAATGTGTGTGACCATGAGGCCGGCCAGTTGGAATCCGCTAGTGGCTCACAGAGAAAGATGCGGTTCTCAGCTCCTGTAAAGATTTAGAACTTCGGGAACCCACAGGCATAGTTCTGCGTTGTCCTTTCAGGGGTCCTCAAACTTTTAAAACAGGAGGCCAGTTCATTGTCCCTCAAACCCGCTGGAGGGCCGGACGATAGTTTAAAAATAAAACTATGCACAAATGCCTATGCGCACTGCACATACCTAATTTGAAGTTAAAAAAAAACGGGGCACAAACACCCGGCGCGCTGAATAAATGTCCTCTGAGGGCCATGCGGCCCGCAGGCCATAGTTTGAGGACCCCCTAGATTGATATAAGTCAGAATCGACTTGATAGTGTTAGGTTTCTGGGGTGGTTGACCTCAGTTCTTGCTTAGCAACGCTGAAAGAATTCATATGGCAGAAGCAGTTTTGTAAATCCAAGTGAATGTTATGGAAGAAAGTTTCAGGTATCGCAGTCCCCAAAAGTCCCCAGTATCTCCGGAAAGCACGCCGGGCTGCATGGCAGGGGTGGGGAAAGTTTGCAGCTGAATATGGCGGTTTCATGGGAGGAATACCTGAGCAGGAGTGCAGAACCAGCTGAGGAGCCACGGCAGGAACCCCCAAGGGCCTCACCCTCCACTTGCAGAGCACGTGAACAAGGGAGGGCGACAAGGAGCCCAGGCCTACTTCTATCACCTCCCAACACCACTGGAGGACATTGGTCGATCGTATTGGTTGATTTCGGTGCACTTTTGTGAAGTCCTATTCTGTATGACCAGGTGGACCTTCCACCTGGGTCTACATGACTTGGGTCAGAGCATGCTCAGTTCTGAATTTTGCCATAGGTGTCTAATGAGTGTGCCTGATGTATTTCCAACCCCTTTGTTGTGGCCCGGACAGCTCATTTTCGTTTAGTGCTGGCATTTGGGAAGACAAGCCCTAATCTAGCAACCTGTCAAGAGCAGTAAGTGAATGGAATTACAACTCAACTCATAGCCATAAATTCAATTCGGACTCATAGCGACCCGAGAGGACAGGGCAGAATTTCCCCCTCAGGATTTCTGGGGCTGGAATTCTTTACAGGAATAAAAGTCTCTTTTTTCTCCCTCCCAATGGCTCCAAAGGACTGACCTTGCAAGGAGATGTCCAGCGGGTGGCAGCAGGCTCCTTCATTGAAAATCTCTGCTAGTTTCTGAAGCGGGAGGGAAATTTTGAGGAGGCCGTCTGTGGCAGAGTTAACTCCCCATTAAAGCCAATGAGCTTTTCCACATCTCTCAAAAAACAAACAAAAAAACCTAAAGTGACTACTTCAGATTAATATGCTGTAGGTAGAACCACCTCCCACTCACCAAACCAAACCAATCAACCAACCAAACAAACAAACAAACAAACAAACAAAAAAACCCCCAAATCCTGTTGCCTTCAAGTCAGTTCTGACTCATGCTCACCCCTTGTGGTACAGAGTACAATTGTTGCATGAGGTTGGCTAGGCTGTACCCTTTATGAAAGCAGATGACTCCTTCCTTTTGTGGTACAGCTAGGTGGTTTGAACTGATAACCTTTATATAAGCAGCCCTATCCAGCGATCTATGTCAACTAAAGTGTCAAAGCATGTAAAGACTGATCCACAACCCCCACTTCTCTCTTCCTCTTCTGTGATGACCTGGAATCCACCTTTTGATCTGGTGGCACCATATTTGTGAAGCAGCCCGAATCACTGACGGACGGTGTGCAGGACAAACACCCTGTAGAATTGCCCTTCCAGTGTCAGAATTTGCATGAACAAGAATAAACTTCTAGATTTTAAGCCACTGAGGTTCCAGGGGTAGCTTCTTTCTGTAGAACAGACTAGGCTACCCTGCCTGATCATCTCTTCACAGGGTTTTTGTGGAGAGCTATTGGAGCAGCTCGATCCAGGGGAGCTGCCAAAGCAGATACCTACACTTTATCTGGGATTGTAGGTTGTAGTACCAAAGTTTTTATTTGCCCGGGAGGCACTGAGTACATTTTTTTTCTTCTGAAAACAGGACAATATGTAAGTAAGTTTGGAGACATATGTAGCTGGAGCTGAAAGTCCTCTTACCTTGCAGTTTTCTTTGGTAGAGATAGACTTGTTCTTAATGAAACCCATGACAGTCAGTGTCACAAATGACTTCTGAGGAGAGGCCAAACAGCTAAGTCAAGGCCAGCCTACCATTCTCTTAAATGCTGTCTCATGCTCTCATCTGCTCTGACGTGTCTGCTCAGGGGCATGTGGCAGCCACTGGGCGGGCCTTACCATTGGCACTGAAAATCATTGTAGGGGATATTAGAGGATTTACATCAAGAAGACCTGACTTCCTGGCCATTGCTCGGGGGCCACAGTTCCCAAGACAATCAGTGTCAAGGGCAAAACAAAATAAAACATGACGAGGGCTCTGGGGCTGGGTTGAGCTGGATATGTAACCAAAGCCCCTTTCTACCAGAATCTTCCCAAGAGGAGATTGCTCTTTTCCATAGCTAAACAATTTTGTTTAACACACGTTCTGCTGAGGAACCTTCTGGGAAGCAGAAGAAAATAAATCTGCCTTCCTTTGAATTAAGCTGGGTTGGGTCCAAGCCCTGTGTAGTGTCTATTCTTCTCATAACATCTAAAGGAGTCTGATTTCACCATTCTTAGCTATTAAAAAAAAAGTTCCAGGCACAATAATTCAATTTAAAATTACACACCAGGAGTAGTTCATATTTAATACACTTTATACAGGTATTATAGGTACAAGGGACGTACTTGTTAACTGCCAGGTTGCTGGCTTGAACCAACCAGCTACTCCACAGGAGGTACTGTGAAGATATATAGCTTGGAAGCCCACTGGGAGAGCTCTCCTCTGGCTTGAGTCTGAAGGTGCTTGACAGCAGTAGCCTTTTGTTTTTATAGAGGTATAAAGCTTTCTTTCTTTTTTTTTTTGGTATAAAGCTTTTTAGAACAACAAAAACAATTCCTTTTGGAAGTAAGCCAGAGCTAAAACCACAAGTTACATGCTTTACTTTTTTTCTGTCCTGCTGCTGGCAGCCACCCTTTCATCGATTGTGCACACCAGCATGGTGGTGAAGTGGTGAACTCTGCGCTCTCACTCCCCTGGCTTCACACTCGGTCTCCTCACTCATCGTGTGGCTTCACCCAACGCATGGAGCCTCCTGCAGGCTCCTCACCCTGTGTGTGTAAAAGTGCGAAGGAGACAGACTTCCTCAGAGCTGTGCTTTAGAGAGAATCCTCCTCACATACTCAGCACCGCCTTGAATAGGGCAGCACTGCATACATGACAGCTACTTGATGATTGTTGATGGTGGTGGTGGTGTGTTTGTACGGATAAAAAAAGAGCCCTGAATGGTTATGTAACAAGTAAGGGAATAAATAGATCTTCCTTCATCCACCTTCATCTTTCATTGTTCTATCACTCTCTGATTGCAATATTAGAGGCTAAAATGGGCAGAATTCCCACCTCTGAACAAATTTTTTGCACATGGGTGTGCATGCTTGTGTGTCCATGTGAGTGGGCCTGTACAATGTGTGTGCACGTGTGTGTGCACATGTGCACTGGAGCCTGGCAGCAGCAGGGGAGGCGCCTGTCTCTGTTCAGCAGTATCTGACGGCTGCTGCAGGGGTAATGAGAAGTGATTGATGATCTGTTCAGGGAGCTCCTGGGGTGGACTCAGGGAAGGAGCAGCAAAGAAGACATACTCATCTCCCCCGTATTTAGATGAGGTGACGGAGGTGGGTGGTAGAGGAGCAGCTACTCAGTAATGAGATAACAGGGGAAAGGCCTTGGATGAGGTGCCAGACAGCCCTGCTTTCCCAGAGAGGGTGGGGACTGGGAATGAGGCTGCATCCTGCCTAATCAGTTACAGTTGCTCTGTCACTCTGGAGAGGGAGGCAGATGAGGCAGGGAGCTTCCGGAATCTCTCATCTCCAGTCCTTCTAGGTGGATGTGGGAGCGTGTGAGGACGGCCACACTGGAGGGTCAGGGTTGATCGCCTTGCAGTGTGGAGCCCGGCCTGGACCTGCGTTGTGAAGGGTGACTAAGGAGCTCTGGGGGCAGGGTTCTGGGTGGCGGCTTTGTCTACTAAGACCCACAGCCGCGCCCTGTGTTGCAATGTTGGCATGCAATGTGCAAAGACTTGAGACAACGTGAAATGGACCATCCACTTCACTTGGAAAGACAGGAGGGCTGAAAATCAGATTGGGAGATCTGATCTCATTTGCTGCACAGTTGTGAGAGGAGATATTCCTGGCTTCTCTCATGTTGGGAACCGGACATAATCAGCCTGACAAAACCAAGGCCATATTGCCTGCCCAGCAGGGCTAAAGCCACGTCACCTCAACCTTATCTTACCCTGACACACACCAGATGGCCCACCCTTGTCTGCTCCAGCACCGGACATTCCAACTGCAGACTTGCGGCCGCCTGCCCTGTGTGCTCTACACCCCCGCCCTTCCTTTTTTTTTATCTCCCCTTTGAACTCCCTTGTTTGTCTCACCCTTTATAGAGAGGCTAGTGTAGCAATAAACTCAGACCTTGACAAGAATCTGCTTGGTCTCGCTCCTCTCTCTCGCCCGTTTCTCTTTCAGGCTGGGTCCTCCTTGGAACCCCTCGAATAACTGAGTCCCTCTGGCATGAAGGAGGTGATACGAATGCATTGATAGCCTAGTATCTGTCAGCTGGGAGCCACAACATAGTGAGAGCCCTTATTAATCATTTGGAGATTAGCTGAGGGGTGGGAGAAGCCAGGCATGAGGCTTTCCAGGGCTGCTCAGCCTGCACAGGAGTCCTTTCCTGGGTTGGACAGAGGTGCTGCCATCTGAAAGCTCAGATAGAGCAGTTGGAAAATTAACTGACCTGGTACAAGATCTATTTACATATATCAAAAGATCCTGGGTAATAACATCTCATGTTTGTGCAGCATGCCACATTTGTCAAAGGGCTTTCTCATTTACTGTCTTACTTGGTCCTCAAACTAAGAGGCCTTTGGGCAGCTATTGCTGTTTAATTTTGGGTGTGGTAACAGCTTTGGGTATAGTACTGGGCTTGGAATCAGGCTGTGCAACCCACAGCAGGTCACTTAGCTGCTCTGGATTGGCTTTCTTCCTCTATGAAGGTCAGCGCTTGGACTAGACCATTTTCCCAGTGGCAGATCTGCTGACATTTTGGCCAACATCTTTCTTGTGGGGCTGTGTTGTTCCCTGCACCAGGATGCTAAGCGAGCATCCCTGGTCTCAGCCCACTAGATGGCAGTGGGACTCCCTTCTTCAGAATGTCTCCAGGCATGGCCAAATGTCCCCAGCAGAGCATGCTGCTGGGCTGGCGCACAGCAGGATGATGCACTCAATGAGTTGGATTTTAAGTTTTCAGGTACTTTACATGTCTGCACAGGGAGACTACATCAACAATTACCCAGCAGTCAATGGGTCATCACTGACCCTCTCTATAATTCCAACTGAGATCATGAAGCACCGACTGAGTTTCTGAGCTTAGCACCCTGCATGGCACAAGTTGTTTAGCACTCAGCTACAAACTAAAAGGTTGGCAGTTCAAACCTATCCAGAGGCCTCTTAAACAAAATCCTGGTGGTCTGCTTCAGAAGAGTTGGAGCCATGAACACCCCATGGAGTGAAGAGATATAAACATGAATGTGGATGTGACTCTAGGTATAGCTACAACCGGGAACCATGGAATCAACTACATCATGGAATCAACTTCAACTCCTGGCCTCCTTGTGTGTCCAAGAAGAACTGTGCTCCCCAGGGTCTTGAAAGGCTGCTTGGTCTGAAGTAGATTTGCAGGCCCTTCTTTCTAGGTGCCGCTGGGTGGCCTCAACCTTCCAAGCATGCTATTAAAAGCCAATCCGTCACCTGTGTGCATCACTGAAGACACACGGACACAGGGAGCAATGCCCTGGCTGGGGCACTGGAACAGCGCTGGCATGCAGTGAGTGCTGCCCAGTTAGCGAACAGGTCTTCCCTTGGTACTTTCTCAGGTCTGTGTGAAGCTTTCTAAGCATCCAGAGTTCTCGGCCTGATTCTGCTGCCAACTTGCAGTGTGACTTCGAGCTAGTCTCTTGCCCTCTCTGGGCTTGATAACAAAAGCAGGGCAGGCCAGCCACAAATATCGTGTGGCTAGCAGGGGAAAGCAGTTGAGGACACAATTGCAGATGGAGTTCATCCTTTGGACTCATCGCCCCTCCTCCCTAACACCCCCACCCCCACTACACACACACACCTTTTCAACTGCACCAGATGGGTTTTAACTTTCAGGCACCAGAAAAGCAGACCTTGAGTTTTTTCCTTTATGGAATGTAGGCCACCCCTGCTTATGTGTCACATTCAGTCCTCGTTCTTCTCCCTACTCTTGTCCCTCCTCCAGTCTTCAACAAGTGACTGCAGGGCGGTTTCCCAGCAGGGCTGTGCTCAAAGATTCATAATGCTGGGTTTTCCTTTAGTTCTCCACAGTCTGGGGCTTGGAACAATCCAGGCATTACCTTATCAAATGCTCATTTTAGGTGGGAAGGGCGGGGCCACTGGAAACACCACATGGGGCCCAATCCTTCTCTGCACGCATGTGAGGGGTTTCCAGGAGTTTGAATTTCAACTTAACTGATTTATTTTTTGTTGTTTAATCGCGTGCCTGTCATCTGCTGGACATTTCTTCTACAGTGTTTTGTTGTTGTTAACCCCATTTCTAAGATCAGAGGTAGAAGGGTCAGGCACAATAGGCAGTTAAATTGACTCAATCTGGGGTGTGAACCTGCTTCTGTCTGGTTCCTCATAGCCCTCAGTCATTTTAATGGAGGTGTTGTGAAGGGTGTGGGTTCAGCAGCCACACACTGCCTCATCTTGCCTCCTCGTTGATAGGCTGTGTAGCCTTACATGAGTTGTTTAATCTCCTACCAAGCTTGTGAGAGCACTACTTTTGTTAGCTTAATTTTACCAAGGCTGTGAGAGGTCAGGGGAGCGAAGGCTTACAGATTGCCTGGCATATAATATGCTAATGATAGTCAAGATATATAACTAAGCATGTCTCTGTTCTTGGTTCTGTCAGTACCTGGTGTGGCCACAAAGGAGAAACCTGGTTTCCTGCTATTTTGAGCATCTAGTGTGAATGGCAGGAGATAAGTCACATGCTAATGAACCCTTGTGGTGTATTGGTTAAGCACCCTGGGGCCCGGCTATCAAAAGATATAGTGTCCAGGGTCTTAAAGACTGGAAGATAAACAAGGGGCCATCTAGCTAAGAAACAACAAAGCCCACATGGAAAAAGCACACCAGCCTACCCCAACATGATTGCTGAAGACAAAGCGGGTGCATAAGCAAATGTGGGCATGTTTTCTTGATGTGCACTCACCCTTTACATAAAACTCTCTCTTATACATACGCGTTTCTGTGGATTTGTTTCGCTAAGGCACCCAGACTAACATAAGCAGCATGGAACGCATTTAAGAAGCCTAGACAAGGGCAGGGCAGGATATTTGGAGGGACTGGATCCAGAATTAGAGAGGAAGGGGTGCTGGAGGTGAAACGGGCTGCTAGCTCCCTGTCCCAAGGAGGACAATGAGACTGCTGACTCCCATGAAGATTTACAGTCTTGAAAACTCCATATAGGGTCACTGTGGTTGGAATCCACTGGACGGCAGTGGCCTTTTGGGATTGAAGGTGGAAGCCACCAACGACTTCCTGCCATTGAGCCAAGGAGCCTCCGGAGAGTGTGTGAACTTCTGGAATACAGCGAACAACCTCTGCACATCTGCTTTTCGTGCTGCCCAAGTCATGCATTGACATTTTTCCAAAAGTGAACCATCACAGCTGCTCTCTCAGGAAGCTGGGGGCTGAGCCCGCTGGTTCCACTCTGTCAGCATTTCTGGTCCGGGTACCTGCCCTCTGCCCCGGCACAGGCAATGGGCTTTTGGAAACAGTGCTCCCTGGGTAGTGGGTGTGATTTGGCTCCTCTGGCCTAACATGATGAATGCTGAGAGGGGGTGGATACTAGGGGGTTAAGCTCCCTGACCTTTCCCTAGCCCAGGGGAAAACTTACTATTTAAAGTAAGTTTTAGACAGAATCTTTAGAAAGATAAATTGTTTACTTAATGTACACAATTACTCCCCAACAAATC
Organism: Tenrec ecaudatus; assembly: GCF_050624435.1. Classification (NCBI taxonomy): domain Eukaryota; kingdom Metazoa; phylum Chordata; class Mammalia; order Afrosoricida; family Tenrecidae; genus Tenrec; species Tenrec ecaudatus. Next base: position 277,088,863 of record NC_134530.1, on the reverse strand, counting down.
TGTTTTGTGTCTGCTCAACTCAACCTCATAGGCTATGGATGACCTTGAGCAAGTTTTTAAAGTCACAATGGGTTTCTACCAGGATTGAGAGTTCAGCTCTCTCAACTCTCCAACTGGTTATTAGCACCATAGTCTCATTTCTATTTATGGATTTACTTTGTTTGAGGGAAAAAAGACTCCCAATTCAACTATATTTTATTAGGAACTCCTTTGCTATGTTTTACACAAGAAAAAGGCACAAACCGCTGTTCTGGATGAAGGAGGGCATCCGCATAAGGGCCCCAATGGTGTCGGAAGGACCCACAGCCACAGTTACTTAAATAAAATGACACCCATTCTGTCCTGCTGACTCTGACTCATAGTGACTCTGTGTAGGGATCCTGAAGTTGCTACCTTTACAGGAAGCAATAACCTCATCTTTCTCCTGTGGAATGACTAGTGGCTTTGAACCAGCGACCTTGCTGTTAATAGTCCAACACTATCCAGCATCACCACCTGAGCTCCTGAAAGCTTAAATGAGACATGGAAAACAAACACCTTTGTCACAAAACTGTCCCTGAAGACGGATCAATTCATGGAGTTGCGGGAGGGCCTGTGAGAGCATGAGCGGGACCTTCATTGGGATGTGCACACGACCGTATATCGCTGAGTCTGGCCCGGGGAGTGGACGCAAGCACACTGCCTGATGGACAAGCTTTCTACTGCCAGTCAGCAGTAGGAAAGAACTCAATGGTGGCTGAATGTGTGGCCCCTCAAAATGGATTTAGGGTCTCCACATAGACTCTCACTGTGAGCCACAGCCTATTGCTCAAAATTTAAGCTCAAATATGACTTAAATGCCTAACATTCTGTTTCCTTAAACTAGAGTACTGCCAGGATCAACTAGAGGCCTGGATGACCTATCAGGTCTGAACAACGATCTCAAATCACTTCACATGATCCATTCCACCAGTCATGTCACCAGTCACGCCTCCTCACTTACCCATTCCAGAGACTGTGCCTGTATAACCTATCGACTAACACATTCCCACATGTCGTGCTTATGAAACCAACCATCATGCTGGAATAAGGACCAATCACGATGTAAGGGGCAGGGTCAATGGGAAAGCAAGATAGGGGCTGAGGGGAGCCAAGAGGGTCCCGTCACTCAATCCCTAAACCTGATCTAATGTCACTAGACTGGGGTCTTCCTCACATCTCAAGGGCACCCGATTCATGATTGAAGTGAATTGTGTTTATTCAATCTTTGTTCTGCTTACCGTCCTGCTATGCTGCCTCCTCTTCTTGCTTTATGTTGTGGTGACAAATGGCTTGAGAGGGATTTGACATAGGGAGAAAGCCCACCCACATCAACTGTCACCAGAAGCAGACACTAAGTTCATTTCTCTCACCTCACAGAACTATGCACACCAGACACTGGTAGAGCTGCCCGGAAGGGGAACCCTTAGTGCAGTGGTTCTCACCCTGTGGGTTGCGACCCCTTTGGGAGTCATATGACCCTTTCACAGGGCTCGTCCAATTCATAACTGTAGCAAAATTACAGTGATGAAGTAGCAAGAAAATCATTTAATGGTCGGGGGGTCACCACAACAAAAGGACCTGTATTAGGAAGGTTGAGAACCACTGCCTGAGTGTGCTTAGGACTTTGCTGCCCTCAGGGTCACCAGACATTCCTGAAGGCAGAGTCACTGCAGGAAGCCCTTCTGGGAAATGCCCTGAAGCCAGGTCTCAACCAACTCCATCCACCCTCACCCTCCTAGATCCTAATCATAGGCTGCATGGAAATGCTCCCTGCCACTTCAAAGACTGTAAGTCCATGGGAGCAGAAAGCCTTCTCTTTCTCCCTTGGAGTGGTGGCTGGTGAGTTCAAACTGCTCACCTTCTGGGTAACATAACCCACAGACCAGCTCCCCCTGAGCTCAGTTTGGTTTGCCACACAGCACACATTGTTGGGAACCTTCTGAAGTAGCTGTGCCATGTGCAGGTTGGGGGATTTCGCACAAGATGCAGAATTCCACCCTCTCTTGGAAAAAATAATTTTTGCAATAGCCTTGTATTCTCTTCTGGATCTGAGTAGCAGCTACTCTCATGCAGTGCTAGCACATACATGCTAGGTCTTACGCCGAGTCTGCTCCATGCTTTCCTGTGTCCTATGTGGCGCTGTAGGCACCCAAGGCATGGACTCTGCAGCCTGGGTTCAAATCTCTCCTTTCCACTTCCTCACTGTGTGGTCATAGGCTCATGACTTTATCATCCTGTGCCACTTATTTTTCATCTGTAAAATGAGGCAAGAATAGAGTCCACATATAGGCTTGTTAAGTGAAATAATTGAATTATTATATACAAAAAGCTTAGAACATTGCTCGGCATCTTGCAAATACTGTTAGGTAGCTTAGCATAGGGACTGGGTCATCCATTACATATGCTCAGGTTCAAACTTCCGGCCAGGAAGGGGTGGTACACCTAGGTGGGTGTTACACCTGGATTGGCCCATCTGGGCCAGGTGAATTCAATCCAGCCAATGGGGTTGACCAGGACCATCAACCATGCCTCCCTATGGAGGAATTGAAAAGGCAGGATCTTGACCTCTCCGATGTCTCCCTTCACCCACTTTTCTGTTGTCCGTCCCCCAGGGAGGAGGTCACATGTAGATACTTGTAATCGGTTTCCTCTTTCCAATCCACCCTCCCTCTACCCTCCCACTATCACCACTCACAAATTATCAAGGTTTCTTGAGGGATGGGGGAGCGGGGAGGAAGGGGTAAAAATGAGGACTTGATTGATGCCAGGGGCTTAAGTGGAGGCAAATGTTTTGAGAATAATGAGGGCAGTGAGTGTACAATGTGCTTTACACAATTGATGTATGTATGGATTGTGATAAGAATTGTATGAGCCCCTAATAAAACGATTTTAAAAAAAAAGAAAAGAAAGAAAAGGCAGGATCCTGGAGCCCACGTAGTGACTTTCTCTCCAGCAGCTTCTAGGCAAGCTGTGCAGGGGTGAGGGGCCCTGAGGTGCCTGTGTAAACCTGAAACTTCTTCTCTCAAAAAACTCCCTTGGATCACAATCCAGGCTGCGGAGTGAATTCTTTCTCACGCGAAGCCAAGGACTGAGGTATATTTCTCCCACGAGAGATCTAACAATAGTATCTCTTATTATATCATTAGGAGCCCTGGTGGTGTAGTGGACTATGCATTAACCTGCTAATCGCAAGGTCAGGGGTTTGAACTGACTAGCCCGTCCGTGGGAGAAATATGAGGTTGTCTATTTCTGTAAGGCAATGGTTCTCAACCTTATGAATGCCGCCACCCTTTAATACAGTTCATGTTGTGGTCACCTGCAACCATAAAATTACTTTCATTGCTACTTTATAACTGTAATTTTGCTATCGTTATGAATTGGATGACCCCTGTTAAAGGGTTATTTGATCCCCAAAGGGGTCGCGACCCACAGGTTGCGACCCCTGCTGTAAGGATTTAAAGTCTCAAAACCCCAAAGGGGCAGATCTTTGTCCTATTGGGAGTCAATAAAATGGTAGTTAGGTTTTTTTCTGCATCAGTATCAGATTCTGGTGGCAATCTCAGTCATCCTGCATTGTGGTCTGGTTTGAACTCCGGAAATGACTGCCCTGGTTTGAGGTGAGGGCCACGGTGCTTCAGTGGTAGACCTCTCATCGACTTTCACCGGGAAGACCCGGGTTTGATTTGCAGCCAATGTGCCCCAGACTGTCAGTGAAGGTTTGTGTGTTGCTATGACACTGAGCAGGCTTCAGTGGTGTTTCCAGACTGAAACAGAATAATGAAGAAAGACCTGATCATCCCCATCCACACATTGACCTATGGCCCACCACTGTTGGCTTCCTCTCCCAGTCCTGGTGGTAGCACAGATAGGCACAGTTTGCTCCACTGCCCATGAGGTGCCCATGAGAGGCTGACGCGACAACCACAGTCAAGATCAACAGCTTAAACTCCATTCTGGGTCTATGGAAACAAGAACAACCTTCTGAATTGAGGTCGCATTGCTATTTGGGACTGGGAGGATGCCTTTGTGATATGGATTGCACTCTGGATCCCAAGGGGGTCTTTTAAACACAGCCACATAGCAGCTCCGGAAATTGCCATAGTGAGAAGGCAGGTTTAAAAAAAAAAAAAAAAAGCTTTTACTGGCTTGCTCAAAGGAGGCTGCGGGTAGATTGGGGGGTGGAAAACTCCTCTGGAAATGGAAAAATTTTTTATCCTTACATATGCATCATTTCTTCTGGTCCTGAAAGAAAACACAAAGCAGACGAGAGGAGGAAACGGAGACTGGCAGTCATCTTGCCTGTTGCCTTATCCCTTTGAAACTTTGTGATCACACAGGCTGGTATCCTTCCTCCATGTGGGCTCTGTTGCTTCTGAGCCAGATGGCTGCTTCTTTACCTTCAAGCCTTTAAGACCCCACACGCTATATCATTTGGTAGCTGGACACTATCGGATTTCTTCACCACATTTGCTTATGCAGCCGCTCTGTGGTCAGTGATCGTGTAGGGAACGTGAGCATCGTAGAATGCCAATTTAATAAAACAGTGTTCTCGCAATGAGGGAGTCCTTGAGCGGAGGCCCTATGTCCATCTGCTACCTTAATACTAAATCTATAAACATATGGACATAGATCTATTTCCCCATGCCCCTTTGTAAATATATGTACATGCCTTTATTTAGACGTCCATAACTGGCCCTTGCTTCCCAGCTCACTCTTCTATACCCTTTGATTTTCCTCTTGTGCCCACTGCCATGCTCAGTCTTCCTTTGGGTTTCAGTAATTACTCTTGGTTACATTACCCTTGATCACGCCCTACCAGGCATCCTACATCCCCCCTCACCACCGATTTCCATCACTTGTTGTTCCCTTGTCTCTGGGTTTCTTGACACCACTTCCTTTCCCCCCACCGTCCTCACTCCCATGCCCAATGGAAAGGGCCGGTCACATGTTTACTCCTCCAGATTCATCATCCAGCCTCTCTTAATTAGACAGACCTGTGAAGGTAATAACATGCACAACACAAAACTGAGCAAAACCAAGCAACAAAAAGAAAAAAAAAACAAACAAAAATGAAAACAAAACCCACAGCAGAGAAGGGGGGAAGGGAGACTCCGGATAGGGCAAGATATGACAAAACAAAGATGTATAAATTACCAAGGGCGTATGAGGGAGGGGGGAATGGGGAGGGAGGAGGGGAAAACAAAAGAGGACCTGATGCAAGGGGCTTAAGTGGAGAGCAAATGCCTTGAGAATGATTGGGGCAGGGAATGTATGGATGTGCTTTATACAATTGATGTATGTATATGTATGGATTGTGGGAAGAGTTGTATGAGTTCCTAATAAAATGTAAAAGAAGAAAAGAGAAAAAAATGATTAGGGCAAAGACTGTACAGATGTGCTTTATACAATTGATGTATGTATATATATGAACTGTGAAAAGAATTGTATGAGCCCCAATAAATTGTTAAAATTAAAAAAAAAAAAAAAGAAAAAACAAAACCCAACCCAAATCCAATGACACTAAAAGAAAACAACACTAACCAGAAAGAAAAGTACAAGGACTGTGTGGTGAACTTTAGGAGTGTTTTCCAGTCCAGTCTGTTGGGGCACCGAGCCCTGACCACAAAGTCCACCTTGTTATACAGCGGTGAGAAGGGGTGGTCTAGGGGCATACATGCAATAGGAAGAGGAGGGATTGGGGGTATACAGGTGACAAAATGGGCGGATCCTACATTTAGAATGGCAGCTTAACTTTGACCTGTTTTCTGGATCTCCATATGAACCATTATCAGTAGGGTGTGAACTCCACCTACTGGAACCAAGCTAATGGTTCCAAGTTTTAGAGAAAAGCAATCCATTGTCTCCACCAGCAGGGAGCAGAGACTGCAGTCTGGCAGCATTGCCTTGAGGGACCTTGCAAGCATCTGGCCCACACACATTATCCCTCTAGTAGGAATCAACCCAGTTAACTTACATTGGGGCTTTTAATCTCCAGACTATATATTTTTATTGGAGTAGAAAGCCTCATCTTTCTTCCCTGGAGCTGGCTGGTGGTTTTGAAGAGTGAAACCTTGTGGTTAACCGCCCAACCCATAACCTTCTATGGCACTAGAGCTCCATGACTCTGAACTAGCAACGTAAAATGCTTTGCCCTCAGGCAGAGTTTGTTTGCTTCCACCCACTCCTCTGGCCAGCCTGGTGAGGAGTAGTCTAGCCCTCAAGAACTTGCCTGAGTATGCCCTTGATGGGAATTGGGGTACTGAGGTTGCACGTTCATGCCCTGACCAAGATGGTTGGAGGGCCCTGAACCAGTCCTGTAAACTTTTCTAATCTGCAATAATGTATTTACTCCAATCATGGTCCCTTTCCCATTTCTGTAGTCACATTTCCAACTGTGATGGTCTGATCTGCTGGGAACTTGACTTTTAAAGGGGCTTCCTTTGTTTTCCATGTGACCGAGCTGTTGTGAATCCTTCAGTCCCCATTATGGCCTCATGCTTACGGTCTCCCTCAACCAGATGATTTGTTTTTTCTGGACTTTGTCCCATTCAAGATTTAACAAGGGGGTCTCTGTAAATTATATTTGAACTTCGAGTCTTCTCCCTGATCTAAAACAATGCACACAAAAATATATACCAATTCGATCATTTCTACATGTACAATTTGCTAACATTCATTATATTTCTGAAATTATGTAGCCATTCTCACTGTCCTTTTCCAATTCCAAATTTCCATCACACACATAAGCTCACTGCCCCTTAAACTTTTCACCTAACCTTCCAAGTTCCTGTGTCAATCTGATCACAGACAGATTATTCTTTAAAAGAGCACAATGTCTAAAGCAGATCTTCTTCACTGATTCAGCTTTTGGTTGGCTTTAAAAAGACTTTACAAAAACCAAATCTGCTGCTATCAAGTTAATGCTGACTCATAGTGAATACCCCCTATGGGCTTCTGAGACTGTAACTGTTTACAGGAGTAGAAAGGCCCACCTTTCTCCTGCAGAGCGGCTGGTAGTTTCAAACTGCTGAGCTTGTGGATCGCAGCCCAACATGAGTGCCCAGCAAAGAGCACCCAGAGAAACTGAGCCCCACATCCTTAAGCCACATGAGCCATGGAGTCGGGCAGAGTTGAGATGCAGTCCTCCCCAAAGCCTTCAGAAACAACAAGAAGCCTTCAGAGACATCAAGAAGGATCACTAACTCTTTTGGTAGCCAAAAGAACGATCAGCCCCATAGTCAAGAGGCAGGACAAGTATCAGTGGCTCTGGCCAGACTGGAGGGGCTCACTCAAGGCCATTCCAGGCCAGGGCCAGGTACCTGTGTCTGGCTTCGAGTACTCCAGGCACAGAATCTCTGACTCATGGGCCTCCACCTTCAGCATTTCACTCAGGAACTGCAATTCGTAGACCCTGCAAAATGAGAAGAGAGGAGAGCCCGTTCAGTGCCAGGCAGCGGGGGGAAAGAATCATCACCCACCCCCTTCCACCTTTTCCTCTCCATCAAGAGCTGTTTTACTTTACCTTTTGGGTTGAACCTTTAGAAAAATGAGTCAAGATATGTCACATTCAACTCTCTCACCTGGTCTCCCTTCGTATTAATGTTTTATGCACTACAGTACACAGTGATAAGGACCACGGAGGTCACACTGGAACAACATTATTAGACTTTATTTAAATGTCACCAGCGGGGGTTGCTCTGAGTTGGAATCAACCCAATGCCAATGAGTTTGTTTGTTTATCCCACGAATGTACTTCTTCTGCTCCAGGATCCCAGGAGCCCCCACGGCACATGGGTGTCATCTGTCCCAGTCTAGAACGGCTTTCAGTCTTTGCTTGTCTTTCCTACCCTGACACCTGGGAGAGTGTGATAAGTTACTCTGGCAGGTGTACCTCAAATGAAGGTTGCCTGATGTTTCCTCATGACTATCCTAAGTTCCTTATACATTTGGGTCAAGAATACCAGACACAATGCTAGGAGGAGGCTGCATGGAAAAACAGAACTAAAAGAAACTTTCCATCAACGTTGGTTGTTGTTGTTCAACATTTTATTGGGAGTTCTTAAGAGTCATAACATTTTCTGGGAACATTTTGAAACCTCTCAGTGTACCCTCTCACCAGATTCATGCTGCTGCCACGGGATGTTAACCTTAATGACTTGGCTAAGGGTGGGTTTTGCCGTTTCTTCATTGTCAAGTTAGTATCTTTCCCTTGGAGATAATAAATTTTGTCCCCACCCCTTTTCAGCTAAACCCTCCTGAACCTCTGTCCTTGGGGGCCTAAAGTTCCCCCATCCTGTCCCCTGGAGGCAACGGCTTGTCCCATAGCAAGCAAGTCATAATGATTAGCTCTTGTCTTTAACAAGTAAAGGAATATACATTAACCAAGCACCTAGTAAGTACTAGGCATTCTAAATCTCCCACTTACATTGTCTCCTGTTCGTAAAAATCAAATGCATCAGGTATGTCATTTCACAATTGCAGAAACTAAGGTTTGGTCAAGTTCAGGAACATGTCCAAAGAGGCCAAGCTAAGACTGCACAGGGGCATACTGAAAAACGTCTGAGATGAGTCAGCACTAAAATCCCCTCCCATCCTCAGAGCCAATTAACAGATACGAAGGGACCCAGGGGCACAGCTTGGGGAGCAAGGGTGCTGGAGGAAACAAATTCCACACTTGAGGAACCCCAGCTCCTAATGGTAGGCCAGGAAACACGGTCAGTCTCAGCAGACCTGGCCCACGTACCTCTACACTCCAGACGCAGGAGGAATGATAGAGAGCTGAATACACCTTGCCCACTTTCTTGGGGTCCTTCACATCCCAGACATAAGTACTATGGTCATTGTACACACAAGACAGCCACTGATTTGCAGGATCAAAGGTCAAGGTGATGGTGTCCCGATACTTCGCATTGGCCACTCCAGCGAAAAGGCGACTGAGGAAAGAGGGGGTCAGGGTGTCCAGGGCAGACAGGGCAAACTGGTGAGTTAGCGCTAATGAAAAGGGGCACTAAAGGGAGGAGCAGCAGGTTGGCCAGCAGTCACTGGAGAAAGAACGCAGCGGCTGGCCTGGCATTCCTTGCCATGGGGCTCTGCAAAAGAACACAAGCTATTTCATAGCCCCCAACATCAGGCGGGGACAGTGTGTGGCCGTGATGCAGCCAAGCAGATGTCAGGCCCTTCTAGACTCACGTCAGAGGAAAAGGAAGGGCACTGTGCAAACCAGTCATGGTCATATATCATTTCCTGCCATTTGCAGATTTAGCCCACTCCTTCCCTGAATGAGAAATTAATATACCCAACTGCAGAACTGCCCCGCTTCCTGACAGCACTGAAACCAGAGCAAAACTTCACTTCCTGCAATCACCCAACCCAAGGCCCGAGGCTACAATAAGACCCTCCTACCTTAGCTGCTACCCAGGACCAACCTGAGGGAGAAAGGCCTGCTCTGTCAGGTTTCCAGCCTCTCTCAGAAACCCTAAGGAACTGCCCGTCGGTCCTAGCTGTGGTGTTTACAGGACAATGCATTACCACACTGCAGACTCAGATTACCACGGTTGCCCACAGTGAGCAACAAATGCTAAAAGACCCACCTGTGCTTGACTGCAAGGGTCTTCCCAGAGGTCTATGTGTGCCCTCCTCTCCTTGCAGCATGCCAGGGACGGCCTGGCACAGAGTGGGGCTCTGACAGGACTCAGGGGCCCACCCGCACCGCTCACCTGGCCTCTGTGATGCTGGCAATGTCTGTCCCCAGGGCATGGGGCCGGGGCAGCGTGCTGAGGAAGTGCAGGTTGAAGGGGTTAAAAAGGCACACGGTACCGTCAGCACAGCCGCAGAAGATGTAGTCCTGGCTCACCGAGATGCAGTGGGCCACTGTGGTCTGTGAGCACAGAAGCCACAGTCAGCAAGGGCGCCTGTCCACTCCTTCACCGGACACCTCAACAGCCATGAGCCAAGAGGCAAGGACAAGCGCAAGGCAGGCCAGCTGCCCTGGGCAGAGCCCCTCAATGCCCCTCCCTCTAACAGCAGCTGGCCAGAGGGCCCACAGCCCCGTGCAATTAGGGGGAAGGAGTCAGCAAGCCTTATAAGGCACCTGAGGTTTGGGCAAAGACACACCCAGAAAAGGCCGGCCCAGAGAAAGGCAGCAGAGGCAGCGGACAGGGCCAGCACACTTACTGTGATGCTGTCTGTGTGCTGAGCAGAAGAGGAAAGCAGAGGAAGAGGCAGAGACAGAGAGGGCGAGCAAGCAGAGAGGTTCCCAAACACCTTCCTCCGCCTGGGGCCTCCCCCAGCGTGCATGCAGACTCAGGTGCCCTGGAGCCCGGAGGTGACAGACGGGAGGGTGCCGACAAAGCATTCACTTACACTCAGCTCCACCCACTTGTCCAACAGTCTCCGGGTCACTGAACTCGCACAGCGGCCCTGAGGATGTGATACAGAAGGTGCTGTCAGTCTTCTTCCCGCGGCCACAGGCTACATCAGTGAACAGGTTGTTCCGCAGGTTCCCCCAGCAGCCCGGAGCAGCCCAGCAGGGGTACAGTGGCATTCACCTGTGGAGACCCACCACAGGTGCCACCCACACACCCTGCAGGCTACCCCCTGGAAAGCAGGCCCTGGGGAGGGAGGGAGAAGGCTTCCCTTGCATATTGACATAGCACCTGGCCCAGCTGAGACTTCCAAGGGGCTTTTGAGCATGCAGAAGGGGGCGCAGGTGGAACATATCTGGGCAGACCCCACCCTAGTGGCTACTTGCTGCCTCACCTTTGAGGTCTTGCTGTCATCGAAGTACCAGAACTTGATGTGCCGGTTGCCTGCAGTGACAAAGTAGCTGCAGTCCTCAGAGAAGGATACTGCTGTCACCTGACTGGACACCTTGTTGGAAGCCACTACAATGTTTTTCTGGAGAGAAAGTCAAGGGAAATCAAGGCTCTGCTTCTAGGAGCTGAGGGAAAAGAAACTTACACACTGAAGGTTAGACAAGCTGTGAACTTGACCTCTCCTTCTGCCCCTTCTTCAGCATCCTAGATACCCAGTTGCTCCTTTCTGCTCAGAGTTCTCTAGAAAGGGACTGAGGCCAGCAGGCGGAAGTAAAGGCCACCGGTCAGCAGTTTCTTGGCTCCCCTCCCGGCCCCGCCTGTCCTGAGGCCAGCAGCCCACTCACCTTCCAGGCCCAGACATTGACGATCATGTCATGCTGGTAGCCCACTGAGACAATGTACTTGGCACTGGATGAGAAGGCCACACATGCCATGCCATACTTATGCTCCTGAAGCTCCGCCACCAGGCTGCGCTCCGACACGTCCCATACCCGCACAGCAGGCATGTGTCCACTCTGCAGGGACCGAAGACCCCGAAGTAAAGGCCAGAGGCTATCAAAAGAGATAGTGTCTGCGGTCTTAAAGGCTTGAAGGTGAGCAAACGGCCATCTGGCTCAGAACCAAAAAAGCCCACATGGAATAAGCACACCAGCCTGTGCGATCACAAGGTGCCAAAGGGACCAGGTATAAGGCATTATGCAATATATATATATATATATATATATATATATATATATATATATATATATATATATATATATATATATATATATATATATATATATATATATATATATATGGTATAAGGCATTATGTGGGGTCCCGTGGTGCTGACCCACACGGCGTCACCGTGAGTTGGAATGGACTCCTTAGAAACGGGTTTAGTAAGCAGCACAAAGAGGAAACTCCTTGGTGAACTGGAGGACACGGTAGCTGAAACCATGGGCTCCAACATACTACCCCTGAGGCTGGCAAAGGACCGGGCAGTGCTGCCTTGTGTTGCAAAGAAGGTCCCTGTGATGTCAGAATGACTGGACAGCACTAACAACAACAAAGGATGTCAGGCCCCTTCACTTCCCCAGACCACTGACCAGGTTCAAAGACCCGCATGCGAGTATAGTTTCACAGTTAGACGTGTTTAGAAAAAATAATGTTTGCAAAAGTAAAATCTTGGTTTACATTTTACAGAGCATGCACAATTAGTAGAACTCTTAAGGTCCACCGGAACCTGTTTAGGGTCCCCTCCACTTGCTCACCACCGATAAGTCGATTCTGACTCATATTGATCCTACAGGAGAGGTTAAAATTTCCCCTGTGGGTATTTCTGAAACTGTAGCTCCTTATGGGAATAGAAAGCCTCCTCTTTCTCTGCAGCTGGTGGGTTCAAACTGCCAACCTTGTCTTTAGCAGCTCAGGACTGACTTGTATCTCTATGAAACCAAAATCTACCTCACTGCCAGGGAGGTGATGCTGACTCATAGTGACCCTATGAGGCAGAGTAGATCTGTCCCTGTGAGTTTCTGAGACTGTAACTCTTTATAGGAGTAGACAGACTCTTCTTCCCACGGAGTGGCTGGTGGTTTCAAAGTGCTGACTTTGGTGTTAGCAGCCCAACATGCAAACACTATGCCACCAAAGCTACTTTTGTACCCCTATAAGTAGATAAATATTTCTCTTATATCTGTGTTTCAACCAAAGGCATGGCTATAAAGGAAAAAAGGCCATGAGTGTCAAGAATGATTTGAAAATGTGGAGTTCTTTTGGGAAAGGATATATATATACTTGTGTAAATAAATAGAATTCTGACGGCAAGAGTGGTCAGGAGTTGGACTGTTAATCTCAAGGTCAGCAGTTTGAATGACCAACCGCTCCTCTGGAGAAAGAGGAGATTTTCTACTCCTCTAAAGAATCACAGTCTCAGAAACCCACGGGGGCCATTTTACTCAGTCCCATGGGCCTGTGAGTTGGAATGGACTTGATGGCAGTGAGGGCATGTAAATATGCAAACACCCACCTCGGACTTAGGATTTGACCTGCTCCCTCAGCCCCGTGAGCATCTGCAGCCATGGACTTGGCCTTCTGTGAAGAACCCATTAGTGCACCACCACAAAGAGAATGAGTTTCCTCTGTGTCAGTCCATTACCCTGCCAACGTTCAGGATGGAGCCAACACCCTTGGTCTCCCAGAGAAATTGGCTCAACATACCCCTGATGTGGTTGCATGACATAGGACACTCATGCAATGCACTGCATGTGCTCTATTTAATGCACTATCACCAACAAGTCTACATGGGTGGTAACTCTGAAAACCTTGCCCAAACAGCTGGCTTCACCAAAGTATATGGAGTCATGTGGAGTCGTCGACCAGTTCGACTCTGCACTGGCTGTACGTTGGCATTGCCAAGGGGGCTTTCTCACTGACCGTGACCTGAATCCTGCTTCCACTAAGTCTTGCTTCATTGGTCTGGGATGGCGCCAGGCCAATGGGAGGCTTGAAAGCTCCTAAGGGATTCCAAAGTATGACCAAGGGTGAACACTACTGCTTTTGGCCATCACATCCGGGAAGGCCCTTGGGACTTTGCCACTCAAAGTATGATAGGTCAAGGAACCAGCAACATCAGCATTAGCTTCTCCCATGCTAATGCCATCGAGTTGATGCTGACTCATAGTGACCCTACAGGACAGGGTAGAACTGCCCTTGTGGGTTTCCCAGACTGTCACTCTTGCCCGGAGTCTACAGCCTCATATTTCTCCCAAGGAGTGGCTGGTGGTTTAGGACTACTGTCCTTGTGGTTAACAGCCCAAGAGTACCAGGGCCTCTAGAACTGCTGGATCCTAGACCCCCCACCCTGAACCCACAAAATCAGAATCTGCCCCCCAGCCCGATTTCCAGGAACCTGGGTAAGTGCATGCATGTGAAAGTTTAAGAAATACTTCCTTAGAAACCATTACTTTCCAGAACAAACTCCTCCTGCCAGAGGTGCATAAATGGAAGCCCATTAGGCCATGCTCGCCTAGAAGCAATTTGAGGTCTCAGTGCTCCTATATCCTGGCTGTCATCCAGATTTCCTTATTCTCACCTGGACTGTTGTCACTGCAGCAGGTATTGGTGAGTCCTCAGCACGAACAGCCCCAAATTAGGTCTAGAGACACAGCTCCCATTTCAGAGTAGTACAATCCACAGTTTACTGTAGAGTTTCTGGCTTTTACTGGCTTGGGGTAGGGTCTAGTGGGAAATGCATCTTAGCAAGAGCCATTATGTATTCTGGATGTGCACAATGAGTTTGTCTTGAGGCATATTTATGTCTGATGTTGTTATGTATTCTCTTTCTATCCCATGCAACGTTATTTTTTTTGAAAATTTATATTTGCTTTTAATTACCCAGACATATAAGTGATTTATAGCTAGGTCTGATCGATTGGAATCAGATGACCACGCCTGGATTAACCATGGGTCCTGGTGACCATTAGGCACTTCTTTCCATAGTCCAAGTGCCCGTTAGTTAACCTAGATAGTCAAAGTGCCTGCTAGGTAACCTAAATAGTCCAAGTGCCCGCTAGGGAACCTACATAGTCCAAGTGCCCGCTAGGTAACCTAGATAGTCCAATTGCCCGTTAGCTAACCTAGATAGTCAAAGTGTCCGCTAGTTAACCTACATAGTCCAAGTGCCCGCTAGGTAACCTATATAGTCCAAATGCCCGCTAGGGACCCTAATAGTCCAAGGGCCCGCTAGGTAACCTATATAGTCCAAATGCCCGCTAGGGACCCTAATAGTCCAAGGGCACGCTAGTTAACCTAGATGGTCCAAGAGCTCGCTAGTTAACCTACATAGTCCAAATGCCCGCTAGGTAACCTAGACAGTTCAAGTGACCACTAGGTTACCTACATAGTCCAAGTGCCCGATAGGGAATCTACATAGTCCAAGTGCCCGCTAGTTAACATAGATAGTCCAAGTACCCGCTAGGAAACGTACATAGTCCAAGTGCCTGCTAGGTAACCTAGATAGTCCAAGTGCCCGCTAGTTAACCTACATAGTCCAAGTGCCTGCTAGGTAACCTAGATAGTCCCAAGGCCCGCTAGGTAACCTACATTGTCCTAGTGCCCCTTAGTTAACCTACATTCTCCAAGTGAACGATAGGGAACCTACATAGTCCAAGTGTCCGCTAGGTAACCTACATAGTCCAAACCCGCTAGTTAACCTACATAGTCCAAGTGCCCGTTAGGTAACCCAGATAGTCCTAATGCCCGCTAGGGAACCCACATAGTCCAAGTGCCCGCTAGGGAACTTACATAGTCCAAGGGCCCGCTAGGGAACCTACATAGTCCAAGTGCCCGTTAGTTAACCTAGATAGCCCAAGTGCCGGCTAGGTAACCTAGATAGTCCAACAGCCCGGTAGGTAACCAACATACTCCAAGTAACCGCTAGGTAACGTAGATAGTTCAAGTGCTAGCTAGGTAACCTAGATAGTCAAAGTGCCCGCTAGATAACCTACAAAGTCTAATTGCCCGCTAGGTAATCTATATAGTCCAAATTCCCGCTAGGGAGCCTACATAATCCAAATGCCCGCTAGGTAACCTAGATAGTCCAAGGGCCAACACATGCCATCGAGATGAGGGGAGGGAAACTATTAGCAAGAGGTCTTATTGATATGTAAGTGTTATCTGAGATTCACAGACTTGAAAGGACATGGCGGCAGATCCCAACATCACAGTTCCAGGTGGGACTACAGAAGCAAGAATAGGACAAGGATTGGGACCTGTGTTAAACAGGACAGTTTACAAGAGTGGTCCAGGGCCAAACAACCAAGGCTTTGGGGGCATGACTCATGACCGTGCAGCCCAGAATGGCAGCCTCGATTCAAGGATACACTTAGGCAAGTCTCTAAGCCCCACCATGGGCTGCCTAAGGGGTAATCCACTTTCCAATGCCCTCTGCCTGGTGGCAAGAGTGTTCACATCCCTGGTCAATGGTCTGAAGGAATTCACTGGAAGCTTAATCCACGTGGGGACTGTGCAAATAGAATTTTGGCTTTCACTGTTATCCACATACTTCTAAAAATTGTGAATTCTCAGAATTTCAGTTGAAAGGTAGGCTTGATGATCTGCTTCTGAGGGGTCACTATGGTGCACACAGCAGGTCACTGTGCATGCGCACCGGAATCAGTTCAACAGCAGCCAACAGCATTCTCCCTTATGTTGCTTGATGTTTGTTTTATGCCCACATCTCCTCTCTCTCTCTCTCTCTCTCTCTCTCTCTCTCTCTCTCTCTCTCTCTCTCTCTCTCTCTCTCTCTCTCTCACACACACACACACACACACACACACACACTGGTATTTCAAAAAGTCCCTGAAAAATTCCATTCTCTTTTGATTCCTTGTTCCACTAACTTTTGGGAGCCTGCTTGTGTGCATATATGACACCATTTGTTTGCTGAAAGTGAGGAGGAATTGAACCACTTGCTGAAGATCAAGGATTGCAGCCTTCAATATGGGTTACAATTCAATATAAGGAAGACCAAAATCCCCAAAACTGGACCAATAGGTGATAAACAGAGAAAAGGGCTTCAGTTGTCAAGGATTTTGTCTTGCTTAGATCCACTGTCAATGTTCATAGAAACAGCAGTCAGGAGATCAAAAGATGTATTGTAATGGGTAAATCTGCTGCAGAAAACCTCTTTATAGTGTTGAAGAACAATGATGTTACTCTGAGGACTAAGGTGCACATGACCTAAGCCATGCTATTTTCCATTGCATCATATGCATGTGAAAGTTAGACACTGAATAAGGAAGGCTGTAGAAGAACAGATGCATCGAATTGTGGTCCACCAGAAGACTACTGACAGTACCATGGACTGCTGAAGGACTGACCAATCTGTATCAGAAGAAATAAGGCCAGAGTGCTGCTTAGAGGCAAGGATGGCAAGACGCCATCTTACATACTTTGGACATGTTGTCAGGAGAGACCAGTCCCTGGAGAAGGACATCCTATTTGGTACAGTGGAGAAGCCATGAAACAGAGGAGGTCCTCGAAGAAGTGGATGGACTCAGTGGCTTCATCGGTGGTTCAGGCACAGGAACAATTGTGAGGATGGTGCACGACCCTACAGTGTTTCATTCGGTTGTATGTGAGGTCACGACGAGTCCAAGTGTCCTCAATGGCACGCAACAACAACTAGCCAGAGCAGAGAGGAGCAATCTGCCCTCTGGGACTTCCCTGGGAAGGTCCTCAATGGAAATTGGGAAAGTCTAAGACCCTATGGTCATGAGTTATAGTGGTCGGAAGGCCCCAGAACAAATCCAGTAAGCCTTTCTAATCTGTGATCGTCTCCATGTCTCCATAATGGCCCCATTCTCACTTATGTAGTCCTGCCTGAGAGAGTGATGAATTGCTCTGCCTCCAATCACATTTTTGTGGCAGATTTCATCCATTTCTATAATTAGCGACATGGCCACACAGCCTTTGGACCCCATTATGGCCTCATGCTTATGGTCTCCTTCATCTAAATCATTTCTCCTACTTTTGTCTTTCTTCATTAATTGAATATCTGAGATACATATGGAAGGGGCATTATCTCTACAATAAGAGAAAGGGATGAGGTGGTGGTGGTATGGAGTGGGGTGGCACACCATCTCAGAGAATGAGAACAGCTGTTTCAATGGTTCCCACTGCAGTGTGGAAACTGCAGGTACACTAAAAGAGGACAGCAATGACAGCATTAAGGTCTTAGAGCTTAAGGACTCCCTCCCTCCTTAGGCCTCTCTTTCAACTATAAAATGTAGCTCTAAAATGCAGAGCTTCTCGGACACAGCTTGGAGGAAGCCTGTGGATCCAGGAAAGCCCCAATCTCAGCAGAACCAATTTGGCAATCCACAGGTCTGATTTTTGACCAGTCAGCTCACTTGGTCTAGCTCACTTGGTCTAGATCACTCAATTATGTTCACATAAACTACAACAAACAGGTTCACACTGTCACCACATTTTCTATATAAGAAAACTGGAACAGAAATAAGCTGCCAAATTACTTGGCTTCTTATAAAAGAAATAGCCAAGTGAATGTTTGGGAAAACAACAGCTCCCGCTATGTGGCACAGGGAGCCCTGGTGGCATAGTGGTTTTCACTTGGGCTGCTACCCACATAGTTCAAAACCACCACCCGCTCTGAGAGAGAAACGTTAGGGCTTTCTACCCCTGTAAAGAGTTGCAGTCTCAGAAACTCACAGGGGCTGCTCTACCCTGTCCAATAGGGTTGCTGAAAGTCAGGGTTGCTGTGAGTCACAAAAGATGCAATGGCAGTGAGTTTTCAGTTTGATTATTAAGCAAAATTATCAAATTCTGAAACTATTGTTTCTCAATCTATCCTCCATCAAGATCTACCTAAACACTTTTAAAAAATTAAGTCATTTTATCGGGGGCTCTTACACCACTTATAACAATGCATACATCAATTGTATCAAGCACATTTGTACCTACGGTACCATCATCATTTTCTTTATACTTGACCCCTTGGTATCAGCTCCTTTTCCCCCCTTCTCTCCCACTCTCCCACCCTCATGAAACCTTGATAAATTATACTTTCATATTTTACAATGTCCAAGGTCTCACTTCACCAATGTTTCTGTTGCTTGTCCCCCTGGGGTGTGAGCGTTAATACATCAATCATTGCTATCAGTTCCCTCTATCTCATCCCTACCCTCATGTTATCACTACTTCCATTACTGTCCCTGAAGGGTTTATCTGTCCTGGATTCTGTGTGTTGAGAGTTCTTATCTGTACCAGTGTACATGCTCTGGTCTAGCCGGCTTTGTAAGGTAGAGCTGAGGTCATGATAGTTGGAGGGAGTGAGCGGGAGAGGAAGCATTGAAGAACTAGACAAATGGTATGTACTGTGGTATGAGTTGGGGTGCCAGCCCCCCACCAGTAATCTTGGGTTCAGTAAGCACAATTGTATGGTTGAGATATATAAATATTATATTAAAGTCACCGGGAGCATGAGCGATAGAAGAGACATTACAATAATGCAGTCAGACACAATTCATGGTAGCATGCTCACCTCCTGGATGGCCATGATCTTACCAGCCAGGTCCACGCTCAGTGTGGACGAAGGGAGGTGGGATGGAGACCAGGCAGGAGGCTCAAGGACTGGGCTGGAGGCTGGAGCCCCAGCACAAGGCGGGCTTCCCCAGACAAATGGCGCACAACGTGGGACAATATGAGTTATATCCCATATAACAATTATATGGCCCCATTGGTACGTAGAGTGAATTTGAAAATTGTGCGAAGTGAGGATCCGGTGTGGGGATTGACAGAGAAGTAGTGGAAATAGTGAATTAGAATTTTAAAGAGGATAATGGGAGCAAGGTAAAAGTAAACCTGAAACTTATGGTACCATGCTCTCTACTTACTGAAAAGACAAGGTGTAAAAGTAACGAAGAAAAAGATACAATGTTTTCTAAAAGTAGTAAAAAGGTATAATTCATGGTTCTCAGAGGAAGGAACTTTTGATTTAGAGACCTGGGAGGAGGTCATTGTCAACTTAAAGGAAGCACAGAGATGGGGAGAGTATCCCTATGGAGAAGTGGTCTCTGTGGGTACAAGTTAAGATGGTTTTAAAACTTTTGCAGGAGGAAGAGAATAAGGATGAACAGTCTAGTGAGAAGTCTTGTGTCTATTCAAATCTAGAAAAGCAAGCTAAAGTGTCTGTGAATAAGCATGATTTAGGTTATGAAACTTTAGGAAAAACTGAAAAGGCAGGGATTGGTTTGTTATCTAAAGCCTCCAATTCTAGAACAGAACCTCATTGCCAAAGCCTGTATGCTCTCGCGAGACTGCAGACTCCGAAGGTTTAAAGGTGATACAGTACTAGAGGCAGTGGATTGCAAGATCCAAAGCATGGCTATTAAACAATCCCAGGAAGCTCCCTTGCTTTCAAAGGTAGAGAAAGCCAAGAAGCAGAACAGGCAACGTCTAAGATGCCCAAATTTAAATCAGATGAGAAGCAGTGAGAACGGGTTTCAGGCAGATGAGAAGATTTTAGGCAGAGCTAAAAGAATGAGCCTGAGTCAGAAGGGGACATAGTAAAAGCAACTGCTCTCCTGCTGGAATTTAGTGTAAGAAAGGCCAGAGATTGTAAAACAATCAAGCAAGCCAGCCCTGAAGGTAGAGAGATTAGCTCCAAAGAAATGCAAACTAGGAGAGCTAGCACAGAAGGTGAAGTTCAGGAAGTGGAACTCCAAGATATCCAGATTGAAAAGAGTAGCTCAGAGAATAGACGTAAAGAAGCAAAGTATAGGAAAGCACCTTTACTCTCCAGAGTAGGAAGAGGGATTGCAGAAGAAGATTTAGAATGCAAGATGTCTTGTCCTGTTAGAACCAAAAGGAATTCACAGTGCCTTTGCCTTTTAAGTTGCTAAAAGATCTCAAGCAGGCAATCAATGACTAGGGCCCAGACTCACATTTTGTAATTAGCATGATAAGGGCTCTAGCAGAGTCTGACAGCTGGACCCCTACAGATTGGAAAGCTTTAGTGAGAATTTGTCTTTACTCTTCAGAATGCTTGTGATATCAAATGCTATGGAAGGAAGCAGCCCTTGCAAGAGCTGGGAAGAATGCTGAGGATGGGATAGATATAGGAATTCATCAATTGCTAGGGGATGCAAATTATATTACAGTTGAGTCTCAACTACAGTTTACTGAACAGACAATAGGACAGATACATGAGGTTTGCTTAAGGGCCTGGGAAAAGATAATTCCATCAGAAGAGAGAATGCCGCGTTACAGGGCTATAAGACAACAGAATGATGAGCGTTACGCTGACTTTGTGTCCCGACTGGAAGATGCTATTTCCAAATGTGTGAAGAATGTTCAGGCAGTAAGAGACCTAGTGCACAAGCTATCTTATGATTTCTCTAATAAGCACTGTAAAAATGCCTTGCATCCCTACAGCGAACAGGGCACTCTGCTGGGTTATTTTAGGATATGCAGGAATGTAGAGGCAGAGGAATACAAGGCAGACCTCATGGCAGCTTCATTGGCAAACTATATCAGACCTGGAAGAAAGTGCTTTAGTTGTGGGAAGACAAGTCATCTTCAAAAGAGTGTAGGCAGAGCAGGCTGCGGCCAATGTCAGAGCATGGGCCAGGACCATGGAGATCGGGTTTAAACGAACCTGAACTCTGCCTCCATTGTAGGAAGGGAACTCATTGGGCGAGCCAATGTCGTTCAAAAATCAACAGTGAAGGGTCGCCATTAGCAAAGACTTCCCGGCGGGAAAATAGTGGAAGAAGCTTGATGCAGAGCCCTCATAGCAGAGCGTGGTAGGCAAGGTGTCTGCCTACTGGAGCAAAGAAGATCTTTGAGAGAAATCGCCTTTATCTAGCAGCCTCACAGCAGGAGAACAGACCTAGCCAAAGAGGCAAAAACCTAGTCTCTGTTCTCACTGCAGTTGGTTTGAATAACCAAGAGATGGCTCAGAAGCCTTCACAGGAGCTTGATCCTCAAAAGCAGGGACCTCTTATTGAAAGATTAATACAGTTTCTATCAGGAAGATTTAACCTTAGTACTCAAGAAATTAAAATTGATACTGGAGTTGATAAGAGTTGTAAGAAAAAGCCCAAAACTGTGATTGAATCAGAAACGAAGAGCAGTAATTGGGGTCCACTACCTAAAAGAACTATAGGAAGTTTATTAAGAAAGTCCAAAAAAAAAGAAAGTCCAACATAAATTCTCAAGGTGTTGCTGGAGTTATTGGTCAGGATTGTGAAGAAGAAATTAAGGCAGTAATGAGTTCTGATATACCATGGTTTGTAAAAATGTAGGATCGCTTAAGCCAATTTTCCCTTCCTTGCATTTCTAGAGTAAAAATTTATACCTATCAGGAAAGAGTACTTGAGAAGTTTGACCACCCTATAAATCAAGCAGTCTTCTGGACTGCTGTTGTGGAGAAACAGCGCCCCCACATGGAATTAGAAATGGAAGGAAAAAGGTTTGTTAACTGTGGATGCCGGGTCATTTCCTTAGGGCATTCAGGGGGGCCTAAGGCCCTCCCATTAACTTCCCCTAAAGCCAGCATAGAGGGAATGAGTGAAGTTAACCAAGACAGAATATTGCAAGGTAAAATCATACAGTGTGAGAAGCCTGAAAGGCAAAACGGCTCAATTGAGCCTATAACCTTATTGGTAAGCCTGGAGAAAAAAATGT
Organism: Tenrec ecaudatus; assembly: GCF_050624435.1. Taxonomy (NCBI): domain Eukaryota; kingdom Metazoa; phylum Chordata; class Mammalia; order Afrosoricida; family Tenrecidae; genus Tenrec; species Tenrec ecaudatus. The sequence continues at coordinate 277,066,832 of NC_134530.1, read as the reverse complement.
CTGCTTGGTAAGTTACTTCAAGATCAGCTGAACAAATTTATTAAGAATTTTTTCAGTCTTTCAAAGTATGATAAGAAGTTCTCCCAATTAGTTAGCTCTCTTAATTCTCTGAGGGATGGGAGCCAGTATTTACATAACAATGAAGGTTAGCTAACTAGTACTTTTACTGGTTCAAGATCTAGCAATGCTTTACTATTTAAATTGTTAAAACAGAAGGAGGAGAAGAGGAATCTTATGTGTGACAAAGTTCATTTACTCATTTTAACTAAAAAATTTTTCTCCTTACTAAAAGCTTGTAATAAAATTAGGGAAGATAAACACGTTTTCAATTCTACAGAGAAAATTGATCCTAAGAAATCTGAGGATGATGGAAACTGTGTTTGGGATCCAGGTCCATTCACCTGGAGAAAAGGCTATGCATGTATGTTTTTTACAGAATAAAACTGATGGACTCCCTTTAAAAGGACGCAACCACCTTTGGAGAAAGATGGACAAGGAAGAGATGGAGAGGCCAACCAATATTAATCATAAATCCTTTTTTCAGGTTAATGATACCCCAAAGAGAGGGGCTATTTCTTTATATTTTCACAGGCAAAGGAGATAGGTGGATTTCTCTTCAGCCAGCAAGGCCCAGAAGAAAGCGGGTCACTGTTATTGAAGTTATTCAAAACGGCAAGAAGACCTCGAAGATTCCTGAGAATGGCGATTGCTGACTGCTGAGATATTTCTTCCATTGCTGACGCTGTCTAAGAGACACTCTGGGATGCTATCATAACTGAACATTTTATACAATGTGACTGGAATATTACTGCAGACTGCTTTGCTGAAAGGTCAAGATTTTGAATTTGTCAATGCTATAATGTGATTGGAATGTAACTGATTTCTGTATAACCACTTATCCTTATAATAAGACATTGCATGATTGGAATTTGATTAGGAAACATTTGCAAGGGTTTAAGGGAAACATTTCATTAGATATTGATCAGCTTAAAAAGGATATTTTCTATACATTCAAAGACAAGCTTGAGGCTTCTCCTGGCTCTGATGTGATTAAGCAATTGAGGAGTAGCATGGAAGGGTTGGACCCGCGAGCTTGGGGGCAAAGTACTTCACATAGCTTAAGTTCCAGTCTGACTGTGTTTTTTATCATAATTGTGATGCTTGCAGTCTCATGTCACTTCTATAGGAAGCTAATAGATATGAAAAGAGACCATGTTGCCTCCGTGACACTATTGAATCTTAAACATAATGCAGAGAGGGGAAATGTGGGATACTAGCACCAAGGGAAATAATACTGGGACTTATTCCCTGACTGGTACAGAGGGAATCTGGGAGACTAATGTTCCATGGCTGGAAGACCACCACTCTGTTAGTTGGAGATATACTCCAAGTTCATGTTCCTGCGGTAATCTATCATTTCCACAGATTCTCCCTTAAAGCTGTGCTGCCTTAAAGTGAGCGCATGGCTGATACATTCTCCCTATAGAAGCAGACATTCCTATTTGGCTCTATTTCTTCCCACCGCAGTATCCAATCTCTCTCATACCTTCCTCCAATAACAGATGGGAATAAGGGGACTTTACCCCCAGTGCCTGGATTCTAAATGTTTCTATCAAGCCTGAATTTTTGGCTATATTAATTGGATCATGAAGTTTTGCCTTTACAGCTTTAAATGTATAGAAAATGATTTAAAAACACGTCAGTCACGCCCACCACAGGTTTCCCGCTCCTAAAACTCACTTCCATGCAAAAAGACACCTGAGTGGCAGGCGGGTTGGGCCGCCCGCGTAGACTCCACGGCGCCAACGCCGCTCTCCGCTGAGGCGCCCTCAGGAGGCGCCCGAACGCGCCCCGCCCCGCCCCCCCCCCCTGTTGGGGACGTCCGGCGGAGCCTCAGCAAGGCATCCCGAGGGCGGCCAGGCTCGGGCTCGTTCTTCGAGCCGGCAGGAAGCGCAGCACCGGCGCCGGAGCCTCCGGCCGGGATCTCCAAGAGCTAGCCGCCGCGACCCGCCGCGACCCCCCGCCCTCGGCCGCCCTCAGCCGCGCCGCATCCGGGTCCGCTGCCGCTCTCACCTGCGAGGCGCCCCGCCCCGCGCAGTGCGCTCCGGATCCGTGTGCCGTCAGTAGCCCCAGCCGCCGCGACCGCCCCGCGCGGTCACCTCCCGCCTGCCCGGCGCCGCACTGCGCCCGCCCGCCGCCCGCCGCCCACGGCCAGGGCCCGTTCAGCCGCCCCCGCCGCCCGGACCGGCGGAGCACGTGCGCCCGCGCCTCCCAGCGAGCTGCACGGCCGGCCGGGGCCTCCAGCTGCCTTTCTGGAGCCTCTCCTGGAGGGTCCTGAGGGACCGCAGAGCCCCCGGACCCCTGCCTTCTGGAGCGGCCCGCAGCCGCCTCGCGGGGACCCCTCTGCCTCGGCGTTCCCTCGCAGCCCTTCGCCCCACTTGTGCCCCGCGGCGCCGCAGACCCCAGAACCCCCTTCCTGAGCGTAGGAGTGCGGGGATGTTGCCCCGCACCGTCGATGGCCGTTGAAAGGCTGAAGTTCCCACTTCCAAGTTCAAGAATATTCTGTGTGTTCATTTTTGTGATAACAGCTAACACTTGGCTGCAGTTTCATCGGTTAACCAATTCTTTTCGTATTCTGCTCGCCTGTTCGCTTTTGTCTCAACCAGGAAATGTCACGCCCCTCATTCTTGGATCACAGTTGAATTTTTTATTGATTATAAACCCTAATGTCGACTTACTGTAAAGCACCTGTACGAGGAAGCTTCAAAAATTCATGGGAAATTATCTTCTCTTTTCATTCCTTTCTCCCACGATCTTTCCGAAGCTCCCGCGTGTTGTGATGCCAGTGTACAATTAGTAAAGCCACTCTGGCAAATAATTCAGTAGTCTGGGATATAATTTAGAACTATATGCTATGCAAAGCAAAGGTGGCAAAACAATCCAGTGGTAAAGGAATACTTTGGTTAATGAGTGGTTGAATTGGCTGAATTTACAAGAAATCAAAGGAAGGAGCATACTACATTCAAAAATAAACTCCAGGAGGATTAGAGCGATAAAATATTCAAAGCATTAAAAACTTAGAGGGATTTATTTTCGAGGGTAGCAATTTAGCTTTAGTGAGGTGGAAACTTTAAGCAAGACACGAAGGTTCATGTCTTTAAAGGAAAGATAAAGCTATTTGACTATATACAGATGTTTTTACCTTTTAGCATGGTATCACAATGACAAGAAAAGTGTTTTAAAAGAACAATTGGCTATGCAAAACGCATGGCAATCTAACATAAAGTTTCTATAAATTATTTTTCCAGACAAATTGCTCGGTTCTATATGTTTTTAATACAGGCAATGCATACACACAGACAACTAACAGAAGAGAGGTTCATAAGCATGATTCATAAACATTGAAAAGATGCCTAATGTCATTGAAAGCCCTGGAAACATAAAGGGTTGAGATATAAATATTAAAGTCATTGGGAGCATGAGAGATAGAAGAGATATTACAATAATGCAGTCACACACATATCATGGTAGCATTGCTCACCTCAGCCCCACTTGGTGGTCCACATGGAGAGAGGGGGAAGGGAAGGAGGACAAGGGGAATTGGAAACGGGAGGGTAAAGACATACATCACAGGAAGGACTTGGACTATGTTATACAGCAGTGAGAAGGGGTGGTCTAGGGGCATACATGCAATAGGAAGAGGAGGGATTGGGGGTATACAGGTGACAAAATGGGCGGATCCTACATTTAGAATGGCAGCTTAACTTTGACCTGTTTTCTGGATCTCCATATGAACCATTATCAGTAGGGTGTGAACTCCACCTACTGGAACCAAGCTAATGGTTCCAAGTTTTAGAGAAAAGCAATCCATTGTCTCCACCAGCAGGGAGCAGAGACTGCAGTCTGGCAGCATTGCCTTGAGGGACCTTGCAAGCATCTGGCCCACACACATTATCCCTCTAGTAGGAATCAACCCAGTTAACTTACATTGGGGCTTTTAATCTCCAGACTATATATTTTTATTGGAGTAGAAAGCCTCATCTTTCTTCCCTGGAGCTGGCTGGTGGTTTTGAAGAGTGAAACCTTGTGGTTAACCGCCCAACCCATAACCTTCTATGGCACTAGAGCTCCATGACTCTGAACTAGCAACGTAAAATGCTTTGCCCTCAGGCAGAGTTTGTTTGCTTCCACCCACTCCTCTGGCCAGCCTGGTGAGGAGTAGTCTAGCCCTCAAGAACTTGCCTGAGTATGCCCTTGATGGGAATTGGGGTACTGAGGTTGCACGTTCATGCCCTGACCAAGATGGTTGGAGGGCCCTGAACCAGTCCTGTAAACTTTTCTAATCTGCAATAATGTATTTACTCCAATCATGGTCCCTTTCCCATTTCTGTAGTCACATTTCCAACTGTGATGGTCTGATCTGCTGGGAACTTGACTTTTAAAGGGGCTTCCTTTGTTTTCCATGTGACCGAGCTGTTGTGAATCCTTCAGTCCCCATTATGGCCTCATGCTTACGGTCTCCCTCAACCAGATGATTTGTTTTTTCTGGACTTTGTCCCATTCAAGATTTAACAAGGGGGTCTCTGTAAATTATATTTGAACTTCGAGTCTTCTCCCTGATCTAAAACAATGCACACAAAAATATATACCAATTCGATCATTTCTACATGTACAATTTGCTAACATTCATTATATTTCTGAAATTATGTAGCCATTCTCACTGTCCTTTTCCAATTCCAAATTTCCATCACACACATAAGCTCACTGCCCCTTAAACTTTTCACCTAACCTTCCAAGTTCCTGTGTCAATCTGATCACAGACAGATTATTCTTTAAAAGAGCACAATGTCTAAAGCAGATCTTCTTCACTGATTCAGCTTTTGGTTGGCTTTAAAAAGACTTTACAAAAATCAAATCTGCTGCTATCAAGTTAATGCTGACTCATAGTGAATACCCCCTATGGGCTTCTGAGACTGTAACTGTTTACAGGAGTAGAAAGGCCCACCTTTCTCCTGCAGAGCGGCTGGTAGTTTCAAACTGCTGAGCTTGTGGATCGCAGCCCAACATGAGTGCCCAGCAAAGAGCACCCAGAGAAACTGAGCCCCACATCCTTAAGCCACATGAGCCATGGAGTCGGGCAGAGTTGAGATGCAGTCCTCCCCAAAGCCTTCAGAAACAACAAGAAGCCTTCAGAGACATCAAGAAGGATCACTAACTCTTTTGGTAGCCAAAAGAACGATCAGCCCCATAGTCAAGAGGCAGGACAAGTATCAGTGGCTCTGGCCAGACTGGAGGGGCTCACTCAAGGCCATTCCAGGCCAGGGCCAGGTACCTGTGTCTGGCTTCGAGTACTCCAGGCACAGAATCTCTGACTCATGGGCCTCCACCTTCAGCATTTCACTCAGGAACTGCAATTCGTAGACCCTGCAAAATGAGAAGAGAGGAGAGCCCGTTCAGTGCCAGGCAGCGGGGGGAAAGAATCATCACCCACCCCCTTCCACCTTTTCCTCTCCATCAAGAGCTGTTTTACTTTACCTTTTGGGTTGAACCTTTAGAAAAATGAGTCAAGATATGTCACATTCAACTCTCTCACCTGGTCTCCCTTCGTATTAATGTTTTATGCACTACAGTACACAGTGATAAGGACCACGGAGGTCACACTGGAACAACATTATTAGACTTTATTTAAATGTCACCAGCGGGGGTTGCTCTGAGTTGGAATCAACCCAATGCCAATGAGTTTGTTTGTTTATCCCACGAATGTACTTCTTCTGCTCCAGGATCCCAGGAGCCCCCACGGCACATGGGTGTCATCTGTCCCAGTCTAGAACGGCTTTCAGTCTTTGCTTGTCTTTCCTACCCTGACACCTGGGAGAGTGTGATAAGTTACTCTGGCAGGTGTACCTCAAATGAAGGTTGCCTGATGTTTCCTCATGACTATCCTAAGTTCCTTATACATTTGGGTCAAGAATACCAGACACAATGCTAGGAGGAGGCTGCATGGAAAAACAGAACTAAAAGAAACTTTCCATCCACGTTGGTTGTTGTTGTTCAACATTTTATTGGGAGTTCTTAAGAGTCATAACATTTTCTGGGAACATTTTGAAACCTCTCAGTGTACCCTCTCACCAGATTCATGCTGCTGCCACGGGATGTTAACCTTAATGACTTGGCTAAGGGTGGGTTTTGCCGTTTCTTCATTGTCAAGTTAGTATCTTTCCCTTGGAGATAATAAATTTTGTCCCCAACCCTTTTCAGCTAAACCCTCCTGAACCTCTGTCCTTGGGGGCCTAAAGTTCCCCCATCCTGTCCCCTGGAGGCAACGGCTTGTCCCATAGCAAGCAAGTCATAATGATTAGCTCTTGTCTTTAACAAGTAAAGGAATATACATTAACCAAGCACCTAGTAAGTACTAGGCATTCTAAATCTCCCACTTACATTGTCTCCTGTTCGTAAAAATCAAATGCATCAGGTATGTCATTTCACAATTGCAGAAACTAAGGTTTGGTCAAGTTCAGGAACATGTCCAAAGAGGCCAAGCTAAGACTGCACAGGGGCATACTGAAAAACGTCTGAGATGAGTCAGCACTAAAATCCCCTCCCATCCTCAGAGCCAATTAACAGATACGAAGGGACCCAGGGGCACAGCTTGGGGAGCAAGGGTGCTGGAGGAAACAAATTCCACACTTGAGGAACCCCAGCTCCTAATGGTAGGCCAGGAAACACGGTCAGTCTCAGCAGACCTGGCCCACGTACCTCTACACTCCAGACGCAGGAGGAATGATAGAGAGCTGAATACACCTTGCCCACTTTCTTGGGGTCCTTCACATCCCAGACATAAGTACTATGGTCATTGTACACACAAGACAGCCACTGATTTGCAGGATCAAAGGTCAAGGTGATGGTGTCCCGATACTTCGCATTGGCCACTCCAGCGAAAAGGCGACTGAGGAAAGAGGGGGTCAGGGTGTCCAGGGCAGACAGGGCAAACTGGTGAGTTAGCGCTAATGAAAAGGGGCACTAAAGGGAGGAGCAGCAGGTTGGCCAGCAGTCACTGGAGAAAGAACGCAGCGGCTGGCCTGGCATTCCTTGCCATGGGGCTCTGCAAAAGAACACAAGCTATTTCATAGCCCCCAACATCAGGCGGGGACAGTGTGTGGCCGTGATGCAGCCAAGCAGATGTCAGGCCCTTCTAGACTCACGTCAGAGGAAAAGGAAGGGCACTGTGCAAACCAGTCATGGTCATATATCATTTCCTGCCATTTGCAGATTTAGCCCACTCCTTCCCTGAATGAGAAATTAATATACCCAACTGCAGAACTGCCCCGCTTCCTGACAGCACTGAAACCAGAGCAAAACTTCACTTCCTGCAATCACCCAACCCAAGGCCCGAGGCTACAATAAGACCCTCCTACCTTAGCTGCTACCCAGGACCACCCTGAGGGAGAAAGGCCTGCTCCGTCAGGTTTCCAGCCTCTCTCAGAAACCCTAAGGAACTGCCCGTCTGTCCTAGCTGTGGTGTTTACAGGACAATGCATTACCACACTGCAGACTCAGATTACCACGGTTGCCCACAGTGAGCAACAAATGCTAAAAGACCCACCTGTGCTTGACTGCAAGGGTCTTCCCAGAGGTCTATGTGTGCCCTCCTCTCCTTGCAGCATGCCAGGGACGGCCTGGCACAGAGTGGGGCTCTGACAGGACTCAGGGGCCCACCCGCACCGCTCACCTGGCCTCTGTGATGCTGGCAATGTCTGTCCCCAGGGCATGGGGCCGGGGCAGCGTGCTGAGGAAGTGCAGGTTGAAGGGGTTGAAAAGGCACACGGTACCGTCAGCACAGCCACAGAAGATGTAGTCCTGGCTCACCGAGATGCAGTGGGCCACTGTGGTCTGTGAGCACAGAAGCCACAGTCAGCAAGGGCGCCTGTCCACTCCTTCACCGGACACCTCAACAGCCATGAGCCAAGAGGCAAGGACAAGAGCAAGGCAGGCCAGCTGCCCTGGGCAGAGCCCCTCAATGCCCCTCCCTCTAACAGCAGCTGGCCAGAGGGCCCACAGCCCCGTGCAATTAGGGGGAAGGAGTCAGCAAGCCTTATAAGGCACCTGAGGTTTGGGCAAAGACACACCCAGAAAAGGCCGGCCCAGAGAAAGGCAGCAGAGGCAGCGGACAGGGCCAGCACACTTACTGTGATGCTGTCTGTGTGCTGAGCAGAAGAGGAAAGCAGAGGAAGAGGCAGAGACAGAGAGGGCGAGCAAGCAGAGAGGTTCCCAAACACCTTCCTCCGCCTGGGGCCTCCCCCAGCGTGCATGCAGACTCAGGTGCCCTGGAGCCCGGAGGTGACAGACGGGAGGGTGCCGACAAAGCATTCACTTACACTCAGCTCCACCCACTTGTCCAACAGTCTCCGGGTCACTGAACTCGCACAGCGGCCCTGAGGATGTGATACAGAAGGTGCTGTCAGTCTTCTTCCCGCGGCCACAGGCTACATCAGTGAACAGGTTGTTCCGCAGGTTCCCCCAGCAGCCCGGAGCGGCCCAGCAGGGGTACAGTGGCATTCACCTGTGGAGACCCACCACAGGTGCCACCCACACACCCTGCAGGCTACCCCCTGGAAAGCAGGCCCTGGGGAGGGAGGGAGAAGGCTTCCCTTGCATATTGACATAGCACCTGGCCCAGCTGAGACTTCCAAGGGGCTTTTGAGCATGCAGAAGGGGGCGCAGGTGGAACATATCTGGGCAGACCCCACCCTAGTGGCTACTTGCTGCCTCACCTTTGAGGTCTTGCTGTCATCGAAGTACCAGAACTTGATGTGCCGGTTGCCTGCAGTGACAAAGTAGCTGCAGTCCTCAGAGAAGGATACTGCTGTCACCTGACTGGACACCTTGTTGGAAGCCACTACAATGTTTTTCTGGAGAGAAAGTCAAGGGAAATCAAGGCTCTGCTTCTAGGAGCTGAGGGAAAAGAAACTTACACACTGAAGGTTAGACAAGCTGTGAACTTGACCTCTCCTTCTGCCCCTTCTTCAGCATCCTAGATACCCAGTTGCTCCTTTCTGCTCAGAGTTCTCTAGAAAGGGACTGAGGCCAGCAGGCGGAAGTAAAGGCCACCGGTCAGCAGTTTCTTGGCTCCCCTCCCGGCCCCGCCTGTCCTGAGGCCAGCAGCCCACTCACCTTCCAGGCCCAGACATTGACGATCATGTCATGCTGGTAGCCCACTGAGACAATGTACTTGGCACTGGATGAGAAGGCCACACATGCCATGCCATACTTATGCTCCTGAAGCTCCGCCACCAGGCTGCGCTCCGACACGTCCCATACCCGCACAGCAGGCATGTGTCCACTCTGCAGGGACCGAAGACCCCGAAGTAAAGGCCAGAGGCTATCAAAAGAGATAGTGTCTGCGGTCTTAAAGGCTTGAAGGTGAGCAAACGGCCATCTGGCTCAGAACCAAAAAAGCCCACATGGAATAAGCACACCAGCCTGTGCGATCACAAGGTGCCAAAGGGACCAGGTATAAGGCATTATGCAATATATATATATATATATATATATATATATATATATATATATATATATATATATATATATATGGTATAAGGCATTATGTGGGGTCCCGTGGTGCTGACCCACACGGCGTCACCGTGAGTTGGAATGGACTCCTTAGAAACGGGTTTAGTAAGCAGCACAAAGAGGAAACTCCTTGGTGAACTGGAGGACACGGTAGCTGAAACCATGGGCTCCAACATACTACCCCTGAGGCTGGCAAAGGACTGGGCAGTGCTGCCTTGTGTTGCAAAGAAGGTCCCTGTGATGTCAGAATGACTGGACAGCACTAACAACAACAAAGGATGTCAGGCCCCTTCACTTCCCCAGACCACTGACCAGGTTCAAAGACCCGCATGCGAGTATAGTTTCACAGTTAGACGTGTTTAGAAAAAATAATGTTTGCAAAAGTAAAATCTTGGTTTACATTTTACAGAGCATGCACAATTAGTAGAACTCTTAAGGTCCACCGGAACCTGTTTAGGGTCCCCTCCACTTGCTCACCACCGATAAGTCGATTCTGACTCATATTGATCCTACAGGAGAGGTTAAAATTTCCCCTGTGGGTATTTCTGAAACTGTAGCTCCTTATGGGAATAGAAAGCCTCCTCTTTCTCTGCAGCTGGTGGGTTCAAACTGCCAACCTTGTCTTTAGCAGCTCAGGACTGACTTGTATCTCTATGAAACCAAAATCTACCTCACTGCCAGGGAGGTGATGCTGACTCATAGTGACCCTATGAGGCAGAGTAGATCTGTCCCTGTGAGTTTCTGAGACTGTAACTCTTTATAGGAGTAGACAGACTCTTCTTCCCACGGAGTGGCTGGTGGTTTCAAAGTGCTGACTTTGGTGTTAGCAGCCCAACATGCAAACACTATGCCACCAAAGCTACTTTTGTACCCCTATAAGTAGATAAATATTTCTCTTATATCTGTGTTTCAACCAAAGGCATGGCTATAAAGGAAAAAAGGCCATGAGTGTCAAGAATGATTTGAAAATGTGGAGTTCTTTTGGGAAAGGATATATATATACTTGTGTAAATAAATAGAATTCTGACGGCAAGAGTGGTCAGGAGTTGGACTGTTAATCTCAAGGTCAGCAGTTTGAATGACCAACCGCTCCTCTGGAGAAAGAGGAGATTTTCTACTCCTCTAAAGAATCACAGTCTCAGAAACCCACGGGGGCCATTTTACTCAGTCCCATGGGCCTGTGAGTTGGAATGGACTTGATGGCAGTGAGGGCATGTAAATATGCAAACACCCACCTCGGACTTAGGATTTGACCTGCTCCCTCAGCCCCGTGAGCATCTGCAGCCATGGACTTGGCCTTCTGTGAAGAACCCATTAGTGCACCACCACAAAGAGAATGAGTTTCCTCTGTGTCAGTCCATTACCCTGCCAACGTTCAGGATGGAGCCAACACCCTTGGTCTCCCAGAGAAATTGGCTCAACATACCCCTGATGTGGTTGCATGACATAGGACACTCATGCAATGCACTGCATGTGCTCTATTTAATGCACTATCACCAACAAGTCTACATGGGTGGTAACTCTGAAAACCTTGCCCAAACAGCTGGCTTCACCAAAGTATATGGAGTCATGTGGAGTCGTCGACCAGTTCGACTCTGCACTGGCTGTACGTTGGCATTGCCAAGGGGGCTTTCTCACTGACCGTGACCTGAATCCTGCTTCCACTAAGTCTTGCTTCATTGGTCTGGGATGGCGCCAGGCCAATGGGAGGCTTGAAAGCTCCTAAGGGATTCCAAAGTATGACCAAGGGTGAACACTACTGCTTTTGGCCATCACATCCGGGAAGGCCCTTGGGACTTTGCCACTCAAAGTATGATAGGTCAAGGAACCAGCAACATCAGCATTAGCTTCTCCCATGCTAATGCCATCGAGTTGATGCTGACTCATAGTGACCCTACAGGACAGGGTAGAACTGCCCTTGTGGGTTTCCCAGACTGTCACTCTTGCCCGGAGTCTACAGCCTCATATTTCTCCCAAGGAGTGGCTGGTGGTTTAGGACTACTGTCCTTGTGGTTAACAGCCCAAGAGTACCAGGGCCTCTAGAACTGCTGGATCCTAGACCCCCCACCCTGAACCCACAAAATCAGAATCTGCCCCCCAGCCCGATTTCCAGGAACCTGGGTAAGTGCATGCATGTGAAAGTTTAAGAAATACTTCCTTAGAAACCATTACTTTCCAGAACAAACTCCTCCTGCCAGAGGTGCATAAATGGAAGCCCATTAGGCCATGCTCGCCTAGAAGCAATTTGAGGTCTCAGTGCTCCTATATCCTGGCTGTCATCCAGATTTCCTTATTCTCACCTGGACTGTTGTCACTGCAGCAGGTATTGGTGAGTCCTCAGCACGAACAGCCCCAAATTAGGTCTAGAGACACAGCTCCCATTTCAGAGTAGTACAATCCACAGTTTACTGTAGAGTTTCTGGCTTTTACTGGCTTGGGGTAGGGTCTAGTGGGAAATGCATCTTAGCAAGAGCCATTATGTATTCTGGATGTGCACAATGAGTTTGTCTTGAGGCATATTTATGTCTGATATTGTTATGTATTCTCTTTCTATCCCATGCAACGTTATTTTTTTTGAAAATTTATATTTGCTTTTAATTACCCAGACATATAAGTGATTTATAGCTAGGTCTGATCGATTGGAATCAGATGACCACGCCTGGATTAACCATGGGTCCTGGTGACCATTAGGCACTTCTTTCCATAGTCCAAGTGCCCGTTAGTTAACCTAGATAGTCAAAGTGCCTGCTAGGTAACCTAAATAGTCCAAGTGCCCGCTAGGGAACCTACATAGTCCAAGTGCCCGCTAGGTAACCTAGATAGTCCAATTGCCCGTTAGCTAACCTAGATAGTCAAAGTGTCCGCTAGTTAACCTACATAGTCCAAGTGCCCGCTAGGTAACCTATATAGTCCAAATGCCCGCTAGGGACCCTAATAGTCCAAGTGCCCGCTAGTTAACCTAGATAGTCCAAGAGCTCGCTAGTTAACCTACATAGTCCAAATGCCCGCTAGGTAACCTAGACAGTTCAAGTGACCACTAGGTTACCTACATAGTCCAAGTGCCCGATAGGGAATCTACATAGTCCAAGTGCCCGCTAGTTAACATAGATAGTCCAAGTACCCGCTAGGAAACGTACATAGTCCAAGTGCCTGCTAGGTAACCTAGATAGTCCAAGTGCCCGCTAGTTAACCTACATAGTCCAAGTGCCTGCTAGGTAACCTAGATAGTCCAAGTGCCCAATAGTAAACCTACATAGTCCAAGTTCCCCCTAGGTAACCTAGATAGTCCCAAGGCCCGCTAGGTAACCTACATTGTCCTAGTGCCCCTTAGTTAACCTACATTCTCCAAGTGAACGATAGGGAACCTACATAGTCCAAGTGTCCGCTAGGTAACCTACATAGTCCAAAGCCCGCTAGTTAACCTACATAGTCCAAGTGCCCGTTAGGTAACCCAGATAGTCCTAATGCCCGCTAGGGAACCCACATAGTCCAATTGCCCGCTAGGGAACTTACATAGTCCAAGGGCCCGCTAGGGAACCTACATAGTCCAAGTGCCCGTTAGTTAACCTAGATAGCCCAAGTGCCGGCTAGGTAACCTAGATAGTCCAACAGCCCGGTAGGTAACCAACATACTCCTAGTAACCGCTAGGTAACGTAGATAGTTCAAGTGCTAGCTAGGTAACCTAGATAGTCAAAGTGCCCGCTAGATAACCTACAAAGTCTAATTGCCCGCTAGGTAATCTATATAGTCCAAATTCCCGCTAGGGAGCCTACATAATCCAAATGCCCGCTAGGTAACCTAGATAGTCCAAGGGCCAACACATGCCATCGAGATGAGGGGAGGGAAACTATTAGCAAGAGGTCTTATTGATATGTAAGTGTTATCTGAGATTCACAGACTTGAAAGGACATGGCGGCAGATCCCAACATCACAGTTCCAGGTGGGACTACAGAAGCAAGAATAGGACAAGGATTGGGACCTGTGTTAAACAGGACAGTTTACAAGAGTGGTCCAGGGCCAAACAACCAAGGCTTTGGGGGCATGACTCATGACCGTGCAGCCCAGAATGGCAGCCTCGATTCAAGGATACACTTAGGCAAGTCTCTAAGCCCCACCATGGGCTGCCTAAGGGGTAATCCACTTTCCAATGCCCTCTGCCTGGTGGCAAGAGTGTTCACATCCCTGGTCAATGGTCTGAAGGAATTCACTGGAAGCTTAATCCACGTTGGGACTGTGCAAATAGAATTTTGGCTTTCACTGTTATCCACATACTTCTGAAAATTGTGAATTCTCAGAATTTCAGTTGAAAGGTAGGCTTGATGATCTGTTTCTGAGGGGTCACTATGGTGCACACAGCAGGTCACTGTGCATGCGCACCGGAATCAGTTCAACAGCAGCCAACAGCATTCTCCCTTATGTTGCTTGATGTTTGTTTTATGCCCACATCTCCTCTCTCTCTCTCTCTCTCTCTCTCTCTCTCTCTCTCTCTCTCTCTCTCTCTCTCTCTCTCTCTCACACACACACACACACACACACACACTGGTATTTCAAAAAGTCCCTGAAAAATTCCATTCTCTTTTGATTCCTTGTTCCACTAACTTTTGGGAGCCTGCTTGTGTGCATATATGACACCATTTGTTTGCTGAAAGTGAGGAGGAATTGAACCACTTGCTGAAGATCAAGGATTGCAGCCTTCAATATGGGTTACAATTCAATATAAGGAAGACCAAAATCCCCAAAACTGGACCAATAGGTGATAAACAGAGAAAAGGGCTTCAGTTGTCAAGGATTTTGTCTTGCTTAGATCCACTATCAATGTTCATAGAAACAGCAGTCAGGAGATCAAAAGATGTATTGTAATGGGTAAATCTGCTGCAGAAAACCTCTTTATAGTGTTGAAGAACAATGATGTTACTCTGAGGACTAAGGTGCACATGACCTAAGCCATGCTATTTTCCATTGCATCATATGCATGTGAAAGTTAGACACTGAATAAGGAAGGCTGTAGAAGAACAGATGCATCGAATTGTGGTCCACCAGAAGACTACTGACAGTACCATGGACTGCTGAAGGACTGACCAATCTGTATCAGAAGAAATAAGGCCAGAGTGCTGCTTAGAGGCAAGGATGGCAAGACGCCATCTTACATACTTTGGACATGTTGTCAGGAGAGACCAGTCCCTGGAGAAGGACATCCTATTTGGTACAGTGGAGAAGCCATGAAACAGAGGAGGTCCTCGAAGAAGTGGATGGACTCAGTGGCTTCATCGGTGGTTCAGGCACAGGAACAATTGTGAGGATGGTGCACGACCCTACAGTGTTTCATTCGGTTGTATGTGAGGTCACGACGAGTCCAAGTGTCCTCAATGGCACGCAACAACAACTAGCCAGAGCAGAGAGGAACAATCTGCCCTCTGGGACTTCCCTGGGAAGGTCCTCAATGGAAATTGGGAAAGTCTAAGACCCTATGGTCATGAGTTATAGTGGTCGGAAGGCCCCAGAACAAATCCAGTAAGCCTTTCTAATCTGTGATCGTCTCCATGTCTCCATAATGGCCCCATTCTCACTTATGTAGTCCTGCCTGAGAGAGTGATGAATTGCTCTGCCTCCAATCACATTTTTGTGGCAGATTTCATCCATTTCTATAATTAGCGACATGGCCACACAGCCTTTGGACCCCATTATGGCCTCATGCTTATGGTCTCCTTCATCTAAATCATTTCTCCTACTTTTGTCTTTCTTCATTAATTGAATATCTGAGATACATATGGAAGGGGCATTATCTCTACAATAAGAGAAAGGGATGAGGTGGTGGTGGTATGGAGTGGGGTGGCACACCATCTCAGAGAATGAGAACAGCTGTTTCAATGGTTCCCACTGCAGTGTGGAAACTGCAGGTACACTAAAAGAGGACAGCAATGACAGCATTAAGGTCTTAGAGCTTAAGGACTCCCTCCCTCCTTAGGCCTCTCTTTCAACTATAAAATGTAGCTCTAAAATGCAGAGCTTCTCGGACACAGCTTGGAGGAAGCCTGTGGATCCAGGAAAGCCCCAATCTCAGCAGAACCAATTTGGCAATCCACAGGTCTGATTTTTGACCAGTCAGCTCACTTGGTCTAGCTCACTTGGTCTAGATCACTCAATTATGTTCACATAAACTACAACAAACAGGTTCACACTGTCACCACATTTTCTATATAAGAAAACTGGAACAGAAATAAGCTGCCAAATTACTTGGCTTCTTATAAAAGAAATAGCCAAGTGAATGTTTGGGAAAACAACAGCTCCCGCTATGTGGCACAGGGAGCCCTGGTGGCATAGTGGTTTTCACTTGGGCTGCTACCCACATAGTTCAAAACCACCACCCGCTCTGAGAGAGAAACGTTAGGGCTTTCTACCCCTGTAAAGAGTTGCAGTCTCAGAAACTCACAGGGGCTGCTCTACCCTGTCCAATAGGGTTGCTGAAAGTCAGGGTTGCTGTGAGTCACAAAAGATGCAATGGCAGTGAGTTTTCAGTTTGATTATTAAGCAAAATTATCAAATTCTGAAACTATTGTTTCTCAATCTATCCTCCATCAAGATCTACCTAAACACTTTTAAAAAATTAAGTCATTTTATCGGGGGCTCTTACACCACTTATAACAATGCATACATCAATTGTATCAAGCACATTTGTACCTACGGTACCATCATCATTTTCTTTATACTTGACCCCTTGGTATCAGCTCCTTTTCCCCCCTTCTCTCCCACTCTCCCACCCTCATGAAACCTTGATAAATTATACTTTCATATTTTACAATGTCCAAGGTCTCACTTCACCAATGTTTCTGTTGCTTGTCCCCCTGGGGTGTGAGCGTTAATACATCAATCATTGCTATCAGTTCCCTCTATCTCATCCCTACCCTCATGTTATCACTACTTCCATTACTGTCCCTGAAGGGTTTATCTGTCCTGGATTCTGTGTGTTGAGAGTTCTTATCTGTACCAGTGTACATGCTCTGGTCTAGCCGGCTTTGTAAGGTAGAGCTGAGGTCATGATAGTTGGAGGGAGTGAGCGGGAGAGGAAGCATTGAAGAACTAGACAAATGGTATGTACTGTGGTATGAGTTGGGGTGCCAGCCCCCCACCAGTAATCTTGGGTTCAATAAGCACAATTGTATGGTTGAGATATATAAATATTATATTAAAGTCACCGGGAGCATGAGCGATAGAAGAGACATTACAATAATGCAGTCAGACACAATTCATGGTAGCATGCTCACCTCCTGGATGGCCATGATCTTACCAGCCAGGTCCACGCTCAGTGTGGACGAAGGGAGGTGGGATGGAGACCAGGCAGGAGGCTCAAGGACTGGGCTGGAGGCTGGAGCCCCAGCACAAGGCGGGCTTCCCCAGACAAATGGCGCACAACGTGGGACAATATGAGTTATATCCCATATAACAATTATATGGCCCCATTGGTACGTAGAGTGAATTTGAAAATTGTGCGAAGTGAGGATCCGGTGTGGGGATTGACAGAGAAGTAGTGGAAATAGTGAATTAGAATTTTAAAGAGGATAATGGGAGCAAGGTAAAAGTAAACCTGAAACTTATGGTACCATGCTCTCTACTTACTGAAAAGACAAGGTGTAAAAGTAACGAAGAAAAAGATACAATGTTTTCTAAAAGTAGTAAAAAGGTATAATTCATGGTTCTCAGAGGAAGGAACTTTTGATTTAGAGACCTGGGAGGAGGTCATTGTCAACTTAAAGGAAGCACAGAGATGGGGAGAGTATCCCTATGGAGAAGTGGTCTCTGTGGGTACAAGTTAAGATGGTTTTAAAACTTTTGCAGGAGGAAGAGAATAAGGATGAACAGTCTAGTGAGAAGTCTTGTGTCTATTCAAATCTAGAAAAGCAAGCTAAAGTGTCTGTGAATAAGCATGATTTAGGTTATGAAACTTTAGGAAAAACTGAAAAGGCAGGGATTGGTTTGTTATCTAAAGCCTCCAATTCTAGAACAGAACCTCATTGCCAAAGCCTGTATGCTCTCGCGAGACTGCAGACTCCGAAGGTTTAAAGGTGATACAGTACTAGAGGCAGTGGATTGCAAGATCCAAAGCATGGCTATTAAACAATCCCAGGAAGCTCCCTTGCTTTCAAAGGTAGAGAAAGCCAAGAAGCAGAACAGGCAACGTCTAAGATGCCCAAATTTAAATCAGATGAGAAGCAGTGAGAACGGGTTTCAGGCAGATGAGAAGATTTTAGGCAGAGCTAAAAGAATGAGCCTGAGTCAGAAGGGGACATAGTAAAAGCAACTGCTCTCCTGCTGGAATTTAGTGTAAGAAAGGCCAGAGATTGTAAAACAATCAAGCAAGCCAGCCCTGAAGGTAGAGAGATTAGCTCCAAAGAAATGCAAACTAGGAGAGCTAGCACGGAAGGTGAAGTTCAGGAAGTGGAACTCCAAGATATCCAGATTGAAAAGAGTAGCTCAGAGAATAGACGTAAAGAAGCAAAGTATAGGAAAGCACCTTTACTCTCCAGAGTAGGAAGAGGGATTGCAGAAGAAGATTTAGAATGCAAGATGTCTTATCCTGTTAGAACCAAAAGGAATTCACAGTGCCTTTGCCTTTTAAGTTGCTAAAAGATCTCAAGCAGGCAATCAATGACTAGGGCCCAGACTCACATTTTGTAATTAGCATGATAAGGGCTCTAGCAGAGTCTGACAGCTGGACCCCTACAGATTGGAAAGCTTTAGTGAGAATTTGTCTTTACTCTTCAGAATGCTTGTGATATCAAATGCTATGGAAGGAAGCAGCCCTTGCAAGAGCTGGGAAGAATGCTGAGGATGGGATAGATATAGGAATTCATCAATTGCTAGGGGATGCAAATTATATTACAGTTGAGTCTCAACTACAGTTTACTGAACAGACAATAGGACAGATACATGAGGTTTGCTTAAGGGCCTGGGAAAAGATAATTCCATCAGAAGAGAGAATGCCGCGTTACAGGGCTATAAGACAACAGAATGATGAGCGTTACGCTGACTTTGTGTCCCGACTGGAAGATGCTATTTCCAAATGTGTGAAGAATGTTCAGGCAGTAAGAGACCTAGTGCACAAGCTATCTTATGATTTCTCTAATAAGCACTGTAAAAATGCCTTGCATCCCTACAGCGAACAGGGCACTCTGCTGGGTTATTTTAGGATATGCAGGAATGTAGAGGCAGAGGAATACAAGGCAGACCTCATGGCAGCTTCATTGGCAAACTATATCAGACCTGGAAGAAAGTGCTTTAGTTGTGGGAAGACAAGTCATCTTCAAAAGAGTGTAGGCAGAGCAGGCTGCGGCCAATGTCAGAGCATGGGCCAGGACCATGGAGATCGGGTTTAAACGAACCTGAACTCTGCCTCCATTGTAGGAAGGGAACTCATTGGGCGAGCCAATGTCGTTCAAAAATCAACAGTGAAGGGTCGCCATTAGCAAAGACTTCCCGGCGGGAAAATAGTGGAAGAAGCTTGATGCAGAGCCCTCATAGCAGAGCGTGGTAGGCAAGGTGTCTGCCTACTGGAGCAAAGAAGATCTTTGAGAGAAATCGCCTTTATCTAGCAGCCTCACAGCAGGAGAACAGACCTAGCCAAAGAGGCAAAAACCTAGTCTCTGTTCTCACTGCAGTTGGTTTGAATAACCAAGAGATGGCTCAGAAGCCTTCACAGGAGCTTGATCCTCAAAAGCAGGGACCTCTTATTGAAAGATTAATACAGTTTCTATCAGGAAGATTTAACCTTAGTACTCAAGAAATTAAAATTGATACTGGAGTTGATAAGAGTTGTAAGAAAAAGCCCAAAACTGTGATTGAATCAGAAACGAAGAGCAGTAATTGGGGTCCACTACCTAAAAGAACTATAGGAAGTTTATTAAGAAAGTCCAAAAAAAAAAAAAAAAAAGAAAGTCCAACATAAATTCTCAAGGTGTTGCTGGAGTTATTGGTCAGGATTGTGAAGAAGAAATTAAGGCAGTAATGAGTTCTGATATACCATGGTTTGTAAAAATGTAGGATCGCTTAAGCCAATTTTCCCTTCCTTGCATTTCTAGAGTAAAAATTTATACCTATCAGGAAAGAGTACTTGAGAAGTTTGACCACCCTATAAATCAAGCAGTCTTCTGGACTGCTGTTGTGGAGAAACAGCGCCCCCACATGGAATTAGAAATGGAAGGAAAAAGGTTTGTTAACTGTGGATGCCGGGTCATTTCCTTAGGGCATTCAGGGGGGCCTAAGGCCCTCCCATTAACTTCCCCTAAAGCCAGCATAGAGGGAATGAGTGAAGTTAACCAAGACAGAATATTGCAAGGTAAAATCATACAGTGTGAGAAGCCTGAAAGGCAAAACGGCTCAATTGAGCCTATAACCTTATTGGTAAGCCTGGAGAAAAAAATGTCTGCTTGGTAAGTTACTTCAAGATCAGCTGAACAAATTTATTAAGAATTTTTTCAGTCTTTCAAAGTATGATAAGAAGTTCTCCCAATTAGTTAGCTCTCTTAATTCTCTGAGGGATGGGAGCCAGTATTTACATAACAATGAAGGTTAGCTAACTAGTACTTTTACTGGTTCAAGATCTAGCAATGCTTTACTATTTAAATTGTTAAAACAGAAGGAGGAGAAGAGGAATCTTATGTATGACAAAGTTCATTTACTCATTTTAACTAAAAAATTTTTCTCCTTACTAAAAGCTTGTAATAAAATTAGGGAAGATAAACACGTTTTCAATTCTACAGAGAAAATTGATCCTAAGAAATCTGAGGATGATGGAAACTGTGTTTGGGATCCAGGTCCATTCACCTGGAGAAAAGGCTATGCATGTATGTTTTTTACAGAATAAAACTGATGGACTCCCTTTAAAAGGACGCAACCACCTTTGGAGAAAGATGGACAAGGAAGAGATGGAGAGGCCAACCAATATTAATCATAAATCCTTTTTTCAGGTTAATGATACCCCAAAGAGAGGGGCTAGTTCTTTATATTTTCACAGGCAAAGGAGATAGGTGGATTTCTCTTCAGCCAGCAAGGCCCAGAAGAAAGCGGGTCACTGTTATTGAAGTTATTCAAAACGGCAAGAAGACCTCGAAGATTCCTGAGAATGGCGATTGCTGACTGCTGAGATATTTCTTCCATTGCTGACGCTGTCTAAGAGACACTCTGGGATGCTATCATAACTGAACATTTTATACAATGTGACTGGAATATTACTGCAGACTGCTTTGCTGAAAGGTCAAGATTTTGAATTTGTCAATGCTATAATGTGATTGGAATGTAACTGATTTCTGTATAACCACTTATCCTTATAATAAGACATTGCATGATTGGAATTTGATTAGGAAACATTTGCAAGGGTTTAAGGGAAACATTTCATTAGATATTGATCAGCTTAAAAAGGATATTTTCTATACATTCAAAGACAAGCTTGAGGCTTCTCCTGGCTCTGATGTGATTAAGCAATTGAGGAGTAGCATGGAAGGGTTGGACCCGCGAGCTTGGGGGCAAAGTACTTCACATAGCTTAAGTTCCAGTCTGACTGTGTTTTTTATCATAATTGTGATGCTTGCAGTCTTATGTCACTTCTATAGGAAGCTAATAGATATGAAAAGAGACCATGTTGCCTCCGTGACACTATTGAATCTTAAACATAATGCAGAGAGGGGAAATGTGGGATACTAGCACCAAGGGAAATAATACTGGGACTTATTCCCTGACTGGTACAGAGGGAATCTGGGAGACTAATGTTCCATGGCTGGAAGACCACCACTCTGTTAGTTGGAGATATACTCCAAGTTCATGTTCCTGCGGTAATCTATCATTTCCACAGATTCTCCCTTAAAGCTGTGCTGCCTTAAAGTGAGCGCATGGCTGATACATTCTCCCTATAGAAGCAGACATTCCTATTTGGCTCTATTTCTTCCCACCGCAGTATCCAATCTCTCTCATACCTTCCTCCAATAACAGATGGGAATAAGGGGACTTTACCCCCAGTGCCTGGATTCTAAATGTTTCTATCAAGCCTGAATTTTTGGCTATATTAATTGGATCATGAAGTTTTGCCTTTACAGCTTTAAATGTATAGAAAATGATTTAAAAACACGTCAGTCACGCCCACCACAGGTTTCCCGCTCCTAAAACTCACTTCCGTGCAAAAAGACACCTGAGTGGCAGGCGGGTTGGGCCGCCCGCGTAGACTCCACGGCGCCAACGCCGCTCTCCGCTGAGGCGCCCTCAGGAGGCGCCCGAACGCGCCCCGCCCCGCCCCCCCCCCCCTGTTGGGGACGTCCGGCGGAGCCTCAGCAAGGCATCCCGAGGGCGGCCAGGCTCGGGCTCGTTCTTCGAGCCGGCAGGAAGCACAGCACCGGCGCCGCAGCCTCCGGCCGGGATCTCCAAGAGCTAGCCGCCGCGACCCCACGCCCTCGGCCGCCCTCAGCCGCGCCGCATCCGGGTCCGCTGCCGCTCTCACCTGCGCGGCGCCCCGCCCCGCGCAGTGCGCTCCGGATCCGTGTGCCGTCAGTAGCCCCAGCCGCCGCGACCGCCCCGCGCGGTCACCTCCCGCCTGCCCGGCGCCGCACTGCGCCCGCCCGCCGCCCGCCGCCCACGGCCAGGGCCCGTTCAGCCGCCCCCGCCGCCCGGACCGGCGGAGCACGTGCGCCCGCGCCTCCCAGCGAGCTGCACGGCCGGCCGGGGCCTCCAGCTGCCTTTCTGGAGCCTCTCCTGGAGGGTCCTGAGGGACCGCAGAGCCCCCGGACCCCTGCCTTCTGGAGCGGCCCGCAGCCGCCTCGCGGGGACCCCTCTGCCTCGGCGTTCCCTCGCAGCCCTTCGCCCCACTTGTGCCCCGCGGCGCCGCAGACCCCAGAACCCCCTTCCTGAGCGTAGGAGTGCGGGGATGTTGCCCCGCACCGTCGATGGCCGTTGAAAGGCTGAAGTTCCCACTTCCAAGTTCAAGAATATTCTGTGTGTTCATTTTTGTGATAACAGCTAACACTTGGCTGCAGTTTCATCGGTTAACCAATTCTTTTCGTATTCTGCTCGCCTGTTCGCTTTTGTCTCAACCAGGAAATGTCACGCCCCTCATTCTTGGATCACAGTTGAATTTTTTATTGATTATAAACCCTAATGTCGACTTACTGTAAAGCACCTGTACGAGGAAGCTTCAAAAATTCATGGGAAATTATCTTCTCTTTTCATTCCTTTCTCCCACGATCTTTCCGAAGCTCCCGCGTGTTGTGATGCCAGTGTACAATTAGTAAAGCCACTCTGGCAAATAATTCAGTAGTCTGGGATATAATTTAGAACTATATGCTATGCAAAGCAAAGGTGGCAAAACAATCCAGTGGTAAAGGAATACTTTGGTTAATGAGTGGTTGAATTGGCTGAATTTACAAGAAATCAAAGGAAGGAGCATACTACATTCAAAAATAAACTCCAGGAGGATTAGAGCGATAAAATATTCAAAGCATTAAAAACTTAGAGGGACTTATTTTCGAGGGTAGCAATTTAGCTTTAGTGAGGTGGAAACTTTAAGCAAGACACGAAGGTTCATGTCTTTAAAGGAAAGATAAAGCTATTTGACTATATACAGATGTTTTTACCTTTTAGCATGGTATCACAATGACAAGAAAAGTGTTTTAAAAGAACAATTGGCTATGCAAAACGCATGGCAATCTAACATAAAGTTTCTATAAATTATTTTTCCAGACAAATTGCTCGGTTCTATATGTTTTTAATACAGGCAATGCATACACACAGACAACTAACAGAAGAGAGGTTCATAAGCATGATTCATAAACATTGAAAAGATGCCTAATGTCATTGAAAGCCCTGGAAACATAAAGGGTTGAGATATAAATATTAAAGTCATTGGGAGCATGAGAGATAGAAGAGATATTACAATAATGCAGTCACACACATATCATGGTAGCATTGCTCACCTCAGCCCCACTTGGTGGTCCACATGGAGAGAGGGGGAAGGGAAGGAGGACAAGGGGAATTGGAAACGGGAGGGTAAAGACATACATCACAGGAAGGACTTGGACTATGTTATACAGCAGTGAGAAGGGGTGGTCTAGGGGCATACATGCAATAGGAAGAGGAGGGATTGGGGGTATACAGGTGACAAAATGGGCGGATCCTACATTTAGAATGGCAGCTTAACTTTGACCTGTTTTCTGGATCTCCATATGAACCATTATCAGTAGGGTGTGAACTCCACCTACTGGAACCAAGCTAATGGTTCCAAGTTTTAGAGAAAAGCAATCCATTGTCTCCACCAGCAGGGAGCAGAGACTGCAGTCTGGCAGCATTGCCTTGAGGGACCTTGCAAGCATCTGGCCCACACACATTATCCCTCTAGTAGGAATCAACCCAGTTAACTTACATTGGGGCTTTTAATCTCCAGACTATATATTTTTATTGGAGTAGAAAGCCTCATCTTTCTTCCCTGGAGCTGGCTGGTGGTTTTGAAGAGTGAAACCTTGTGGTTAACCGCCCAACCCATAACCTTCTATGGCACTAGAGCTCCATGACTCTGAACTAGCAACGTAAAATGCTTTGCCCTCAGGCAGAGTTTGTTTGCTTCCACCCACTCCTCTGGCCAGCCTGGTGAGGAGTAGTCTAGCCCTCAAGAACTTGCCTGAGTATGCCCTTGATGGGAATTGGGGTACTGAGGTTGCACGTTCATGCCCTGACCAAGATGGTTGGAGGGCCCTGAACCAGTCCTGTAAACTTTTCTAATCTGCAATAATGTATTTACTCCAATCATGGTCCCTTTCCCATTTCTGTAGTCACATTTCCAACTGTGATGGTCTGATCTGCTGGGAACTTGACTTTTAAAGGGGCTTCCTTTGTTTTCCATGTGACCGAGCTGTTGTGAATCCTTCAGTCCCCATTATGGCCTCATGCTTACGGTCTCCCTCAACCAGATGATTTGTTTTTTCTGGACTTTGTCCCATTCAAGATTTAACAAGGGGGTCTCTGTAAATTATATTTGAACTTCGAGTCTTCTCCCTGATCTAAAACAATGCACACAAAAATATATACCAATTCGATCATTTCTACATGTACAATTTGCTAACATTCATTATATTTCTGAAATTATGTAGCCATTCTCACTGTCCTTTTCCAATTCCAAATTTCCATCACACACATAAGCTCACTGCCCCTTAAACTTTTCACCTAACCTTCCAAGTTCCTGTGTCAATCTGATCACAGACAGATTATTCTTTAAAAGAGCACAATGTCTAAAGCAGATCTTCTTCACTGATTCAGCTTTTGGTTGGCTTTAAAAAGACTTTACAAAAATCAAATCTGCTGCTATCAAGTTAATGCTGACTCATAGTGAATACCCCCTATGGGCTTCTGAGACTGTAACTGTTTACAGGAGTAGAAAGGCCCACCTTTCTCCTGCAGAGCGGCTGGTAGTTTCAAACTGCTGAGCTTGTGGATCGCAGCCCAACATGAGTGCCCAGCAAAGAGCACCCAGAGAAACTGAGCCCCACATCCTTAAGCCACATGAGCCATGGAGTCGGGCAGAGTTGAGATGCAGTCCTCCCCAAAGCCTTCAGAAACAACAAGAAGCCTTCAGAGACATCAAGAAGGATCACTAACTCTTTTGGTAGCCAAAAGAACGATCAGCCCCATAGTCAAGAGGCAGGACAAGTATCAGTGGCTCTGGCCAGACTGGAGGGGCTCACTCAAGGCCATTCCAGGCCAGGGCCAGGTACCTGTGTCTGGCTTCGAGTACTCCAGGCACAGAATCTCTGACTCATGGGCCTCCACCTTCAGCATTTCACTCAGGAACTGCAATTCGTAGACCCTGCAAAATGAGAAGAGAGGAGAGCCCGTTCAGTGCCAGGCAGCGGGGGGAAAGAATCATCACCCACCCCCTTCCACCTTTTCCTCTCCATCAAGAGCTGTTTTACTTTACCTTTTGGGTTGAACCTTTAGAAAAATGAGTCAAGATATGTCACATTCAACTCTCTCACCTGGTCTCCCTTCGTATTAATGTTTTATGCACTACAGTACACAGTGATAAGGACCACGGAGGTCACACTGGAACAACATTATTAGACTTTATTTAAATGTCACCAGCGGGGGTTGCTCTGAGTTGGAATCAACCCAATGCCAATGAGTTTGTTTGTTTATCCCACGAATGTACTTCTTCTGCTCCAGGATCCCAGGAGCCCCCACGGCACATGGGTGTCATCTGTCCCAGTCTAGAACGGCTTTCAGTCTTTGCTTGTCTTTCCTACCCTGACACCTGGGAGAGTGTGATAAGTTACTCTGGCAGGTGTACCTCAAATGAAGGTTGCCTGATGTTTCCTCATGACTATCCTAAGTTCCTTATACATTTGGGTCAAGAATACCAGACACAATGCTAGGAGGAGGCTGCATGGAAAAACAGAACTAAAAGAAACTTTCCATCCACGTTGGTTGTTGTTGTTCAACATTTTATTGGGAGTTCTTAAGAGTCATAACATTTTCTGGGAACATTTTGAAACCTCTCAGTGTACCCTCTCACCAGATTCATGCTGCTGCCACGGGATGTTAACCTTAATGACTTGGCTAAGGGTGGGTTTTGCCGTTTCTTCATTGTCAAGTTAGTATCTTTCCCTTGGAGATAATAAATTTTGTCCCCAACCCTTTTCTGCTAAACCCTCCTGAACCTCTGTCCTTGGGGGCCTAAAGTTCCCCCATCCTGTCCCCTGGAGGCAACGGCTTGTCCCATAGCAAGCAAGTCATAATGATTAGCTCTTGTCTTTAACAAGTAAAGGAATATACATTAACCAAGCACCTAGTAAGTACTAGGCATTCTAAATCTCCCACTTACATTGTCTCCTGTTCGTAAAAATCAAATGCATCAGGTATGTCATTTCACAATTGCAGAAACTAAGGTTTGGTCAAGTTCAGGAACATGTCCAAAGAGGCCAAGCTAAGACTGCACAGGGGCATACTGAAAAACGTCTGAGATGAGTCAGCACTAAAATCCCCTCCCATCCTCAGAGCCAATTAACAGATACGAAGGGACCCAGGGGCACAGCTTGGGGAGCAAGGGTGCTGGAGGAAACAAATTCCACACTTGAGGAACCCCAGCTCCTAATGGTAGGCCAGGAAACACGGTCAGTCTCAGCAGACCTGGCCCACGTACCTCTACACTCCAGACGCAGGAGGAATGATAGAGAGCTGAATACACCTTGCCCACTTTCTTGGGGTCCTTCACATCCCAGACATAAGTACTATGGTCATTGTACACACAAGACAGCCACTGATTTGCAGGATCAAAGGTCAAGGTGATGGTGTCCCGATACTTCGCATTGGCCACTCCAGCGAAAAGGCGACTGAGGAAAGAGGGGGTCAGGGTGTCCAGGGCAGACAGGGCAAACTGGTGAGTTAGCGCTAATGAAAAGGGGCACTAAAGGGAGGAGCAGCAGGTTGGCCAGCAGTCACTGGAGAAAGAACGCAGCGGCTGGCCTGGCATTCCTTGCCATGGGGCTCTGCAAAAGAACACAAGCTATTTCATAGCCCCCAACATCAGGCGGGGACAGTGTGTGGCCGTGATGCAGCCAAGCAGATGTCAGGCCCTTCTAGACTCACGTCAGAGGAAAAGGAAGGGCACTGTGCAAACCAGTCATGGTCATATATCATTTCCTGCCATTTGCAGATTTAGCCCACTCCTTCCCTGAATGAGAAATTAATATACCCAACTGCAGAACTGCCCCGCTTCCTGACAGCACTGAAACCAGAGCAAAACTTCACTTCCTGCAATCACCCAACCCAAGGCCCGAGGCTACAATAAGACCCTCCTACCTTAGCTGCTACCCAGGACCACCCTGAGGGAGAAAGGCCTGCTCCGTCAGGTTTCCAGCCTCTCTCAGAAACCCTAAGGAACTGCCCGTCTGTCCTAGCTGTGGTGTTTACAGGACAATGCATTACCACACTGCAGACTCAGATTACCACGGTTGCCCACAGTGAGCAACAAATGCTAAAAGACCCACCTGTGCTTGACTGCAAGGGTCTTCCCAGAGGTCTATGTGTGCCCTCCTCTCCTTGCAGCATGCCAGGGACGGCCTGGCACAGAGTGGGGCTCTGACAGGACTCAGGGGCCCACCCGCACCGCTCACCTGGCCTCTGTGATGCTGGCAATGTCTGTCCCCAGGGCATGGGGCCGGGGCAGCGTGCTGAGGAAGTGCAGGTTGAAGGGGTTGAAAAGGCACACGGTACCGTCAGCACAGCCACAGAAGATGTAGTCCTGGCTCACCGAGATGCAGTGGGCCACTGTGGTCTGTGAGCACAGAAGCCACAGTCAGCAAGGGCGCCTGTCCACTCCTTCACCGGACACCTCAACAGCCATGAGCCAAGAGGCAAGGACAAGCGCAAGGCAGGCCAGCTGCCCTGGGCAGAGCCCCTCAATGCCCCTCCCTCTAACAGCAGCTGGCCAGAGGGCCCACAGCCCCGTGCAATTAGGGGGAAGGAGTCAGCAAGCCTTATAAGGCACCTGAGGTTTGGGCAAAGACACACCCAGAAAAGGCCGGCCCAGAGAAAGGCAGCAGAGGCAGCGGACAGGGCCAGCACACTTACTGTGATGCTGTCTGTGTGCTGAGCAGAAGAGGAAAGCAGAGGAAGAGGCAGAGACAGAGAGGGCGAGCAAGCAGAGAGGTTCCCAAACACCTTCCTCCGCCTGGGGCCTCCCCCAGCGTGCATGCAGACTCAGGTGCCCTGGAGCCCGGAGGTGACAGACGGGAGGGTGCCGACAAAGCATTCACTTACACTCAGCTCCACCCACTTGTCCAACAGTCTCCGGGTCACTGAACTCGCACAGCGGCCCTGAGGATGTGATACAGAAGGTGCTGTCAGTCTTCTTCCCGCGGCCACAGGCTACATCAGTGAACAGGTTGTTCCGCAGGTTCCCCCAGCAGCCCGGAGCGGCCCAGCAGGGGTACAGTGGCATTCACCTGTGGAGACCCACCACAGGTGCCACCCACACACCCTGCAGGCTACCCCCTGGAAAGCAGGCCCTGGGGAGGGAGGGAGAAGGCTTCCCTTGCATATTGACATAGCACCTGGCCCAGCTGAGACTTCCAAGGGGCTTTTGAGCATGCAGAAGGGGGCGCAGGTGGAACATATCTGGGCAGACCCCACCCTAGTGGCTACTTGCTGCCTCACCTTTGAGGTCTTGCTGTCATCGAAGTACCAGAACTTGATGTGCCGGTTGCCTGCAGTGACAAAGTAGCTGCAGTCCTCAGAGAAGGATACTGCTGTCACCTGACTGGACACCTTGTTGGAAGCCACTACAATGTTTTTCTGGAGAGAAAGTCAAGGGAAATCAAGGCTCTGCTTCTAGGAGCTGAGGGAAAAGAAACTTACACACTGAAGGTTAGACAAGCTGTGAACTTGACCTCTCCTTCTGCCCCTTCTTCAGCATCCTAGATACCCAGTTGCTCCTTTCTGCTCAGAGTTCTCTAGAAAGGGACTGAGGCCAGCAGGCGGAAGTAAAGGCCACCGGTCAGCAGTTTCTTGGCTCCCCTCCCGGCCCCGCCTGTCCTGAGGCCAGCAGCCCACTCACCTTCCAGGCCCAGACATTGACGATCATGTCATGCTGGTAGCCCACTGAGACAATGTACTTGGCACTGGATGAGAAGGCCACACATGCCATGCCATACTTATGCTCCTGAAGCTCCGCCACCAGGCTGCGCTCCGACACGTCCCATACCCGCACAGCAGGCATGTGTCCACTCTGCAGGGACCGAAGACCCCGAAGTAAAGGCCAGAGGCTATCAAAAGAGATAGTGTCTGCGGTCTTAAAGGCTTGAAGGTGAGCAAACGGCCATCTGGCTCAGAACCAAAAAAGCCCACATGGAATAAGCACACCAGCCTGTGCGATCACAAGGTGCCAAAGGGACCAGGTATAAGGCATTATGCAATATATATATATATATATATATATATATATATATATATATATATATATATATATATATATATATATATATATATATATATATATATCTATATATGGTATAAGGCATTATGTGGGGTCCCGTGGTGCTGACCCACACGGCGTCACCGTGAGTTGGAATGGACTCCTTAGAAACGGGTTTAGTAAGCAGCACAAAGAGGAAACTCCTTGGTGAACTGGAGGACACGGTAGCTGAAACCATGGGCTCCAACATACTACCCCTGAGGCTGGCAAAGGACCGGGCAGTGCTGCCTTGTGTTGCAAAGAAGGTCCCTGTGATGTCAGAATGACTGGACAGCACTAACAACAACAAAGGATGTCAGGCCCCTTCACTTCCCCAGACCACTGACCAGGTTCAAAGACCCGCATGCGAGTATAGTTTCACAGTTAGACGTGTTTAGAAAAAATAATGTTTGCAAAAGTAAAATCTTGGTTTACATTTTACAGAGCATGCACAATTAGTAGAACTCTTAAGGTCCACCGGAACCTGTTTAGGGTCCCCTCCACTTGCTCACCACCGATAAGTCGATTCTGACTCATATTGATCCTACAGGAGAGGTTAAAATTTCCCCTGTGGGTATTTCTGAAACTGTAGCTCCTTATGGGAATAGAAAGCCTCCTCTTTCTCTGCAGCTGGTGGGTTCAAACTGCCAACCTTGTCTTTAGCAGCTCAGGACTGACTTGTATCTCTATGAAACCAAAATCTACCTCACTGCCAGGGAGGTGATGCTGACTCATAGTGACCCTATGAGGCAGAGTAGATCTGTCCCTGTGAGTTTCTGAGACTGTAACTCTTTATAGGAGTAGACAGACTCTTCTTCCCACGGAGTGGCTGGTGGTTTCAAAGTGCTGACTTTGGTGTTAGCAGCCCAACATGCAAACACTATGCCACCAAAGCTACTTTTGTACCCCTATAAGTAGATAAATATTTCTCTTATATCTGTGTTTCAACCAAAGGCATGGCTATAAAGGAAAAAAGGCCATGAGTGTCAAGAATGATTTGAAAATGTGGAGTTCTTTTGGGAAAGGATATATATATACTTGTGTAAATAAATAGAATTCTGACGGCAAGAGTGGTCAGGAGTTGGACTGTTAATCTCAAGGTCAGCAGTTTGAATGACCAACCGCTCCTCTGGAGAAAGAGGAGATTTTCTACTCCTCTAAAGAATCACAGTCTCAGAAACCCACGGGGGCCATTTTACTCAGTCCCATGGGCCTGTGAGTTGGAATGGACTTGATGGCAGTGAGGGCATGTAAATATGCAAACACCCACCTCGGACTTAGGATTTGACCTGCTCCCTCAGCCCCGTGAGCATCTGCAGCCATGGACTTGGCCTTCTGTGAAGAACCCATTAGTGCACCACCACAAAGAGAATGAGTTTCCTCTGTGTCAGTCCATTACCCTGCCAACGTTCAGGATGGAGCCAACACCCTTGGTCTCCCAGAGAAATTGGCTCAACATACCCCTGATGTGGTTGCATGACATAGGACACTCATGCAATGCACTGCATGTGCTCTATTTAATGCACTATCACCAACAAGTCTACATGGGTGGTAACTCTGAAAACCTTGCCCAAACAGCTGGCTTCACCAAAGTATATGGAGTCATGTGGAGTCGTCGACCAGTTCGACTCTGCACTGGCTGTACGTTGGCATTGCCAAGGGGGCTTTCTCACTGACCGTGACCTGAATCCTGCTTCCACTAAGTCTTGCTTCATTGGTCTGGGATGGCGCCAGGCCAATGGGAGGCTTGAAAGCTCCTAAGGGATTCCAAAGTATGACCAAGGGTGAACACTACTGCTTTTGGCCATCACATCCGGGAAGGCCCTTGGGACGTTGCCACTCAAAGTATGATAGGTCAAGGAACCAGCAACATCAGCATTAGCTTCTCCCATGCTAATGCCATCGAGTTGATGCTGACTCATAGTGACCCTAATGCCATCGAGTTGATGCTGACTCATAGAACTGCCCTTGTGGGTTTCCCAGACTGTCACTCTTGCCCGGAGTCTACAGCCTCATATTTCTCCCAAGGAGTGGCTGGTGGTTTAGGACTACTGTCCTTGTGGTTAACAGCCCAAGAGTACCAGGGCCTCTAGAACTGCTGGATCCTAGACCCCCCACCCTGAACCCACAAAATCAGAATCTGCCCCCCAGCCCGATTTCCAGGAACCTGGGTAAGTGCATGCATGTGAAAGTTTAAGAAATACTTCCTTAGAAACCATTACTTTCCAGAACAAACTCCTCCTGCCAGAGGTGCATAAATGGAAGCCCATTAGGCCATGCTCGCCTAGAAGCAATTTGAGGTCTCAGTGCTCCTATATCCTGGCTGTCATCCAGATTTCCTTATTCTCACCTGGACTGTTGTCACTGCAGCAGGTATTGGTGAGTCCTCAGCACGAACAGCCCCAAATTAGGTCTAGAGACACAGCTCCCATTTCAGATTAGTACAATCCACAGTTTACTGTAGAGTTTCTGGCTTTTACTGGCTTGGGGTAGGGTCTAGTGGGAAATGCATCTTAGCAAGAGCCATTATGTATTCTGGATGTGCACAATGAGTTTGTCTTGAGGCATATTTATGTCTGATGTTGTTATGTATTCTCTTTCTATCCCATGCAACGTTATTTTTTTTGAAAATTTATATTTGCTTTTAATTACCCAGACATATAAGTGATTTATAGCTAGGTCTGATCGATTGGAATCAGATGACCACGCCTGGATTAACCATGGGTCCTGGTGACCATTAGGCACTTCTTTCCATAGTCCAAGTGCCCGTTAGTTAACCTAGATAGTCAAAGTGCCTGCTAGGTAACCTAAATAGTCCAAGTGCCCGCTAGGGAACCTACATAGTCCAAGTGCCCGCTAGGTAACCTAGATAGTCCAATTGCCCGTTAGCTAACCTAGATAGTCGAAGTGTCCGCTAGTTAACCTACATAGTCCAAGTGCCCGCTAGGTAACCTATATAGTCCAAATGCCCGCTAGGGACCCTAATAGTCCAAGTGCCCGCTAGTTAACCTAGATAGTCCAAGAGCTCGCTAGTTAACCTACATAGTCCAAATGCCCGCTAGGTAACCTAGACAGTTCAAGTGACCACTAGGTTACCTACATAGTCCAAGTGCCCGATAGGGAATCTACATAGTCCAAGTGCCCGCTAGTTAACATAGATAGTCCAAGTACCCGCTAGGAAACGTACATAGTCCAAGTGCCTGCAAGGTAACCTAGATAGTCCAAGTGCCCGCTAGTTAACCTAGATAGTCCAATTGCCCGTTAGCTAACCTAGATAGTCAAAGTGTCCGCTAGTTAACCTACATAGTCCAAGTGCCCGCTAGGTAACCTATATAGTCCAAATGCCCGCTAGGGACCCTAATAGTCCAAGGGCCCGCTAGGTAACCTATATAGTCCAAATGCCCGCTAGGGACCCTAATAGTCCAAGGGCCCGCTAGTTAACCTAGATGGTCCAAGAGCTCGCTAGTTAACCTACATAGTCCAAATGCCCGCTAGGTAACCTAGACAGTTCAAGTGACCACTAGGTTACCTACATAGTCCAAGTGCCCGATAGGGAATCTACATAGTCCAAGTGCCCGCTAGTTAACATAGATAGTCCAAGTACCCGCTAGGAAACGTACATAGTCCAAGTGCCTGCTAGGTAGCCTAGATAGTCCAAGTGCCCGCTAGTTAACCTACATAGTCCAAGTGCCTGCTAGGTAACCTAGATAGTCCAAGTGCCCAATAGTAAACCTACATAGTCCAAGTTCCCCCTAGGTAACCTAGATTGTCCCAAGGCCCGCTAGGTAACCTACATTGTCCTAGTGCCCCTTAGTTAACCTACATTCTCCAAGTGAACGATAGGGAACCTACATAGTCCAAGTGTCCGCTAGGTAACCTACATAGTCCAAAGCCCGCTAGTTAACCTACATAGTCCAAGTGCCCGTTAGGTAACCCAGATAGTCCTAATGCCCGCTAGGGAACCCACATAGTCCAAGTGCCCGCTAGGGAACTTACATAGTCCAAGGGCCCGCTAGGGAACCTACATAGTCCAAGTGCTCGTTAGTTAACCTAGATAGTCCAAGTACCGGCTAGGTAACCTAGATAGTCCAACAGCCCGGTAGGTAACCAACATACTCCAAGTAACCGCTAGGTAACGTAGATAGTTCAAGTGCTAGCTAGGTAACCTAGATAGTCAAAGTGCCCGCTAGATAACCTACAAAGTCTAATTGCCCGCTAGGTAATCTATATAGTCCAAATTCCCGCTAGGGAGCCTACATAATCCAAATGCCCGCTAGGTAACCTAGATAGTCCAAGGGCCCGCTAGGTAACCTACATAGTCCTGGTGCCCCTAGTTAACCTACATTCTCCAAGTGCCCGATAGGTAACCTACATAGTCCTAGTGCCCCTAGTTAACCTACATTCTCCAAGTGCCCGATAGGGAACCTACATAGTCCAAGTGCCCGCTAGGTAACTTACATAGTCCAAATACCCTCTAGTTAACCTACATAGTCCAACTGCCCGATAGGGAACCAACATAATCCAAGTGCCCGCTAGGGAACCTACATAGTCCAAGTGCCAGTTAGGTAACCTAGATAGTCCAAATGCCCGCCAGGAAACACACATAGTCCATGTGCCCGCTAGGGAACTTACATAGTCCAAGGGCCCGCTAGGGAGCCTACATAGTCCACGTGCCCGCTAGGTAACCTAGATAATCCAACAGCCCGCTAGGTAACCTACATACTCCAAGAACCCGCTAGGCAACGTAGATAGTTCAAGTGCCAGCTAGGTAACCTAGATAGTCCAAGTGCCCGCTAGTTAACCTAAGTAGTCCAAATGTCCGATAGGGATCCTACATAGTCCAAGTGCCCGCTAGGTAACCTACATAGTCCAAGTGCCCGTTCGTTAACCTAGATAGTCCAAGTGCCCTCTAGGTAACCTAGACTGTCCAAGTGCCCGCTAGGTTACCTACATAGTCCAAGTGCCCGTTCGTTAACCTAGATAGTCCAAGTGCCCGCTAGGAAACCTACATAGTCCAAGGGCCCGCTAGGTAACCTAGATAGTCCAAGTGCCCGCTAGGTAACCTAGATAGTCCAAGTGCCCGCTAGGTAACTTAGAGTCCAAGTGCTCACTAGTTAACCTACATAGTCCAAGTGCCTGCTATGTAACCTAGATAGTCAAAGTGCCCGTTAGGTAACCTAGATAATCCAAGTGCCCGCTAGGTAACTTACATTGTACAAGTTCCCACTAGGTAACCTAGATAGTCCAAGTGCCCGTTACCTAACCTAGATAGTCCAAGTGCCCGCTAGGCAACCTACATAGTCCAAGAGCCCGTTCGTTAACCTAGAAGTCCAAGTGCCCGCTAGGAAACCTAGACCGTCCAAGTGCCCGCTAGGTTACCTGCATATTCCAAGTGTCCGTTCGTTAACCTAGATAGTCCAAGTGCCCACTAGGTAAGCTACATAGTCAAAGTGCCCGCTAGGTAACCTATATAGTCCAAGTGCCCGCTAGGTAACCTACATAGTCCAAGAGCTCAGTTGTTAACTTTGATAGTCCAAGTGCCCGCTAGTTAACCTAGATTGTCCAAGTGCCTTCTAGTTAACCTACATAGTCCAAGTGCCCGCTAGTTAACCTAGATAGTCCAAGTGTCCTCTAGTTAACCTACATAGTCCAAGTGCCCGCTAGGTAACCTAGATAGTCCAAGTGCCCGCTATGTAACCTAGATAGTCCAAGGGCACGCTAAGGAACCTACATAGTCCAAGTGCACGCTAGTTAACCTAGATAGTCCAAGTGCCCGCTAGTTAACCTAGATAGTCCAAGTGCCTGCTAGGTAACCTACATAGTGCAAGTGTCCGCTAGTTAACCTACATATTCCAAGTGCCCGCTAGTTAAAATAGACAGTCCAAGTGCCCGCTAGGGAACTTACATAGTCCAAGTGCCCACTAGGTAACCTAGATAGAGCAAGTGCCCGCTAGTTAACCTAGATAGTTCAGTTACCCGCTAGGTAACCTAGATCGTCCAAGGGCCCCCTAGTTAGCCTACATACTCCAAGTGCCCGCTAGGTAACCTACATAATCTAAGTGCCCGTTAGCTAACCTTGATAGTCCATGGGCCTGCTAGTTGACCTACATAGTCTAAGTGCCAGCTAGGTAACCTAGACTGTCCAAGTGCCCGCTAGGTTACCTACATAGTCTAAGTGCCCGTTCGTTAACCTAGATAGTCCAAGTGCCCGCTATGTAACCTAGATAGTCCAAGTTCCCGCTAGGTAACCTATATAGTCCAAATACCCGCTAGGGAACCTACATAGTCCAAGTGCCCGGTAGGGAACTTACATAGTCCAAGGGCCCGCTAGGGGACCTACACAGTCCAAGTGCCCGTTAGTTAACCTAGATAGTCCAAGCGCCCGCTAGGTAACCTAGATAGTCCAACAGCCAGCTAGGTAACCTACATACTCCAAGAACCCGCTATAACGTAGATAGTTCACGTGCCAGCTAGGTAACCTAGATAGTCCATGTGCCGCTAGGTAACCTACAAAGTCAAAATGCCCGCTAGGTTATCTATATAGTCCAAATGCCCGCTAGGGAATCTACATAGTCCAAGGGCCCGCTAGTTAACGTAGATAGTCCAAGTGTCGCTAGTTAATCTACATAGTCCAAGGGCCCGCTAGTTAACCTACATAGTCCAAGTACCCGCTAAGAAACCTAGATAGTCCAAGTGCACGCTAGTTAACCTAGATAGTCCAAGTGACCTCTAGTTAACCTAGATCGTCCAAGTGCCCGCTAAGAAACCTAGATAGTTCAAGTGCCCGTTACCTAACCTAGAGAGTCCAATTGCCTGCTATGCAACATACATAGTCCAAGTGCCCGTTCGTTAACCTAGAAGTCCAAGTGCCGCTAGGTAACCTAGACTCTCCAAGTGCCCGCTAGGTTACCTACATAGTCCAAATGCCCGTTCGGAAACCTAGATAGTGCAAGTGCCCGGTAGTTAACCTACATAGTCCAAGTGCCCGCTAGGTAACCTAGATAGTCCAAGGGCCCGCTATTTAACCTACATAGTCCAAGTGCCCGGTAGTTAACTTACCTAGTTCAAGTGTCCGTAGGGAACATACAGAGTCAAAGTGCCCACAAGGGAACCTACATAGTCCAAGTGCACGCTAGTTAACCTAGATAGTCCAAGTGCCCGTTAGGTTACCTACATAGTCCAAGTGCCTGCTAGGTAACCTACATAGTGCAAGTGTCCGCTAGTTAACCTACATATTCCAAGTGCCCGCTAGTTAACATAGATAGTCCAAGTGCCCGCTAGGTAACCTAGATAGTCCAAGTGCGCGCTATGGTATGTACATAGTCCAAGTGCCTGCTAGGAAACCTAGATAGTCCAAGAGCCCGTTAGTTAGCCTACATAGTCCAAGGGCCCGCTAGTTAACCTACATAGTCCAAGGTCTGCTAGTTAACCTAGATAGTCAAAGTGCCCGCTAGGTAACCTAGACAGTCCAAGTGCCCGTTAGGTTACCTACATAGTCCAAGTGACCGTTCGTTAACCTAGATAGTCCAAGTTTGTTGGCCTTTAAGAGTGTTTTCCAGTCCAGTCTGGTGGTGTACCAAGTACTGGCCCCAAAGTCATCCTTTGGCATTCCCTGGGGACCTTGTTGCTTCGTTTTCTTGCTCTTCTGCTGTACCCCCTTAGTGTTATGCCTCGGTGTGGCAGGATTAGTTCGGGCGCATTTCCCACACTGTGTCTTCAGTGTTGTCCCCTCTAAGGCTATGGGTCTTTGAGGGGTGTCTTGTCTCATCGTGGGGCTGGCCATGTGGTCTTCTATGTGGACTGGATTCTCTGAGTGGGAACATCATCCTCAAGTCCTGGTGTGCCAGGATGTGCTCCACACTCCCCTCCTCCCCCTTCATCTGCTCCATGTGCTCCGATCAGATATGTCCCTCTCTCAGAGCTGCAGATTCACTGCCACCTTCTGAAATAAAATATTTGGCATGGGAAGGGGAGTTGGGTGGGAGGATCTGCTCAGATCATTTGATGGTTCAGGATAGATTGACTGTTCGGCTGGGGACAGGTATGTGGGGCTTAGGGCTCTGGCTCCCAACACTGGTTGTGAATATGTCTTTGTTGTTAACCAGTTGTGTGCCTGTGGGTCAACACCTGTGTCTTTTTGAGTGAGTTTTCTCATCTGCATAGTAAAGGTAATCCATTATCCAGACTCCCATGTCACCAATTGATTGAGAGGCACTAACCAGAGCCTGATTGAAATAGTGTGTACCTGTCAGGCGTGTTCTAAAAACACCTTAAAAGTCGTAAAAACACTATAAATGCCTTAAAAACCCTAAAACGTCTAAAATATTTCTAAAATGCTAAGACCACCCCTAAAGACTCTCTAAAACATCTTAAGACCATTAAATACATGGTAAAAGCCTTTCTAAAACACCCTAATGCACCATAAGTCTTAAAAAAAACTCCTTACGTCCCAAAAACATAATAAATGCCCTAATATTATGCAAATGCCTTAAAACGCAAAATAAAGAACACGTGAAGCCCTAAAAACACGCTAAAAGTCTTTTAAAACCCCAAGAACATCCCTACAAAGCAACCTGAAGCACTATAAAACCCTGTAAAAGTCCAACAACCTAATAGACATGAATTCACCATGAAAGCAAAAAATAATCCAACAAAACCCTAAAGCCCTGAAAACCAAAACCTAATCCCCCCAAACACTCTAAGGCCTTAAGAAGCACCCTAAAATTTTAACAAAACACTAAAAGCCATAAAAACACATATAAGCCTAATAAACATCCTTAAACACTAAAATCACCCTAAAAGCCTTAAAATGTCTGAAAAGCCATAATATTCCCTAAAATTCAAATAACACTCTGAAGCCACAAATAACACACTAAATGCCTCCCAAAACATGTGGAACTTCCAAATCATATCCCTAGAAGATTCCCAAACCATGAACTTCCAAAACCACATAAATGCCCTGAAGACAACATGAAAGCCCCAACAAAACATAAAATGCTGGGGAAAAACACATAAAATATTTTAAAATACCCTAAAATCTCTAAGAAACCCTGTAAGATCACTAAAAACACCCCTACCTGCTAAAAAATACCTATACACTCCAAAAAATCACCCCTAAATCCCTTAAAAAC
This sequence comes from Tenrec ecaudatus, assembly GCF_050624435.1. Taxonomy (NCBI): domain Eukaryota; kingdom Metazoa; phylum Chordata; class Mammalia; order Afrosoricida; family Tenrecidae; genus Tenrec; species Tenrec ecaudatus. Next base: position 277,028,155 of record NC_134530.1, on the reverse strand, counting down.
TCCCTTAAACCTTATAAAACACCCTTAAAGCCCAAACCACCCTAATGCGCAAAAAAATTAAATGACCCCAAATGACCTTAAAGCCCTAAAAATCACATGCCACAAAAAAATCCTAAATGACCCCAAAATTCCAACTCAAAGCCAGCCTACAAGTCTTTTATGAGAACAGTTTTATCTTTCTACCAAGGAGAAGTTTGTAGGTTCAACCCCTGACCTATGCCCTTACCATATGAAGTTAGTAATCAGTGTTTTTGCAATTCTTTGAAGAAAGATGAGGGTAATTTTATCAGGAGTGAATTAAACTTGTCTAGTGCCTTGAGTAGAACTGATAACTGTACTACATTGAGTCGTCTGGTCAAGGAGCATGGGATATTATCCCATTTGCTGAGGTCACTCTTGATTTCTTGTAATTTCTGTAGTTTTCCTCATATAAATCTGTTGTTTTTTTATTCAAGTATAGATATAGATATTTTCATTTACGCTTGGCTATTGTAAATGGTACTACCTGAAAATGTGTATTTCATTAATTATTATTTCTTCATCTATTTCTTAATCCTTCGAAATATTATCAGTTTGTTGTGGTAGATAAACATTAGGACTTTGCATAACTTAGAAATATTACATTTCACAGAAAAATCATATTAATTATAATGTGGACAGAGCTGTAAAAGGAATGTTGCCCTGAATATCTTCAGATATGACAGCTGTTTCATTGAGAAATTAAGCCAGACAGACACAATGTGATGTAAATTTTGTTATTTTCATGTGGGTTCCTTCACTCTTCCAAAAAAATTAGTTTCATGAGCCCCTTGGGGAATGAGTTTGAGTTCAGATCAGATGTCTATTTATATATTTGAGTCCTGAAGCCCATTTGATGGACTGTTCTGTTGCTTCCAAAGTAGTCAGTCACTTCCCCACCAATTAGAGAATTTGTCCGAAGCAAAAGTAAAAGTGTGGCGTACGACATTTGACTGCACACCATCTAAAATCACACTCTCATTTGGTGTTGGCAGTTTTACTTGTATTTCAATTGTAAACTACACTTCAGAGTTCAGGCTAGTGAAAACGTTTCAGTGGAAAAAATTTGCACACAACTACGTGCAGTTTGTGATTCTGTTGTTCCCAAGCAAGGCTATGAGGACAAAGATGCACAAGCATGGGGGGCACTGCAGACAATGTGTGAAAGTTTCCAGGAGCTCAGGGGTGGACAGCGGCTGCTAATTCTCCCGTGCTGGCAGTGAGCTATGTGGGAGGGCTTTGTGTGAGGTCCCTGTGGGGTCTCTGAGAAGTCTCCATAAAGGATGCTGAGAACTTCATATGAAGTCTCTGTGCGAGGCCTCTGAGTCTCTCTGGAAGTCTCCAAGGAAGTATGTGTGTGAGGTTTCTCTCTCGGGTATGTGTGAGTGTCCTTGTGAGATGTCTGCTGAATTGTGGGGGGTGGGGGGCAGTTGTTTCGCTGAGGTCTCTGCAGGTCTGAGTGGGCTTCCCTTTGTTTGACCTCACAGCACCATATAAGAGGACCTGGTGGCAGGGGAAAGGGAAGGGGCTTGGTCCATGCACCCCTTGCTGTTCTTTCAGGGTCTTCTCTCCATCTCCGTGCACTTACCTAGCACGAACGGTAGGGTTCAGCAGCGGGTAGTCCGGTGTCCAGCTCTTCACTCTCTCTAGGAACACACCCAAGCTACCTGCTACCCAAGAGGCCCCAGATCCAGGCTCTGCAGATCCAGAATCTGATTTTTTACTGCCAGTCACTCCAGAGGCTGCCTTGGCACAATCAGGACTCCAGAAACAACATCATGCTGCTGTACCAGCAGTCTCTGGGGCCTATGTCCACTTCCCTCCTCCACCATTGGTGTCAGTCCCCACCCACCCCACACACACACTTGGTGTCCTGACTGAGGCATGGAGGTCAAGGCTCAGTGGATGTCTTCCTCGCCATCCTTTACTGTTTAGTTCAGTAAACAGTAAACCCTGGCCCACCAGGGGTGTTCTTTTAAGCACATGAGAATTTACTCTAGCGGATCAACTAATCATATTTTGGGGGGCCCTCCTGCCTCCTTCTATAATCTGGTGCCCAGGAAATAAAACCCTGTGTTAGAAGCACAGAGGAAACACTGACCACTATTGAACTGGTTTCCCTTATCAAGACAGGTGATGTCTAATCTCCATGCACATCCTGATTTCCCAGGAGTCTCTAGGGGAAGGGAAGGCTGCTCCCAGTTGTGACTTTCTTTGCAGCACTCAATCCTTAGAAGCCACTCTCTCCGGAGAACATTCCTAGAGCACGTGCACGCGCGCGTGTGTGTGTGTGTGTGTGTGTGTGCGTGTGTGTGAAGATCACCAGCCTGGGGTCATGTTTCCTGAGAACATTCCTAGAGTGTGCGCGTGAGTGTGTGTGTGAAAACCACCAGCCTGGGATCATGTTTCCTGAGAACATTCCTAGAGCGTGTGTGTGTGTGTGCGTGTGTGTGTGTGTGAAGACCACCAGCCTGGGGTCATGTTTGCTGAGAACATTCCTAGAGCATGTATGTGTGTGTGTGCGCACACGTGTGTGTGCATGTGAAGACCACCAGCCTGGGGTCATGTTTCGTGAGAACATTCCTAGAGCGCGGACGCGTGTGTGTATGCATGTGTGAAGCCCAAAAGCCTGGGGTCATGTTTCCTGAGTCCTGGCACCCTGTTATTGACTCATCCCCACTCTACCCCACCCTGGCTATCAACTCATCCTTCCCCCAGTCAGGAGATGGAAATCAAGTAAAATAACAGTTTGTCGCCCCACTAAAGATAGTATTGAGAAAGTAACCTTCCCTGCTTGAAAGCTGTGCCTTTGCTATACAACCCAGTGCTCTCTGTAGGAGATAAAGTTCTGCTGTGGGGGCAGCTAGCTAAAGCTGGGGTGAAGCACCTGGCCGATTCCCCTTTGTAAGCCTGTGTTAGCTCCGCTTGTGTCTTGCATCATTTCTGGGGATCCTCATGCTCTTTGGCCCCCTTTGCTACGTCCAACGCTTCATATTCTTCTTCACTGTATCCTTCCCTACCCTGTGTCCATGGTGGCTAACCATTAGTGGTTATTACACAGACGCTCATCCTGTACCACTCAGCCTAAGCTGTTGCTCCTTCTCCGGGTTTATATACAGAGGAAGGCATGTGAGCTGTGAACCGGATTTTCCCTTGGTGCAGTGGGTGAGCAGAGTCCCCCGCTGGCAGCCTCCCTAGCAGTTCCCACCCACATGTGTCAGACCTGGGATTTCCATCCTGGAGGCTACCCTAGGCTGGGAGAGAGGCAAAGGTAGCAAAATATGTCATTTCACATTTTGTGACAGGTGTATTGAGGCGGAACCTCCATGCCAAACTTGGCAGCCTTCATCAAATGCACATGTGGGACTTAGACAGGCCGCCACATGTCTCATGCCTGCTTGGTACCATGAGACGCTACTTTGGTCTAAACCTCTTCTGGAGCCTGCGATGGAATTTCTTGGCTGGATTGCGCCTCAAAAAACCTATCAACTGCAGCCACATAACGTTGAAGACAAAGTAATGGCACCAGGGAACATTCTTCACTGTGTTGGGACCTTCTGAGGTTTTCACAGTAGGGGTGTTACCATAAATCATAAGAGGTGCAAAATGAAGAACTTGGGATGGAAGTGGGTGGGAAACACTGCTGAAAACCTCCTCCAGAGCCCTGCCCTTTGAGAAGTCAAAGCTAGCACTCAGAGAAGGAGACGCAGTATCTAACATAGTTAAAGGTATATTATGCCAACCTCGTCAATGAACTCATGTGGGGTTAATTGAAGGGCAGGGAGATCAATGGCTCTGTGAGCCTAGCCTTTCTGGTCTCTTGCTCTCTGATAGTGCCACCAGGGTGGATATGCATTTGTTAGGTCCCTAAAGCAGCTGGAAAGACTCATTTCCTGGGAGATCCCTGAGGAGAAGCCGCATGGACCTACCCTGTTGCAGCCCTGGTTTCTGCAGCAGCCTCATGGAGAACCTGCCAGCGCACGGACTACAATTTCCTCCTGCAGTCATTGTCTCCCCGTGTGTTTTTGGATTGTGAGGAGGACTTTGTAGATTGGTGTCAGACACATGGGATACTATTGGACTGGTGGTCTTAGATTGAACTGGGTTGGGATGCTTTTCAATGTTCACTTAACCTTTATATAAAACTCATAAAATATGAGTGTATGAATTTTGTTTCTCTAGTCTACACAGACTAACACACATGACACCCCCTCTAGATCCCGCCATGCAGCACAGAAGTCACACTTTAATGTAGGAGGGGGAAAATCTCTATTATGGAACAATGAATATCATGGCTGAGAGAAGCCATTAGCCTGTGCAGAACAGGCTAAAGTGGCTGGCATGGATACTTTCCTACTAATCAGAGCAGAAGAAGCGTCTTCTAATTTGCCAGATAAGACATATTCTCGAAGACAGTGACGTGGGCAGTGGTAAGGGTAACTGGAGTAAGCCCACCTCCTCCGCCTCTGCTGCTGCAAGCTGACTGGGCACACAAACACCCTGGGGGGCAATGGCTGAGTGTGGCTTCTGACACTGAATCCCCTGAACGGACAGAAATTTGTGAATACATCCCTGATACAGGTGCTCGTGGTGGGAAGGCTCTGGCAGTCAGGTATCGCCTGGTGGAGGCAGGGTCTCACACTTGCCACTCTCCTGTGTTCTACAAAGAGAGGAGCCCTGCAGCTGGAGGAACATCCATTAACTGAGGCCTGCGTTTCTTTTCGTGGACATAACGTTGACGCAAGATACTCCTGATGACAGCCTGGTGTCCCCTCTAGGACTTGGCCAACATCTGTCGTGAGCACCTGAGCCTCCGTGACCTTGTTAGGAGACACTGGTTGTCTTTGAAGGGGCCCAAGGCTGTGACCACAGGGTAATACGGGCTTTCCTTTTTGCAAAGGATCACCGTGTCCTGTAGATTTTTTGCTGGAGCAAATCCACTGGACAAAGTGCTTCCTCCATTTTTTGCAGTGGCCCTCAGCAGGAAGCTGTCCCTTCTCTGGTGGGAGCTGTGAGGACTTGATCTCAAGGCACTCAGCCAATGCCTTGTCTTGCACAGGCTGGCTTAACCCACAGACTTGGGAGATGCCTCTTCCCGCTAATCCTTTTCCATGCTCTTCTGGATTGGGCCATTTATGAGTCTCCCTCTTGTCAGTGGGAACAGCATCCTTCCTTCTCCTTGTCGAGGGGTCCTGAAGGTTGGGGCTTTTGAGCTTCTGCTGCCCCATGTAACTTGCTCTAGCCACCACGAAGCCACTTGGCCCTTGACATATTGGCTTATCCCCAGTGAACAAATGCTGGGGGCGGCAATGGACCACCTGAGAAGGCAAAACATTGGTGGCAGTGAGCACATCAGTGGTGCAGTCCTGAAGGAGCCCGTCAACAGGACAGCATGGAGAACCACCCTCTGCCTCTACCTCCACCTGGAGCTTAATCTCACTGCACACTCGTGCTGTAAGGCTTGGCTTTTCAGGAACTGGAGCACACTTTCCAGGTAGCAGGAAACTTTTACTACACCCTAGAGCCTCGAAGCACCCCCGGTCCACATGATGGGTTTGAGATTTTGCCAGCACACTGGTTTTGAAAGTGTCTCTATCGTCTAGTTCTATTGAAGAGGACTTCTTGACCACCACCAACCCTGTCTCTTTGGCTCTTGAAGATGGACATTCAGAGTTCACTTCCAATCTGGGGCCTCCTGGGGCACAACTAGCACCCTCTTTCCTTGACCCCTTGCTGGTCAGTACTGGATTTGAGGTTTGCTCTAGGCTCTCTCTCTGGACACTTTCATTCTGGAAGGTTCTGCCAAGGATACTGGGCATGAAGGCTGGAAACGGCTGCCTGAGGGCCAATGAGCATCCACTGTCATTATCAAGTGGGGGGTAGGCTGGGGTTCCCTGAACAGGCTCCTCTGTAGGGGAGCAATCAGCAAAAGGACTCTCCAGGGTAGGGCTTGATTTCTTTGGGGTCACTCTCTCTCCCCAGTCTGCCTGACAGGGTTCTCCCAGGACCTTGACAGCCTCAGTTACTGGGTTAGTTGAAGACTTAGGGGTGGCTAAGCAGGTGGACTGTGGAAAGGACATTGCGTTGTCTTTTCTTGTCCTACAGAGGTTTGTGGGCTCAAGGACTTTGAGGGGCATGCACCACCTCTGCCTCATTTGGAGCCTTACGATATGCGAGTCCAGCACCTGTTGAGTGCCCGGGCTGAGAAAGGAAAGGCTCTGCGTTGTGTTCAGGAGATCTTCCAGCTCTCCCCAGGAGGCCACATTGACAACATGTGGGTGGGTCAGGGAAATAGACAGAGCATGCGTGGTCGCAAGACATGAACGGCAAACAATGCCAGGGATCTGATCCTTTCTAATCTGCTCCACCTTCCTGCACATGTGGACATTCAGGGTGTTTTCCAGTAGCATTTTGTTTGGAACCCTTAGGGTGTAAGTTCCTGCGTTAATCCCCTTGTGTATCCTCAAATCACTTAACTCCTTTGAGTCGGCTCCCGGAGTTCCTTTTGGGCAGTAGTTTCCTGATCCATTGATAGATAGATTACATTTGGATATTTTCCTCAAGTAATTCCCTTGTCCATTGACCGAGTTGTTCCTCAGCTGGACACCGGCTCTGCAGCACGCAAGCGACGGTCCAGGGTGTGTGCATCTTCCTGGGGACACCGTCTTCATTACATTCTTCCCCTGCTTGTCTCCAGGTGTGGAGCAGGAGCATTCGGGCTGCTTCATATCCAGACAAGTCCCTGGCCATTTTTCCTGAGGCTGCTTTAGTGTCAGAGACTCAAGAGTCCCATTGCCGAGGGGCCCCTGCAATTGAGGGAAGTTCTCTTGGCGGTGGAGGTCCGATTGCCTCAAGCAGCCAGGAAGCTTGGGGTCTGTCTTTGGGGTCTGGACCTTCTGATTGTCCTGGGGATGAGTGGGGTTGCGAAGACAAAAAGCTTCCTGGGGTCGTGGCATCATAAAGGGTAAAGAACTCTCACTTTCCTGTTGTTTCTTTAAAAAACGGCTTTCCAGCTGTTGAAGTTAATTTGGAATGCGTGATTGGGACTTAGTGTGGACGGTAAGACAGGATTCATCACAGGGACTCTTGTGAGGAGGAGGAAAAGGTACTGCGAGTGGGCCACGGGGCTGTGGACCGGGCGGAGTCAGGACTGTAGCCGGCAGTGGGGCCTGGGCTTGGCATGCAGTTGGAAGTAAAAGTTGGAATCGGCCTTCAGTGTAGGGCAAGGAGTGACGTTGCAACAAGAGTGGGTACTCTTTAGCTTGCATTTGAGCTGGTAAGGTATTAGGAATTTCATTAAATAAGACAGTGGGAAACTCTAGGGTGGATCCAGAGACCCTGAGAGCAGCTGCCAGAGACTCGCTGTACAGAAAAGGTAGACCCCAGAAAAACTCACTGAATTTTTGTGGAAAATGCTTCTGAGGGCTGGGTATCTGCTCTGCTTTGATGCTGGCATTCCAGAAGGGCTGGGGAGGTGCAGTGATCTGCTCCCCATCGAGTGCCTTCAGCATATTTAAGGCCTGCAGATGGTATTCTGATACACCCTTTCCTTTTTCTTCCCAAATATTCCATTTCTCTGCCTTTGTGATTTCTATTTCCAGCAGCTTGTGGACATTGGGGTTGAGCAAGGTGGGCCTCCCTACTTCCCCCTGCCTCTTTGTGGGTCCTTCCCGAAAGGTGTCTTCTTGGGGGTGCCAGGTAGAGTGCTCTTTCAGAGACCCAAAGTATTCCAAGGAGGGAAGCTGTAAGTTCTTGGCAGCTGCCCAACACTGGGGTGGGGAGGCAGTAGGGAGGCCTGTGGGATCCTGACTTGTGATGGCTGCCATGGCAGGTGTGGAGCAGCGGTTGTGTGGAGATGGGCTCTGCCTGGGCCTTGCCAACAAGTCATTCTGAGAATGAGTCCCTGTGGGAGGCGGGGCTGGTGAGTCCCAGAGAGTGCTTGGAGGCTGCAGGTAGGCCTTTGAATCCGGGGGTTTGGCACTGGGTGAGGGAAGAGCCAGTGGTGTGGGTGAAAGACTGTCAGGTTCACGGGAATGTGCGCAGTCTGGTGATTGACTCAAGGCGGGTAAGACATGAGAAGTTGAGATGCACATCTGGGCCCGTGGAAGGGTGGAGTTCTGAGACCTAGGTGTCCAGAATGGATGAGCCGCAGAACCGTGTGGGGCGCGCGTACCGACATGGACTTCAGCCGTACCTCTATTTCGCCAGCTACCAGAGAGGGCTTGAGCTTTCTGTTGACCAAAGCTGCCAGTGTCAAGTGGGTTTCCCAAGTGGCTGCAGGAGACAGAAGGACCAGATTACAGCCAGGACTGAAGGGGCAAGAGACCTAGCAGGCTAGCAAGGGTCGGTGCAAGCTCAGCCCCTCCCCAAGCCTTGATGGCCTGCTCTTCCTGCCCCACCCCACTGCCCGGGACTCCTGTCATTCTCTGCCCATCCCTGAAAGTGTCCCCCAAACCAGCGCATCCCAGCTGCTCTGCAGCCCGAGGCCACACAGGCACCCTGGTTGGAAGATGCACCCCGCGGTGAAGCAGGAAGGTTACTTACTTCTGCCTAAGACGCAAACGCAGGTTCTGAGCGCCATGTAGTTCTTGCAGGAAACTTCGGAAAACTGGAAATCAAGAGAACCGTTATGGTGCAGCCCTCCCAGAGGACCGAAAGGAATGTCACACGGGCTGTGCACTTAGGACGTTGGACTCTCCAGAGCTCAAGGTCAAATGATAGCTTACTCCCACGGGCAGGAGGTGCTTTGGCATTTCAAGGAGCATCGGTTTCCAATATTGTCTGTGGGGTCTCAGTGAGCAATCTGAACCTTGGCAAAGTTACACAGCTTATCGCTGTTACCCCTCAATGTTCCACCTCCAAATCCACCAGAATCTGCTCTTGACACCCCCACTGCTCCCTACTGGGTCCTACCTTGGCCAGCCTTCATCCCATCCTAGGCCCCTCCTGTACATCTGGGAAATATCTGGGTTCTGTTTCCATCCCCAGTATCCTTTTGTTCAGGATTATTACCTGAGAGAGACGGGCTGTTGCCACTGGCATCCTGCAGAGGAGGGGACAGGAGAGCTTACAGAGGTTGGTTGAATGGGCAGAACCTTACCTTTCAGAGCGTCACCTTTGTCCCTTGACCTGCTGCTTCTCCTTGTCTCCACCTGAGGCTGGGGCACAAGAGAGGAAGTCAGGCTGGAATCCAATCCTGCGTCTGTTCTTTGTGACAAACTGCAGGCATTTACTGGTGATTAGAAGAATGACAATCTCCATGGAATGACTAAAGCCCAGAAACCAGCTTCTGTGTGAGACCTAGAGTGCATTTCTTCCGTCAGCCTTCCTCTGCTCACGGAGAGCACACACTCTCAGCACTCAGTGTTCTGGTGGGAAAGATTTTGATTATGGAGGCTGAAGCTCTGGGCCAGCCCTTGACCACTTCCTCCCCGGGGTCAGCCATGCTTTCTCAATTAGCCCAGACAGAAAAGGAGTCTTGGCCCAAAGACTGGAGCTCAAGGAAAGAGACTGAGGACCCAGTGATGAGAGCTGCCCTTTGAAACGTCTAGTCATCTAGTCCTTATCCACTGCGTCACTATATTGGGGATTTTTACCTATTGCCCTCTATAACAACTAGAGATGGGAGGTCTGAGATCTTCAAAGAGAAATATTTTTGAATGCTCATCTTACTGGCAAATGATTTACATATCATACGACTCAATAGTTCAGTCGTTCAATCAGATCAAGGGCAATGGTACAATCAATGATTACCATATCCATTTTAGAACAACACCCCCCCCCATGGTTAAATTGCCTTCAAAAGGAGTTGTGTAATCACAGTCAGGTCTAAAGCTCTCTGTCCCCTCTGGCCTCCTTCATTTTTTCGTCTTGAAATCAATCCCCCTTCACTCTCTAGCATCCCGATGGGGGAGTTCTCCACACTGCTGATCTCACAATCCCTCCCTCTACCATGAGATCTCTCCACCTGCAACTCTGTCAACCCTTGTGTCCATGATCATGATGCATCCACGCCTCCTGTGCTTCACAAAGAGGGAAAGCCAACAGAAATAATGAAAATCAACATAAGCCGGCAAGGATAAAATGATACCAATGCAGTGAACAAAGTCCTAACAGTGAGTAAGGACGCACCAGCCCTCATCAACATTCCAAAGCCAGGGCTGATGGTCTCTTCTTTCTTGAGATTTCCCCTATCAGGAAATTAATTACGAAAGGAAAAATTTATAAAACAAGGAAAAATCAATCTCTCCTATGGCTGGGTTGAGAATTTCTTACCTTTATCCTTTTCCTGGGTGGTCGCACAGGTGGAGTATTTGGAAGGAAGGGGAGGACCAGGAAGAAGCAACCCACTCCATACAGGATGCCCAAGGTCAAAACAGTGAACCAGGTGGGGTATTGGTAGGTCAGCCAGGAAGCACTTTTCTGTTCCAGCAGAAAGAGAATCTCCTCCATCTTCTGGATACAGCGGTTGCACTCAGGCAACTGAGCACTCTGAGTCCCCTCTGGCTTCAAACCCACTTGCATCACAAACCTGGGCCCACATCACTAAAGGGTCACAGTGGGGTGGGAGGTGACAGCAGGACAACACATAATCCCTCCCTCTACCCTCCAGCTCATCACATCCCTCCCCTGCTCTGGTCCTCTCTCTCCCACTGCCTGCTCTGGGCCTCCAAAGTCACCAGCTGCGCCTGATGGAATGGAATCTTAGTGCAAGTTCTTATTCATTCCACCTCCCACCTAGGTATTACCTGCTTCCTTGGCAAGTTGCCTGAATCATGACCAATTTCATAGGCTTAGAATATCTGAAGTTGTCTCTGTCCTCAATGAAAACCTTCTCAAGTCATGGTTTTACTTTGTCTTATCCAAGATAGAGAACTTAGGTTTATGTAACATTTATTTAGCTTTATGAATGTTGGATGAAAAGCTTGGAATTTGACTTCTATGACCAGGAGAGTTATTCAAGAGCTGAGGTATATCTCTCCCAGGAGAGAGATCTAACAAATTTTCTGCCAAATGGTACATTTGGGGAGACAAGGAACACTTAAGCATTAATCATTCTTAACAGTGTCCCCTGCAAATCTTCCTTGTGTGTGACTACTGCCCATTTAGGGCTTGCTCTGGGAACACTTGATGGGGTAATAAGCCTTGCAACAATTCAGGCTCAAAGGGCAAGCATCTGGCTGAGCAAAATAAAGAGATAATATGGATTGAGTTGTGTCCTTACCACTAACACTTGAGATATTCCCCCAAAATTCGTTGGAACACTAACACTGAAGGCTATAATCTGATTTGGTTATGTGAGGGCTCTCTCTGGGAGAAATGTACCTCTGTCCTTGGCTTCACACAAGAACCAATTGACGCAGAAACCTAGTTTGTGATCCAAGTGACTTTATAAAGGATAGAAGAGGCAAATATGCTCGTGGGGGGTGGGGGCGGACTGGACAGCCCACGCACGCTGGGTTGCATGACAGCTGGTTTGAGGCCCCCACCCATACCCTGTTGGTAGGCATGGCTGACGGTACTGTTTGACCCCATTGACTGAATTAAGCCCACCTGGTCTAGATGGGGGCCCGCCCAGGTTGACCTGCTTCCTGTCACAAGGACCTAAATGTGTGCATCTTTCCAGCCTGAAGCAGCTTTCAACTGTCTGTGATGGGGAGGAGGTTTGGCATGCACAGCGACCACCCTCAGTTCTGCCTCTACTTACCTAACAGGTACACGGCATTTCTTTTCTGTTTTTTAAAACAACAACAAAAAAATCATTTGTAATCTTTCTATTCCAGCGGTGCTAGGAGCAAGGCAGAGGCAAAACCCAAGAACAGGGTTCTTCTCTGTTGAAGCGCGATAAACTCACGGGGAAGCAAACAAGCATCTTCATCCACGTGAAGTGAATCTGTGAATCAGCAGCTCCTAACTGACCAAAGCACGCACAGAGCAGCCCAGCATCAAGGTCCGTTTCTGTGCACTGCTCCCACTGTGAGGAAGAGCTTCATGTGCATTAAAAGGGAACTTTTGTAATATTTGAATTTTGAATAGTGGTTTTTGTCAGAAACTGGAAAAAATCTCAAAGCCTGAAGAAACTCCTTTCTAGTACTGAACATTCAAGGGAGCCTGTAGAAGCCTGAAATGATTGCTAGGTGACCACCTGGATCTGCTTGTTGAGTGAAAGTGGCAGAATAGCAGCAATAGAGCAGTGGGTTCATTCTGACCACTGACACTCGTGGACCTGGTTTACAGGCAGTAGAGAAGAAGATGAGAGCAGGTTGACTGGTTTGAAGTCCATGACCTACTCTGAGGGGACTAGAGTTGTGGAGAATAGGTGATGGGGCCAAGGCCTAAAGGCAATGCGACCAATGGACACTGAGGTGAGGCCAAGAGAGGGAGCCCACATTGACTTGACCCAAACCCGACCAGATGAAGAGAAGAATGTTGAGCCTGTGCACTGGTATATACTGCTGCAGACTGTATAGACGATCTGTCCTGCTTTGACTTTCTTGTGGATGTGGACTTCACAAGGTTCCAACTGGCATGAAGACTCTTTATATTGAAGAATATGATGGTCTCCTCAGAGCACTGGGTTGATGGAAGTAGGCAGTAGAGAAACTGGATAGCCAAAATGGGCCAGATAAAGGCGTGAAGTGGCTAGCTTACAAGATTTCATAGATACTGGAATATATTCATAGAATTATAGGATTAATATGTGGGTGTACCTTACCTGCAATTGTTAAGCATAGGATATTTTTGTTTCATCACTTACAGAATATTATGTTTAAAGGAGGGTGGCACGGAGTGAAATGTATGCATTTTCATATTATACTGTTAGATACTGATATGATTCTATTATTGTTTTGAAATTATATACGGCTAAAGAATTTTGTGAAAATATCAAATGGACAAGGGGTGGTCTGTTGTAGTTATACAATCTGGTGTCAATTTGGGACTTGAGAGGATTAAGAGTGAAGGGGTAGACTCTAGTCTCTCTATTGGGTTATGGCCAATGAGGCCTCTTTGTGGGCCTGGCCTTCCCGTCAGGGTTCTGGGAAATCTGGTATTTCCTCCTTGGAGGCAGCAGACTATCTTTCTGCTCATTCCCTGAGAGATGTCCTACTAACAAGACACATGGCACCACACTGATAGAACCCATGCCCTGGGAACTGGAGGAGCCACATGGAGACCCTGCCAAAGCTGAGATGCTTCTACCACCACTGGATGCAGAAGACTTTGCAACTACTGACCTGTGATCTTCCTGCATTTGGGGTCATTGAAGGTGTTTCATGAGTCTGAAGAGAACATTATAGATTGATATCAGACATGGGCTAATATTGGACTTATGGACTTGATCTTGGTTGGGCTGGAATGCTTTCTCAATATACAACTGTTCTTGTATATAAAGGTCTTTCCTATACACATATGAGTGTGGATTTGTTTCTCTAGTGTACCTGGACTAACACTCATGGATCCCTTTCAGGACTGTAAGTTCTGTTCCCCTGACTGCTGCAAAGTATGTGACAGAGAAGAAAAGGGAGAAGAGTGAACTGTACCCATTTATTGAGGTAAGAAAAGTGATGAAGGAGCATGGCCGGTCCCCCAAACTTCATGAGTGGAAAAATGGGCTCTTGGCACAAAATGACATTTAATCTTCACCAAGAGAATCAGGGCTAAATTGCTGCCCTATCTCTGACCTCAGCTTTTGTTTTATTTTAATTCTCATATAATTCACATATATCATTCAATACTTCAGTCATATTAAGATTTGTGTAATCGTCACCACAATCAGGTTTACATCATTTCCTTCTTTTATATTCATTTTTGTTAGCCCCCCCCCCTCACTCCCCCAAATCTTCCCTGCCTGTCCCTAGGTGATTGTTAATTCTGTTAGTGTCTCTCTGGATTTACCTCTCCTGGATTTCATATGTATTAAAAAAAAATACAAAACAAAATCAAGAAACAAGTAGAAAAGAAAAACTAACAATGACAAAAGAGAGAAAAACCTCAATCGAACAGAAAGTGAAAAATACTAAAAACTGGAACCAAATTAAAATTAGTCTGAAGAGATCAAATGATGAGGTGTTACATTTGAACTTAACTGTATCTGTTCATGTCCATGGACTGTGGTCAGAGGGAATTCACCCCGCCTGTGCATTTGAGTCCTTTTGCAAACTGGGTGTTCCGAACTTAAGCTCTGATTCTTGTTCATACCTGCAGATTGAGATTCTATTATTTATCACCCTGGCATCACACTGGCTGTGCTGCTTGTTCTGGGCGGACTTAGTTGACATCTCACTTAGATGGCTGCTTATTTTCAGAAAAAAGGTTTAAGTACAAGGCCCTGTTCTTTGTGATAGATGTGCACCATCTGATTTCAGGGTTTTTTTACACCCTATGCTTTCCAGTCAAATATTCACTTGAGGTAATTCAAAACACTCACTTGGCTCGATGACGCCAGAATAGCTCCCCTCCATGCAGTTCCATGGAGCTCAGCATAGTTAGGGCGCAGAGATGAAAAGACGATTGAACCATGTACTGAACGTTCAGGTTTTTCCCTGCTTTTGAAAATCTGTTTGCGCTTGTAGAGTAAATGTTTTGTACTTTTTAAGAGTGTAAAAAAAATAGATGGAGGGATTCAGAGAAAATGGCGACCAGATAGGACCCATCTATCTGGAGCTCCTGCTGCCAGACCAGAAAAATAGGAAATTAGGTGAAGGAAACGGGGAGGTGGAGTTCTGAAATTAGAACTAGGGTAACAGGGTTTCTCCTGAACCCCTTCTTTTGTGGGATTTCCACTCACAAAGCAAACCAAGCATGCTTTAAAGCACTATAATTTTGACGAAGTGGCAGGCGCCAGATATGCCCTTGCCTGGAGCAGGGATCCCTGCAGGTGGACGCCCTGAGAGGGGGCAGAATCTCAGACACGAGGGGAACCCCACACTGAGCTCTCCATGCGGTTGGATGCCTTGAGCTCACGGTCAGGGGTTGGTGGTGGGTAGCTATAATTTAGAGTAGAAGAAAAAATATATTATTACCTTAGGAAGATCATGGTGTGGGAGAAAAAGGCAGAAAGTCGGGAGTCCAGGGAGCAAATTTAGTTCCAATTGGCCGACTAGTAAACAACCCCCCTGATAAGCTGCATCTCCCCCTCTCGGGGTCAGCTTGACAGCCACCAAATCTGAGCACATCACAAGTAGAATTTTTTTTAAGGGTGAAACATAAATGATTGGTTTAAAACTCAAACCCAAGTCTGGTTGCTCAGCTCCAAGCACCACCTAGGGGAGTCCCTTAACATAAATCAGCATAAGAAGCAACCTAGCTAAGGAATGCCAGAACTCAGCCACAGGGCCTGGCAGCTTTTACCATAACAAAGACCCGCTGTAGCAGTGTCAGCCTTAAACAGCACTGAGCTGTAGCCCAGAGACTGTGGGAGACAATTTCATTCTAGCTGGCCAGAGGGATAAAAAAGAAAATCCTCTGATCTAGGAAGCATCAGCAGTCTAGATAGGACAACAAGCTTCCCTCTCAGTGATTCTACACATAGCTGGGGAGGCCCTGCCGGTCTTGGAGCCCTAGACGGGGCTGAGGGAGCCCCCCAGTGCCCCCTCCCAGCCCCTGCTGCAGTGCTACATGCAGCACAGGCAAGTACTCCAGCACCCAAGTGACCCCTGGCCACGGGCGCGATCTTGCTTTTGAAGTAATCTCACACAGCATCTGTGGAACCCTACATCAGGGATGGGAAAGTCCATTAACGCATGCCCAGGAGAGCCAGCATAGGAAAGCTGGATTTTCCTGCCCGTGGGCTCCGATGGATGTTGCACCTGGAGCAGCCCACCTGGGCCAGATGATTGCAGTTCAGCCAATGGGATTGACCTGGGGTCCTTCACCAGCCTCCCCGGGAACCCTTGAAAAGGCAGGGACCAGAAGGGAGAGGGGTGGTCTGGTCGTCTTCCTGGGAGGAGAGAGATCCTTGCATGACCTGAGGCAGTCTCTGCCAGGCCCTATGGTCAAAGGAATCCTATGGGTGCCTTGTAAAACCTGATGCTTCTTTTAACTCTCATTAAATTCACTTGGATCACGAACCCGGCTTCCGCATGAAATTTTTCTCGCGGGGAGCCAAGGACTGGGGTTGGAATTTAGGCCAGAGGGAGAGACCTTACAAGTCCATGACCCCGTGACCTTGAGGAAGAGTTGGAATTCCTCTGGCCTCAAGGACAGGTGATCAAGTATCATTACCTCCTTACCCACTGCTCTACTTATTCTCACTTTATTCACTAGCCCTTCTAACTTTTCCACCGCACTCAGTTTCAACGTGCTCAGGTTGGTGTTGGGCTTTTATTTACTCGCTTTCTTCTTTATCCCTCTTTTTTCCCCCTTTTCCCCTCTTTTTCCTCTTCTCTCCCACTCTCTCCTCTCATATGCCACTAAAGGCTTCCAGGTCACTTCCTTCCGCTTAGGGCAAATAAACCCAAATAGCAGGAGGCACTCCAGCCTGCCCTCTGTGGGAGTGCTGTACACCACACAAGGCACCTGGGACAAACACCTACAGTGCGCTGCACCGTTGAAGAAACCTCCGTCATGCCTCTAAGGTGATCTCGTCAACTAGGGCAATTCTGCCCAGCACCACTGGGTCCCGGCATTAAAAGGGCACACTGACCTGCCATGTTGGAGCAGTGTCTAAACCCCTCTGGCCCCTCATCCAAGCAATCAGGGATCAGCTACTACTTTATACTATATTTCCTCCTTCTCTCTCTCCTTGCTCTTTACCATCACAGCCAACCTTAGTGAACCCAGTTGGATTTATTTCCTTCTTTCTCTTTATTCTCTTTTTCTTTCTTTCCTCTTTCTGTCTTTGCTTTCTTCACCTCTCTCTTAGCTTGTACGATTCTCTCTGCTCCCTCTCATTGCTTGCACATACCACTGCTGGTTTCCAGAGCCCTACACTCAGCCTAGGGCAACCCTGTCCTCCTAGTGGGCAGCCTGACCCCTAAGACAGTACTGCACACAGGACGAGTCAGAGCTACACACAGCATAACACAGGGTCAGTTATTTCTTTAACCATTTAAAAAATACTCTCTCCTCCTCCTTCCTTTTCTCTTCTCTCTTTTCCCTTTTATTGGGCTCTTCTTACAGGTTTTCTGCTTTTCTCCGCTCCATCAAGCTCTTCACTACTTCCTACCACAGCCTCCACAGATTTGGTTCTCCTTTTTAGTTGTTTTCTTTTCTTTCTTTTTACTGTTGTCACCTTTATTTACTCTGTGCATTTTAGTTGTGTGTGGGTGAGTGGTTGTCAGTCTGGTTGGCATTATTGCCCCAGTCTGTGTCTTCCTCTTTCTCTCTTTTTCCTCTCCTTTCACTCTCTTTCCCATCACAAGACAATAGAGGTCTCCAGGCCACTCCCCTCTGCCTAGGGCAAACCTGAAGGCCCAACTGAGGGAGCTCCCACCCCCCACTTATTGGTGTGGCAAGCAGCTGGGGAATTCACGCTGGTCCTCTCCCACACACCAGGCCACAGGTTGTTCTCCCCTATAAAAAGTGGGGGCATCCCCAGCCTAAATCCTGAGGTCCTACAAGTGACTGGGGGAAACGCCTGACCAGCACTTGTGGGGCTCCACGCTACTGTGGGAACATCCACCCAATCTCCAAGGCGATCTCTCTGTACATCCCCTTGTCTAGCCAGATTTGTAAAGTAGAATTGGGTCATGATAGTGGGGGGAGGAAGCATTTAGGAACTAGAGGAAACATATGTTTCATTGTTGCTACCCTACACCCTGACTGGCTTATCTCCTCCCCACATCCCTTCAGGAAGGGGGTGTCCAGTTACCTACCAATGGGCTTTGAGTCTCCACTCTGCACTCACCCTCATTTACAATGACATGATTTTTGTGTTCTTTGATGCTTGATATCTGATCCCTTCAACAGTTCATGGTCACACAGGCTGGTGTGCTTCCTCCATGTGGGCTTTGTTGCTTCTGAGCTAGATGGCCGCTTCTTTATTTTCAAGCCTGTAAGATCCCAGATGCTATAACTTTTAATAGCCAGGCACCATCAGCTTTCTTCACCACATTTGCTAGTGCACACATTTTTCTTCAACCATCATGTTGGAAAGGTGTTCATCATGGAATGCCAATTTAATATAACGTGTTCTTGCATTGAGTAAGTACTTGACAATGTCCATCTACTGCCTTAATACTAAGTCTATAAATATATGAACGTTGATCTATTTACGAACCCTCCTGTATAAATATATTTACATATGTACATGCCAGTATGTAGACCTCTAGAAATACCCTTTGTCACCTAGTTCTTTCCTCTATTTACTTTTACTTTCCTCTTGTCCGACTATCGTGCTCAGCTTTCACTTGGGTTTGAGTAATTTCTCTTGGTTACATTACCCTTGCTGAATACCTACCAGGCTTCTCACACCCTCCTTGCGACGGATTTTGGATTACTTGTTGCTCCCCTGTCGCTGGATTGGTCAGCATCACCTCCTTACCCCCTCCTCTCTCTCTCCCATGTCCCCGGGAACCATTGGTCCTGTTGTTTTCTCCTCCAGCCTATTTTTCCAGCCTATCTTATCTAGATAGATCTGTTGAGATAATAATATGCACCAAAAATCAAACCATAGCAAGATAGGCGATGGGTGAGAACACAGTTATGACAAAAAACAACAACAGAAAACCAATGATCAATAAAAGAGTAAATTAATTAAAAGCCAAAAAAATTTTTTTAAGAAAGAAAAACCTGTAAATAGATCAAGGTCTGATTTTTTTTTCTATAGGTGTGTCCTTCAGTCAGGTCTGATGGCGTATCATGCTCTGGCCCCAGAGTCTGTCCTTTGTACTCCCTCAGGGGCTACCCGCTCTGCTCCCATGGTTGCTCTGCTGCATGCTTTTAGTGATTTGCCTCCGTGTTGGAGGGCCAGCCGGGTCAGTCCCAACACAGAGTCTCCGGTATTGTCCCCATAGGGCCCTGGGCCAGCAAGGGATGGCATGTCTCATAGTGGGATCAGCCATATGGTCCACTCTGTACATTGGCTGTTCAGAGTGCCAATATCATCCTCCAAGCCTGGTGGACCAGTGTGTGCTCCACTCTCTTCCTCCCCCTTCATTTGCCCCTGTGTGCTCTGATCAGACATGTCCATCTCCCCTAGCTACAGGTTCAGTGCCGTCTTCTAAGGTAAATTCTTCTGGGGGGAGGGGCAGTTGTCCACGTAGCTGGTATGGAGGCTGGACCATCCACTTTTCATTTAGGATCAAAAGCATCTAGCTTTTAGCATTAGGTGCTATTGAGTCAGTTCCAACTCAAGGCAGAATGAACCACTGCGCAGTCCTACACCATCTTCAAAACTGTTGTTATACTTGAACCTAACATTTCAGCCTTTTCCAGGGACTGGCATCTCCTGATAACATATCCAAAGCATGTGAAGTCTCCCCGTGCTTGCTTCTAAGGACCTTTCAGACTGTTCTTCTGACACAAATCTGTTCATTCTTCCAGCACTCAATGGTATTTTTAATATTCTTGGCTAGTGTCATCTTGATGGGTTGAAACACTATCTCGCTCTAGTGTTGATGTACATTTTTCTGATGCCTAATTATACTGAGTATCTTTTAAGGTAATCATTTAATTTTTATGGCATTTTGAAAAGATGTCAATGAGGTCTATTTAATTTGTGTTCAGATGGAAACACATAACTCAAACTAAATATGTGACAGTAGAAAAAGAATCCATATTATCCTAAATACTTGAGATATTTATACAGCCTACTCAAGTTTTTATCAACATAGATAAGGTGCCTGTGGTGGTGGTGGTGGTGGTGGTGGTGGTGGTGGTGGTGGTGGTGGTGGTTTTTAAGAGTTAATCTCTAAATAGGGGGCTGCAGTACTGAGCACTGAATCTCCTTTGCTTGATTAATTTTTATGTTAGGGAAGTAATACAAGGATTCCATCAAATGACCCATCAGTTTGAGGAAAAAGCATATCAGAATTGATGGTCAAAGCCTATATGGCTTTATGGTTTAGTCTCTAGGGGTATGTAACGCTCTTGTGAAAATAGTATTCCTCATGATAATAACGAGGAACTGGTGGGCCTCCAGGGCTGGGAGCTGAACTGAGGGGCAGTTCTACCCTGTCTAATAGGGTCACTATGAGTTGGCAAAGACTCGATGGCTGTCAGTTTGGTTTGTTTGACTTGAGTACTGGCATTCAGTGTGTTTATAGAAATCAATAAATTACAAGCATTTAGATGTCTATTTTTTACATACAAAATTAAAATCCCCCAAGCCTCTGAAAACTGCGAAGATTTCACAGCACTAGGTTGGTACTCTCCCATCCAAGAATCAGTGAAACTGGCAGGGTGTGAGGCATTCAGGCTCCCTCAGTTCCTCCTACTGCCTTCCCTGACCCTGGTCACTTGCTTCTATTACCTCTCTTGGACCTTACATGCATTTGAATTAGAACACCATAGAGTACAGTGCTCTACATGTGCAGCAGCTCTAACCATGTCACTCTCGGTCTCTATGAAGCCTCTTCCAACAAAATTCAAATGCGATTGTATGTGCACACATAAACACACGCATGCACCAGAGCACCCTTCTTAACAGAGAGTCAGGAGGGTCTCTTATTTGCTGTCCTCACTTTGGACACAAGTCCCTTGATGATGAGTAGGAGAAAAGGAACATCAGGTAGTGGGGGAAACCCTAAGGAGGAACAGAGGAGAGCTTTAACTAGGAATAATGCTACTAGGGGAATGATGGCATGTGAGGAAAATTAGATACTTCCAGACTGTCAGATTTTTCCATACAGCAAAATTAACTTTTCTAGTTTTGTCTAAAACTGGCCCCAGGAAATTTCAAATAGCACATCTCAGATTATCTAACCTACAAAGGAGTAGCCGGCCTTCCCCCCACCCCCACCCCACCCCCGCCAAAAAACCAAGCGGTACAAAGCTCCACTGGGTACACATTTCAAAATATACATTCTCCTGTTTGGGCAGGCATCTGGCAACTTGCTCTGAGCTAGTGCACCCACACTTTTTCCCAAGGTCATTGCTGGTGACAAGACCTTGTGCTCTTCTCACAAGCCAGAATGCAAACATAAATCAAGTCAGTGTAAGACGCCATCATCACCTCACTCAAATACACCTCGTCAAGTGAACTCAAACTTCAAGAAGATGCTCATTTGTTTGGTTTTGTTTATGTGAGGGTGATAGTGCATTTGGAGTTTAGTCATTGCACTAGGTCAGACTGTTAATCAAGCTTCCTATATAGAGGTTCTGAAGATATTGTGTAAGAAGGTCTGAGTTGTCTGGCTAGACCAGAGCTTGCACACTGCTATTGACTAGAAGTTCCGACACACAGAATCCAGGACAGATAAACCCCTCAGGACCAATACTGAGAGTAGCAACACCACGAGGGAAGGTAGGGGGGAGAAGCAGAAGAAAGGGGAAACCAATCTCAATGATGGACATACAGCCCCACTCCACCACCCAGGGGAACAAACAGCAGAAGTTTGGGTGAAGGGATACAGCAGAGGCGTAAAATATAAAAATAAAAAGTATGTATAAAGTATCAGTGGTTCACGTGGGTGGGAGGAGGGGAAAAAAGGAGCTTAAAGACAAAGAACATGTTTGGAAATGATGATAGCAATGTATGTACAAATGTGCTTCATACAAATTGGTGTATGAATTGTTACAAGAGCTGTAAGATCCCCCAATCAAATGATTTATTTAAAATAAAAAGGACTGATTAGTGGTAGACAGGGGACTGGTTTTGCCACCATGACAGTGCACCTGCTCACACAAAAAAAACAGCATGCCTCTATCGCCCGATCTGATCCCAGCACACCGAGGCAAAATACTAAGGGTGTACAACAGAACAGGAAGGGGAACAGAGCAACGAAGTCCCCAGGGAATACCAAAAATAGACTTTGGGGCCAGGGCTAGCTGACCCATCATACTCTATGAGAAAACACTCCTAAAGGCCAACAAACAGTCCTTGAACTAACTAAAAGCTTTTCTTTCTTGTGTTTTGTTTTGCTTTTTGTCATTGGCTTGTTGGTGGTGGTGTTGTTCTTTTGTTTCATTTTGTTGCTTGGGTTTGCTCTGTCTCGTTTTTGTGCATGCTATGATTTCCACAGGTCTGTCTAAATGAGATAGGCTGGATGAACAATCTGGAGGAGAAAACAATGGGACTGACAGCTGGTGGGGGGGGGGGAGATGGGAAAGGGGGATGTAGGGAAAAAGGAAGTGCTGTTAACAAACCCAGGGACAAGGGAACACCAAGTGATCCAAATAGATGGTGAGGAGGGTGTAGGAGGCTTGGTAGAGTGTAACCAAGAGTAATGTAACCGAGAGGAATTACTGAAACACAAATGAAGGCTGAACATGAGAGTGGGACAATCGGAAAGTAAAAGGAAATCAAGGAAAGAGGTAGGAAGCAAAGGGCATTTATAGAGGTCTAAATAAAGGCATGTGCATATGTAAATATATTTATGTATAACGATGGGGAAATAGATCTATATGCATATATTTATAGGTTTAGTATTAAGGTAACAGATGTACATTGGGCCTCCATTCAAGTACTCCCTCAATGCAAAAATACTTTGTTGTATTAAAGTGGCATTCCGTGATGCTCACCTCCCCAACACAATTGCTGGAGGCAAATGGGTGCATAAGCAAATGTGGTGACTGAAGTTGATGGTGGTCGGCTATCAAAAGTTATACATTCTGGGGTCTTAAAAGCTTGAAGTTAAACAAGTGGTCATGTAGCTGAGAAGCAACAAAGCCCACATGAAAGAAGCACACCAGCATGTGTGATCACGAGGTGTCGGAAGAATCAGGTATCAGACATCATCGGAACAAAAAAATCATATCTTTGTGAATACGGGGGAGTGTGGAGTGAAAACCCAAAGCTCATTTGTAGATAATTGGACATCCCCTTACAGAAGGGTAGCAGGGAGGAGAGGAGCCAGTCAGGGTGCACTGTAGCAACAATGAAACATACAACTTTCCTCTAGCTCCTAAATGCTTCTTCCCCCACAACTAAAATGATCCCCATTCTACCTTACAAATCTAGCTAGACCTGAGGATGTACACTGGTACAGATAGGAACTGGAAACACAGGGAATCCAGGGCGGATGATCCCTTCAGGACCAGTGGTGAGAGTGGCGATACGAGGAGGGTAGAGGGAGGGAGGAATGGAAAGGGGAAACCGATGACAAGGATCTACATATAACCATCTCCCTGGGGGACAGACAACAGAAAAGTGGCTGAAGGGAGATATTGTATAGTGTAAGATATGACAAAATAATTTAGAAATTATTCAGGGTTCATGAGGGATGGGGAATAATTATCAGCTGATGCCAGCGGATTAAGTGGAGAGCAAATGTTTTCAGAATGATGAGGGCAATGAATGTACAAATATGATGTATGTATCAATTGTGATAAGAGTTGTATGAGGCCCCAAAAAATGATTATAAAAAAAGAGAAAAGAAATAACAGTATGAAAACATCCCCCAAAAAAGCATGCCTCTCTTGTCCCTCATATCCTAATCACCTGAACTCACTCCATGTGACTTCTTTCTGTTTCCATGAATGAAGGACAGTGGTTTGACAACACAGAAGAGGGGGGGAAAAAAACAAGGGTGTCACCCAAACTGCTGAGTTTGAAAAATGTTTCCAAGAATGTAATCACAGATTAGACAAATGTGTGAAGTGTAATGGAGAGTACTATGAAGGGGATAAAAAATTTAAATGCATAGTTTTGAAAAAATTGTAGTTTTTGTCGGGTTCCCCCTAGTAGCTTCCAATTTCATAGCAACTCAAGCCATCACCATACATCAAACTGACAGAGAAGGGGTGGGTTTTGTGTGTAGGTGGTGTTGGTTATTGCACAGGGGCAAGGGACTTCTGGTGGCATAGTAGCTTATGCCTTGGTTGTCAACTGTAATGTCAGCAGTGGGGAACCACCAGTCAGTCCTCAGAAGAAAAGGATGAGGCGTTCTACTCCCATAGAGTTAGCCTTTGGGAAACCCACAGAGATAGTTCTGCTCTGATCTCATAGAGTCGCTATGGCTCAGCATCGACTCCATCGAAGTGAGCTGACAAACTAAAGGCAGGAGATCTGAAAGAGGATGCGGAGACGTTGTCTCAGGTACTTTGGACATATTACTATGGTGGAACCAGTCCTGCAAGAAGGGCAACATTTTTGGCAGAGGGTTAGCAAACAAGAGGAAGACCCTTACTTAGGTGGATTGACACCGTGGCTGCGAGAATCGGCTCAAATACAGTAACAAGTGCGAGGATGGCGCAGGACTGGGCTTTGTTTCTCTCTCTAGTGCACAGGCCCCTATGAATCCGAACTGACTCCAGGGCTCTACAATATCAACTACTACAACCCTGAAGTTCAAACCTACCCAGTGGCTTCCCAAAAGGGAGGTGTGGCCATGTGCCTCTGTAAAGATGACAGCTAGGGAGCCCCTGCGGGGCAGTTCTACTCTGTGGCACAGGGGCAGCCAGGTGTCGGAATGTGCTTCACAGCAAAGGGTGTGCTTTGTCTCAGTTTGTGCCTGCTGCTGTTTATGCTATGCACTGAGTTTAACATGTGACACTCAGGAGCGAATGAATGGAAACACACCCATGATGCTTCCATGATGCCAGATGCAAGCTGACACTGTTTCTGAGTTCTGGGCATATTATTTTTTCAGAGATAATTTCCTGTAGCGGTGACACACCGAGTCCTATTTCATGTAAAAGCATCAGCAGCAGAGGAAAGCACTGCACAGAGAGAAGACTATGACACGTAACAGGCTTTCCATAGAGGAACAAAAGGGTGGATGTCTTGGGCTGCACTCTTTTCTTGTATACAGACAGTAAACAAGCTGAACACATCTCACCTAAGCATAACATTACAACTACTTGAAGCCCAGCTCAGGCATCTGGAGAAGAGGCAGCAAGGAAGGATGGGAGAGAGTTAATGGGCTGGGCGTCCCCAAAGGTGCAGAGTGGGAATCAAGGGAGGATCCAGGAGGAGCCAAGGCTTCTGGCAGAAGTCTGAGAGGAGAGCAGCAGAAAGGAGCTGCTCTCTGGGTCCTCACAGATGTAGCCAGTGAGAGAGCAGCAGTGCTGCCCCCTGGCGGCGCGCCGAAGGCAGGGCCGCTTCCCCCAGGGCTGGAGAGCTCTGGGGAAAGACAAATCCTGTCACTTTGGATGCCAAGTAAGGGGGCACTGTGTGCCGGTGGTGTACCTATGTTGGCCAAAGCGCTGCCCACTGTGCATTTGCTTCCCACAAGCACAGTTATCCTTCCTCGTGCATCCAGGAAAGACAGTTCTAGAAAAACACAAGCAGTAAAATAAAACACTGCCAGGTCTCGAACCATCCTCACCATTGTTACTATGCCCACTGATGTAGCCGCTGGTTCGAGCTGTTTTATTGCCCGTCCTCCACTTTTTGCCAAGCATCATGTCCTTCATGGACTTGATGTCCCTTCAGGGACTGGTCTCTCCTGACAGCACGTCCAAAGATATCAAATGAAGTCCAGCCATCCTTTGTCCCCATGTTCTCTTGGCAGTCCTTGTACTTTTATTGCTCAGTGTCTGATTATTTGGGACCAGGCCTTATTGCTGCCCCTTCCTCACCTTGGCCCCCAATCCCGACCCCAAGCCCTGCACATCCACTGTGTGAAACCTCCTGTTCCTGTAACCATCCCTGTGCTTTTGTGTGGGGGGTCTAGCTGGGTTCCCCTGGCAATTCGCCAGCTGCCCTTGGGAAAGTTCATGGAGTCGGCTAAGTAGTAGAAAAGCCAAACGTCCAGCTGAGATTGGTTTACTCCCTAGCACCCTTGGGCAGGAGCACAGCCCCACTCCCGGTCCCAGGTAGCCAACGACCACACCTAGGTTCTCCGGACTTGGCAGCTGTAACATGTGGCCTGGGCTTCCCCTTCATTTCCTGCTCCTTTCTGGCTTGCTGTCTGACTTTTCTTTGCGGAATTAAAGCTGCAAATTGACAGGATCCCATAAACACTCTAAAGCCACAAAAAAACACCAAATGCCCACCCAAACATGTGAAACTTCAAAAAATCATCCTTAGAAGATTCCCAAACCCTAAACATTCCTAAACCCCATATATGCCCTGAAAACACCATGAAAGCCCTAAGAAAACCTAAAATGCTGGGGGAAAAAAACACATATAATATTAAAAATACCCTAAATTCCCTAAGGAACTCTGTAACATCACTAAAAACACCATACTGTGCTGAAAAATACCTATACACTCTAAAAAACCACCCCTAAATCCCTTAAACACTCCCTAAAATCTTATAAAACACCCTAAAAACCCCAAACCACCCGAATGCCCCAAACACACCTTAAACGTCCACAAACAACCTAAAAGCCCTAAAAAATCACATGCCACCAAAAAGCCCTAAATGACCGCAAAATTCCAACTCATAGCCACCCTATAGAGGGCTTCTGGAGCTGTCAGTCTTTTATGGGAACAGCTTTATCATTCTCCCAAGGAGAAGTTGGTAGGTTTGAAACCCTGACCTCATATTTAGCAGTCTAATAATTGCTGGACAGTGCCACCAAGGCTCTACTGGTGTAGTGGGTTACACATTGGGCTGCTAACCTCAAGGGAAACGGTTCAAAACCACCACCCACTCCTTGGGAGAAAGAAGAAGCTTTCTTTCTATTCCCCTAGATTTCTCATTGACGGTGTAAAGTAACCTGTTAAATGCTCGCAGTGGCAGCAGCAATGTCTCATAACCATGGGGAAATGTGGTTCAGAAACTTCAGAAGCAAGCATCCACCAGTAGGTGACTGACCAGCAGTATTGACTTGGGCAAAGAGAAGGTGACATGGAAGGGTAAGGAGAAGAATGCGTGCAGAGGGCAGGTTGGCAGCTGAGCCTAAGTCCAGTAGAAACAACAGTAGAATGGCCTGTTCCTGGAAGGGCCACAGGAGATGGTGCGACTTCATGTAGCCCCCACTTACATGTGTAACAGCAGCAATTGCCTGAACACGTGGTCTCCCCAGGGAGGAGCCTTTGTGTGGTGTTAAGATGCTGTTACTGTCTGTTGTACTGTGGTGGCCTGCATTTGGCTGTAATGGTGGAAATTTTGCAGCCAGTAGTTCAAATGCCTGCTGGGTCACTCACTGCAGGTAGACTTCAGCAGTTTCCAGACAGAGAGACGAGGGAGGAGGACCTGGTCTTCCACTTCTGAAAGAACTGGCCAGTGTGAACCTTGTGAATGGCAGAACACTATACCTGAACATGAGTACCGCAGGCTATAAGGCATGATGGATTGACACAGTGGCTGCAGCAATGTGCTCAAACATAGGATAGTGCTGGCCTGGAAAATAGTTCATCGTCCATTAAAAAAAATCATTATATAGGGGCTCATACAACTTTTGTTGTTGTTTTTCCCTAAGGGAGAGCAGTGTATTGGTACACTGAAAGGTATATAGATCAATGGATTCGAACAGAAAAGCTACACATATATTCACCAGTCAACAGGAAACTAGCCTTCGAAAAAGGACACAGAAATATCCAAAGGGACAAATTCTGCTTGCTCAACAAATGGTGTTGGACAAACTGAGATACCGTATGTAGGAAAATGAAGCAAGCCCCAAACCTTCCCCCATGCACAGAAATTAACTGAAGAGGGGTTAAAACCTGAAAGTAAACCTCCGGGCTATCATAATCAATTTTTCGATGACCTCATCGGTCAGAAATCATTGTAGGAACGCCAAAGCGTTCTTGTGTTCAACGTCTACATACATAGCAGGTGCTCCAGTAAAGGGGAATCTTGGTGGAGCTGGCTCATCCATTCCTGAAGAGAGTAGAGCACCACGTTGGCCCATCACAGAGCTCAGGTGTAGAATCTTCCTCACTGTCATCCTTTATCTCAGCAGTGTCAGTGTTGGATTATGAATTTCCCAAAGAACCAGTATCGCTCAATTCTGTGCACAATGCTGACTCACTCTCGCTGTTATTTCACTGGTCTAAAAACCCATTTAGGTTAAAATGACACTTTTTTGATGCCATGACCTAAAATTTTTAGTGAGAAAATGTTCCTAATGACATTACTTGGGTCTTCCTCTAATCCTGATGCCATGTTCTTTTTCACATAGACCAGCTTCTTGTATAAATTGCTCAGCATACAGATGGAATAAGAACAGTGAAAGGATACAACCCTGATGCACACCTTTTCTGATTTTAAACCATGCAGTATCACCTTGTCCTGTTCACAGTCTCACCTGGTTCTATCTCTTGGCCTTTGTATAAGCTCCATATGAGTACAATGAAGTGTTGTGCAATGCCCATTCTTTTCCATGGTATCCCCGAGATCCACCTCCTTCCACTCGTGCTTTCCAGAACGTGGGGTTGGGACAAAGCCTGGATAGTCTCATGGCAAGACCAGATCAGGAATGGAGCTGAGCCGGGAGCAGCTTTATTTGCTTGCTCCAGGGAAAGTCTGCCAATGTGACTAAGCCTCAGGGGCTTTCTACAAATGATAAAGGTGAATCCCTCTCTCGTTACCCACTGATCATCTCTGAGCCTCTTGCTCTCATATCCCTTGCACAGACCTCTACCATTAGATGGACAATTCGGTAACGTTTGAACACTTTTCTGATGCTGAGCCTGGGGAGCAACTAATAGCTGAGTAAATATTGATTGAAAGATGGTGAGTGGAAGAAAATAGCTTTGCCAGGTCCAGGTTGTGATGGAGATGAAAGTGTTACCAAATCCTGCTGTCCCCATGGTGGGTTTGCCCAGTCCTGAAAGTCTGAGCCAGGAGTTTTAACGTGGCCCCTTTCAAAACATATAGGTGGAATTCTTGGACCATGAGCTGTCCATAAAGTGTGGCTTTACCAAGGAGATGTCCGCCCTGGAACGAAACAACCCAAGAACCTAGATCTTTGTGAAGGTGTTGGTAAGGGATGCCGCGGAAATCATAAACTTGACTGAAAGCAAAGGAAACTTTGCCTTCATGTGTCTGCAGCTGGACGAAGTGGTGCTGGAACACACCCTCCTTTGCGATTCTTCTTGTTCTTTTTATGAGCTGCTCCCTGGCCTGTGCAGTCCCGTAAATCTGGAAACTCTTTGCTGGTGGGGGCAATTGTTATATCCTCCCCCCAGATCCAGATGTCTTGTCCATGGTCAGTGCG
This sequence comes from Tenrec ecaudatus, assembly GCF_050624435.1. Taxonomy (NCBI): domain Eukaryota; kingdom Metazoa; phylum Chordata; class Mammalia; order Afrosoricida; family Tenrecidae; genus Tenrec; species Tenrec ecaudatus. The sequence goes on along the minus strand of NC_134530.1, from coordinate 276,998,983 downwards.
CAATCCTTGTTAGCCAGAGGAGTGGGGCATCTAAAGGCAGGCAGGAGTCACATGCTTTTTTTCTACACTTTCTAGAAAGACCAGAGCTAAACATCTTGCAGCCCTTTTCATGGCCTCTTTCTTTTCTATATTTATTTTCCAGGAAAGAGGAGAAGAAACGCGACAGCATCTACTGACAGCAAGTCAAATGCCATCGTGTGTGTTCAGAGGGCAGGCTGGTACTCATTTGCCTAACTCATCAGTCCCATCGTGCCATGTCCATGTTAGATTGTTTAGGGAAACAGATGACATATGTTATGATGCTAAATAAGCTGAAACAGTGCCAGGATGGAGGCAGAAGGGGTTTATTTGTTTGTTTTTAAATGAAGCATGGCTTTCTAGTGACTTATTGTGGTGGGGAAGGGGGGCACCGAGGGCAACAAGACATGGTTGTGACAGTGGTCTGGGAATTGAGACAAATCATTGCTTCTGCAGCAGAGATGAGCTGCCTCTGACCTGTCAGTTACTTGAAGGGAGACTCTGCATTTGGTCAGACAAGTCTTAGTTGGAGATGGTACCAGCTTTCCTCCTGAGCCTCTGTGGTTCCCTTTGGACTACACAGGCCCGAATCGCTTTTAGCTGAGCAACAGCAAATGGCAACACAGACTTGCCATATTGCTCTTTTGCGTACACTCTTTAAAAATCGTACTAAATATACATGCATCAAAACATTCGTCACTTCCACGCTCTACAAGATTATAACTAAGTGGCATTCTGCATGTTGTTCATATTATCATCCTTACCCATTCCAAAATTATGTCATCACCCTTATGGAAGCTCAGTATCGTCTCAGGGATGGCACTTCCCCTCCAGGCCCTACTGGGTTAGGCTGGGTTGACTAGAGAAATAAATCCAAGGACACTCATATAGGTATAAGAAAGACTCCACCTCACTTATTTGTCCAATTGACATGGCATTATGTAACAACCATACTTACCTTCCTACCTATCCCTGGAAACAATTGGGAGATGTTTGTCTCTATTCATTTTCCTAGCCTAGATATTTCTTGTAAGTGGAATTAAGCAAAATGTGTCCTTTTTGAAGCTGATTTATTTCACTCAGCATAATGCTTATGAGGTTCATTCCTCTTGTAGCCTGTGTCAAGAGTTCATTTCTCTTTATGGCTGAGTAGTAGTCCATTGTATATACCGTAGGCAACATGTTTGACTTATCCATTCACCTATTGATGGGTATTTAGACCGTTGACACGTTTGCGAGATTGGGAATAATGTTGCAAGGGCCATCTGTGTATTTGTATCTATTTATGCGCTTGCTTTTAATTGCTTATATCCTTCATTTCCTTTTCTTTCCTTGTTAGACTCAGTATGATCCCCTTCTGCCCATCCTCTAGCCTCACAACCTCTGTGTCTGATGTGCCAGGATCTCACCAGGAGCCTTAACACCAAGATTCTGAGCCCTGATTGAGCATTCTGATCATCCAGGGAATTGAATATTCCGGAGCACACAGAGATGAAGTTATCAAAACTCCTTAGGCATAACCGAACAACTGGAGGGAGTGCTTTATTGGGCTTGGGGGCTGGGGATTATAGTTGTGAAGGACACCAAGAACAATTGTCATTACCTAGACTGTAAAGACTATGGTCGACATCCATGCTGGTGCGTAGCAGCTGGATCTCAGAAGCTCACAAGTGGCCATCTAGGTGGCAAGTATTGTCACCCTCACTCTGGAGGAAAGAGTGGTGAGTGGACCACATGAACATTAGACTTCATGACTCTGAGCACAGAATAACTAGATGATCTCCAACTATCAATTCCAACTTCTTTGAAAGGGATCACATCAAAAGGTCCTAGATAGTGAAGCAAAATTCACAGTCATAAAAGAGAACAGGCTTATTGGCTGGATAGGGACTAACAGAACCTCTGAAATGATGGTCCTTATTCACTAAGTTTGAAAATGAACTCCTACCTGTGGTTCAATATTCAGCCAAATAATAGATTGGTCTATAATGGGAGCAATTACACAAGTGAGGCACACAAACCTGAAAACAGCAAACCATTTGATCTCAAAAGGGCAGTATTAATCCAAGGCCCAAGTTCAGAAGGGTAGGAAGAGAGGAGGAAGGGAAACAGAAGACATAAGTAGGGAGTGGAATAAGTCATATTATATTGTGGAGATTGCAATAAGTGGCATAAAACACAATGTGTATGAATTGTTGAATAAAAAACTGATGATCTTGGTAAACCTTCACCCAATTCACAATAAAAACTTAATGAGAGAGAACAAAATCCAAGCACCTAGGCTGCATTCCAGGCCAATAAAATCGGACTCAGTGGAGATGGGACAAGGATGTCTTTTGGACAGCTCTCTGGCAATCCCAATGAGCACCCAGGCTGATACCCACCATCTGGAAACTATGGGGTAGCTGCTTCTCCGGTAATGCCTCAGGGGAGCGCTTGGGTCTGTCAAAGAATGCGGGATGATGAAGGGGCAAAGGTCATCAAACCTCACCCACAGCTTTACACTGGGGGGCTGCTCTCTGAGGAATGTGGGAAGGGTCCACTTGCATGCTGTCTCTGTGCAGCAGATCCAACAGACTCAACACCTTTCCAAAGCTGGCAAGAAAGTCCGAGAGACTAGATGTGGGCACCACGCTGTGAGTTTCCCAGAAGGCACGACACAGATTGAGAGCAGTCACGGGAACACAGACTCCTCCGGAAATGCTGCCATGCGCAGAACATGCATCTCTAATTTCATTTCACACTGACTCAAGCATTCAGTCCTTTTTACGAAAACCCAGCTTCTCATTACAGTAACCGGTTTAAAATGACAATCTTCTGTTGAGCAAGTCTAAGAAATGACCTTCCTTTATTTTACATGGTATAAAAATTCAGTTTCCTAGGCCGATGGGCTCTAGGGACAGGTGTTTTTATGTACTAGACATGGCTTTCAAAGTTCTTCAATTGCCTAAATTAATAACGACTTTTTTCCTTTGGCTTTTCTAAGGGACACATTAATTTCAATCTTTTTCTAAGGAAGTGAATCTCTAGCTATCTCATTGGGATAACTTTCTGCCTTCAGAGTAGAATTTGAAATAATCTGCAAGGTTACCCCTTCCCCACCCTGCCCCAGCAGCCCAGCCTCTTTCTTCCTTCCAGCCTTCAGCCAACGGGGTTTGGTTGGGAAAGGAGATGCAGAAGGGAGTCTCTGGATTTTTCTATCAAAAGGTTGGCCACAACCCCCAGTAGACCAAATGTAATTCATTATGGCGGGTTTTGGTTTTACTACATTAAGAGATATTCTTAGGGAAATTACAAACAAACAGAAATAGGAAGACTTTATATTTTATTAAGGGATGTACGGCTCAGCCTCATTATATTTTAAAAGACAAAGTATAAAAAAAAATCTGGCTCCATTTAAAATGTCCTGACTAGCAGAACTTAAAATACACAAATCTTAACATGAAAGTCTAGATGAATAAATAAAATAAACAACGAAACAGCTTTCTCAGGAAAAGCCATAATAAAGAGCTCGACTACTTTTTGAGCTGTTTAAGATGCTCGTGTTAAAGGGAAAAGAGTATCATTGTTGACTTTGAAATGTAGAACCATTTGCTTAATTCAGTGATGCTAAAATGGGCAGTTTGGCTGAAGAAAGAAATTGGCTTGTAGCATTTGATGAGCAATTTCTTCTTTTGAATATAGAAATGACCAGGGATGCGGACACGCTTTTTATTCTTTTGAGGACCCTCTAACCAAGAAATCTTTTAAATGATCATTACACAGTGAATGCCTGGAGGCTCTGGAAACTATTTCTTTTGACATTATTATAAGCTCAAAATGATTCACCAATGCAAAAGAAGAAGAGAAAAGGCAATTAAATACTAAGCTGTAAACACTGGAAGCTTTTCTGTGCTGAAAATAATTGGACAGAGTTTTTTCTTTTTTTAAGTAATAGTGTCCAAATAGATTCAATGATCTTATTGCTTATGGATTTGGAGCTTAACTATATTCCTTATTTTAAATTTGATATTAGAATAGCAAGATTATAGACCATGATACAGTGTGACTTGGAGAAGTATCGTTTCATTAAATTATCAAGTTAAGGCTCAAGGAGCCTGGTGGAATGTGTGTGACCATGAGGCCAGCCAGTTGGAATCCGCTATGGCTCACAGAGAAAGATGCGGTTCTCAGCTCCTGTAAAGATTTAGAACTTCGGGAACCCACAGGCATAGTTCTACGTTGTCCTTTCAGGGGTCCTCAAACTTTTTAAACAGGAGGCCAGTTCATTGTCCCTCAAACCGCTGGAGGGCCGGACTATAGTTTAAAAATAAAACTATGTACAAATGCCTATGCACACTGCACATACCTAATTTGAAGTTAAAAAAAAAAACGGGGCAAAAACACCCGGCGCACTGAATAAATGTCCTCTGAGGGCCATGTGGCCCGCAGGCCATAGTTTGAGGACCCCCTAGATTGATATAAGTCAGAATCGACTTGATAGTGTTAGGTTTCTGGGGTGGTTGACCTCAGTTCTTGCTTAGCAACGCTGAAAGAATTCATATGGCAGAAGCACTTTTGTAAATCCAAGTGAATGTTATGAAAGAAAGTTTCAGGTATCGCAGTCCCCAAAAGTCCCCAGTATCTCCGGAAAGCACGCCGGGCTGCATGGCAGGGGTGGGGAAAGTTTGCAGCTGAATATGGCGGTTTCATGGGAGGAATACCTGAGCAGGAGTGCAGAACCAGCTGAGGAGCCACGGCAGGAACCCCCAAGGGCCTCACCCTCCACTTGCAGAGCACGTGAACAAGGGAGGGCGACAAGGAGCCCAGGCCTACTTCTATCACCTCCCAACACCACTGGAGGGCATTGGTCGATCGTACTGGTTGATTTTGGTGCACTTTTGTGAAGTTCTATTCTGTATGACCAGGTGGACTTTCCACCTGGGTCTACATGACTTGGGTCAGAGCATGCTCAGTTCTGAATTTTGCCATAGGTATCTAATGAGTGTGCCTGATGTATTTCCAACCCCTTTGTTGTGGCCCGGACAGCTCATTTTCGTTTAGTGCTGGCATTTTGGAAGACAAGCCCTAATCTAGCAACCTGTCAAGAGCAGTAAGTGAATGGAATTAAAACTCAACTCATAGCCATAAATTCAATTCGGACGCATAGCGACCCGAGAGGACAGGGCAGAATTGCCCCCTGAGGATTTCTGGGGCTGGAATTCTTTACAGGAAAAAAGTCTCTTTTTTCTCCCTCCCAGTGACTCCAAAGGACTGACCTTGCAAGGAGATGTCCAGCGGGTACCAGCAGGCTCCTTCATTGAAAATCTCTGCTAGTTTCTGAAGCGGGAGGGAAATTTTGAGGAGGCCGTCTGTGGCAGACTTAACTCCCCATTAAAGACAATGAGCTTTTCCACATCTCTCAAAAAACAAACAAAAAAACCTAAAGTGACTACTTCAGATTAATATGCTGTAGGTAGAACCACCTCCCACTCACCAAACCAAACCAATCAACCAACCAACCAACCAACCAAACAAACAAACAAAAAAAACCCCAAATCCTGTTGCCTTCAAGTCAGTTCTGACTCCTGCTCACCCCTTGTGGTACAGAGTACAATTGCTGCATGAGGTTGTCTAGGCTGTACCCTTTATGAAAGCAGATGACCCCTTCCTTTTGTGGTACAGCTAGGTGGGTTTGAACTGATAACCTTTATATAAGCAGCCCTATCCAGCGATCTATGTCAACTAAAGTGTCAAAGCATGTAAAGACTGATCCACAACCCCCACTTCTCTTTTCCTCTTCTGTGATGACCTGGCATCCACCTTTTGATCTGGTGGCACCATATTTGCGAAGCAGCCCAAATCACTGACGGACGGTGTGCAGGACAAACACCCTGTAGAATTGCCCTTCCAGTGTCAGAATTTGCATGAACAAGAAATAAACTTCTAGATTTTAAGCCACTGAGGTTTCAGGGGTAGCTTCTTTCTGCAGAACAGACTAGGCTCTCCTGCCTGATCATCTCTTCACAGGGTTTTTGTGGAGAGCTACTGGAGCAGCTCGATCCAGGGGAGCTGCCAAAGCAGATACCTACACTTTATCTGGGATTGTAGGTTGTAGTACCAAAGTTTTTATTTGCCCGGGAGGCACTGAGTACATTTTTTTTCTTCTGAAAACAGGACAATATGTATGTAAGTTTGGAGACATATGTAGCTGGAGCTGAAAGTCCTCTTACCTTGCAGTTTTCTTTGGTAGAGATAGACTTGTTCTTAATGAAACCCATGACAGTCAGTGTTACAAATGACTTCTGAGGAGAGGCCAAACAGCTAAGTCAAGGCCAGCCTACCGTTCTCTTAAATGCTGTCTCATGCTCTCATCTGCTCTGACGTGTCTGCTCAGGGGCATGTGGCAGCCACTGGGCGGGCCTTACCATTGGCACTGAAAATCATTGTAGGGGATATTAGAGGATTTACATCAAGAAGACCTGACTTCCTGGCCATTGCTCGGGGGCCACAGTTCCCAAGACAATCAGTGTCAAGGGCAAAACAAAATAAAACATGACGAGGGCTCTGGGGCTGGGTTGAGCTGGATATGTAACCAAAGCCCCTTTCTACCAGGATCTTCCCAAGAGGAGATTGCTCTTTTCCATAGCTAAACAATTTTGTTTAACACACGTTCTGCTGGGGAACCTTCTGGGAAGCAGAAGAAAATAAATCTGCCTTCCTTTGAATTAAGCTGGGTTGGGTCCAAGCCCTGTGTAGTGTTTATTCTTATCATAACATCTAAAGGAGTCTGATTTCACCATTCTTAGCTATTAAAAAAAAAGTTCCAGGCACAATAATTCAATTTAAAATTACACACCAGGAGTAGTTCATATTTAATACACTTTATACAGGTATTACAGGTACAAGGGACGTACTTGTTAACTGCCAGGTTGCTGGCTTGAACCAACCAGCTACTCCACAGGAGGTACTGTGTTTCTGTGAAGCTATACAGCTTGGAAGCCCACTGGGAGAGCTCTCCTCTGGCTTGAGTCTGAAGGTGCTTGACAGCAGTAGCCTTTTGTTTTTATAGAGGTATAAAGCTTTCTTTCTTTCTTTCTTTTTGGTATAAAGCTTTTTAGAACAACAAAAACAATTCCTTTTGGAAGTAAGCCAGAGACAAAACCACAAGTTACATGCTTTACTTTTTTTCTGTCCTGCTGCTGGCTGCCACCCTTTCATCGATTGTGCACACCAGCATGGTGGTGAAGTGGTGAACTCTGCGCTCTCACTCCCCTGGCTTCACACTCGGTCTCCTCACTCATCGTGTGGCTTCACCCAACGCACGGAGCCTCCTGCAGGCTCCTCACCCTGTGTGTGTAAAAGTGCGAAGGAGACAGACTTCCTCAGAGCTGTGCTTTAGAGAGAATCCTCCTCACATACTCAGCACCGCCTTGAATAGGGCAGCACTGCATACATGACAGCTACTTGATGATTGTTGATGGTGTGGTGGTGTGTTTGTATGGATAAAAAAAGAGCCCTGAATGGTTATGTAACAAGTAAGGGAATAAATAGATCTTCCTTCATCCACCTTCATCTTTCATTGTTCTCTCACTCTCTGATTGCAATATTAGAGGCTAAAATGGGTAGAATTCCCACCTCTGAACAAAGTTTGTGCACATGGGTGTGCATGCTTGTGTGTCCATGTGAGTGTGCCTGTACAATGTGTGTGCACGTGTGTGTGCACATGTGCACTGGAGCCTGGCAGCAGCAGGGGAGGCGCCTGTCTCTGTTCAGCAGTATCTGATGGCTGCTGCAGGTGTAATGAGAAGTGATTGATGATCTGTTCAGGGAGCTCCTGGGGTGGACTCAGGGAAGGAGCAGCAAAGAAGACATACTCATCTCCCCCATATGTAGATGAGGTGATGGAATTGGGCGGTAGAGGAGCAGCTCCTTAGTAATGAGATCACAGGGGAAAGGCCTTGGATGAGGTGCCAGACATCCCTGCTTTCCCAGAGAGGGTGGGGACTGGGAACGAGGCTGCATCCTGCCTAATCAGTTACAGTTGCTCTGTCGCTCTGGGGAGGGAGGCAGATGAGGCAGGGAGCTTCCGGAATCTCTCATCTCCAGTCCTTCTAGGTGGATGTGGGAGCGTGTGAGGACGGCCACACTGGAGGGTCAGGGTTGATCGCCTTGCAGTGTGGAGACCGGCCTGGACCTGCGTTGTGCAGGGTGACCAAGGAGCTCTGGGGACAGGGTTCTGGGTGGGGGCTTTGTCTACTAAGACCCACAGCCGCACCCTATGTCGCAATGTTGGCATGCAATGTGCAAAGACTTGAGACAATGTGAAATGGACCATCCACTTCACTTGGAAAGACAGGAGGGCTGAAAATCAGATTGGGAGATCTGATCTCGTTTGCTGCACAGTTGTGAGAGGAGATATTCCTGGCTTCTCTCATGTTGGGAACCGGACATAATCAGCCTGACAAAACCAAGGCCATATTGCCTGCCCAGCAGGGCTAAAGCCACGTCACCTCAACCTTATCTTACCCTGACACACACCAGATGGCCCACCCTTGTCTGCTCCAGCACCGGACATTCCAACTGCAGATTTGCGGCCGCCTGCCCTGTGTGCTCTACACCCCCGCCCTTCCTTTTTTTTTATCTCCCCTTTGAACTCCCTTGTTTGTCTCACCCTTTATAGAGAGGCTAGTGTAGCAATAAACTCAGACCTTGACAAGAATCTGCTTGGTCTCGCTCCTCTCTCTCGCCCGTTTCTCTTTCAGGCTGGGTCCTCCTTGGAACCCCTCGAATAACTGAGTCCCTCTGGCATGAAGGAGGTGATACGAATGCATTGATAGCCTAGTATCTGTCAGCTGGGAGCCACAACATAGTGAGAGCCCTTATTAATCATTTGGAGATTAGCTGAGGGGTGGGAGAAGCCAGGCATGAGGCTTTCCAGGGCTGCTCAGCCTGCACAGGAGTCCTTTCCTGGGTTGGACAGAGGTGCTGCCATCTGAAAGCTCAGATAGAGCAGTTGGAAAATTAACTGACCTGGTACAAGATCTATTTACATATATCAAAAGATCCTGGGTAATAACATCTCATGTTTGTGCAGCATGCCACATTTGTCAAAGGGCTTTCTCATTTACTGTCTTACTTGGTCCTCAAACTAAGAGGCCTTTGGGCAGCTATTGATGTTTAATTTTGGACGTGGTAACAGCTATGGGTATAGTACTGGGCTTGGAATCAGGCTGTGCAACCCACAGCAGGTCACTTAGCTGCTCTGGATTGGCTTTCTTCCTCTATGAAGGTCAGCGCTTGGACTAGACCATTTTCCCAGTGGCAGCTCTGCTGACATTTTGGTCAACATCATTTTTGTGGGGCTGTGTTGTTCCCTGCACCTGGATGCTAAGCGAGCATCCCTGGTCTCAGCCCACTAGATGGCAGTGGGGCTCCCTTCTTCAGAATGTCTCCAGGCATGGCAAATGTCCCCAGCAGAGCATGCTGCTGGGCTGGCGCACGGCAGGATGATGCACTCAATGAGTTGGATTTTAAGTTTTCAGGTACTTTACATGTCTGCACAGGGAGACTACATCAACAATTACCCAGCAGTCAATGGGTCATCACTGACCCTCTCTATAATTCCAACTGAGATCATGAAGCACCGACTGAGTTTCTGAGCTTAGCACCCTGCATGGCACAAGTTGTTTAGCACTCAGCTACAAACTAAAAGGTTGGCAGTTCAAACCTATCCAGAGGCCTCTTAAACAAAATCCTGGTGGTCTGCTTCAGAAGAGTTGGAGCCATGAACACCCCATGGAGTGAAGAGATATAAACATGAATGTGGATGTGACTCTAGGTATAGCTACAACCGGTAACCATGGAATCAACTACAGCATGGAATCAACTTCAACTCCTGGCCTCCTTGTGTGTCCAAGAAGAACTGTGCTCCCCAGGGTCTTGAAAGGCTGCTTGGTCTGAAGTAGATTTGCAGGCCCTTCTTTCTACGTGCCGCTGGGTGGCCTCAACCTTCCAAGCATGCTATTAAAAGCCAATCCGTCACCTGTGTGCATCACTGAAGACACACCGACACAGGGAGCAATGCCCTGGCTGGGGCACTGGAACAGCGCTGGCATGCAGTGAGTGCTGCCCAGTTAGCGAACAGGTCTTCCCTTGGTACTTTCTCAGGTCTGTGTGAAGCTTTCTAAGCATCCAGAGTTCTCGGCCTGATTCTGCTGCCAACTTGCAGTGTGACTTCGAGCTAGTCTCTTGCCCTCTCTGGGCTTGATAACAAAAGCAGGGCAGGCCAGACACAAATATCGTGTGGCTAGCAGGGGAAAGCAGTTGAGGACACAATTGCAGATGGAGTTCATCCTTTGGACTCATCGCCCCTCCTCCCTAACACACACCCCCCCCCCCACTACACACACACACCTTTTCAACTGCACCAGATGGGTTTTAACTTTCCGGCACCAGAAAAGCAGACCTTGAGTTTTTTCCTTTATGGAATGTAGGCCACCCCTGCTTATGTGTCACATTCAGTCCTCGTTCTTCTCCCTACTCTTGTCCCTCCTCCAGTCTTCAACAAGTGACTGCAGGGAGGTTTCCCAGCAGGGCTGTGCTCAAAGATTCATAATGCTGGGTTTTCCTTTAGTTCTCCACAGTCTGGGGCTTGGAACAATCCAGGCATTACCTTATCAACTGCTCATTTTAGGTGGGAAGGACGGGGGCACTGGAAACACCGTATGGGCTCAATCCTTCTCCGCACGCATGTGAGGGGTTTCCAGGAGTTCGAATTTCAACTTAAGTGATTTATTTTTTGTTGTTTAATCGCATGCCTGTCATCTGCTGGACATTTCTTCTACAGTGTTTTGTTGTTGTTAACCCCATTTCTAAGATCAGAGATAGAAGGGTCAGGCACAATAGGCAGTTAAATTGACTCAATCTGGGGTGTGAACCTGCTTCTGTCTGGTTCCTCATAGCCCTCAGTCATTTTAATGGAGGTGTTGTGAAGGGTGTGGGTTCAGCAGCCACACACTGCCTCATCTCGCCTCCTCGTTGATAGGCTGTGTAGCCTTACATGAGTTGTTTAATCTCCTACCAAGCTTGTGAGAGCACTACTTTTATTAGCTTCATTTTACCAAGGCTGTGAGAGGTCAGGGGAGCGAAGGCTTACAGATTGCCTGGCATATAATATGCTAATGATAGTCAAGATATATAACTAAGCATGTCTCTGTTCTAGGTTCTGTCAGTACCTGGTGTGGCCACAAAGGAGAAACCTGGTTTCCTGCTATTTTGAGCATCTAGTGTGAATGGCAGGAGATAAGTCACATGCTAATGAACCCTTGTGGTGTATTGGTTAAGCACCCTGGGGCCCGGCTATCAAAAGATATAGTGTCCAGGGTCTTAAAGACTGGAAGATAAACAAGGGGCCATCTAGCTAAGAAACAACAAAGCCCACATGGAAAAAGCACACCAGCCTACCCCAACATGATCGCTGAAGACAAAGCGGGTGCATAAGCAAATGTGGGCATGTTTTCTTGATGTGCACTCACCCTTTACATAAAACTCTCTCTTATACATACGCGTTTCTGTGGATTTGTTTCGCTAAGGCACCCAGACTAACATAAGCAGCATGGAACGCATTTAAGAAGCCTAGACAAGGGCAGGGCAGGATATTTGGAGGGACTGGATCCAGAATTAGAGAGGAAGGGGTGCTGGAGGTGAAACGGGCTGCTAGCTCCCTGTCCCAAGGAGGACAATGAGACTGCTGGCTCCCATGAAGATTTACAGTCTTGAAAACTCCATATAGGGTCACTGTGGTTGGAATCCACTGGACGGCAGTGGCCTTTTGGGATTGAAGGTGGAAGCCACCAACGACTTCCTGCCATTGAGCCAAGGAGCCTCCGGAGAGTGTGTGAACTTCTGGAATACAGCGAACAACCTCTGCACATCTGCTTTTCGTGCTGCCCAAGTCATGCATTGACATTTTTCCAAAAGTGAACCATCACAGCTGCTCTCTCAGGAAGCTGGGGGCTGAGCCCGCTGGTTCCACTCTGTCAGCATTTCTGGTCCGGGTACCTGCCCTCTGCCCCGGCACAGGCAATGGGCTTTTGGAAGCAGTGCTCCCTGGGTAGTGGGTGTGATTTGGCTCCTCTGGCCTAACATGATGAATGCTGAGAGGGGGTGGATACTAGGGGGTTAAGCTCCCTGACCTTTCCCTAGCCCAGGGGAAAACTTACTATTTAAAGTAAGTTTTAGACAGAATCTTTAGAAAGATAAATTGTTTACTTAATGTACACAATTACTCCCCAACACATCTGTTTTGTGTCTGCTCAACTCAACCTCATAGGCTATGGATGACCTTGAGCAAGTTTTTAAAGTCACAATGGGTTTCTACCAGGATTGAGAGTTCAGCTCTCTCAACTCTCCAACTGGTTATTAGCACCATAGTCTCATTTCTATTTATGGATTTACTTTGTTTGAGGGAAAAAAGACTCCCAATTCAACTATATTTTATTAGGAACTCCTTTGCTATGTTTTACACAAGAAAAAGGCACAAACCGCTGTTCTGGATGAAGGAGGGCATCCGCATGAGGCCCCAATGGTGTCGGAAGGACCCACAGCCACAGTTACTTAAATAAAATGACACCCATTCTGTCCTGCTGACTCTGACTCATAGTGACTCTGTGTAGGGATCCTGAAGTTGCTACCTTTACAGGAAGCAATAACCTCATCTTTCTCCTGTGGAATGACTAGTGGCTTTGAACCAGCGACCTTGCTGTTAATAGTCCAACACTATCCAGCATCACCACCCGAGCTCCTGAAAGCTTAAATGAGACATGGAAAACAAACACCTTTGTCACAAAACTGTTCCTGAAGACGGATCAATTCATGGAGTTGCGGGAGGGCCTGTGAGAGCATGAGCGGGACCTTCATTGGGATGTGCACATGACCGTATATCGCTGAGTCTGGCCCGGGGAGTGGACGCAAGCACACTGCCTGATGGACAAGCTTTCTAGTGCCAGTCAGCAGTAGGAAAGAACTCAATAGTGGCTGAATGTGTGGCCCCTCAAAATGGATTCAGGGTCTCCACATAGACTCTCACTGTGAGCCACAGCCTATTGCTCAAAATTTAAGCTCAAATATGACTTAAATGCCTAACATTCTGTTTCCTTAAACTAGAGTACTGCCAGGATCAACTAGAGGCCTGGATGACCTATCAGGTCTGAACAACGATCTCAAATCACTTCACATGATCCATTCCACCAGTCATGTCACCAGTCACGCCTCCTCACTTACCCATTCCAGAGACTGTGCCTGTATAACCTATCGACTAACACATTCCCACATGTCGTGCTTATGAAACCAACCATCATGCTGGAATAAGGACCAATCACGATGTAAGGGGCAGGGTCAATGGGAAAGCAAGATAGGGGCTGAGGGGAGCCAAGAGGGTCCCGTCACTCAATCCCTAAACCTGATCTAATGTCACTAGACTGGGGTCTTCCTCACATCTCAAGGGCACCCGATTCATGATTGAAGTGAATTGTGTTTATTCAATCTTTGTTCTGCTTACCGTCCTGCTATGCTGCCTCCTCTTCTTGCTTTATGTTGTGGTGACAAATGGCTTGAGAGGGATTTGACATAGGGAGAAAGCCCACCCACATCAACTGTCACCAGAAGCAGACACTAAGTTCATTTCTCTCACCTCACAGAACTATGCACACCAGACACTGGTAGAGCTGCCCGGAAGGGGAACCCTTAGTGCAGTGGTTCTCACCCTGTGGGTTGCGACCCCTTTGGGAGTCATATGACCCTTTCACAGGGCTCGTCCAATTCATAACTGTAGCAAAATTACAGTGATGAAGTAGCAAGAAAATCATTTAATGGTCGGGGGGTCACCACAACAAAAGGACCTGTATTAGGAAGGTTGAGAACCACTGCCTGAGTGTGCTTAGGACTTTGCTGCCCTCAGGGTCACCAGACATTCCTGAAGGCAGAGTCACTGCAGGAAGCCCTTCTGGGAAATGCCCTGAAGCCAGGTCTCAACCAACTCCATCCACCCTCACCCTCCTAGATCCTAATCATAGGCTGCATGGAAATGCTCCCTGCCACTTCAAAGACTGTAAGTCCATGGGAGCAGAAAGCCTTCTCTTTCTCCCTTGGAGTGGTGGCTGGTGAGTTCAAACTGCTCACCTTCTGGGTAACATAACCCACAGACCAGCTCCCCCTGAGCTCAGTTTGGTTTGCCACACAGCACACATTGTTGGGAACCTTCTGAAGTAGCTGTGCCATGTGCAGGTTGGGGGATTTCGCACAAGATGCAGAATTCCACCCTCTCTTGGAAAAAATAATTTTTGCAATAGCCTTGTATTCTCTTCTGGATCTGAGTAGCAGCTACTCTCATGCAGTGCTAGCACATACATGCTAGGTCTTACGCCGAGTCTGCTCCATGCTTTCCTGTGTCCTATGTGGCGCTGTAGGCACCCAAGGCATGGACTCTGCAGCCTGGGTTCAAATCTCTCCTTTCCACTTCCTCACTGTGTGGTCATAGGCTCATGACTTTATCATCCTGTGCCACTTATTTTTCATCTGTAAAATGAGGCAAGAATAGAGTCCACATATAGGCTTGTTAAGTGAAATAATTGAATTATTATATACAAAAAGCTTAGAACATTGCTCGGCATCTTGCAAATACTGTTAGGTAGCTTAGCATAGGGACTGGGTCATCCATTACATATGCTCAGGTTCAAACTTCCGGCCAGGAAGGGGTGGTACACCTAGGTGGGTGTTACACCTGGATTGGCCCATCTGGGCCAGGTGAATTCAATCCAGCCAATGGGGTTGACCAGGACCATCAACCATGCCTCCCTATGGAGGAATTGAAAAGGCAGGATCTTGACCTCTCCGATGTCTCCCTTCACCCACTTTTCTGTTGTCCGTCCCCCAGGGAGGAGGTCACATGTAGATACTTGTAATCGGTTTCCTCTTTCCAATCCACCCTCCCTCTACCCTCCCACTATCACCACTCACAAATTATCAAGGTTTCTTGAGGGACGGGGGAGCGGGGAGGAAGGGGTAAAAATGAGGACTTGATTGATGCCAGGGGCTTAAGTGGAGGCAAATGTTTTGAGAATAATGAGGGCAGTGAGTGTACAATGTGCTTTACACAATTGATGTATGTATGGATTGTGATAAGAATTGTATGAGCCCCTAATAAAACGATTTAAAAAAAAAAAAGGCAGGATCCTGGAGCCCACAGTAGTGACTTTCTCTCCAGCAGCTTCTAGGCAAGCTGTGCAGGGGTGAGGGGCCCTGAGGTGCCTGTGTAAACCTGAAACTTCTTCTCTCAAAAAACTCCCTTGGATCACAATCCAAGCTGCGGAGTGAATTCTTTCTCACGCGAAGCCAAGGACTGAGGTATATTTCTCCCACGAGAGATCTAACAATAGTATCTCTTATTATATCATTAGGAGCCCTGGTGGTGTAGTGGACTATGCATTAACCTGCTAATCGCAAGGTCAGGGGTTTGAACTGACTAGCCCGTCCGTGGGAGAAATATGAGGTTGTCTATTTCTGTAAGGCAATGGTTCTCAACCTTATGAATGCCGCCACCCTTTAATACAGTTCATGTTGTGGTCACCTGCAACCATAAAATTACTTTCATTGCTACTTTATAACTGTAATTTTGCTATCGTTTTGAATTGGATGACCCCTGTTAAAGGGTTATTTGATCCCCAAAGGGGTCGCGACCCACAGGTTGCGACCCCTGCTGTAAGGATTTAAAGTCTCAAAACCCCAAAGGGGCAGATCTTTGTCCTATTGGGAGTCAATAAAATGGTAGTTAGGTTTTTTTCTGCATCAGTATCAGATTCTGGTGGCAATCTCAGTCATCCTGCATTGTGGTCTGGTTTGAACTCCGGAAATGACTGCCCTGGTTTGAGGTGAGGGCCACGGTGCTTCAGTGGTAGACCTCTCATCGACTTTCACCGGGAAGACCCGGGTTTGATTTGCAGCCAATGTGCCCCAGACTGTCAGTGAAGGTTTGTGTGTTGCTATGACACTGAGCAGGCTTCAGTGGTGTTTCCAGACTGAAACAGAATAATGAAGAAAGACCTGATCATCCCCATCCACACATTGACCTATGGCCCACCACTGTTGGCTTCCTCTCCCAGTCCTGGTGGTAGCACAGATAGGCACAGTTTGCTCCACTGCCCATGAGGTGCCCATGAGAGGCTGACGCGACAACCACAGTCAAGATCAACAGCTTAAACTCCATTCTGGGTCTATGAAAACAAGAACAACCTTCTGAATTGAGGTCGCATTGCTATTTGGGACTGGGAGGATGCCTTTGTGATATGGATTGCACTCTGGATCCCAAGGGGGACTTTTAAACACAGCCACATAGCAGCTCCGGAAATTGCCATAGTGAGAAGGCAGGTTTAAAAAAAAAAAAAAAGCTTTTACTGGCTTGCTCAAAGGAGGCTGCGGATAGATTGGGGGGTGGAAAACTCCTCTGGAAATGGAAAATTTTTTTATCCTTACATATGCATCATTTCTTCTGGTCCTGAAAGGAAACACAAAGCAGACGAGAGGAGGAAACGGAGACTGGCAGTCATCTTGTTGGTATTCCCACAGCACCCCCTCCTTAAGCGCTTGCTGCCATCTCATCCAACTCCACTCAGTGTATTTTCACCCGGCAATGATGCAGAAATGTCTGCGTACTCCAGTTTTATTGTAGTCGGGCAGCGTTTATGGCTTTGACGTTCAACTGAGCATGGCAGGACGTCTAGAAGCAATTATAACCAGCACCTGCTCTGTCTGTGCGATGGGCAGGCAGTGACGGATTCCCAGCCTCCGGAACACTAGTGTTCCCTCCCAGCTCAGGATAATGACGGTGACACTCGGCCCCCTTGTTGTCTGGGGAGCTCAAGGAGCTCTCCTCTGAAACCTCAACTTATGGGCATTTCTTTGAGTGAAGACATCAAATTAGTGACTCGAAAGGAAGGCGTAGGAGATGATTATTGGCCACAAGACAAGCCTCAAACGCCTCCAGAGAGCATGTCTCCTAAGTGCAAACTGTGGAGAGGGAGGAAACAATTGATCACAAATGGAATAGACTCTGAGTCTCACCACACAATGTGTGTGTGTGGTCACTGAGGCGGCAACATTATGACTGGGGGACGGATACGGTTTGTGCAGCCGTGATTGCCATCCAGAATGTGGCATGCTATTGTGAAAAATGATTTTTTATTCTGAGCAAATCTCTGCTTCCACTTGCTTTAATGCTTCGCCGGAGAGCAGGGGACTCTGGGAGGGGTGGGGGGCGCACAGGGCTGGGCTGACCTCAGGAACTCATGTGTAAAGGGCTTTTTCTCACTTGGAAGCAGGCTGTTCTTTCTGGTAAAGCTTGTTTGTGAACCTTGCCACATCTGCGTCCGAAGAGGGAACTGAAGGTGACAAATGCCACGAGGAGCCCCGGGCACATCTTGTTTCATTTGAATCCCAGTTTTACCTTTCCTCCTTTCTGGGTTCTGAAGCATCAGATGGGTGCCAAACGCTTCCACGGACAACTAAAGCTGAACAAGGTGGAGGCAGATGAAGAGCAACGGGAGGTTGGTGTTTGGGAGACTGAATACTTGGGCTTCCTAGGCCAGTCCAGTTGGTGGTTAGAGCCCTGTTTCAGATTCCACTGTAATCTCCTAGTGTCCAAGGACCAAGTGGCTCCTAAGTCCAGAATTTCTGTTACATGTGTCACCAAGGAGGAGTTGGGCTAAAATGCATTGAAGAATAAAGCAGGAGCTTGGCTTATGAATCCACTCTCTGATTCTGAAATTTCAAAGGCTCCGTGCACAGACATTTCAACACTGAAAGCACAGCAGGGAAAACCAAAGACTTGGGCTTCCTCCTTGTCCCTCTTTTCGGGCTTTTACGGTTTTCCAAGGCGCCTCCCTGAGCCGAGTGTTGTATAGGTCAGGTTTAAAGATGTCCTAGTTCCGAGGGACTTGCTGTTCTGCTTTCTTTTTCAGGGAGACCTGGTTTCTTGTCTTGTGGCCAAACACAGAGCACAGATGTCTGTGGGCCTCCTCCCTTTCCCCTGACCTTTGCTCTCTTCTCTGGATACACTACTGACCTGTTCTCCCTTACAAGATCTGAACTGCTCACAAACTTCGATGAATTCTCATCCTAGCAAGAAGCATCTGAGCATCTTATTAGAGCCTGTATGAGTTCTGTTCTGGATGCCTATTTGTGCAACTTCAGGGTCTGGCATGGAAACATTCCATGTCCACAGACCTGCACAGATAATATAAACTCCAACAGTAGTTTAAGGTTTAAGGTGGTAACAGGGAACGCTGGGGCCTGTGGCTCCTGGTGAACCTCACAGGCTGTCTAAAGGGGCTACTTCCATCTCAATGTAACCATACAGGAATGTAGACCTGTTAGGTAGCAAGACAAGGGGTTGTTCCTCTCCATGCTTAGGGGGCCCCCTACAGGAGGTTGGAAGCCAATGCAGGCTAAAGGGCATGCACCAATTCAAGGCCAAGCCAGGAGAGCTTAATTGACGCCTCACAGCTGAAAGCCCTTAAAAGGCTGGAACCTTCCCTTCAGCTGCTTCTCTGCCTTCCACTCAGCAGGGCTGGGTGTGCAGTGTCATGAGGGTGCCCGTGTTCAGTTTACTGTAACGCCGGAACCTTCTTCTCTCCTGTATATAAACCCACTCGGATCACCAACCAGGCTTTGGTGTGAATTTCTTTCTAGTGTGTAGCCAAGGACCGAGACATTTCCCACCCGAGAAACCTACAGACCCAGACTTACAATAAACCCATATGTGTGTGTGTGTGTGTGTGATACACACACACACACACACACACACACACACACACACACACACACACACATATATGGCAAGAGGTGAACAGGTCTAGCCAGCAATGGTGAAGAGGGCCCTGGGATTGAGATTGAGAATGATTCTGAAGTAGAATCCATAACCCTTAGAAATGTATTGGCCTGCTATACCAATCCAATTACCCTCAACCTTCTTCAAAGAATTGGAAAAACTGACCACCAACTTCATATGGAGAGGGAAGAAACCCAGAATTAGCAGAGAACTCCTCAAGAAGAAGGACACAATTGGAGGACTCGCCCTACCTGATTTCAATGCCTACTACACAGCTACAGTGGTCAAAACAGCATGGTACTGGCACAATGATAGACACTCAGACCAGTGGAAAAGAATAGAAAGCCCAGGAGTAAAATCATCAGCATATAGACAACTGATCTTCGACAAGGGTCCCAAAAATGTCAAGTGGGAAGCAGATGCCCTCTTTAATAAGTGGTGCTGGAAACAATGGATATCCACATGTAGAAAGTTGAAATAAGACGTCTACCTCACCCCATGCACAAGAATACACTCAAGGTGGATCACAGATCTAGAAGTCAAACCCCAAACCATCAGGACCATTAAGGAGGGAATCGGGACTAATCTCAGAGTACTGGCCCAGGGAGCACATAGGCTCACTGCAACAGGGAAGGGGACACACACAGGTGAATTGGAAATCGACAAATGGGATCTAATAAGAATAAAATGCATGTGCACCTCGAAAGACTTTGCCAAGAGGGTGACAAGGCAACCCACAGACTGGGAGAAGATTTTTAGTAATGACACATCAGACAAAGGGCTCATTACTAAAATCTACAACACCATCGTGACCTGCAAAAAGAGGAAAACAGTTAACCCCCTAAGGAAGTGGGCAAAAGAAATGAGAAGAACTTTCACTAGAGAGGAGATCAATATGGCCAATAAACATATGAGAAAGTGCTCGAAGTCCCTTGCCATAGGAGAAATGCAAATCAAAACAACCATGAGATACCACCTAACACCCCTGAGGCTAGCCCAGATCAGTAAATCAGAGAGCAACAAGTGTTGGAGGGGCTGTGGTGAAGTAGGAACCCTCCTCCACTGCTGGTGGTCGTGTACATTTGTACAGCCACTGTGGAAAGCAATCTGGCGATACCTAAAGAAAATGGAAATTGATCTACCTCATGACCCAGCCATCCCTCTACTGGGCATATACCCGGTTGAAGCAGCAAATAAAACACGACCAGTCATATGCGCTCCAATGTTTATTGCGGCACAATTCACAATGGCAAAGACTTTGAAACAGCCTAAGTTTCCATCGACAGACGAGTGGATTAGCAAACTTTGGCACATACACACAATGGAGTATTATGCAGCACTGAAAAGCACCGATGAGCACATGAAACACGTTATTTCATGGGAAGAGCTGGAAGGAATTATGTTAAGCGAGGTAAGCCAGACCCAAAGGGACAGGTACAACATGAGTCCCCTGAGGTAAGTACAATCAGCATGACAGAAATAGAAGAATAAACATCCATCCCACAATAAACGGGAGGAAGCATAGATAGTTGGAGGGAGGACAGGCCACACCTAGGGAGGTACATAAGAGCCCAGCATAAAGAAGGGGTAGTGGGGTAGGGAGAGGGAGAACCGGGAGGGGGAGAATCCGAATGGATGGTATGGGGGGGGGGCAGGGTACTAACCCACCCGGGGGAGAGTATCGGTTATGTCCCCACAGATTTGGAACATGCATACGGACCCCAACACGACACACCAAACAAGGAGGACAACGCAAAGTACAGAGGTCTACACAAAGAGGCTGGACGACAAGCCGGCCCAAACCAGAATTAGGCCGACCCCCACACTCGAAGGGAATACCACAGAAAACAAAAATAGATTGTCTGGAGTGGGAAAGGAACTGACCCACCACACCACATCCAGAAGGAAGCTGAAACAAAAGAAGGAGAAAGGACATAGTGGAGTACACCTGGGTCCACCAAGCCCAAAGTCGATAGACCAGCTAGAAGAGCCCATCATACAGAGAGGACCATTCAGCTGACCACACTACGAGATATGACATCCTGCACCAACACATGGCCCTACACGGGACAGCACCTGAGACACAATGGGGGATGGGCAACTGAGCTGACCCCGCCACACTGAGGCAAACACTGGGGACATGCAATGGAGCAGCGGAGGAAGCAGAGCAAAGGGAGCCCGAGGGAGTAGAAAGGATGGTCTTCTGGGCCAGGACGTGGCGCCTCACAAGCTACACCTAGAAAACACTCCTAAAGGCCAATGAAAGGACCTTGAACTACTAGCAATTTTTTCTTTTAATATTTGCTATCTTTTTGTTTAGTCTTTTAAAATTTGTTTTGTTTTTTTACCCAGTAAATTTTGTATGTTAGTGGCTTTTCTGCTTATCAGCGTGTCGATGTTGCTTCTGTCAAAGCCATGTTCTTATGGGCCACTTGGGCGCAGTCAAAGTCATATCCATTTGTATGCACGTATTACTATGTCAGCAGGTCCACCTAGACAAGATAGGCTGGACAAATAATGAGAGAAGAAAACAACAGGACCAACGGTCCTGGAGGGACATGAGAGCGTGGGAGGTAGGGGAAGGGAGGAGGTGTCGCCCAACACAGGGACAAGGGAACAGCGAATGGTTCAAAACCAGAGGAGGGAGGGGAGGGGAGGACTGGAAGGGAGTGACCAAGAGCAAGGTAACTGAGAGGAACTACTGAATCCAGAATGAAGGCTAAACATGGTAATGGGTCGGGAGGAAAGCGAAAGGAAATAGAGGAAAGGAGTAGGAGGCAAAGTGCATACAGAGAAGCCTAAATACAGACATGTACATATGTAAACATATTTATGATTATGGGGGCAATAGATTTATATGCATATATTTATAGGTTCAGTAGTAGGGTAGCAGATGGACATTGGGCCTCCTCATGCATAATCCCCCAATACAATAGCACCTCGCCCTGCTAAGCAGCCATTGCAGGATACCCATCTTCCCGACATGATCACTGAAGACAGCCGTGTGTGTAAGCAAATGTGGTGAAGAAAGCTGATGGTGCCCGGCTTATCAAAAAAAGATATAGCGTCTGGGGTCTTAAAGGCTTGAAGGCAAATAAGCGGCCATCTAGCTCAGAAGCAACAAAGCCCACAGAGAAGAAGCACACGGCCTAAGCGAATACAAAGTGTTGAATGGACCATGTAGCAGATACAAAGGAACAAAAACAATCATTGTGTGATCACCTCCCTCACATAATGGCTGAAGACGAAAGTGTGCATAAGCAAGTGTGGTGAAGAAGGCGGATGGTGCTCGGCTACTGAGAGATATAGCGTCTGGGGACTTAAAGGCTTGAATGCAAACAAGCGGCCATCTAGCCCAGAAGCAACCGAGCCCACACGGAAGCAGCACACCAACATAGGTGATCATGAAGGACAGAGGAGACCAGGTCTCCAACATCAAAGGTGGGGTGGTGGTGAGAATCACATCACCGTGAAAGAGGGGGAGTGCATGATGGGGACCCAACGCCCACCTGTAGACAGCTGGACACCCCTTCCAGAGGGGTAGTGAGGAGGAGATGGGCCACTCAGGGTTCAGTGTAGCAACAATGAAACTCAAAACCTTCCTCTAGTTCCTGAACGCTTCCTCCCCTCCCAATCATCATGACCCCAATCCTACCTTGCCTTGCGGACCTGGTTATACCAGAGGATGTACAGCGGTGCAGTGGGGATCTGGAGGCACAGGGAATCTAGGACAGACGAACCCCTCAACACCAGCTGTGGGAGTGGCGACACCAGGAGGGAAGGGCATGTAGAAAGGGAGAACCGATCTCAGAGATCTATGTGTTACCTCCTCTCTGGGAGATTGGCAAGGGGGAGGCGGGTGAGGGGAGACGCCGGGGAGTGTAAGATAAGATATAATAATTATTTATAAATTATCAAGGGACCAGGGGTGGGATCGGGGAGGGAGGGGGATGGGGGGAAAAAAAGGGAAACCGAGCTGATTCCAGGAACCCAAGTGGAAGGTGAATTATGAGAGTGATGAGTGCAACGAATGTATAAGGGTGCTTTGCTCAATTGATGTATGTACAGATTGTGATAAGAGCCTTATGAGCCCCAATAAAATGATTAAAATAAATAAATAAAGAATGAAAGAAAAAAAAAAAGAAATGTATTGGCCTTAGGGGAGGGGCAAAGAGGGCTGGATTGAGAAAGTCTGTGGCATCCAGTTCTGACTTGACTTTTGGATCCAGAATCTTTCAGGAGTCATGGCCTTGCCCTCCAGCCAGAACTTCCAATAACCGTCTTCTCAGAGCCTTGTTAAATTCTCATAATACGTTACACCTGCCATCCTGTGAGCAGCTACCAAACCCAGGCACTTTTTTCTTTCTTTTTTTTTTTTTAACAGGAACAATAAAGTTTATTGAACCGTAGCTTAGTACAGGCGCTGGGGTTTCCCCACGGTGCTCTTAATGTACAAAGCACGGATATTCTGCCAATTCTTCTTCAGCAGCGAAACCAAAAAGTTGACAGCCAAGTGGATGTTGTACACGAGTTCATCATCTGTCATCTTCACATGGCCAACTGCCACTGCCAGACACAGCACCTTCTTCATCTGGAATTTGACGGTGGACTTCACCTCGTCGACCTTGGCCACCATGTTCTCATTGTGGGTCAGCAGGGAAGGGAATTTCCCGGCCTTGTTCAGGCCCGGGCCCAGAATTCGAGGAATCTGCTTGATCAGGGTCTCTGAGGCCAAAAAGGCAGCTTTTTGACCAACTTCTTATTCTTGTTGAGCTTCTTGAGCGCCTCGATGTCCATGTGAGGGATCTCCACGGCCTTCGCTTGTCGCAGTGCTGCTGGTCCCCAAGGACACACACTGAGAACTTGGGGCGCGGGGTGGACTTAAGCCTGACGGTGCCAGAGAAGCGTTTGTCCTTCTGAGGGTCGTAGTTCTCCAGGCTGCTCTGCAGCTCCACCGTCTCCAAAAACTTCCGGCACTTGCGCTGGTTCCTGTGCAGGACTTCCCGCACCGCCTCGTAGAGGGTGTCGCGAGAGACTTTGGTACTCATGGTTCCTAGCGCTGCGGCAACCGGAAAAGAGACCCAGGCACCTTTTTCAAAGACAAGCTCGCTCTCTTTGAATTCCTGACCTCGCCGACCGTGTGAAACAAGGACCATTCCAGAATTACATAGAAGCAAGCATGGAAGCAAGGGCATCCACCACCCCGAATGCGTAGGGGTCAGGAACCAAGTGCTTTCTGTAGAACAGCCCCAGAAGGCAGACCTTTGGCTGGAAAACCTGTTAGGGAGCTAGCATAGGGACTGGCAGGCCCATTACACAAGCTCAGAGGTCTGAGCTACGGGCTCATGAAGTAGAGGCTCACTGCATGCTCAGAAGTTCAGGTTTCCAGCCAGCAGGGGGAGCTACGCCTGGGTGGGCGCTGTACCTGCATTGGCTCACCTAGGCCAGGTGAATTCAATTCAACAATACAGCCAATGAGGTCGAACTACGTCATCGACCACGCCTCCCTAACCGCTCATAAAACTCAAGAGGATCCCAAACCAGGCCTCGGCGTGAGCTGTTTCTGGGTGGAGCCGCGGACCGAGGCACACCTGCCCCAGGTGAGGTCCAACAGAAGCGGTGCTGTGTGACTGGAAGCTATGAGGTAAGCCGGCCCCAGGAGTGGGCCTTCCCATGCTGGTCTCACGAGTTGTGGGCCCCTCTGGGCTCCTTTCACCTCACCACCCTTGGGAGAATTGTTGGGTTGAGTTCACCTGGCCTAGGTGAGCCAATCCAAGTGGCGCCCCACCCAATACGGTGGAGGCCCCTGGGGACGCTTGTAGCGTATTGCCGCAGCCCCAGCCTTTTGTGTCGGTCTTTGCGCCATTTCTTGCTGGTGTCAGTCTTTGCGCCGTTTCCTGCTGGTGTCGGTCTTTGCGCCGTTTCTTGCTGGTGTTGGTCTTTGCGCCGTTTCTTGCTGGTGTCGGTCTTTGCGCCGTTTCTTGCTGGTGTCGGACTTTGGGCCGTTTCTTGCTGGTGTCGGTCTTTGCGCCGTTTCTTGCTGGTGTCGGTCTTTGCGCCGTTTCTTGCTGGTGTCGGTCTTTGCGCCGTTCCTTGCTGGTGTCTGTCTTTGCGCCGTTTCTTGCTGGTGTCGGTCTTTGCGCCGTTCCTTGCTGGTGTCTGTCTTTGCGCCGTTTCTTGCTGGTGTCGGTCTTTGCGCCGTTTCTTGCTGGTGTCGGTCTTTGCGCCGTTCCTTGCTGGTGTGCGGGACTTGATGTGCCTCTCTGTGCCTGCCTTCCCGGGCTGCATTTGGGAGGGGGCTGGGACGCTGCTGCCTGGAGGCTGAGAGGATTTTGACTCCCAAAGCCTTCTCGAGGCTCAGTGTAAAAGTTTATTTGGACTCGAAAACAGAATCAAAGACCCAATTAATTAAGTTTTAGAAGCAGGCTTTATTGCGAACTTGTGGCGGGTTCAGCAACACAGGGTATTGAGCTATTGAAGCCACACCAGGGAAAAAATCCTGGCGGCGTTTTTATGCCCACTGCTGGCAGGCACAGCTGGGGAGAATCATAGCTTGGGGGGGGGGGGTTTGGATCTGCGCACACAGGTGCTTCCGAAGGGAGAAGGTCGCTAATCTTACCTATATATGTCAGGGACGCGTGGAGTGACCATATCTTCAGAAAACCTTCTGGCTTTGGGAGGAGCTGGTTCCAGGAATTTGGGGTTGAGCAGAGGAGGGGAGGTCAGTTAGGGGTCAGTCTTGAGAGCTAAAATGGAGTCTGTTGTGCCAAGACAGGACGTTTTAGACTGACCCTATAGGGAAAAGGGACAACATTAGTCCATTTCTGTAACTGCTTCCTGTGGGTAGTGGGCGAAGAGCAAGGGGAGGGGCTTTTCCAGGCAGAGTACTGGGAGTTGCGGCCTGGCACAGGGTGGAGAGGTTGTTGTTGCTGGTGGACTGCTATACGGGTGATTTCGCGGAGTCGACTTTGCAGGAGCTGAATGAGACAAGGAGCAATTAAGAGCAAAATTACTACTAAAATTATGGGTTCTAGTATGGGGGCTAGGAAGGAGTACAGAGAAGAGTTCCACCAGGAAGAGGATCCGTCTGTTCTGAATCTGTTGTTTTGCAGCTCACGGTTTAGCTTGTTGAGGGTCTGGACTCTAGTTTCCACAATTCCCAGCTTATTGATGTAATAACGGCATTCCTCCTGGAGGAATAAGCAGGTTCCTCCTTTTTCAGCAGTGATGAGGTCTAAAGTGCAACGGCTCTGCAAGGCAACTTGGGCAACAGAGGTTGTTTGTTTCTGCAGGGAGGCTAGAGATTTGGCAGAGGCATCGACTGCCAGCTGGAAGCATGTGGATAACTTGTCTGCTGTGGTGATAGAGGGTCTAAGGGTCCCGCCGCTGAGTCCTACTGCACCTGCTGCTGAGGCTAAGGAGATTCTCACTGCTATCGGAAGAAAAACTGCTCTTTTAGTTTGGCGACTGTATACCTGGATGTATTTGTCCTGGACCTCAGCCGGAGTGTATGTAGTGAGCTGCGGAACCAGAGTGACGGGCAGGCACAAAAGGGTAAGGTAGAACTGATGTTTAAATGCTTAGTGTATAGTTGCACCAAAAGAAAATTTTTTTCTGGCGCTGTTAGTGGTTTGGAGGGGATTTGGGTGACATTACATGTCTGTGTCGATGGATTGGAGTAGCAAAAGGGCACTTGAGTGTTTTCTGGTTGGATGTACAGAGGAATATTGGGGATGGTTATGGGTTTTGTGGTCTTTACGTTGGATGAAAATGACAGGGCAGGACCTGGTACTGCTACCAGAGGAGGGCGTTCTAGGGCTGCACACATGCAGCAGGTGGAGAGGTTGCCTAGTCCAGCAAAGTGGCGATGGCCAGTCCCTGCTGTAGCAGGGTAAGCTGGGAGAAGGGAGACTCAGAAGGTTTAGAAATTTGCTTAGTGAGTTGAAGGTCTTGGATCTGAATATTACAGTGGATGGTGGATTGGACCTGGAGTAGCGACCTCCATACATAGAGTTTGGCGTCTGGAAATTTCTCTCGGCGAGTGGCGTACCACGCTCCTGGAACCAGAGGTGTCCAGCGGCTATCCCAGGGGTCTGGGATTGTGAGAGTGTATTTAGATTGATGGTAGTAGAATCATCCCTGGGGACAAAGGGAAAGGTAAAGTATCTGGCAGGAAGACCAAGGACACCCTACATTTTTCTGTATTCACCTTTTTGCACATTGGGTAGTTGCCTTCTGGTCATACAGGTAGCAAATGATGGGATCAGCTTTTCCTTGATGCCGCTTAAAGTCAGTGAAATTTAAGTATATGGGTGTTCTGCACCCTGTGGGTGGGCAGTCAGCGGTGGCCAGCAAATAATCATAACGCTTAGTGCGGGCGTAATTGGTATAGTTTTCAGTCAAGTAAAATCGCCAGCAAAAGGGGAAATTATATTAGGTTTAGCTGGCTGGCTTGGTGAGGCGAGTGAGGCGGAGAGACATAGGACCAGTAGACTGAGCCAGACCACTGGGAGCCATGGTCAGAGTTCACTGCTGCCTTGACTCGGGACAAATGTACCCAGGAATCTATTCCAAGACCCTTGACTGCCAAGGGAGTGGTGAGCACTACGGTGTAAGGGCCTTCCCACTGGGGTGCTAAGGGTCTGGGTGCTAGGGATTTAATTAACACAGCTTTTCCAGGATGCACTGGTTTTTGGTGATCAGCAGAGGTCGGAGATGGTTCAGGGATGGGGGAGTTTTCGTGTTGTCTAAGAAGGTTGCGGAGCAAGGACAAGTATGGAAGGTACGAAGCTAGCAGAGGGCAATCAGTTGCAGGAAGAGGCGAGAAAAGAAAAGGTTGTCCGTAGAGTATTTCGATCATGGCTGGGGAGGATCTGCGCACATAGGTGCTTCAGAGGGGTCGTTAATCTTATCTATATGTGAGGGAGGGTTGGAGTGACCATATATTCAGAAAACATTCTGGCTTTGGGACGAGCTGGTTCCAGGAATTTGGGGTAGAGCAGGGGAGGGGAGGTGGGTTAGGGGTCAGTCTTGAGAGCTAAGATGGAGGTGCAGGCCTCAAAATGGAGTCTGTTGCACCAAGACTGGGACACAGTGGTGTGCTGCGGCTCCGCCAAGCAAGATGGCTGGGAGCGCCCACATCTACCCTGTTGGTTTGTAATTGTAATTGTAATTTTGATACTTTGATGAATCATAATGTATATATCTGATATTCAGGATATATTTTCATTGTGACAAATTAAACATAATTAAAGCAGTGATTAATCACAAAAATATGTAATTATATATTGCTAAATATTTTTTCTAATGACAAATAAATGAATTTTTGTCTTGAAGTATGGTATATCATGGGTGCCAAAAGTAAAATAAAATGCTACATTTTGCAAAAGTATGCACAAAAGGCCAACATCAATGTGATGCTTGCGATAGCTTTTTTCTCACCAGATCAGAAGCATGTATTTTCCCATGGTCTTAGACAACCCCTGTCAAAGTGTTGTTCAACACTGAAAGGGGTGGTGACTCACAGGTTGAGAACCACTGGGTTAGACCGTTTTTATTTGAAAATTCTATACATATGAGCAACACAACTTACAAGATGTAACTACATCATGTCATACATTAATCATTTTCCTTAATTACATATATATACAAATTCATTAAAACAGTCGTTCTATTTTTAAAGTCGGGCCAAAACAAAGAGAAAGCTGATCATACTTCCAAACAAAGGTACACTAACATCAAATGCCTAATTTATTACTTAACTCTTATCTGGTCCTCTCCCACACACCAGGCCACAGGTTGTTCTCCCCTATAAAAAGTGGGGGCATCCCCAGCCTAAATCCTGAGGTCCTACAAGTGACTGGGGGAAACGCCTGACCAGCACTTGTGGGGCTCCACGCTACTGTGGGAACATCCACCCAATCTCCAAGGCGATCTCTCTGTACATCCCCTTGTCTAGCCAGATTTGTAAAGTAGAATTGGGTCATGATAGTGGGGGGAGGAAGCATTTAGGAACTAGAGGAAACATATGTTTCATTGTTGCTACCCTACACCCTGACTGGCTTATCTCCTCCCCACATCCCTTCAGGAAGGGGGTGTCCAGTTACCTACCAATGGGCTTTGAGTCTCCACTCTGCACTCACCCTCATTTACAATGACATGATTTTTGTGTTCTTTGATGCTTGATATCTGATCCCTTCAACAGTTCATGGTCACACAGGCTGGTGTGCTTCCTCCATGTGGGCTTTGTTGCTTCTGAGCTAGATGGCCGCTTCTTTATTTTCAAGCCTGTAAGATCCCAGATGCTATAACTTTTAATAGCCAGGCACCATCAGCTTTCTTCACCACATTTGCTAGTGCACACATTTTTCTTCAACCATCATGTTGGAAAGGTGTTCATCATGGAATGCCAATTTAATATAACGTGTTCTTGCATTGAGTAAGTACTTGACAATGTCCATCTACTGCCTTAATACTAAGTCTATAAATATATGAACGTTGATCTATTTACGAACCCTCCTGTATAAATATATTTACATATGTACATGCCAGTATGTAGACCTCTAGAAATACCCTTTGTCACCTAGTTCTTTCCTCTATTTACTTTTACTTTCCTCTTGTCCGACTATCGTGCTCAGCTTTCACTTGGGTTTGAGTAATTTCTCTTGGTTACATTACCCTTGCTGAATACCTACCAGGCTTCTCACACCCTCCTTGCGACGGATTTTGGATTACTTGTTGCTCCCCTGTCGCTGGATTGGTCAGCATCAACTCCTTACCCCCTCCTCTCTCTCTCCCATGTCCCCGGGAACCATTGGTCCTGTTGTTTTCTCCTCCAGCCTATTTTTCCAGCCTATCTTATCTAGATAGATCTGTTGAGATAATAATATGCACCAAAAATCAAACCATAGCAAGATAGGCGATGGGTGAGAACACAGTTATGACAAAAAACAACAACAGAAAACCAATGATCAATAAAAGAGTAAATTAATTAAAAGCCAAAAAAATTTTTTTAAGAAAGAAAAACCTGTAAATAGATCAAGGTCTGATTTTTTTTTTCTATAGGTGTGTCCTTCAGTCAGGTCTGATGGCGTATCATGCTCTGGCCCCAGAGTCTGTCCTTTGTACTCCCTCAGGGGCTACCCGCTCTGCTCCCATGGTTGCTCTGCTGCATGCTTTTAGTGATTTGCCTCCGTGTTGGAGGGCCAGCCGGGTCAGTCCCAACACAGAGTCTCCGGTATTGTCCCCATAGGGCCCTGGGCCAGCAAGGGATGGCATGTCTCATAGTGGGATCAGCCATATGGTCCACTCTGTACATTGGCTGTTCAGAGTGCCAATATCAT
Source organism: Tenrec ecaudatus (assembly GCF_050624435.1). Taxonomy (NCBI): domain Eukaryota; kingdom Metazoa; phylum Chordata; class Mammalia; order Afrosoricida; family Tenrecidae; genus Tenrec; species Tenrec ecaudatus. Next base: position 276,968,761 of record NC_134530.1, on the reverse strand, counting down.
CCTCCAAGCCTGGTGGACCAGTGTGTGCTCCACTCTCTTCCTCCCCCTTCATTTGCCCCTGTGTGCTCTGATCAGACATGTCCATCTCCCCTAGCTACAGGTTCAGTGCCGTCTTCTAAGGTAAATTCTTCTGGGGGGAGGGGCAGTTGTCCACGTAGCTGGTATGGAGGCTGGACCATCCACTTTTCATTTAGGATCAAAAGCATCTAGCTTTTAGCATTAGGTGCTATTGAGTCAGTTCCAACTCAAGGCAGAATGAACCACTGCGCAGTCCTACACCATCTTCAAAACTGTTGTTATACTTGAACCTAACATTTCAGCCTTTTCCAGGGACTGGCATCTCCTGATAACATATCCAAAGCATGTGAAGTCTCCCCGTGCTTGCTTCTAAGGACCTTTCAGACTGTTCTTCTGACACAAATCTGTTCATTCTTCCAGCACTCAATGGTATTTTTAATATTCTTGGCTAGTGTCATCTTGATGGGTTGAAACACTATCTCGCTCTAGTGTTGATGTACATTTTTCTGATGCCTAATTATACTGAGTATCTTTTAAGGTAATCATTTAATTTTTATGGCATTTTGAAAAGATGTCAATGAGGTCTATTTAATTTGTGTTCAGATGGAAACACATAACTCAAACTAAATATGTGACAGTAGAAAAAGAATCCATTTTATCCTAAATACTTGAGATATTTATACAGCCTACTCAAGTTTTTATCAACATAGATAAGGTGCCTGTGGTGGTGGTGGTGGTGGTGGTGGTGGTGGTGGTTTTTAAGAGTTAATCTCTAAATAGGGGGCTGCAGTACTGAGCACTGAATCTCCTTTGCTTGATTAATTTTTATGTTAGGGAAGTAATACAAGGATTCCATCAAATGACCCATCAGTTTGAGGAAAAAGCATATCAGAATTGATGGTCAAAGCCTATATGGCTTTATGGTTTAGTCTCTAGGGGTATGTAACGCTCTTGTGAAAATAGTATTCCTCATGATAATAACGAGGAACTGGTGGGCCTCCAGGGCTGGGAGCTGAACTGAGGGGCAGTTCTACCCTGTCTAATAGGGTCACTATGAGTTGGCAAAGACTCGATGGCTGTCAGTTTGGTTTGTTTGACTTGAGTACTGGCATTCAGTGTGTTTATAGAAATCAATAAATTACAAGCATTTAGATGTCTATTTTTTACATACAAAATTAAAATCCCCCAAGCCTCTGAAAACTGCGAAGATTTCACAGCACTAGGTTGGTACTCTCCCATCCAAGAATCAGTGAAACTGGCAGGGTGTGAGGCATTCAGGCTCCCTCAGTTCCTCCTACTGCCTTCCCTGACCCTGGTCACTTGCTTCTATTACCTCTCTTGGACCTTACATGCATTTGAATTAGAACACCATAGAGTACAGTGCTCTACATGTGCAGCAGCTCTAACCATGTCACTCTCGGTCTCTATGAAGCCTCTTCCAACAAAATTCAAATGCGATTGTATGTGCACACATAAACACACGCATGCACCAGAGCACCCTTCTTAACAGAGAGTCAGGAGGGTCTCTTATTTGCTGTCCTCACTTTGGACACAAGTCCCTTGATGATGAGTAGGAGAAAAGGAACATCAGGTAGTGGGGGAAACCCTAAGGAGGAACAGAGGAGAGCTTTAACTAGGAATAATGCTACTAGGGGAATGATGGCATGTGAGGAAAATTAGATACTTCCAGACTGTCAGATTTTTCCATACAGCAAAATTAACTTTTCTAGTTTTGTCTAAAACTGGCCCCAGGAAATTTCAAATAGCACATCTCAGATTATCTAACCTACAAAGGAGTAGCCGGCCTTCCCCCCACCCCCACCCCACCCCCGCCAAAAAACCAAGCGGTACAAAGCTCCACTGGGTACACATTTCAAAATATACATTCTCCTGTTTGGGCAGGCATCTGGCAACTTGCTCTGAGCTAGTGCACCCACACTTTTTCCCCAAGGTCATTGCTGGTGACAAGACCTTGTGCTCTTCTCACAAGCCAGAATGCAAACATAAATCAAGTCAGTGTAAGACGCCATCATCACCTCACTCAAATACACCTCGTCAAGTGAACTCAAACTTCAAGAAGATGCTCATTTGTTTGGTTTTGTTGATGTGAGGGTGATAGTGCATTTGGAGTTTAGTCATTGCACTAGGTCAGACTGTTAATCAAGCTTCCTATATAGAGGTTCTGAAGATATTGTGTAAGAAGGTCTGAGTTGTCTGGCTAGACCAGAGCTTGCACACTGCTATTGACTAGAAGTTCCGACACACAGAATCCAGGACAGATAAACCCCTCAGGACCAATACTGAGAGTAGCAACACCACGAGGGAAGGTAGGGGGGAGAAGCAGAAGAAAGGGGAAACCAATCTCAATGATGGACATACAGCCCCACTCCACCACCCAGGGGAACAAACAGCAGAAGTTTGGGTGAAGGGATACAGCAGAGGCGTAAAATATAAAAATAAAAAGTATGTATAAAGTATCAGTGGTTCACGTGGGTGGGAGGAGGGGAAAAAAGGAGCTTAAAGACAAAGAACATGTTTGGAAATGATGATAGCAATGTATGTACAAATGTGCTTCATACAAATTGGTGTATGAATTGTTACAAGAGCTGTAAGATCCCCCAATCAAATGATTTATTTAAAATAAAAAGGACTGATTAGTGGTAGACAGGGGACTGGTTTTGCCACCATGACAGTGCACCTGCTCACACAAAAAAAACAGCATGCCTCTATCGCCCGATCTGATCCCAGCACACCGAGGCAAAATACTAAGGGTGTACAACAGAACAGGAAGGGGAACAGAGCAACGAAGTCCCCAGGGAATACCAAAAATAGACTTTGGGGCCAGGGCTAGCTGACCCATCATACTCTATGAGAAAACACTCCTAAAGGCCAACAAACAGTCCTTGAACTAACTAAAAGCTTTTCTTTCTTGTGTTTTGTTTTGCTTTTTGTCATTGGCTTGTTGGTGGTGTTGTTGTTCTTTTGTTTCATTTTGTTGCTTGGGTTTGCTCTGTCTCGTTTTTGTGCATGCTATGATTTCCACAGGTCTGTCTAAATGAGATAGGCTGGATGAACAATCTGGAGGAGAAAACAATGGGACTGACAGCTGGTGGGGGGGGGGAGATGGGAAAGGGGGATGTAGGGAAAAAGGAAGTGCTGTTAACAAACCCAGGGACAAGGGAACACCAAGTGATCCAAATAGATGGTGAGGAGGGTGTAGGAGGCTTGGTAGAGTGTAACCAAGAGTAATGTAACCGAGAGGAATTACTGAAACACAAATGAAGGCTGAACATGAGAGTGGGACAATCGGAAAGTAAAAGGAAATCAAGGAAAGAGGTAGGAAGCAAAGGGCATTTATAGAGGTCTAAATAAAGGCATGTGCATATGTAAATATATTTATGTATAACGATGGGGAAATAGATCTATATGCATATATTTATAGGTTTAGTATTAAGGTAACAGATGTACATTGGGCCTCCATTCAAGTACTCCCTCAATGCAAAAATACTTTGTTGTATTAAAGTGGCATTCCGTGATGCTCACCTCCCCAACACAATTGCTGGAGGCAAATGGGTGCATAAGCAAATGTGGTGACTGAAGTTGATGGTGGTCGGCTATCAAAAGTTATACATTCTGGGGTCTTAAAAGCTTGAAGTTAAACAAGTGGTCATGTAGCTGAGAAGCAACAAAGCCCACATGAAAGAAGCACACCAGCATGTGTGATCACGAGGTGTCGGAAGAATCAGGTATCAGACATCATCGGAACAAAAAAATCATATCTTTGTGAATACGGGGGAGTGTGGAGTGAAAACCCAAAGCTCATTTGTAGATAATTGGACATCCCCTTACAGAAGGGTAGCAGGGAGGAGAGGAGCCAGTCAGGGTGCACTGTAGCAACAATGAAACATACAACTTTCCTCTAGCTCCTAAATGCTTCTTCCCCCACAACTAAAATGATCCCCATTCTACCTTACAAATCTAGCTAGACCTGAGGATGTACACTGGTACAGATAGGAACTGGAAACACAGGGAATCCAGGGCGGATGATCCCTTCAGGACCAGTGGTGAGAGTGGCGATACGAGGAGGGTAGAGGGAGGGAGGAATGGAAAGGGGAAACCGATGACAAGGATCTACATATAACCATCTCCCTGGGGGACAGACAACAGAAAAGTGGCTGAAGGGAGATATTGTATAGTGTAAGATATGACAAAATAATTTAGAAATTATTCAGGGTTCATGAGGGATGGGGAATAATTATCAGCTGATGCCAGCGGATTAAGTGGAGAGCAAATGTTTTCAGAATGATGAGGGCAATGAATGTACAAATATGATGTATGTATCAATTGTGATAAGAGTTGTATGAGGCCCCAAAAAATGATTATAAAAAAAGAGAAAAGAAATAACAGTATGAAAACATCCCCCAAAAAAGCATGCCTCTCTTGTCCCTCATATCCTAATCACCTGAACTCACTCCATGTGACTTCTTTCTGTTTCCATGAATGAAGGACAGTGGTTTGACAACACAGAAGAGGGGGGGAAAAAAACAAGGGTGTCACCCAAACTGCTGAGTTTGAAAAATGTTTCCAAGAATGTAATCACAGATTAGACAAATGTGTGAAGTGTAATGGAGAGTACTATGAAGGGGATAAAAAATTTAAATGCATAGTTTTGAAAAAATTGTAGTTTTTGTCGGGTTCCCCCTAGTAGCTTCCAATTTCATAGCAACTCAAGCCATCACCATACATCAAACTGACAGAGAAGGGGTGGGTTTTGTGTGTAGGTGGTGTTGGTTATTGCACAGGGGCAAGGGACTTCTGGTGGCATAGTAGCTTATGCCTTGGTTGTCAACTGTAATGTCAGCAGTGGGGAACCACCAGTCAGTCCTCAGAAGAAAAGGATGAGGCGTTCTACTCCCATAGAGTTAGCCTTTGGGAAACCCACAGAGATAGTTCTGCTCTGATCTCATAGAGTCGCTATGGCTCAGCATCGACTCCATCGAAGTGAGCTGACAAACTAAAGGCAGGAGATCTGAAAGAGGATGCGGAGACGTTGTCTCAGGTACTTTGGACATATTACTATGGTGGAACCAGTCCTGCAAGAAGGGCAACATTTTTGGCAGAGGGTTAGCAAACAAGAGGAAGACCCTTACTTAGGTGGATTGACACCGTGGCTGCGAGAATCGGCTCAAATACAGTAACAAGTGCGAGGATGGCGCAGGACTGGGCTTTGTTTCTCTCTCTAGTGCACAGGCCCCTATGAATCCGAACTGACTCCAGGGCTCTACAATATCAACTACTACAACCCTGAAGTTCAAACCTACCCAGTGGCTTCCCAAAAGGGAGGTGTGGCCATGTGCCTCTGTAAAGATGACAGCTAGGGAGCCCCTGCGGGGCAGTTCTACTCTGTGGCACAGGGGCAGCCAGGTGTCGGAATGTGCTTCACAGCAAAGGGTGTGCTTTGTCTCAGTTTGTGCCTGCTGCTGTTTATGCTATGCACTGAGTTTAACATGTGACACTCAGGAGCGAATGAATGGAAACACACCCATGATGCTTCCATGATGCCAGATGCAAGCTGACACTGTTTCTGAGTTCTGGGCATATTATTTTTTCAGAGATAATTTCCTGTAGCGGTGACACACCGAGTCCTATTTCATGTAAAAGCATCAGCAGCAGAGGAAAGCACTGCACAGAGAGAAGACTATGACACGTAACAGGCTTTCCATAGAGGAACAAAAGGGTGGATGTCTTGGGCTGCACTCTTTTCTTGTATACAGACAGTAAACAAGCTGAACACATCTCACCTAAGCATAACATTACAACTACTTGAAGCCCAGCTCAGGCATCTGGAGAAGAGGCAGCAAGGAAGGATGGGAGAGAGTTAATGGGCTGGGCGTCCCCAAAGGTGCAGAGTGGGAATCAAGGGAGGATCCAGGAGGAGCCAAGGCTTCTGGCAGAAGTCTGAGAGGAGAGCAGCAGAAAGGAGCTGCTCTCTGGGTCCTCACAGATGTAGCCAGTGAGAGAGCAGCAGTGCTGCCCCCTGGCGGCGCGCCGAAGGCAGGGCCGCTTCCCCCAGGGCTGGAGAGCTCTGGGGAAAGACAAATCCTGTCACTTTGGATGCCAAGTAAGGGGGCACTGTGTGCCGGTGGTGTACCTATGTTGGCCAAAGCGCTGCCCACTGTGCATTTGCTTCCCACAAGCACAGTTATCCTTCCTCGTGCATCCAGGAAAGACAGTTCTAGAAAAACACAAGCAGTAAAATAAAACACTGCCAGGTCTCGAACCATCCTCACCATTGTTACTATGCCCACTGATGTAGCCGCTGGTTCGAGCTGTTTTATTGCCCGTCCTCCACTTTTTGCCAAGCATCATGTCCTTCATGGACTTGATGTCCCTTCAGGGACTGGTCTCTCCTGACAGCACGTCCAAAGATATCAAATGAAGTCCAGCCATCCTTTGTCCCCATGTTCTCTTGGCAGTCCTTGTACTTTTATTGCTCAGTGTCTGATTATTTGGGACCAGGCCTTATTGCTGCCCCTTCCTCACCTTGGCCCCCAATCCCGACCCCAAGCCCTGCACATCCACTGTGTGAAACCTCCTGTTCCTGTAACCATCCCTGTGCTTTTGTGTGGGGGGTCTAGCTGGGTTCCCCTGGCAATTCGCCAGCTGCCCTTGGGAAAGTTCATGGAGTCGGCTAAGTAGTAGAAAAGCCAAACGTCCAGCTGAGATTGGTTTACTCCCTAGCACCCTTGGGCAGGAGCACAGCCCCACTCCCGGTCCCAGGTAGCCAACGACCACACCTAGGTTCTCCGGACTTGGCAGCTGTAACATGTGGCCTGGGCTTCCCCTTCATTTCCTGCTCCTTTCTGGCTTGCTGTCTGACTTTTCTTTGTGGAATTAAAGCTGCAAATTGACAGGATCCCATAAACACTCTAAAGTCACAAAAAAAACACCAAATGCCCACCCAAACATGTGAAACTTCAAAAAATCATCCTTAGAAGATTCCCAAACCCTAAACATTCCTAAACCCCATATATGCCCTGAAAACACCATGAAAGCCCTAAGAAAACCTAAAATGCTGGGGGAAAAAACACATATAATATTAAAAATACCCTAAAATCCCTAAGGAACTCTGTAACATCACTAAAAACACCATACTGTGCTGAAAAATACCTATACACTCTAAAAAACCACCCCTAAATCCCTTAAACACTCCCTAAAATCTTATAAAACACCCTAAAAACCCCAAACCACCCGAATGCCCCAAACACACCTTAAACGTCCACAAACAACCTAAAAGCCCTAAAAAATCACATGCCACCAAAAAGCCCTAAATGACCGCAAAATTCCAACTCATAGCCACCCTATAGAGGGCTTCTGGAGCTGTCAGTCTTTTATGGGAACAGCTTTATCATTCTCCCAAGGAGAAGTTGGTAGGTTTGAAACCCTGACCTCATATTTAGCAGTCTAATAATTGCTGGACAGTGCCACCAAGGCTCTACTGGTGTAGTGGGTTACACATTGGGCTGCTAACCTCAAGGGAAATGGTTCAAAACCACCACCCACTCCTTGGGAGAAAGAAGAAGCTTTCTTTCTATTCCCCTAGATTTCTCATTGAAGGTGTAAAGTAACCTGTTAAATGCTCGCAGTGGCAGCAGCAATGTCTCATAACCATGGGGAAATGTGGTTCAGAAACTTCAGAAGCAAGCATCCACCAGTAGGTGACTGACCAGCAGTATTGACTTGGGCAAAGAGAAGGTGACATGGAAGGGTAAGGAGAAGAATGCGTGCAGAGGGCAGGTTGGCAGCTGAGCCTAAGTCCAGTAGAAACAACAGTAGAATGGCCTGTTCCTGGAAGGGCCACAGGAGATGGTGCGACTTTATGTAGCCCCCACTTACATGTGTAACAGCAGCAATTGCCTGAACACTTGGTCTCCCCAGGGAGGAGCCTTTGTGTGGTGTTAAGATGCTGTTACTGTCTGTTGTACTGTGGTGGCCTGCATTTGGCTGTAATGGTGGAAATTTTGCAGCCAGTAGTTCAAATGCCTGCTGGGTCACTCACTGCAGGTAGACTTCAGCAGTTTCCAGACAGAGAGATGAGGGAGGAGGACCTGGTCTTCCACTTCTGAAAGAACTGGCCAGTGTGAACCTTGTGAATGGCAGAACACTATACCTGAACATGAGTACCGCAGGCTATAAGGCATGATGGATTGACACAGTGGCTGCAGCAATGTGCTCAAACATAGGATAGTGCTGGCCTGGAAAATAGTTCATCGTCCATTAAAAAAAATCATTATATAGGGGCTCATACAACTTTTGTTGTTGTTTTTCCCTAAGGGAGAGCAGTGTATTGGTACACTGAAAGGTATATAGATCAATGGATTCGAACAGAAAAGCTACACATATATTCACCAGTCAACAGGAAACTAGCCTTCGAAAAAGGACACAGAAATATCCAAAGGGACAAATTCTGCTTGCTCAACAAATGGTGTTGGACAAACTGAGATACCGTATGTAGGAAAATGAAGCAAGCCCCAAACCTTCCCCCATGCACAGAAATTAACTGAAGAGGGGTTAAAACCTGAAAGTAAACCTCCGGGCTATCATAATCAATTTTTCGATGACCTCATCGGTCAGAAATCATTGTAGGAACGCCAAAGCGTTCTTGTGTTCAACGTCTACATACATAGCAGGTGCTCCAGTAAAGGGGAATCTTGGTGGAGCTGGCTCATCCATTCCTGAAGAGAGTAGAGCACCACGTTGGCCCATCACAGAGCTCAGGTGTAGAATCTTCCTCACTGTCATCCTTTATCTCAGCAGTGTCAGTGTTGGATTATGAATTTCCCAAAGAACCAGTATCGCTCAATTCTGTGCACAATGCTGACTCACTCTCGCTGTTATTTCACTGGTCTAAAAACCCATTTAGGTTAAAATGACACTTTTTTGATGCCATGACCTAAAATTTTTAGTGAGAAAATGTTCCTAATGACATTACTTGGGTCTTCCTCTAATCCTGATGCCATGTTCTTTTTCACATAGACCAGCTTCTTGTATAAATTGCTCAGCATACAGATGGAATAAGAACAGTGAAAGGATACAACCCTGATGCACACCTTTTCTGATTTTAAACCATGCAGTATCACCTTGTCCTGTTCACAGTCTCACCTGGTTCTATCTCTTGGCCTTTGTATAAGCTCCATATGAGTACAATGAAGTGTTGTGCAATGCCCATTCTTTTCCATGGTATCCCCGAGATCCACCTCCTTCCACTCGTGCTTTCCAGAACGTGGGGTTGGGACAAAGCCTGGATAGTCTCATGGCAAGACCAGATCAGGAATGGAGCTGAGCCGGGAGCAGCTTTATTTGCTTGCTCCAGGGAAAGTCTGCCAATGTGACTAAGCCTCAGGGGCTTTCTACAAATGATAAAGGTGAATCCCTCTCTCGTTACCCACTGATCATCTCTGAGCCTCTTGCTCTCATATCCCTTGCACAGACCTCTACCATTAGATGGACAATTCGGTAACGTTTGAACACTTTTCTGATGCTGAGCCTGGGGAGCAACTAATAGCTGAGTAAATATTGATTGAAAGATGGTGAGTGGAAGAAAATAGCTTTGCCAGGTCCAGGTTGTGATGGAGATGAAAGTGTTACCAAATCCTGCTGTCCCCATGGTGGGTTTGCCCAGTCCTGAAAGTCTGAGCCAGGAGTTTTAACGTGGCCCCTTTCAAAACATATAGGTGGAATTCTTGGACCATGAGCTGTCCATAAAGTGTGGCTTTACCAAGGAGATGTCCGCCCTGGAACGAAACAACCCAAGAACCTAGATCTTTGTGAAGGTGTTGGTAAGGGATTCCGCGGAAATCATAAACTTGACTGAAAGCAAAGGAAACTTTGCCTTCATGTGTCTGCAGCTGGACGAAGTGGTGCTGGAACACACCCTCCTTTGCGATTCTTCTTGTTCTTTTTATGAGCTGCTCCCTGGCCTGTGCAGTCCCGTAAATCTGGAAACTCTTTGCTGGTGGGGGCAATTGTTATATCCTCCCCCCAGATCCAGATGTCTTGTCCATGGTCAGTGCGCAATCCTTGTTAGCCAGAGGAGTGGGGCATCTAAAGGCAGGCAGGGGTCACATGCTTTTTTTCTACACTTTCTAGAAAGACCAGAGCTAAACATCTTGCAGCCCTTTTCATGGCCTCTTTCTTTTCTATATTTATTTTCCAGGAAAGAGGAGAAGAAACGCGACAGCATCTACTGACAGCAAGTCAAATGCCATCGTGTGTGTTCAGAGGGCAGGCTGGTACTCATTTGCCTAACTCATCAGTCCCATCGTGCCATGTCCATGTTAGATTGTTTAGGGAAACAGATGACATATGTTATGATGCTAAATAAGCTGAAACAGTGCCAGGATGGAGGCAGAAGGGGTTTATTTGTTTGTTTTTAAATGAAGCATGGCTTTCTAGTGACTTATTGTGGTGGGGAAGGGGGGCACCGAGGGCAACAAGACATGGTTGTGACAGTGGTCTGGGAATTGAGACAAATCATTGCTTCTGCAGCAGAGATGAGCTGCCTCTGACCTGTCAGTTACTTGGAGGGAGACTCTGCATTTGGTCAGACAAGTCTTAGTTGGAGATGGTACCAGCTTTCCTCCTGAGCCTCTGTGGTTCCCTTTGGACTACACAGGCCCGAATCGCTTTTAGCTGAGCAACAGCAAATGGCAACACAGACTTGCCATATTGCTCTTTTGCGTACACTCTTTAAAAATCGTACTAAATATACATGCATCAAAACATTCGTCACTTCCACGCTCTACAAGATTATAACTAAGTGGCATTCTGCATGTTGTTCATATTATCATCCTTACCCATTCCAAAATTATGTCATCACCCTTATGGAAGCTCAGTATCGTCTCAGGGATGGCACTTCCCCTCCAGGCCCTACTGGGTTAGGCTGGGTTGACTAGAGAAATAAATCCAAGGACACTCATATAGGTATAAGAAAGACTCCGCCTCACTTATTTGTCCAATTGACATGGCATTATGTAACAACCATACTTACCTTCCTACCTATCCCTGGAAACAATTGGGAGATGTTTGTCTCTATTCATTTTCCTAGCCTAGATATTTCTTGTAAGTGGAATTAAGCAAAATGTGTCCTTTTTGAAGCTGATTTATTTCACTCAGCATAATGCTTATGAGGTTCATTCCTCTTGTAGCCTGTGTCAAGAGTTCATTTCTCTTTATGGCTGAGTAGTAGTCCATTGTATATACCGTAGGCAACATGTTTGACTTATCCATTCACCTATTGATGGGTATTTAGACCGTTGACACGTTTGCGAGATTGGGAATAATGTTGCAAGGGCCATCTGTGTATTTGTATCTATTTATGCGCTTGCTTTTAATTGCTTATATCCTTCATTTCCTTTTCTTTCCTTGTTAGACTCAGTATGATCCCCTTCTGCCCATCCTCTAGCCTCACAACCTCTGTGTCTGATGTGCCAGGATCTCACCAGGAGCCTTAACACCAAGATTCTGAGCCCTGATTGAGCATTCTGATCATCCAGGGAATTGAATATTCCGGAGCACACAGAGATGAAGTTATCAAAACTCCTTAGGCATAACCGAACAACTGGAGGGAGTGCTTTATTGGGCTTGGGGGCTGGGGATTATAGTTGTGAAGGACACCAAGAACAATTGTCATTACCTAGACTGTAAAGACTATGGTCGACATCCATGCTGGTGCGTAGCAGCTGGATCTCAGAAGCTCACAAGTGGCCATCTAGGTGGCAAGTATTGTCACCCTCACTCTGGAGGAAAGAGTGGTGAGTGGACCACATGAACATTAGACTTCATGACTCTGAGCACAGAATAACTAGATGATCTCCAACTATCAATTCCAACTTCTTTGAAAGGGATCACATCAAAAGGTCCTAGATAGTGAAGCAAAATTCACAGTCATAAAAGAGACCAGGATTATTGGCTGGATAGGGACTAACAGAACCTCTGAAATGATGGTCCTTATTCACTAAGTTTGAAAATGAACTCCTACCTGTGGTTCAATATTCAGCCAAATAATAGATTGGTCTATAATGGGAGCAATTACACAAGTGAGGCACACAAACCTGAAAACAGCAAACCATTTGATCTCAAAAGGGCAGTATTAATCCAAGGCCCAAGTTCAGAAGGGTAGGAAGAGAGGAGGAAGGGAAACAGAAGACATAAGTAGGGAGTGGAATAAGTCATATTATATTGTGGAGATTGCAATAAGTGGCATAAAACACAATGTGTATGAATTGTTGAGTAAAAAACTGATGATCTTGGTAAACCTTCACCCAATTCACAATAAAAACTTAATGAGAGAGAAAAAAATCCAAGCACCTAGGCTGCATTCCAGGCCAATAAAATCGGACTCAGTGGAGATGGGACAAGGATGTCTTTTGGACAGCTCTCTGGCAATCCCAATGAGCACACAGGCTGATACCCACCATCTGGAAACTATGGGGTAGCTGCTTCTCCGGTAATGCCTCGGGGGAGCGCTTGGGTCTGTCAAAGAATGCGGGATGATGGGGCAAAGGTCATCAAACCTCACCCACAGCTTTACACTGGGGGGCTGCTCTCTGAGGAATGTGGGAAGGGTCCACTTGCATGCTGTCTCTGTGCAGCAGATCCAACAGACTCAACACCTTTCCAAAGCTGGCAAGAAAGTCCGAGAGACTAGATGTGGGCACCACGCTGTGAGTTTCCCAGAAGGCACGACACAGATTGAGAGCAGTCACGGGAACACAGACTCCTCCGGAAATGCTGCCATGCGCAGAACATGCATCTCTAATTTCATTTCACACTGACTCAAGCATTCAGTCCTTTTTACGAAAACCCAGCTTCTCATTACAGTAACCGGTTTAAAATGACAATCTTCTGTTGAGCAAGTCTAAGAAATGACCTTCCTTTATTTTACATGGTATAAAAATTCAGTTTCCTAGGCCGATGGGCTCTAGGGACAGGTGTTTTTATGTACTAGACATGGCTTTCAAAGTTCTTCAATTGCCTAAATTAATAACGACTTTTTTCCTTTGGCTTTTCTAAGGGACACATTAATTTCAATCTTTTTCTAAGGAAGTGAATCTCTAGCTATCTCATTGGGATAACTTTCTGCCTTCAGAGTAGAATTTGAAATAATCTGCAAGGTTACCCCTTCCCCACCCTGCCCCAGCAGCCCAGCCTCTTTCTTCCTTCCAGCCTTCAGCCAACGGGGTTTGGTTGGGAAAGGAGATGCAGAAGGGAGTCTCTGGATTTTTCTATCAAAAGGTTGGCCACAACCCCCAGTAGACCAAATGTAATTCATTATGGCGGGTTTTGGTTTTACTACATTAAGAGATATTCTTAGGGAAATTACAAACAAACAGAAATAGGAAGACTTTATATTTTATTAAGGGATGTACGGCTCAGCCTCATTATATTTTAAAAGACAAAGTATAAAAAAAAATCTGGCTCCATTTAAAATGTCCTGACTAGCAGAACTTAAAATACACAAATCTTAACATGAAAGTCTAGATGAATAAATAAAATAAACAACGAAACAGCTTTCTCAGGAAAAGCCATAATAAAGAGCTCGACTACTTTTTGAGCTGTTTAAGATGCTCGTGTTAAAGGGAAAAGAGTATCATTGTTGACTTTGAAATGTAGAACCATTTGCTTAATTCAGTGATGCTAAAATGGGCAGTTTGGCTGAAGAAAGAAATTGGCTTGTAGCATTTGATGAGCAATTTCTTCTTTTGAATATAGAAATGACCAGGGATGCGGACACGCTTTTTATTCTTTTGAGGACCCTCTAACCAAGAAATCTTTTAAATGATCATTACACAGTGAATGCCTGGAGGCTCTGGAAACTATTTCTTTTGACATTATTATAAGCTCAAAATGATTCACCAATGCAAAAGAAGAAGAGAAAAGGCAATTAAATACTAAGCTGTAAACACTGGAAGCTTTTCTGTGCTGAAAATAATTGGACAGAGTTTTTTCTTTTTTTAAGTAATAGTGTCCAAATAGATTCAATGATCTTATTGCTTATGGATTTGGAGCTTAACTATATTCCTTATTTTAAATTTGATATTAGAATAGCAAGATTATAGACCATGATACAGTGTGACTTGGAGAAGTATCGTTTCATTAAATTATCAAGTTAAGGCTCAAGGAGCCTGGTGGAATGTGTGTGACCATGAGGCCAGCCAGTTGGAATCCGCTATGGCTCACAGAGAAAGATGCGGTTCTCAGCTCCTGTAAAGATTTAGAACTTCGGGAACCCACAGGCATAGTTCTACGTTGTCCTTTCAGGGGTCCTCAAACTTTTTAAACAGGAGGCCAGTTCATTGTCCCTCAAACCGCTGGAGGGCCGGACTATAGTTTAAAAATAAAACTATGTACAAATGCCTATGCACACTGCACATACCTAATTTGAAGTTAAAAAAAAAAACGGGGCAAAAACACCCGGCGCACTGAATAAATGTCCTCTGAGGGCCATGTGGCCCGCAGGCCATAGTTTGAGGACCCCCTAGATTGATATAAGTCAGAATCGACTTGATAGTGTTAGGTTTCTGGGGTGGTTGACCTCAGTTCTTGCTTAGCAACGCTGAAAGAATTCATATGGCAGAAGCACTTTTGTAAATCCAAGTGAATGTTATGAAAGAAAGTTTCAGGTATCGCAGTCCCCAAAAGTCCCCAGTATCTCCGGAAAGCACGCCGGGCTGCATGGCAGGGGTGGGGAAAGTTTGCAGCTGAATATGGCGGTTTCATGGGAGGAATACCTGAGCAGGAGTGCAGAACCAGCTGAGGAGCCACGGCAGGAACCCCCAAGGGCCTCACCCTCCACTTGCAGAGCACGTGAACAAGGGAGGGCGACAAGGAGCCCAGGCCTACTTCTATCACCTCCCAACACCACTGGAGGGCATTGGTCGATCGTACTGGTTGATTTTGGTGCACTTTTGTGAAGTCCTATTCTGTATGACCAGGTGGACTTTCCACCTGGGTCTACATGACTTGGGTCAGAGCATGCTCAGTTCTGAATTTTGCCATAGGTATCTAATGAGTGTGCCTGATGTATTTCCAACCCCTTTGTTGTGGCCCGGACAGCTCATTTTCGTTTAGTGCTGGCATTTTGGAAGACAAGCCCTAATCTAGCAACCTGTCAAGAGCAGTAAGTGAATGGAATTAAAACTCAACTCATAGCCATAAATTCAATTCGGACGCATAGCGACCCGAGAGGACAGGGCAGAATTGCCCCCTGAGGATTTCTGGGGCTGGAATTCTTTACAGGAATAGAAGTCTCTTTTTTCTCCCTCCCAGTGGCTCCAAAGGACTGACCTTGCAAGGAGATGTCCAGCGGGTACCAGCAGGCTCCTTCATTGAAAATCTCTGCTAGTTTCTGAAGCGGGAGGGAAATTTTGAGGAGGCCGTCTGTGGCAGAGTTAACTCCCCATTAAAGACAATGAGCTTTTCCACATCTCTCAAAAAACAAACAAAAAAACCTAAAGTGACTACTTCAGATTAATATGCTGTAGGTAGAACCACCTCCCACTCACCAAACCAAACCAATCAACCAACCAACCAAACAAACAAACAAACAAACAAAAAAAACCCCAAATCCTGTTGCCTTCAAGTCAGTTCTGACTCCTGCTCACCCCTTGTGGTACAGAGTACAATTGCTGCATGAGGTTGTCTAGGCTGTACCCTTTATGAAAGCAGATGACCCCTTCCTTTTGTGGTACAGCTAGGTGGGTTTGAACTGATAACCTTTATATAAGCAGCCCTATCCAGCGATCTATGTCAACTAAAGTGTCAAAGCATGTAAAGACTGATCCACAACCCCCACTTCTCTTTTCCTCTTCTGTGATGACCTGGCATCCACCTTTTGATCTGGTGGCACCATATTTGCGAAGCAGCCCAAATCACTGACGGACGGTGTGCAGGACAAACACCCTGTAGAATTGCCCTTCCAGTGTCAGAATTTGCATGAACAAGAAATAAACTTCTAGATTTTAAGCCACTGAGGTTTCAGGGGTAGCTTCTTTCTGCAGAACAGACTAGGCTCTCCTGCCTGATCATCTCTTCACAGGGTTTTTGTGGAGAGCTACTGGAGCAGCTCGATCCAGGGGAGCTGCCAAAGCAGATACCTACACTTTATCTGGGATTGTAGGTTGTAGTACCAAAGTTTTTATTTGCCCGGGAGGCACTGAGTACATTTTTTTTCTTCTGAAAACAGGACAATATGTATGTAAGTTTGGAGACATATGTAGCTGGAGCTGAAAGTCCTCTTACCTTGCAGTTTTCTTTGGTAGAGATAGACTTGTTCTTAATGAAACCCATGACAGTCAGTGTCACAAATGACTTCTGAGGAGAGGCCAAACAGCTAAGTCAAGGCCAGCCTACCGTTCTCTTAAATGCTGTCTCATGCTCTCATCTGCTCTGACGTGTCTGCTCAGGGGCATGTGGCAGCCACTGGGCGGGCCTTACCATTGGCACTGAAAATCATTGTAGGGGATATTAGAGGATTTACATCAAGAAGACCTGACTTCCTGGCCATTGCTCGGGGGCCACAGTTCCCAAGACAATCAGTGTCAAGGGCAAAACAAAATAAAACATGACGAGGGCTCTGGGGCTGGGTTGAGCTGGATATGTAACCAAAGCCCCTTTCTACCAGGATCTTCCCAAGAGGAGATTGCTCTTTTCCATAGCTAAACAATTTTGTTTAACACACGTTCTGCTGGGGAACCTTCTGGGAAGCAGAAGAAAATAAATCTGCCTTCCTTTGAATTAAGCTGGGTTGGGTCCAAGCCCTGTGTAGTGTTTATTCTTATCATAACATCTAAAGGAGTCTGATTTCACCATTCTTAGCTATTAAAAAAAAGTTCCAGGCACAATAATTCAATTTAAAATTACACACCAGGAGTAGTTCATATTTAATACACTTTATACAGGTATTACAGGTACAAGGGACGTACTTGTTAACTGCCAGGTTGCTGGCTTGAACCAACCAGCTACTCCACAGGAGGTACTGTGTTTCTGTGAAGCTATACAGCTTGGAAGCCCACTGGGAGAGCTCTCCTCTGGCTTGAGTCTGAAGGTTCTTGACAGCAGTAGCCTTTTGTTTTTATAGAGGTATAAAGCTTTCTTTCTTTCTTTCTTTTTGGTATAAAGCTTTTTAGAACAACAAAAACAATTCCTTTTGGAAGTAAGCCAGAGACAAAACCACAAGTTACATGCTTTACTTTTTTTCTGTCCTGCTGCTGGCTGCCACCCTTTCATCGATTGTGCACACCAGCATGGTGGTGAAGTGGTGAACTCTGCGCTCTCACTCCCCTGGCTTCACACTCGGTCTCCTCACTCATCGTGTGGCTTCACCCAACGCACGGAGCCTCCTGCAGGCTCCTCACCCTGTGTGTGTAAAAGTGCGAAGGAGACAGACTTCCTCAGAGCTGTGCTTTAGAGAGAATCCTCCTCACATACTCAGCACCGCCTTGAATAGGGCAGCACTGCATACATGACAGCTACTTGATGATTGTTGATGGTGTGGTGGTGTGTTTGTATGGATAAAAAAAGAGCCCTGAATGGTTATGTAACAAGTAAGGGAATAAATAGATCTTCCTTCATCCACCTTCATCTTTCATTGTTCTCTCACTCTCTGATTGCAATATTAGAGGCTAAAATGGGTAGAATTCCCACCTCTGAACAAAGTTTGTGCACATGGGTGTGCATGCTTGTGTGTCCATGTGAGTGTGCCTGTACAATGTGTGTGCACGTGTGTGTGCACATGTGCACTGGAGCCTGGCAGCAGCAGGGGAGGCGCCTGTCTCTGTTCAGCAGTATCTGATGGCTGCTGCAGGTGTAATGAGAAGTGATTGATGATCTGTTCAGGGAGCTCCTGGGGTGGACTCAGGGAAGGAGCAGCAAAGAAGACATACTCATCTCCCCCATATGTAGATGAGGTGATGGAATTGGGCGGTAGAGGAGCAGCTCCTTAGTAATGAGATCACAGGGGAAAGGCCTTGGATGAGGTGCCAGACATCCCTGCTTTCCCAGAGAGGGTGGGGACTGGGAACGAGGCTGCATCCTGCCTAATCAGTTACAGTTGCTCTGTCGCTCTGGGGAGGGAGGCAGATGAGGCAGGGAGCTTCCGGAATCTCTCATCTCCAGTCCTTCTAGGTGGATGTGGGAGCGTGTGAGGACGGCCACACTGGAGGGTCAGGGTTGATCGCCTTGCAGTGTGGAGACCGGCCTGGACCTGCGTTGTGCAGGGTGACCAAGGAGCTCTGGGGACAGGGTTCTGGGTGGGGGCTTTGTCTACTAAGACCCACAGCCGCACCCTATGTCGCAATGTTGGCATGCAATGTGCAAAGACTTGAGACAATGTGAAATGGACCATCCACTTCACTTGGAAAGACAGGAGGGCTGAAAATCAGATTGGGAGATCTGATCTCGTTTGCTGCACAGTTGTGAGAGGAGATATTCCTGGCTTCTCTCATGTTGGGAACCGGACATAATCAGCCTGACAAAACCAAGGCCATATTGCCTGCCCAGCAGGGCTAAAGCCACGTCACCTCAACCTTATCTTACCCTGACACACACCAGATGGCCCACCCTTGTCTGCTCCAGCACCGGACATTCCAACTGCAGACTTGCGGCCGCCTGCCCTGTGTGCTCTACACCCCCGCCCTTCCTTTTTTTTTATCTCCCCTTTGAACTCCCTTGTTTGTCTCACCCTTTATAGAGAGGCTAGTGTAGCAATAAACTCAGACCTTGACAAGAATCTGCTTGGTCTCGCTCCTCTCTCTCGCCCGTTTCTCTTTCAGGCTGGGTCCTCCTTGGAACCCCTCGAATAACTGAGTCCCTCTGGCATGAAGGAGGTGATACGAATGCATTGATAGCCTAGTATCTGTCAGCTGGGAGCCACAACATAGTGAGAGCCCTTATTAATCATTTGGAGATTAGCTGAGGGGTGGGAGAAGCCAGGCATGAGGCTTTCCAGGGCTGCTCAGCCTGCACAGGAGTCCTTTCCTGGGTTGGACAGAGGTGCTGCCATCTGAAAGCTCAGATAGAGCAGTTGGAAAATTAACTGACCTGGTACAAGATCTATTTACATATATCAAAAGTTCCTGGGTAATAACATCTCATGTTTGTGCAGCATGCCACATTTGTCAAAGGGCTTTCTCATTTACTGTCTTACTTGGTCCTCAAACTAAGAGGCCTTTGGGCAGCTATTGATGTTTAATTTTGGACGTGGTAACAGCTATGGGTATAGTACTGGGCTTGGAATCAGGCTGTGCAACCCACAGCAGGTCACTTAGCTGCTCTGGATTGGCTTTCTTCCTCTATGAAGGTCAGCGCTTGGACTAGACCATTTTCCCAGTGGCAGCTCTGCTGACATTTTGGTCAACATCATTTTTGTGGGGCTGTGTTGTTCCCTGCACCCGGATGCTAAGCGAGCATCCCTGGTCTCAGCCCACTAGATGGCAGTGGGGCTCCCTTCTTCAGAATGTCTCCAGGCATGGCAAATGTCCCCAGCAGAGCATGCTGCTGGGCTGGCGCACGGCAGGATGATGCACTCAATGAGTTGGATTTTAAGTTTTCAGGTACTTTACATGTCTGCACAGGGAGACTACATCAACAATTACCCAGCAGTCAATGGGTCATCACTGACCCTCTCTATAATTCCAACTGAGATCATGAAGCACCGACTGAGTTTCTGAGCTTAGCACCCTGCATGGCACAAGTTGTTTAGCACTCAGCTACAAACTAAAAGGTTGGCAGTTCAAACCTATCCAGAGGCCTCTTAAACAAAATCCTGGTGGTCTGCTTCAGAAGAGTTGGAGCCATGAACACCCCATGGAGTGAAGAGATATAAACATGAATGTGGATGTGACTCTAGGTATAGCTACAACCGGTAACCATGGAATCAACTACAGCATGGAATCAACTTCAACTCCTGGCCTCCTTGTGTGTCCAAGAAGAACTGTGCTCCCCAGGGTCTTGAAAGGCTGCTTGGTCTGAAGTAGATTTGCAGGCCCTTCTTTCTACGTGCCGCTGGGTGGCCTCAACCTTCCAAGCATGCTATTAAAAGCCAATCCGTCACCTGTGTGCATCACTGAAGACACACGGACACAGGGAGCAATGCCCTGGCTGGGGCACTGGAACAGCGCTGGCATGCAGTGAGTGCTGCCCAGTTAGCGAACAGGTCTTCCCTTGGTACTTTCTCAGGTCTGTGTGAAGCTTTCTAAGCATCCAGAGTTCTCGGCCTGATTCTGCTGCCAACTTGCAGTGTGACTTCGAGCTAGTCTCTTGCCCTCTCTGGGCTTGATAACAAAAGCAGGGCAGGCCAGCCACAAATATCGTGTGGCTAGCAGGGGAAAGCAGTTGAGGACACAATTGCAGATGGAGTTCATCCTTTGGACTCATCGCCCCTCCTCCCTAACACACACCCCCCCCCCACTACACACACACACCTTTTCAACTGCACCAGATGGGTTTTAACTTTCCGGCACCAGAAAAGCAGACCTTGAGTTTTTTCCTTTATGGAATGTAGGCCACCCCTGCTTATGTGTCACATTCAGTCCTCGTTCTTCTCCCTACTCTTGTCCCTCCTCCAGTCTTCAACAAGTGACTGCAGGGAGGTTTCCCAGCAGGGCTGTGCTCAAAGATTCATAATGCTGGGTTTTCCTTTAGTTCTCCACAGTCTGGGGCTTGGAACAATCCAGGCATTACCTTATCAACTGCTCATTTTAGGTGGGAAGGACGGGGGCACTGGAAACACCGTATGGGCTCAATCCTTCTCCGCACGCATGTGAGGGGTTTCCAGGAGTTCGAATTTCAACTTAAGTGATTTATTTTTTGTTGTTTAATCGCATGCCTGTCATCTGCTGGACATTTCTTCTACAGTGTTTTGTTGTTGTTAACCCCATTTCTAAGATCAGAGATAGAAGGGTCAGGCACAATAGGCAGTTAAATTGACTCAATCTGGGGTGTGAACCTGCTTCTGTCTGGTTCCTCATAGCCCTCAGTCATTTTAATGGAGGTGTTGTGAAGGGTGTGGGTTCAGCAGCCACACACTGCCTCATCTCGCCTCCTCGTTGATAGGCTGTGTAGCCTTACATGAGTTGTTTAATCTCCTACCAAGCTTGTGAGAGCACTACTTTTATTAGCTTCATTTTACCAAGGCTGTGAGAGGTCAGGGGAGCGAAGGCTTACAGATTGCCTGGCATATAATATGCTAATGATAGTCAAGATATATAACTAAGCATGTCTCTGTTCTAGGTTCTGTCAGTACCTGGTGTGGCCACAAAGGAGAAACCTGGTTTCCTGCTATTTTGAGCATCTAGTGTGAATGGCAGGAGATAAGTCACATGCTAATGAACCCTTGTGGTGTATTGGTTAAGCACCCTGGGGCCCGGCTATCAAAAGATATAGTGTCCAGGGTCTTAAAGACTGGAAGATAAACAAGGGGCCATCTAGCTAAGAAACAACAAAGCCCACATGGAAAAAGCACACCAGCCTACCCCAACATGATCGCTGAAGACAAAGCGGGTGCATAAGCAAATGTGGGCATGTTTTCTTGATGTGCACTCACCCTTTACATAAAACTCTCTCTTATACATACGCGTTTCTGTGGATTTGTTTCGCTAAGGCACCCAGACTAACATAAGCAGCATGGAACGCATTTAAGAAGCCTAGAAAAGGGCAGGGCAGGATATTTGGAGGGACTGGATCCAGAATTAGAGAGGAAGGGGTGCTGGAGGTGAAACGGGCTGCTAGCTCCCTGTCCCAAGGAGGACAATGAGACTGCTGGCTCCCATGAAGATTTACAGTCTTGAAAACTCCATATAGGGTCACTGTGGTTGGAATCCACTGGACGGCAGTGGCCTTTTGGGATTGAAGGTGGAAGCCACCAACGACTTCCTGCCATTGAGCCAAGGAGCCTCCGGAGAGTGTGTGAACTTCTGGAATACAGCGAACAACCTCTGCACATCTGCTTTTCGTGCTGCCCAAGTCATGCATTGACATTTTTCCAAAAGTGAACCATCACAGCTGCTCTCTCAGGAAGCTGGGGGCTGAGCCCGCTGGTTCCACTCTGTCAGCATTTCTGGTCCGGGTACCTGCCCTCTGCCCCGGCACAGGCAATGGGCTTTTGGAAGCAGTGCTCCCTGGGTAGTGGGTGTGATTTGGCTCCTCTGGCCTAACATGATGAATGCTGAGAGGGGGTGGATACTAGGGGGTTAAGCTCCCTGACCTTTCCCTAGCCCAGGGGAAAACTTACTATTTAAAGTAAGTTTTAGACAGAATCTTTAGAAAGATAAATTGTTTACTTAATGTACACAATTACTCCCCAACACATCTGTTTTGTGTCTGCTCAACTCAACCTCATAGGCTATGGATGACCTTGAGCAAGTTTTTAAAGTCACAATGGGTTTCTACCAGGATTGAGAGTTCAGCTCTCTCAACTCTCCAACTGGTTATTAGCACCATAGTCTCATTTCTATTTATGGATTTACTTTGTTTGAGGGAAAAAAGACTCCCAATTCAACTATATTTTATTAGGAACTCCTTTGCTATGTTTTACACAAGAAAAAGGCACAAACCGCTGTTCTGGATGAAGGAGGGCATCCGCATGAGGCCCCAATGGTGTCGGAAGGACCCACAGCCACAGTTACTTAAATAAAATGACACCCATTCTGTCCTGCTGACTCTGACTCATAGTGACTCTGTGTAGGGATCCTGAAGTTGCTACCTTTACAGGAAGCAATAACCTCATCTTTCTCCTGTGGAATGACTAGTGGCTTTGAACCAGCGACCTTGCTGTTAATAGTCCAACACTATCCAGCATCACCACCCGAGCTCCTGAAAGCTTAAATGAGACATGGAAAACAAACACCTTTGTCACAAAACTGTTCCTGAAGACGGATCAATTCATGGAGTTGCGGGAGGGCCTGTGAGAGCATGAGCGGGACCTTCATTGGGATGTGCACATGACCGTATATCGCTGAGTCTGGCCCGGGGAGTGGACGCAAGCACACTGCCTGATGGACAAGCTTTCTAGTGCCAGTCAGCAGTAGGAAAGAACTCAATAGTGGCTGAATGTGTGGCCCCTCAAAATGGATTCAGGGTCTCCACATAGACTCTCACTGTGAGCCACAGCCTATTGCTCAAAATTTAAGCTCAAATATGACTTAAATGCCTAACATTCTGTTTCCTTAAACTAGAGTACTGCCAGGATCAACTAGAGGCCTGGATGACCTATCAGGTCTGAACAACGATCTCAAATCACTTCACATGATCCATTCCACCAGTCATGTCACCAGTCACGCCTCCTCACTTACCCATTCCAGAGACTGTGCCTGTATAACCTATCGACTAACACATTCCCACATGTCGTGCTTATGAAACCAACCATCATGCTGGAATAAGGACCAATCACGATGTAAGGGGCAGGGTCAATGGGAAAGCAAGATAGGGGCTGAGGGGAGCCAAGAGGGTCCCGTCACTCAATCCCTAAACCTGATCTAATGTCACTAGACTGGGGTCTTCCTCACATCTCAAGGGCACCCGATTCATGATTGAAGTGAATTGTGTTTATTCAATCTTTGTTCTGCTTACCGTCCTGCTATGCTGCCTCCTCTTCTTGCTTTATGTTGTGGTGACAAATGGCTTGAGAGGGATTTGACATAGGGAGAAAGCCCACCCACATCAACTGTCACCAGAAGCAGACACTAAGTTCATTTCTCTCACCTCACAGAACTATGCACACCAGACACTGGTAGAGCTGCCCGGAAGGGGAACCCTTAGTGCAGTGGTTCTCACCCTGTGGGTTGCGACCCCTTTGGGAGTCATATGACCCTTTCACAGGGCTCGTCCAATTCATAACTGTAGCAAAATTACAGTGATGAAGTAGCAAGAAAATCATTTAATGGTCGGGGGGTCACCACAACAAAAGGACCTGTATTAGGAAGGTTGAGAACCACTGCCTGAGTGTGCTTAGGACTTTGCTGCCCTCAGGGTCACCAGACATTCCTGAAGGCAGAGTCACTGCAGGAAGTCCTTCTGGGAAATGCCCTGAAGCCAGGTCTCAACCAACTCCATCCACCCTCACCCTCCTAGATCCTAATCATAGGCTGCATGGAAATGCTCCCTGCCACTTCAAAGACTGTAAGTCCATGGGAGCAGAAAGCCTTCTCTTTCTCCCTTGGAGTGGTGGCTGGTGAGTTCAAACTGCTCACCTTCTGGGTAACATAACCCACAGACCAGCTCCCCCTGAGCTCAGTTTGGTTTGCCACACAGCACACATTGTTGGGAACCTTCTGAAGTAGCTGTGCCATGTGCAGGTTGGGGGATTTCGCACAAGATGCAGAATTCCACCCTCTCTTGGAAAAAATAATTTTTGCAATAGCCTTGTATTCTCTTCTGGATCTGAGTAGCAGCTACTCTCATGCAGTGCTAGCACATACATGCTAGGTCTTACGCCGAGTCTGCTCCATGCTTTCCTGTGTCCTATGTGGCGCTGTAGGCACCCAAGGCATGGACTCTGCAGCCTGGGTTCAAATCTCTCCTTTCCACTTCCTCACTGTGTGGTCATAGGCTCATGACTTTATCATCCTGTGCCACTGATTTTTCATCTGTAAAATGAGGCAAGAATAGAGTCCACACATAGGCTTGTTAAGTGAAATAATTGAATTATTATATACAAAAAGCTTAGAACATTGCTCGGCATCTTGCAAATACTGTTAGGTAGCTTAGCATAGGGACTGGGTCATCCATTACATATGCTCAGTTTCAAACTTCCGGCCAGGAAGGGGTGGTACACCTAGGTGGGTGTTACACCTGGATTGGCCCATCTGGGCCAGGTGAATTCAATCCAGCCAATGGGGTTGACCAGGACCATCAACCATGCCTCCCTATGGAGGAATTGAAAAGGCAGGATCTTGACCTCTCCGATGTCTCCCTTCACCCACTTTTCTGTTGTCCGTCCCCCAGGGAGGGAGGAGGTCACATGTAGATACTTGTAATCGGTTTCCTCTTTCCAATCCACCCTCCCTCTACCCTCCCACTATCACCACTCACAAATTATCAAGGTTTCTTGAGGGATGGGGGAGCGGGGAGGAAGGGGTAAAAATGAGGACTTGATTGATGCCAGGGGCTTAAGTGGAGGCAAATGTTTTGAGAATAATGAGGGCAGTGAGTGTACAATGTGCTTTACACAATTGATGTATGTATGGATTGTGATAAGAATTGTATGAGCCCCTAATAAAACGATTTAAAAAAAAAAGAAAAGAAAGAAAAGGCAGGATCCTGGAGCCCACAGTAGTGACTTTCTCTCCAGCAGCTTCTAGGCAAGCTGTGCAGGGGTGAGGGGCCTTGAGGTTCCTGTGTAAACCTACTACTTCTTCTCTCAAAAAACTCACTTGGATCACAATCCAGGCTGCGGAGTGAATTCTTTCTCACGCGAAGCCAAGGACTGAGGTATATTTCTCCCACGAGAGATCTAACAATAGTATCTCTTATTATATCATTAGGAGCCCTGGTGGTGTAGTGGACTATGCATTAACCTGCTAATCGCAAGGTCAGGGGTTTGAACTGACTAGCCCGTCCGTGGGAGAAATATGAGGTTGTCTATTTCTGTAAGGCAATGGTTCTCAACCTTAGGAATGCCGCCACCCTTTAATACAGTTCATGTTGTGGTCACCTGCAACCATAAAATTACTTTCATTGCTACTTTATAACTGTAATTTTGCTATCGTTATGAATTGGATGACCCCTGTTAAAGGGTTATTTGATCCCCAAAGGGGTCGCGACCCACAGGTTGCGACCCCTGCTGTAAGGATTTAAAGTCTCAAAACCCCAAAGGGGCAGATCTTTGTCCTATTGGGAGTCAATAAAATGGTAGTTAGGTTTTTTTCTGCATCAGTATCAGATTCTGGTGGCAATCTCAGTCATCCTGCATTGTGGTCTGGTTTGAACTCCGGAAATGACTGCCCTGGTT
This sequence comes from Tenrec ecaudatus, assembly GCF_050624435.1. Taxonomy (NCBI): domain Eukaryota; kingdom Metazoa; phylum Chordata; class Mammalia; order Afrosoricida; family Tenrecidae; genus Tenrec; species Tenrec ecaudatus. Next base: position 276,942,735 of record NC_134530.1, on the reverse strand, counting down.
TGAGGTGAGGGCCACGGTGCTTCAGTGGTAGACCTCTCATCGACTTTCACCGGGAAGACCCGGGTTTGATTTACAGCCAATGTGCCCCAGACTGTCAGTGAAGGTTTGTGTGTTGCTATGACACTGAGCAGGCTTCAGTGGTGTTTCCAGACTGAAACAGAATAATGAAGAAAGACCTGATCATCCCCATCCACACATTGACCTATGGCCCACCACTGTTGGCTTCCTCTCCCAGTCCTGGTGGTAGCACAGATAGGCACAGTTTGCTCCACTGCCCATGAGGTGCCCATGAGAGGCTGACGCGACAACCACAGTCAAGATCAACAGCTTAAACTCCATTCTGGGTCTATGGAAACAAGAACAACCTTCTGAATTGAGGTCGCATTGCTATTTGGGACTGGGAGGATGCCTTTGTGATATGGATTGCACTCTGGATCCCAAGGGGGACTTTTAAACACAGCCACATAGCAGCTCCGGAAATTGCCATAGTGAGAAGGCAGGTTTAAAAAAAAAAAAGAAAAAGCTTTTACTGGCTTGCACAAAGGAGGCTGCGGGTAGATTGGGGGGTGGAAAACTCCTCTGGAAATGGAAAAATTTTTTATCCTTACATATGCATCATTTCTTCTGGTCCTGAAAGAAAACACAAAGCAGACGAGAGGAGGAAACGGAGACTGGCAGTCATCTTGTTGGTATTCCCACAGCACCCCCTCCTTAAGCGCTTGCTGCCATCTCATCCAACTCCACTCAGTGTATTTTCACCCGGCAATGATGCAGAAATGTCTGCGTACTCCAGTTTTATTGTAGTCGGGCAGCGTTTATGGCTTTGACGTTCAACTGAGCATGGCAGGACGTCTAGAAGCAATTATAACCAGCACCTGCTCTGTCTGTGCGATGGGCAGGCAGTGACGGATTCCCAGCCTCCGGAACACTAGTGTTCCCTCCCAGCTCAGGATAATGACGGTGACACTCGGCCCCCTTGTTGTCTGGGGAGCTCAAGGAGCTCTCCTCTGAAACCTCAACTTATGGGCATTTCTTTGAGTGAAGACATCAAATTAGTGACTCGAAAGGAAGGCGTAGGAGATGATTATTGGCCACAAGACAAGCCTCAACCGCCTCCAGAGAGCATGTCTCCTAAGTGCAAAGTGTGGAGAGGGAGGAAACAATTGATCACTCTGAGTCTCACCACACAATGTGTGTGTGTGGTCACTGAGGCGGCAACATTATGACTGGGGGATGGATACGGTTTGTGCAGCCGTGATTGCCATCCAGAATGTGGCATGCTATTGTGAAAAATGATTTTTTATTCTGAGCAAATCTCTGCTTCCACTTGCTTTAATGCTTCGCCGGAGAGCAGGGGACTCTGGGAGGGGTGGGGGGCGCACAGGGCTGGGCTGACCTCAGGAACTCATGTGTAAAGGGCTTTTTCTCACTTGGAAGCAGGCTGTTCTTTCTGGTAAAGCTTGTTTGTGAACCTTGCCACATCTGCGTCCGAAGAGGGAACTGAAGGTGACAAATGCCACGAGGAGCCCCGGGCACATCTTGTTTCATTTGAATCCCAGTTTTACCTTTCCTCCTTTCTGGGTTCTGAAGCATCAGATGGGTGCCAAACGCTTCCACGGACAACTAAAGCTGAACAAGGTGGAGGCAGATGAAGAGCAACGGGAGGTTGGTGTTTGGGAGACTGAATACTTGGGCTTCCTAGGCCAGTCCAGTTGGTGGTTAGAGCCCTGTTTCAGATTCCACTGTAATCTCCTAGTGTCCAAGGACCAAGTGGCTCCTAAGTCCAGAATTTCTGTTACATGTGTCACCAAGGAGGAGTTGGGCTAAAATGCATTGAAGAATAAAGCAGGAGCTTGGCTTATGAATCCACTCTCTGATTCTGAAATTTCAAAGGCTCCGTGCACAGACATTTCAACACTGAAAGCACAGCAGGGAAAACCAAAGACTTGGGCTTCCTCCTTGTCCCTCTTTTCGGGCTTTTACGGTTTTCCAAGGCGCCTCCCTGAGCCGAGTGTTGTATAGGTCAGGTTTAAAGATGTCCTAGTTCCGAGGGACTTGCTGTTCTGCTTTCTTTTTCAAGGAGACCTGGTTTCTTGTCTTGTGGCCAAACACAGAGCACAGATGTCTGTGGGCCTCCTCCCTTTCCCCTGACCTTTGCTCTCTTCTCTGGATACACTACTGACCTGTTCTCCCTTACAAGATCTGAACTGCTCACAAACTTCGATGAATTCTCATCCTAGCAAGAAGCATCTGAGCATCTTATTAGAGCCTGTATGAGTTCTGTTCTGGATGCCTATTTGTGCAACTTCAGGGTCTGGCATGGAAACATTCCATGTCCACAGACCTGCACAGATAATATAAACTCCAACAGTAGTTTAAGGTTTAAGGTGGTAACAGGGAACGCTGGGGCCTGTGGCTCCTGGTGAACCTCACAGGCTGTCTAAAGGGGCTACTTCCATCTCAATGTAACCATACAGGAATGTAGACCTGTTAGGTAGCAAGACAAGGGGTTGTTCCTCTCCATGCTTAGGGGGCCCCCTACAGGAGGTTGGAAGCCAATGCAGGCTAAAGGGCATGCACCAATTCAAGGCCAAGCCAGGAGAGCTTAATTGACGCCTCACAGCTGAAAGCCCTTAAAAGGCTGGAACCTTCCCTTCAGCTGCTGCTCTGCCTTCCACTCAGCAGGGCTGGGTGTGCAGTGTCATGAGGGTGCCCGTGTTCAGTTTACTGTAACGCCGGAACCTTCTTCTCTCCTGTATATAAACCCACTCGGATCACCAACCAGGCTTTGGTGTGAATTTCTTTCTAGTGTGTAGCCAAGGACCGAGACATTTCCCACCCGAGAAACCTACAGACCCAGACTTACAATAAACCCATATGTGTGTGTGTGTGTGTGTGATACACACACACACACACACACACACACACACACACACACACACACATATATGGCAAGAGGTGAACAGGTCTAGCCAGCAATGGTGAAGAGGGCCCTGGGATTGAGATTGAGAATGATTCTGAAGTAGAATCCATAACCCTTAGAAATGTATTGGCCTGCTATACCAATCCAATTACCCTCAACCTTCTTCAAAGAATTGGAAAAACTGACCACCAACTTCATATGGAGAGGGAAGAAACCCAGAATTAGCAGAGAACTCCTCAAGAAGAAGGACACAATTGGAGGACTCGCCCTACCTGATTTCAATGCCTACTACACAGCTACAGTGGTCAAAACAGCATGGTACTGGCACAATGATAGACACTCAGACCAGTGGAAAAGAATAGAAAGCCCAGGAGTAAAATCATCAGCATATAGACAACTGATCTTCGACAAGGGTCCCAAAAATGTCAAGTGGGAAGCAGATGCCCTCTTTAATAAGTGGTGCTGGAAACAATGGATATCCACATGTAGAAAGTTGAAATAAGACGTCTACCTCACCCCATGCACAAGAATACACTCAAGGTGGATCACAGATCTAGAAGTCAAACCCCAAACCATCAGGACCATTAAGGAGGGAATCAGGACTAATCTCAGAGTACTGGCCCAGGGAGCACATAGGCTCACTGCAACAGGGAAGGGGACACACACAGGTGAATTGGAAATCGACAAATGGGATCTAATAAGAATAAAATGCATGTGCACCTCGAAAGACTTTGCCAAGAGGGTGACAAGGCAACCCACAGACTGGGAGAAGATTTTTAGTAATGACACATCAGACAAAGGGCTCATTACTAAAATCTACAACACCATCGTGACCTGCAAAAAGAGGAAAACAGTTAACCCCCTAAGGAAGTGGGCAAAAGAAATGAGAAGAACTTTCACTAGAGAGGAGATCAATATGGCCAATAAACATATGAGAAAGTGCTCGAAGTCCCTTGCCATAGGAGAAATGCAAATCAAAACAACCATGAGATACCACCTAACACCCCTGAGGCTAGCCCAGATCAGTAAATCAGAGAGCAACAAGTGTTGGAGGGGCTGTGGTGAAGTAGGAACCCTCCTCCACTGCTGGTGGTCATGTACATTTGTACAGCCACTGTGGAAAGCAATCTGGCGATACCTAAAGAAAATGGAAATTGATCTACCTCATGACCCAGCCATCCCTCTACTGGGCATATACCCGGTTGAAGCAGCAAATAAAACACGACCAGTCATATGCGCTCCAATGTTTATTGCGGCACAATTCACAATGGCAAAGACTTTGAAACAGCCTAAGTTTCCATCGACAGACGAGTGGATTAGCAAACTTTGGCACATACACACAATGGAGTATTATGCAGCACTGAAAAGCACCGATGAGCACATGAAACACGTTATTTCATGGGAAGAGCTGGAAGGAATTATGTTAAGCGAGGTAAGCCAGACCCAAAGGGACAGGTACAACATGAGTCCCCTGAGGTAAGTACAATCAGCATGACAGAAATAGAAGAATAAACATCCATCCCACAATAAACGGGAGGAAGCATAGATAGTTGGAGGGAGGACAGGCCACACCTAGGGAGGTACATAAGAGCCCAGCATAAAGAAGGGGTAGTGGGGTAGGGAGAGGGACAACCGGGAGGGGGAGAATCCGAATGGATGGTATGGGGGGGGGGCAGGGTACTAACCCACCCGGGGGAGAGTATCGGTTATGTCCCCACAGATTTGGAACATGCATACGGACCCCAACACGACACACCAAACAAGGAGGACAACGCAAAGTACAGAGGTCTACACAAAGAGGCTGGACGACAAGCCGGCCCAAACCAGAATTAGGCCGACCCCCACACTCGAAGGGAATACCACAGAAAACAAAAATAGATTGTCTGGAGTGGGAAAGGAACTGACCCACCACACCACATCCAGAAGGAAGCTGAAACAAAAGAAGGAGAAAGGACATAGTGGAGTACACCTGGGTCCACCAAGCCCAAAGTCGATAGACCAGCTAGAAGAGCCCATCATACAGAGAGGACCATTCAGCTGACCACACTACGAGATATGACATCCTGCACCAACACATGGCCCTACACGGGACAGCACCTGAGACACAATGGGGGATGGGCAACTGAGCTGACCCCGCCACACTGAGGCAAACACTGGGGACATGCAATGGAGCAGCGGAGGAAGCAGAGCAAAGGGAGCCCGAGGGAGTAGAAAGGATGGTCTTCTGGGCCAGGACGTGGCGCCTCACAAGCTACACCTAGAAAACACTCCTAAAGGCCAATGAAAGGACCTTGAACTACTAGCAATTTTTTCTTTTAATATTTGCTATCTTTTTGTTTAGTCTTTTAAAATTTGTTTTGTTTTTTTACCCAGTAAATTTTGTATGTTAGTGGCTTTTCTGCTTATCAGCGTGTCGATGTTGCTTCTGTCAAAGCCATGTTCTTATGGGCCACTTGGGCGCAGTCAAAGTCATATCCATTTGTATGCACGTATTACTATGTCAGCAGGTCCACCTAGACAAGATAGGCTGGACAAATAATGAGAGAAGAAAACAACAGGACCAACGGTCCTGGAGGGACATGAGAGCGTGGGAGGTAGGGGAAGGGAGGAGGTGTCGCCCAACACAGGGACAAGGGAACAGCGAATGGTTCAAAACCAGAGGAGGGAGGGGAGGGGAGGACTGGAAGGGAGTGACCAAGAGCAAGGTAACTGAGAGGAACTACTGAATCCAGAATGAAGGCTAAACATGGTAATGGGTCGGGAGGAAAGCGAAAGGAAATAGAGGAAAGGAGTAGGAGGCAAAGTGCATACAGAGAAGCCTAAATACAGACATGTACATATGTAAACATATTTATGATTATGGGGGCAATAGATTTATATGCATATATTTATAGGTTCAGTAGTAGGGTAGCAGATGGACATTGGGCCTCCTCATGCATAATCCCCCAATACAATAGCACCTCGCCCTGCTAAGCAGCCATTGCAGGATACCCATCTTCCCGACATGATCACTGAAGACAGCCGTGTGTGTAAGCAAATGTGGTGAAGAAAGCTGATGGTGCCCGGCTTATCAAAAAAAGATATAGCGTCTGGGGTCTTAAAGGCTTGAAGGCAAATAAGCGGCCATCTAGCTCAGAAGCAACAAAGCCCACAGAGAAGAAGCACACGGCCTAAGCGAATACAAAGTGTTGAATGGACCATGTAGCAGATACAAAGGAACAAAAACAATCATTGTGTGATCACCTCCCTCACATAATGGCTGAAGACGAAAGTGTGCATAAGCAAGTGTGGTGAAGAAGGCGGATGGTGCTCGGCTACTGAGAGATATAGCGTCTGGGGACTTAAAGGCTTGAATGCAAACAAGCGGCCATCTAGCCCAGAAGCAACCGAGCCCACACGGAAGCAGCACACCAACATAGGTGATCATGAAGGACAGAGGAGACCAGGTCTCCAACATCAAAGGTGGGGTGGTGGTGAGAATCACATCACCGTGAAAGAGGGGGAGTGCATGATGGGGACCCAACGCCCACCTGTAGACAGCTGGACACCCCTTCCAGAGGGGTAGTGAGGAGGAGATGGGCCACTCAGGGTTCAGTGTAGCAACAATGAAACTCAAAACCTTCCTCTAGTTCCTGAACGCTTCCTCCCCTCCCAATCATCATGACCCCAATCCTACCTTGCCTTGCGGACCTGGTTATACCAGAGGATGTACAGCGGTGCAGTGGGGATCTGGAGGCACAGGGAATCTAGGACAGACGAACCCCTCAACACCAGCTGTGGGAGTGGCGACACCAGGAGGGAAGGGCATGTAGAAAGGGAGAACCGATCTCAGAGATCTATGTGTTACCTCCTCTCTGGGAGATTGGCAAGGGGGAGGCGGGTGAGGGGAGACGCCGGGGAGTGTAAGATAAGATATAATAATTATTTATAAATTATCAAGGGACCAGGGGTGGGATCGGGGAGGGAGGGGGATGGGGGGAAAAAAAGGGAAACCGAGCTGATTCCAGGAACCCAAGTGGAAGGTGAATTATGAGAGTGATGAGTGCAACGAATGTATAAGGGTGCTTTGCTCAATTGATGTATGTACAGATTGTGATAAGAGCCTTATGAGCCCCAATAAAACGATTAAAATAAATAAATAAAGAATGAAAGAAAAAAAAAAAGAAATGTATTGGCCTTAGGGGAGGGGCAAAGAGGGCTGGATTGAGAAAGTCTGTGGCATCCAGTTCTGACTTGACTTTTGGATCCAGAATCTTTCAGGAGTCATGGCCTTGCCCTCCAGCCAGAACTTCCAATAACCGTCTTCTCAGAGCCTTGTTAAATTCTCATAATACGTTACACCTGCCATCCTGTGAGCAGCTACCAAACCCAGGCACTTTTTTCTTTCTTTCTTTTTTTTTTAACAGGAACAATAAAGTTTATTGAACCGTAGCTTAGTACAGGCGCTGGGGTTTCCCCACGGTGCTCTTAATGTACAAAGCACGGATATTCTGCCAATTCTTCTTCAGCAGCGAAACCAAAAAGTTGACAGCCAAGTGGATGTTGTACACGAGTTCATCATCTGTCATCTTCACATGGCCAACTGCCACTGCCAGACACAGCACCTTCTTCATCTGGAATTTGACGGTGGACTTCACCTCGTCGACCTTGGCCACCATGTTCTCATTGTGGGTCAGCAGGGAAGGGAATTTCCCGGCCTTGTTCAGGCCCGGGCCCAGAATTCGAGGAATCTGCTTGATCAGGGTCTCTGAGGCCAAAAAGGCATCATACTTCTTGGCCAGCTTTTTGACCAACTTCTTATTCTTGTTGAGCTTCTTGAGCGCCTCGATGTCCATGTGAGGGATCTCCATGGCCTTCGCTTGTCGCAGTGCTGCTGGTCCCCAAGGACACACACTGAGAACTTGGGGCGCGGGGTGGACTTAAGCCTGACGGTGCCAGAGAAGCGTTTGTCCTTCTGAGGGTCGTAGTTCTCCAGGCTGCTCTGCAGCTCCACCGTCTCCAAAAACTTCCGGCACTTGCGCTGGTTCCTGTGCAGGACTTCCCGCACCGCCTCGTAGAGGGTGTCGCGAGAGACTTTGGTACTCATGGTTCCTAGCGCTGCGGCAACCGGAAAAGAGACCCAGGCACCTTTTTCAAAGACAAGCTCGCTCTCTTTGAATTCCTGACCTCGCCGACCGTGTGAAACAAGGACCATTCCAGAATTACATAGAAGCAAGCATGGAAGCAAGGGCATCCACCACCCCGAATGCGTAGGGGTCAGGAACCAAGTGCTTTCTGTAGAACAGCCCCAGAAGGCAGACCTTTGGCTGGAAAACCTGTTAGGGAGCTAGCATAGGGACTGGCAGGCCCATTACACAAGCTCAGAGGTCTGAGCTACGGGCTCATGAAGTAGAGGCTCACTGCATGCTCAGAAGTTCAGGTTTCCAGCCAGCAGGGGGAGCTACGCCTGGGTGGGCGCTGTACCTGCATTGGCTCACCTAGGCCAGGTGAATTCAATTCAACAATACAGCCAATGAGGTCGAACTACGTCATCGACCACGCCTCCCTAACCGCTCATAAAACTCAAGAGGATCCCAAACCAGGCCTCGGCGTGAGCTGTTTCTGGGTGGAGCCGCGGACCGAGGCACACCTGCCCCAGGTGAGGTCCAACAGAAGCGGTGCTGTGTGACTGGAAGCTATGAGGTAAGCCGGCCCCAGGAGTGGGCCTTCCCATGCTGGTCTCACGGGTTGTGGGCCCCTCTGGGCTCCTTTCACCTCACCACCCTTGGGAGAATTGTTGGGTTGAGTTCACCTGGCCTAGGTGAGCCAATCCAAGTGGCGCCCCACCCAATACGGTGGAGGCCCCTGGGGACGCTTGTAGCGTATTGCCGCAGCCCCAGCCTTTTGTGTCGGTCTTTGCGCCATTTCTTGCTGGTGTCAGTCTTTGCGCCGTTTCCTGCTGGTGTCGGTCTTTGCGCCGTTTCTTGCTGGTGTTGGTCTTTGCGCCGTTTCTTGCTGGTGTCGGTCTTTGCGCCGTTTCTTGCTGGTGTCGGACTTTGGGCCGTTTCTTGCTGGTGTCGGTCTTTGCGCCGTTCCTTGCTGGTGTCTGTCTTTGCGCCGTTTCTTGCTGGTGTCGGTCTTTGCGCCGTTTCTTGCTGGTGTCGGTCTTTGCGCCGTTCCTTGCTGGTGTGCGGGACTTGATGTGCCTCTCTGTGCCTGCCTTCCCGGGCTGCATTTGGGAGGGGGCTGGGACGCTGCTGCCTGGAGGCTGGGAGGATTTTGACTCCCAAAGCCTTCTCGAGGCTCAGTGTAAAAGTTTATTTGGACTCGAAAACAGAATCAAAGACCCAATTAATTAAGTTTTAGAAGCAGGCTTTATTGCGAACTTGTGGCGGGTTCAGCAACACAGGGTATTGAGCTATTGAAGCCACACCAGGGAAAAAATCCTGGCGGCGTTTTTATGCCCACTGCTGGCAGGCACAGCTGGGGAGAATCATAGCTTGGGGGGGGGGGGGTTTGGATCTGCGCACACAGGTGCTTCCGAAGGGAGAAGGTCGCTAATCTTACCTATATATGTCAGGGACGCGTGGAGTGACCATATCTTCAGAAAACCTTCTGGCTTTGGGAGGAGCTGGTTCCAGGAATTTGGGGTTGAGCAGAGGAGGGGAGGTCAGTTAGGGGTCAGTCTTGAGAGCTAAAATGGAGTCTGTTGTGCCAAGACAGGACGTTTTAGACTGACCCTATAGGGAAAAGGGACAACATTAGTCCATTTCTGTAACTGCTTCCTGTGGGTAGTGGGCGAAGAGCAAGGGGAGGGGCTTTTCCAGGCAGAGTACTGGGAGTTGCGGCCTGGCACAGGGTGGAGAGGTTGTTGTTGCTGGTGGACTGCTATACGGGTGATTTCGCGGAGTCGACTTTGCAGGAGCTGAATGAGACAAGGAGCAATTAAGAGCAAAATTACTACTAAAATTATGGGTTCTAGTATGGGGGCTAGGAAGGAGTACAGAGAAGAGTTCCACCAGGAAGAGGATCCGTCTGTTCTGAATCTGTTGTTTTGCAGCTCACGGTTTAGCTTGTTGAGGGTCTGGACTCTAGTTTCCACAATTCCCAGCTTATTGATGTAATAACGGCATTCCTCCTGGAGGAATAAGCAGGTTCCTCCTTTTTCAGCAGTGATGAGGTCTAAAGTGCAACGGCTCTGCAAGGCAACTTGGGCAACAGAGGTTGTTTGTTTCTGCAGGGAGGCTAGAGATTTGGCAGAGGCATCGACTGCCAGCTGGAAGCATGTGGATAACTTGTCTGCTGTGGTGATAGAGGGTCTAAGGGTCCCGCCGCTGAGTCCTACTGCACCTGCTGCTGAGGCTAAGGAGATTCTCACTGCTATCGGAAGAAAAACTGCTCTTTTAGTTTGGCGACTGTATACCTGGATGTATTTGTCCTGGACCTCAGTCGGAGTGTATGTAGTGAGCTGCGGAACCAGAGTGACGGGCAGGCACAAAAGGGTAAGGTAGAACTGATGTTTAAATGCTTAGTGTATAGTTGCACCAAAAGAAAATTTTTTTTCTGGCGCTGTTAGTGGTTTGGAGGGGATTTGGGTGACATTACATGTCTGTGTCGATGGATTGGAGTAGCAAAAGGGCACTTGAGTGTTTTCTGGTTGGATGTACAGAGGAATATTGGGGATGGTTATGGGTTTTGTGGTCTTTACGTTGGATGAAAATGACAGGGCAGGACCTGGTACTGCTACCAGAGGAGGGCGTTCTAGGGCTGCACACATGCAGCAGGTGGAGAGGTTGCCTAGTCCAGCAAAGTGGCGATGGCCAGTCCCTGCTGTAGCAGGGTAAGCTGGGAGAAGGGAGACTCAGAAGGTTTAGAAATTTGCTTAGTGAGTTGAAGGTCTTGGATCTGAATATTACAGTGGATGGTGGATTGGACCTGGAGTAGCGACCTCCATACATAGAGTTTGGCGTCTGGAAATTTCTCTCGGCGAGTGGCGTACCACGCTCCTGGAACCAGAGGTGTCCAGCGGCTATCCCAGGGGTCTGGGATTGTGAGAGTGTATTTAGATTGATGGTAGTAGAATCATCCCTGGGGACAAAGGGAAAGGTAAAGTATCTGGCAGGAAGACCAAGGACACCCTACATTTTTCTGTATTCACCTTTTTGCACATTGGGTAGTTGCCTTCTGGTCATACAGGTAGCAAATGATGGGATCAGCTTTTCCTTGATGCCGCTTAAAGTCAGTGAAATTTAAGTATATGGGTGTTCTGCACCCTGTGGGTGGGCAGTCAGCGGTGGCCAGCAAATAATCATAACGCTTAGTGCGGGCGTAATTGGTATAGTTTTCAGTCAAGTAAAATCGCCAGCAAAAGGGGAAATTATATTAGGTTTAGCTGGCTGGCTTGGTGAGGCGAGTGAGGTGGAGAGACATAGGACCAGTAGACTGAGCCAGACCACTGGGAGCCATGGTCAGAGTTCACTGCTGCCTTGACTCGGGACAAATGTACCCAGGAATCTATTCCAAGACCCTTGACTGCCAAGGGAGTGGTGAGCACTACGGTGTAAGGGCCTTCCCACCGGGGTGCTAAGGGTCTGGGTGCTAGGGATTTAATTAACACAGCATTTCCAGGATGCACTGGTTTTTGGTGATCAGCAGAGGTCGGAGATGGTTCAGGGATGGGGGAGTTTTCGTGTTGTCTAAGAAGGTTGCGGAGCAAGGACAAGTATGGAAGGTACGAAGCTAGCGGAGGGCAATCAGTTGCAGGAAGAGGCGAGAAAAGAAAAGGTTGTCCGTAGAGTATTTCGATCATGGCTGGGGAGGATCTGCACACATAGGTGCTTCAGAGGGGTCGTTAATCTTATCTATATGTGAGGGAGGGTTGGAGTGACCATATATTCAGAAAACATTCTGGCTTTGGGACGAGCTGGTTCCAGGAATTTGGGGTAGAGCAGGGGAGGGGAGGTGGGTTAGGGGTCAGTCTTGAGAGCTAAGATGGAGGTGCAGGCCTCTAAATGGAGTCTGTTGCACCAAGACTGGGACACAGTGGTGTGCTGCGGCTCCGCCAAGCAAGATGGCTGGGAGCGCCCACATCTACCCTGTTGGTTTGGGCAGGTCTCTGGCTGGGTGGTTGGCTCCAGGCTGGCTTTCGGCTAGGCCACAATCTGCGGCTTCCATTTTCCCAGCCACATGACTCCACTCCCAGGCAGAATGGCGCCACCTGTGTCTGTTGTAGCTACTGTCTCTTCCCAGAAAGAAAGTCACCCAGACCGCGGGCAAGTTCAACAGAACAAGTTTTATTTTCTGCGCAGAGACTGTCAGCTCTCTTGAGAGGAGACTGAGTGGCCCCCAGTCTAATTTTCCAAAGGTTTTTATACTTTTGCAATGTGCAGGTGTGCAAGCAGGTAGAGTAGAGAAGCAGGGTGTTGCAGTTAGCCATTCTTAGTTGAACATTACATGCTCTGGTCTTTCCTTCTGTACGTTCCCTTGGGCTATGTCTGCACAGCCTACCTCCCCAATATCAGCTAGTTCGTTGACAGTTCATAGCTAGTTTATTTACTGTTCATAATGGCTTCTATCAGCTCAAAATGACTTCTCTTGTCAAGGCTGTTTAAGCTTTGCCCAGAGCTGCTACATTCCCTCCTCTTCTTAGCCGAGTTCAAATCATTGAATCTGCGGTAGCCAGCCCAGTGTATGGTGGGCTCAGCACTAAGAGTTTTATGGTTTGTACTTTCTGTGTGAGGACTGCCACTAGCTTATTGGTTATTATTGGTCCAAACGTGAGGTTTAGCAGGAGGAGGATTAGGGGTCTGGCTAGGGGCGTTACTAGGGTGGTTCGCCAGGTTGCCCAATTAAGTAGCTTTTCAAACCAATTGGTTTCTTCATTTCTTTTCTTGACTCTTTCCTCTAATCTTTTCCTAACCAGGGCTAAACTATCTTTAATGATTCCTGAATGGTTTGCATAAAACAAGTTTCTCCTAATGCCATGCACAACACTCCTTGTTTCAAAAGGAGCAAGTCAAGCCCTCGGCGGTTTGGCAACACACTTCTACAAGGGAGTGTAAGGATCTTTCTAAATGGGAAACATGGTATTTTTATCCCTGTATATCTAAAGCAATTTGCTGACAAAGAGTCTGATAGTTTAAGTTTCCTTGTATTAAAGCAACTGACCCGACTGCAGCTAATCCCATAATCCCAAGCACCGTTAACAGTGGGACTGACATTGGGGCTCTTTTAGCTCATCCAGAAATTCCAAAGTTATCCCTACCTCCTTCACCAGAACACAGGTACACTTGAGGAATAACATGCACTAGGACACAAATACCAGGGTCTGCTGCTAATACTGGGGAAAGGAGACAGGGTGCTAGTCCTGTGGAACAAGTAAAGCAAGTACCCGTTGTGGCAGATAACAAATAAGGATCACCATTTGGTTCAATAGGAACAGCTTGAAGGCAAAAATCTTGATATTTTGATATATTAAAGGGATAATTAGATGAATAAAAACAGTCTTCGCCCTTGGTAATCTTTTAAAGTGAGCTAGAGTTGAGTCCACTCTAACCTCACCTACAGACTGCTGCTTCGTGTAATCCTTCTTACTAACATTTCTAATTGGATTACGCTCTGCACCAATAGTGCTATTTGTAGCTGTGCCTACCGAGTAAGGGGGAGCAGGGTTCAGACAAAGCCAACAATCAGTTGCGAGGTTAGGATTTGAGTTCATAAATTGGAATACAGCATCCAGAGTATCAAACACAGAGCCTTGAGGTGGCTCCTGAATGGGAAGGGCCCTTTGAGTTGGGCTGGCAGTGAACGGGAAAGTTACTGAAGAGTCTGGAGGGTGCGGCAAAGGAATCTTAATGATACCCAGCTGTGGCTCTTCAGGATTTATCACCAGGTTTGGGCCTATTTATGGACAGGAAGTTGCCATATTTTACTTTGCTGCATAGTAAAGGTTGTCCCGGGATCTCTATCATTTACATAATACTGAATTCCCCATGTGTTCCCAGTGAACCCAATAACGCTTGAATCCAGTTCTTATTGGGTTACATTTGGAAACCATACACGTGGTGGGATCAAACCCCTCCGACTTGAGTCCCATTCTTGTAAAAACAATAGGGTCGTCTTTAACAAGTTTCCACCCTGAAGATGATAGTTTCACAACCCTAAGCTGCACAATGGCAATGTCCCTCCCCTTGGCAGTTAGGGAGCCCATGAGCCGGGCATCTATAGAAATGGTGTGTTTGGAGCCTTCTTTCTATAGAGGGTATTCCGCACCCATAGGACGGGATTCCGGTTATGGGCCCCATTGTGCCCTTTACCTTTAAAGGATCCGGAATGCCAGCTCTTTCCTAGCAAATCAAACAAATCAAAGCAGAAACGGGGGTCAGACCCAGTGTAAGAAGTTACATATTCACTGTTGGAGGTTCGAGTAGCAGTCCACAGATGTGTTTGTGGTTGGGCGAAATGGCGGGTGCTGACAGCAATGCTCAGACAAAAACAATTAAGTTCTGTAAAGCCTTAATTTTGAGGGTTTTTCTGTCTTTCTGAGTGTTCATCTTTTCAGGATATGCTCAGGGAGGGCTTTTTTTGACTTGTGACTGATGAATCCACGGCCCCTTCCCCACTACTTTAATAGCAGTTGGTGTTATAATATCACCTAGTATGGGCCAGTCCCCCTAGGTTCTAAGGTCTCGGGTCAGTGCTTCTTTACCCACGTTCAGTCTCCAGGTTGCAAGTTGTGGGCTGCCTCTTCACTTTTCCCTTGGTTGGGCCCAAAATGAAGGTGTCGGAGCAGATGATTTGTCTCACCTGCTGGACAGCCTGCAGGCACTTCATGAAGGAACAAGTAGTGACTTCCATTACTTCTACTTCCTTCAGTCTTGGGAGGATTGGGGAAGGTCTGCCAAACTTAAATTCAAACGGGGTCGTGCTTTTCACATAGGGAGTGCATCGGACTTGAAGTAGGGCAAAAGGTAAAGAAAGGATCAATCCAGTTCTCGCCAGTTTCTAAATGCAACTTAACTAACAATTCCTTTAGGGTTCTGTTTATTCTTTCTACTTGCCTTGAACTTTGGGGCCTATAAGCCCAGTAGAGCTTCCAGTTAATATTTAGAAGCATTGCTAATACTTTAGTAATTTGAGCAATGAATACTGGGCCATTGTTGGACCCCAAGGTGGTGGGAAGCCAAATCTAGGGACAATTTTAGTTACTAATAATTTACACCCAGTGGCAGCAGTGTCCTTCTTCGTTGGGAAGGCTCCCACCCATCCAGAATAGGTGTCCACTAGCACCAGCAAATACCCGTAGCCATACTTTCTAAGTTTGATATCCATAAAGTCCACCTCCCAGAATTCTCCAGGAGTACTACCTCGAGCTTGTGGTTGGGGTTGCTCCTTTTCTTTTGTAGGGATGTTTCCCCGAGCGAGCACAGTGCAAGCAACAGTGGTGTCATCTGCCACCCAGTGTCCAAGCCTGGGTATGTAAAAGTACCTGAGGAGCAACTGAGACCATTTAGAGGATCCTGAGTGCATACCTTCATGTAGTCCTTGAATCAGATCTCTCCCAGAGCTTCTGGCATGAATCTTCTTCCATCAGGATGCAGCAGCCACCTGGATGCTCCGAGTTTCTTTGGCAGCCCAGCTCTTGGCTTACCTTTAGATCATTTTCCGAGTATGTAGGTTGTGGCAGTAACACTGGGGATGGCATGGTCATGGCCATTACCTTGGGGATTTGTGGTATAATCCTGGCATTCGAGATCCACCGGTCCAGGGGACTTGTTAGGAGGGGCTCAACCATAGGTCCCCCTACCCCAGCAATATCCTGCCCCAGTGTAAGCTTCCTAGCTTCTATAACTAGGATGGCCATGGCAGCCTCAGCTCACATGCAGCTCGGCCATCCTGCAGTTGCAGAGTCTAGTGTGATTGAAAGATCTGCCACAGGTCTCTTTCATGGCTGCAAGTTCTGAGTTAGCATTCCTTTTGCTGTGCCCCTGGCCTGATAGACAATTGGAAGGGATTTTCTATGTCTGGAAGGGGAAGAGAGGGTGCCCATATGAACGACGTTTTTAAGGATTCAAAGGTTTGCTGTTCTACTTCAGTCCATTGAAGTTTTTTCCTTTCCCCAGTACTTGCATATAGGAGTTTGGCTAATCCATCAAATCCCAAATTCCACAATGGACAGTACCCCACAAATCCTAGAAACTCTCACACCTGCCTCTTAGTCTCAGGGACTGGGATTTTGAGGATCACCTCAGTGCGGCTGGGGGACAAGGTCTGTTTTCCCTCCTCCAGTTGGTAGCCTAGGTATACAGCTTTATTGACACACAGTTGAGCCTCTCTTTCAGATTCCCTGGACCCCAATTGGCCAAGGACTATTAACAGGTCCTCGGTAGCACTTGGGCATTCCTCCAGGGTTTCGGAGGCCAGGAGGAGGTCATCTGCATACTGGAGCAAGGGGGTTTGGGGGTGTTCCTCCTTGTATTCCTGTAAGTCTTCATTGGGTTGACGTACAGAGGACAAGGGTATGGAGAACAAAGCATCCTTTAAGTCCAAAACAGTATAACAAATTCAGTTTGATGGGATAGTACTCAGGAGGGTCTCGGAGTTTGGTACCGTGGAGTGGACAGTTTCTACCCTCGCATTTACCTCTCCGAGATCCTGCACCATTTGGAAGTCCTCAGTTCCCGGTTTCGGCATGGGCAGCAGGGGAGCGTTCCATGTGGACTTGCAGGGCACCAAAATGCCTGTCCTCTTTAGTCTGCATATGTGAACAGCAATACCCACCTGTGCTTTCCAGGGAGTAGGGTTTTGCTTGACACTCACCAGTGTGGCTGAGCTCAGAAGTTGTACGACCGCAGGCACCTGATGTTCAGCAAGGTCTGGCAGGTTGTTCTCTGCCCAAACAAAAGGAATATCTTTTAGCCATTTATCAAGAAGTTCCTTTGAGGAGGTTTCTTCTGCTCTTTGATAAAACACATATCCCTCTGGCAGTGGAGCGGTGAGCAAAACCTTTGCCTTTTCAAGTTCAAGGGTTAAGGTGGTTGCAGCAGATGAGAAAGTAATCATGGCCACCATTTATCGAATAAATCCCGACCAATTAGGGGAAAGGGGCCCTGAGGCATTACCAGGAAGGAGTGTGGAACTGTCTCTTGTGCTAAATCTGTTATTCTGGCTGTTGTCCATGGGTATGCTTGGGTATGCCATGTGGCACCTGTAATTAAAATCTTTCCTTTTGACAATGCACCTGTAGTCTTTTCCAAAACCAAGAAGGTGGCCCCTGTGTCCACCAAGAAATTTACTGGCTGGCCCCCTTTTTGGAGTGTTAGCGTGGGATCCTGGAGGCCAAGTGAAACAGCCCTGACACCTTCATTCAGCTTCTTCAAGCATTATTGTCTCTCGCTTGGGTCTTTCTAGGTGTGAATGAGGCCCGTCCTCTCTAGTGGAGGGTCGTGCACCTCTCCTGGCGTTTTCAAGGGACTGATGTTTCCAATGTCCTTCTTTCCTGCAGTAGGCACATTGATCCTTCTTCGGGGCTTGGTGGTGCCCACAGGTTAGTCTCTCCGTGAGTGGGCCATTCTCTCCATTTCCTGAGCCTCTGGGGTCTCTCATGGCAATTACTAGTATTTTAGCTAGTTTCTTTGTCTCTGTTGTTATACACTCAATGAGCCACTTCTACCAAATCACTAGGATTTTTCCCTTCAAACCCTTCCCACTTCTTTTTCATGTCTGAGGCAGACTGACTGAATAATACAGGCAATACTTACTTCCCTCCTGTTCTCAGGGGGCTTTCAGGTCAATAGGGGTATAAAGCCCGTAGGCGTCCATCAGCCACTCTAAAAAGGCAGGCGGACATTCTCTTGTAGGAGCCTGAGAATTCTCACTGACCTTAGATAAATTTATAGGCTTAAGTGGTTAAGCGGAGGCCCTGCAAGAGCAACTGGTGATATCTGCTTAAGCCCTCTGGGCCTTGCTAGGAGTTTGGATCCCACATTGGTTGTGCAGTGGGGAAAAAAATTTCTCTCAAGTGGGGAGTGCCCGCTGGCTGACCATTAGGTCCATTGACTGCCTTCTGGGCCTCTCTGGAAGGGGTCCCATTCCTCTGATATGAACAGCACCTGGAGAAGTTGCAGGAAATCACCTCAGGTGGGCTGATGCGTATGGAAAACCATATCTAGCAAAGAAATCAGACCTAATGGTTTGTCAGAAAAAAGGGGTTTTGTTGGTTCCAATTATACAAATCCCTGGAACAAAAGGGAACATATACTGAAAAAGGGATTCGGGAGTCTTCCCAGGTTTGGGGGCTGCTTGCCTTAAGGGGAGAATGGCTGCTGCTGAGTGATCTTTCTCTGGGGGTTGTTAAGACATGTCTGCCCTAGTGTATTTGTTGTGGGGTGGGGGGGCTCAAAAAGAGGCTGTGAGTATTCCTCTCTCCGGCCCCTTGGGAACCTGATAGGGTGGCAGCGGCACCAAGGGTCGGAAGCCAGCTCTCCTGCTCCCAGAGTCCTCTTGCAAAATGGGATAAATCAGACAGGGAGGGAAAGGGGGAAGGGAGGGGGAGGGACAGGGACAGCCTCCACCTTGGTGGTTTTAGGAACTTGGACAGGTTGTTTTTCCGGTCCTGCCATGTTTACTGAAATCTTGGAAACAAGAACTCTTTATGTTGGGGGAGGAAGTCTTTTATATATGTTGGCTTCTTAGTGGCAATGTCAATCCACACATGAATTTAAGGGATCAGATCAGGATGTCCTGGTTCCCCTTTCTAAGCAGGCTCCGACAGTGGCACTCGGATCTCGGTGCACCTCGAAATGTTGTAGCTACTGTCCATTCCCAGAAAGAAAGCATCTCCGACCACCGGCAAGTTCAACAGAAAAAGTTTTATTTTCTGCACAGGGTCTGTCAGCCCTCTTGAGAGGAGACTGAGCAGCCCCCAGTTGAATTTTCCAAATGTTTTTATACTTGTGCAATGTGCAGGTGTGCAAGCAGGCAGAGTAGAGAAGTGGGGTGTTGTGGTTAGCCATTCTTAGTTGAACAAAAACTGCTCTTGTTCTCAAAAGCCTTCTGAACATCCATTTCCTTTGGGACATTCCCTTGGGCTACGTCTGCACGACCTACCACCCCAATATCAGCTAGTTCATTGACAGTTCATAGCTACTTTATTTACCTTTCATGGTGGCTTCTGTCAGTTCAGAATGACTTCACCATTATCAAGGCTCTTTATGGTTTTACCAGAGAACCTACATAGCCGCCATGGGGAAACAGGGCCTATGACCCTGGCCAAAATGGTGCCCACCAGTCCAAACACGTGGAAGGGCACTGCCTCGGGAGCTGGTTGATTTAGGCCTGGGAGATAGCCCTGCCTTGTCCCGGCAGCCAAATGTTTCCCTTTTCCCCTCCGTTCCCTTTGCCTTTCTCCTGGTTTTTAAAACAAGCTGCTTGAGCCCTATAACACTGAGCAGGACTTTTTTGTAACATTTAATTAAAATGTATCTGGTACCAAAATTATATATTATAAATATGACAATTTGGTTATATTTTTGAAAATTTATACTTTTAAAATATACTTTGGTTGTCATATATATTGATAACAATGAAAGTAAAGAATAAAAACAAAAAAATATTATTTCCTGCATTGAAAACTTCAGGTGTTCTAGGGTTAGTGTTCTACCAGTGTAGGTTTGTTCCTTGTTACTGGCTGGTTTTCCGTTGCTCAGTCTTAAGACAAAGGCGTTCGGAAGCCTAGCCTGGGTAACCCTTACTTTTAGGCTTTCAGTGGTGTTTCTTCATGCACTTTTGGGGACAGCTCTTAATATAGCTCAGCTGCCATGATGTTCCAGCCAGAAATTCCTATTTTCCTAAAGGTTCCCTGAGCTGCCAGATGCCCCTTCCCTTCAGAGATTTGAGAGTCTGCTCCTGCCAGCAGGAATCTTAGAAGGCTGTGGGGCCATCCCAAGCAGTGGTCCTCCTAGCTTATTGTCTAGAAAATGGTTGGACCTAAAGTCGCCCACAGCGACTGCTCTTTGACCCTTTGTCTATGGTGGGGGCACCTGTCAGAGGCATCAGTTTAATAGCACACCAGGGGTCTGCTCTGAAGCGGGGTTATTGACCTTGAGGCAGCAAGCTCTAAATAGCCTTGTTTTGTGCTTTCCAGATGGGACTTAGCAGCTTCATACTCAGGAATTGCCCCCTTGCATGAATCCTGTCCAATTGGGATAGAGTTGACACAGAGGCTAGACAAACAAAAGCTGATACACTATGCAACTTTATTTGAGAAAGGAGAATGGTGGCCAGAGAATGGCACACTTTTCCTTCCAACCCTGATTCACCTGGAACAGTTCTGTAGAGTGATGGGAAATGGGCGGAGATGCCAGAAGTTAGAGCATTTCTCCTTTTGAGGAGCAGTAGAGACCTTCATCCCCAGTGCACACAGGAACCCCTAAGGCAGGCGTCCTCAAACTGTGGCCCGTGGGACACATGTGGCCTGACGATATTTATTCCACCCTCAGGGTGTTTTTGCTGCCTCTGCCTGTCCTGCTTAGCAGCCGACTCGTGCAGTGTGCATAGGAACTTGTTCATAGGTTTTTAAAAAACTATAGTCTGACCCTCCAATGATCTGAGGGACAGAACTGGCCCCCTAGGTAAACAGTTTGAGGACCCCTGCCCTAAGGGATCCTGGACTTAGGGGTTACTATTCTCGCAGCCCTGACACACCCCTGATCATTCTACCCATAGTAGAGGCACCAGGGAAATTTGGTCCCTGGGTAATTTACCAGCCTTTTATTCAAATTGAAGCCAAGAAAATTAAAAATGACTTAGGCAGTTACTCTACTTTTGATTACGGTTGACTCCCCCTGTAGTACCCCAATATTACCATTTAACTCTATAACGCTGAGCATATTTCCATAACATATAAAGAAATGTATATATTAATAGATAGATAGATAAACAGACAGATAAATAGGTAGATAACTTTGAAAATAAAGAATAAAAACAAAAACATTTCCCCCAAATTGAAAATTGAGCCATTATAGGGTTAAAAAGGATGGGTCTTATCAGCAGGTGTAAGACCTTAGGATCATAAATGAAGCAGTGATCCCACTGCACCTAGTAGTGCCCAAACCCTGTGCCCTCCTAGGGAAATTGTGAATGCTTTAATCCCCGTTCCTGTACTTAGAGTGAACAAACACATGCCTGATAATCCTAAGTATATTTATTTCTTGTGACACTCACCTAACTTGAAGGGAACGACCTCCTCCGAATCTTAGACTTGTCTCACTTAAACTCTTCAACCTTTTGTCTTTTTGTTTGTTTTTCCAGAAGTTCTCAGGTTACCAAGGCCTCCAAACCAAGTGTGCCAGCTGCAGGACCACGATTTCCTGAACAACCTCAACTTTATCCATCCTGGGACCTGAGTGGACAATCCCTTCTGAGCCCCATTTGCCCCTTTTGCAGCAGGAAGTACTTAGAGATGTCGTCGCCCAGTACCCCAAAGATTTGGGTCCATACCTCTTCAGGGGGCAAATGTTAGGTAGCTATCCTAGGGACTGGGGTGTCCATTATGCATGCCCAGAGGGCCAAGGTAGCAGCCCAAGAAGGAGTGGCACACTGTGCGTGCTCAGAGGTTCAGGTTTCCGGCCAGGAAGAGGAGGTACACCTGGGTGAGTGCTGCAACTTGATTGACCCACCAAGGCCAAGTAAATTAAATTCAGCTGCTGGGGTTGACCAGGGTTGCCCACCATGCCTCCCTAATGCTCATAAAACCCACTTGGATGACAATCAGGCTTCTACATGCATTCTTTCTCACGCAGAGCAGAGGACCAAGGTCTGTCTGTCCTCAGAGAGATCTGACAAACCCAGGAAGGCTCTTTGGAGGCAGCATAACTGGACATGAATGGCTGGTGGATACTGTTCAGATGCAGGACTTTCTACTTAGAAGGGTCTAATCCAGCCTGAGATAATCCTTGAATGAGTCCTCTGCCCAGATCTTTTTTTTTAACGTTTTATTAGGGGCTCATACAACACTAAACACATTCTATGCATACATCAGTTGTGTAAAGCACATTTGTACATTCATTTCCCTCATTCTCAAAATATCCACTCTCCACCCAAGCCCATGGCCTCAGCTCCTCATTCCCATCCCCACTCCCCATGTGCGCTACCCCTCGCTCATCAATCCTTGGTAATTTACTAATTTTTGTCATATCTTGCACTGTCTGATATCCCCCTTCACCCACTTTTCTGTTGAAGTAAAATGTACATCCTTGTAATCAGTTCCCCGTTTCCAAACTGCCCTCCCTCTTACCCTCTCAGTGTCTTCACTCATAATACTGGTCCTAAAGGACTCATCCACCCTGGATTCCCTGTGTTTCCAGTTGCTATCTGTACCAGTGTACATTCTCTGGTCTAGCCAGATTTGTAAGGTAGAATTGGGGTCATGATAATGGGGGGAGAGAAAGCATTTAGCAACGAGAGGAAAGTTGTGTTTCATCGTTGCTATCTCGTACCTAGTCTTGGCTCATCTCCTCTCTGAGACCCTTCTGTAAGGTATTGTCCAGTGGTCTGGAAATGGGCTTTGGGTCTCTACCAAGCACTCTTCTCATTCCCAATAAGATGTTTTTGTTCTGACGATGCCTGACACCTGATCCCTTCGAAACCTCGTGATCTCATAGGCTGGTGTGATTATTCCATGTGGGCTTTGTTGCTTCTGAGCTAGGTGGCCGCTTGTTTACATTCAAGCTTTTAAGACCTCAGACGCTATATCTTTTGACAGCTGGGCACCATCAGCTTTGTCTTCAGTGTACCTGTGGGGAAGGTGAGCACCATAGAATGCCAATTTAATAGAACAAAGTATTCTTGCAATGAGGGAGTACTTGAGTGGAGGCCCAGAGTCCATCTGCTACCTTAATACGAAACCTATAAATATATGGACGTAGGTCTATTTCCCCATGCTCATATATGAATATATTTACATATGGACATACTTTTTTAAAGACCTCTATAACAGGCCCGTGCTTCCTCGCTTGCTCTTCTATTTCCCTTTCATTTTCCTCTTGTGCCCACTGCCATGCTCAGTCTTCCTTTGGGTTTCAGTAATTCTTCTTGGTTCCATTACCCTTGATCCCACCCTACCAGGCCTCCTACATCTACCTCACCACGGATATGCATGACTTCCTGTTCTCTTGTTTCTGGGTTTCTTAACACCGCTTCCTTTATGCCCACCTCCCTCTTTCCCATGCCCCACCCCCCAGAAGTGTTGGTCCTGGGTTTTGTCCTCCAGATTGGACATCCAGCCTATCTAATTTAGACAGACCAGAAAAGGTAATAACATGCACAAAACCAAGACAAGCAACCCAAAAAAAGCAAGACAACAAAAATCCAATGACACTAAAAGAAAACAAAACTAACCAAGAAAGAAAAGCTCATAGTTAGTACAAGGACTGTGTGGTGAACTTTAGGAGTGTTTTCCAGTCCAGTCTGTTGGGGCACCGAGCCCTGACCACAAAGTCCACCTTTGGCATTCCCCGGGAACTTTGATGCTCCGTTTTCTAGCTCTTCCGCTGCACTCCCTTAGTGTCATGCCTCGATGTAGCAAGATCAGTTCGGGCGCAGTTCCCACACTGTGTCTCCAGTGTTGTCCCCTCTAGGGCAATGGGTCTTTGAGGGACGTTTCTCATCGTGGGGCTGCCCATGTGGTCTTTTCTGTGGACTGGCTTCTCTGATTGGGAACATCATCCTCAAGGTGTAGTGGGCCAGGATGTGCTCCATTCTCCCCTCCTCCGCCTTGTTCTGCTCTGTGTTCTCTGATCAGATATGTCCCTCTCTGCGAGCTGCAGCTCCGGTGCCATCCTGTGAAATACAATCTTTGGGGGCTGCAAGGAGGTGGGAGGGGGGGCATCAGCTCAGATCTTTTGAGAGTCCAGGAGATATTGACTTCTGGATGGGCACAGTTCTGTGAGGCACCGTGCTCTTGGTCCAGAAGCTGGTTGTGAATATGACTTTGTTGTTAACCAGTTGTGTGTCTCTGGGTCAACTCCTGTGTGTTTTGAGGGAGTTTTCTCATCTGGAAAGTAAATGTACTGGATTATCCAGAAGCCCATATCAGCAAGTTATTGAGAAGGGTTAATCAGAGACTGTTTCATATAGTGTGTATCTGCGCGCTGCATTCAAGACCTGGGGTGGCAATTATGAGCTCAGAATAGAGATGGTGTCCCGTAGGTGACAGACGTGGCTCCATATTGAAACAGGAAGCCCACTGTGGAGATTTGGTCCTTCCGTTGATGGCCACCGGCCACCTAGTCTTCTCCTGCTATAACTGCTTCACTGGCTCAGCAGCTGAGCCAGGAGCCAGTGCCATCATAACCAGGTGGCTAACTGGGAGAAAGGGCAGATAGATATTTGTTATCTTGTTGTCTTGGGAAGCCCACCTAACCTCCATGCAAACCTTCTGGTGTGAGTTATCTGTGGAAGGAATCATAGGCTCACAGTAATACACATCTTTCTTTTTGAAAATGTGCCCGTATTCCTTTCTGAAACTGAGAAGGTGGCTCCTGTGTCCACCAAGAAATTTACTTCCTGGCCTCCTACATGGAGTGTTAGCCTGGGTTTTGGCGGCGAAGTGAAACAGAGCCCTGACCCCTTCATTCAGCTCTTCAAGCCTTATTGTCTCTTGCTTGGGTCTTTCTTGTTGCAGATGAGGCCCGTCCACTCTTGTGGAGGGTCGTGGACCTCTCCTGGGGTTTTCAAGGCACTGATTTTTCCAGTGTCCTTCTTTCCTGCAGTAGGCACATTGATCCTTCCCCATGGCTTGGAGGTGCCCAGAGGTTAGTCTCTCCGTGAGTGGGCCATGCTCTCCTTTTCCTGAGTCTCTGGGGTCTCTCATGGCAATTCCTAGTATTTTAGCTAGTTTCTTTGTCTCTGTCGTGCTAGGGTCATCTCGGTTGTTATATACTCAATGAACCACTTGTATCAAATCACTAAGATTTTTCCCTTGAAACCCTTCCCACTTCTTTTTCATGTCTGAGGCAGACTGACTGAGTCATAAAGGCAATATTTATTGTCCTCCTGTTCTCGGGGCCTCCGGGCTGTTAGGGGTATAAAGCCTGTAGGCTTCCATCAGCCACTCTAGAAAGGAAGGCAGACATTCTCTTAGCCTGAAAATTCTCACTGACCTTAGATAAATTCATAGGTTTCCTAGCTCTTCCGCAGAGGGTCATGTAAGAGCAATGGGTGATACCTGGTAAAGCCCTCTGGGCCTTGCTAGGAATTGAGATCCCACATTGTTGGTGTAGTGGCCAAAAGAGTTTCTCTCAAGTGGGGAGTGCCCGCTCGCTGACCATCAGGTTCACTGACTGCTTACTGGGCCTCTGTCTGGAAGGGCTACCCTCCTCCGTTGTGAACAGCACCTGGAAAAGTTGTTGGCAAGCATTCCAGGTGGGCTGATGAGTATGGAAGTCATACCAGTACTAGTGTGTGTGGGGGGCTGCTTGTTAGGGGTGGGGGTGAGGTTGTGGGGCCGGTGGGGGAGGGAGTGACTCAATAAGGGCCTGTTAGAAGTTTTCTATTTCTGGACCCTAGAAACCTTATAGGGCGGGGGTTGAAAGAAAGGGTTTGAAGCCAGCTCTCCCACTCTCAGAGTTCTCCTGCAAAATGGGATAAAGCCGATTAGGGGAGAGAGATCGTGAGGGGAGGGGAGGGGAGGGGAGGGGAAGGGAGGGGAGGGGAGGGGAGGGGAGGGGAGAGGAAGGGTGGGGGAGGGGTGGGGGAGGGGTGGGGGAGGGTGATGGGGAGGGATGGCCTCCACCTATGTGGTTTTGGGAACTTGGACCGTTTGTTTTTCCGGTCCTTCCATGTTTCCTGAAACCTTGGAAACAAGGGCCCTTTCTTTGCGGGAGGGAGTAAGTCTTTTATATTTGCAGGCTTCTTAGTGGCAATGTCAGCCCACACTTGAAGTAACGGGATCAGATCGGGATATCCTGGTTCCCTTTAACCATAACTATGAACTCTTAGTAATAGGGGATGGGAAAACTAGTCTTGCGTGGGTCAATCAGGGACTCCTTCTGCCCCATCACTTTTAAACAAATTGTAGAGTCTCCAAGCTTTTGGGTTGAAACCACATCCTCTTGGTGAATGCCGAGAGCAGGGGTACTCAAACTACAACCTGTGGGCCACATGCAGGTAGCCGAGGACGTTGATCCTTTCTGCCGGGTGTATGTGCCCCATTTATTTTTTTTTTTGAACTTCAAATCAATATGTGCAGTGTGCACATGAATTTGTTCGTAATATTTGTTTTTTTAAACTATAGTCTTTCCTTCAAAAGGCCTGAGGGATAGTGAACTGGCCCCCTGGGTAAACAGTTTCAGGACCCCTGCCCTAAGGTATCCTGGACTTAGGGGTTATTAATCTCCCAGCCCCGAAACATCCCTGAACATTCTACCCGTTGTAGGAGGCACCATGGGAATTTGGACCCCGGGTAATTTACAAGCCTTTACTCCAATTGAACCCAAGAAAATTCAAAATGACTTAGGCAGTTACTCTATTTTGGTCACTTTTGACTCGTCCTGCACTAGCCCATTATTTCCATTGAACTCTATAACGCGAAGCATGATGTTTTCATAACATTAAAAATGTATATATTAATACATATATATATATTTATAACTATGAAAGTCCACAACAAAAAGAAAATTTTTTCCCAAAATTAAAATTGAAGCGTTATAGGGTTAAAAAGAAGGATGGGTCTGATCAGCGTGTCCAAGACCTTAGCATCATAAATGAATCAGTGATCCGACTGCACCTAGTAGTGCCCAAACCTGTGCCCTCCTAGGGGAAAGTGTGAATGCTTTTATCCCTCTTCCTGTACTTCCAATGAACAAACACACATGTCTGGTAATCCTAAGATTTTTTTTGTTTCCTGTGACACTCACCTAATTTCAAGGCCACTGCCACCTCACAAGCTTAGCCTTGTCGTAGTCAAACTGTACACCTTTTAGACCGTTTGTTTTTCTCAGACGTTATCGGGTGATTAAAGCTTCTGAACCAAGTGTGCCAGGTCCATGACTACCATCTCCTGGGCCACCTCAACCTTATCCATCCTGGATAAAGTTGCCCTCAATGGACAACCCCTCCCAGCAGTGTAGGAAGGGTATGGACCCAAAGCCCCACCTCGCCCCTTTTGCCAGCAGGAAGTAGCTAGAGATGTCGTCGCCCAGTACCCCAAAGATTTGGGTCCATATCTCTTCAGGGGGGCAAATGTTAGGTAGCTATGCTAGGGACTGGGGCATCCGTTATGCATGCCCATAGGGCCAAGATAAGAGCCCAGTTAGGAGAGGCACCCTGTGCATGCTCAGAGGTCCAGATTTCTGGCCATGAAGGGGAGGTCACCTGGGTGGTTCCTGTACCTGGATTGACCAATCTAGGCCATGTAAATTCAATTCAGCCACTGGGGTCGGCCAGAATTGCCCACCACGCCTCCCTAACGCTCATAAAACTCTCTTGAGTGCAGACCAGGCTTCTGCATGATTTCTCTCACACTCAGGAAGGCTCTTTGGAGGCAGCTGGGCTGCACAAGAGTGGCTGGTGGATACTGTTCAGATGCATGGCTTTCTGCTTGCAAGGGTTTTTGTCTCAGCTGACTGGAAGGGAGGAGGTAGTACGTCTGGATCACAGAGTATCCATGTCCACAAACGAGGCTGCTCATTCCACTGTCCTGGAAGTGCTTTATGAAAACCCTCTGCTTTGCAATGTCACTCCTTGTAGATTAGAGTGGGAGGGGCTGGGACCAAGGTATGCTGCCTCTTGCTCCCAGTTGCAGGTTTCTGGATGCTGATTGTATCTCTTACAGCATCAGTTAGTGGGCTTGTTGTCTGCCTCAGGCTTTGTTCACGGAGATCCTCCAGCTAGGTGGTGGTGTATGCACATGAGCAGAGGCTTCCTGCCAATCCCCCATGAGTAGTAGAGCTCCCATGGTGTGGACTCCATGAAAGCCTTGCCCCAGGCAGCATGCTTACAAAGGAGGGTGGGCCCTGCAGGACAGAAGACCATTCCCCCTGTGGAATGGCCTCAGAGATCCACCTCCCTCTCTGGCCAGCTGCTGGGGCTGTGGGTCCTAAGCATCATGGCTGACTCAGTAATAGACACAGGGTGAGGCCACTCCAGTAGCTGTTTTGACTGGTCTCATCCAGCCTGAGATCATCCTTGCATGAGCCCTCTGCCAAGATTATTTTTGTTTCTTTTATGATCTTTTCATTAGTGGCTCCTACAACACTAACCGCAATCCATAAATACATCATCTGTTTGAAGCACATCTGTACATTAATTGCCCTCCTTATTCACAAAATATCCACTCTCCACCCAAGCCCCTGGCCTCAGCTCCTCATTTTTCCGCCCTCAATGCCCGCCACCCATCCCTCATCAATCCTTGGAAATGTACTAATTCTTTTGTCATATCTTCACCCACCTTTCTTTTGAGGTCAATGAAGATCCTTGTAATCGGTTCCCACTTTCCATCCTGCCCTTCCTCCACCCTCCCAGTATCTCCACTCATAACACTGGTAAAGGGCCCATCCACTCTGGATTCCCCGTGTTTGAAATTCCTATCGGTACTAGAATACCTTCTCTAGTTTGGCCAGATTAGTATGGTAGAACTGGGATCATGATAGTGGGGCAAGAGGAAGCATTAAGAACTAGAGGAAAGTTGTGTTTCATCTTTGCTGTCTCATACCCTGTATTCTTTAATCTCCACTCTGAGTTCCTTCTGTAAGGGGATGTCCAGTGCACTGCAAATAGGTTTTGGGTCTATACCCGGCAGTCCCCTCTCATTCTCCATGATAAGATTTTTTTGTTCTCATGATGCCTCTTGCCTTATCCCTTTAAAACTTTGTGATCACACAGGCTGGTATGCTTTCTCCATGTGGGCTCTGTTGCTTCAGAGCCAGATGGCTGTTTCTTTACCCTCAAGCCTTTAAGACCCCACACGCTATATCTTTAGGTAGCTGGAGACCATCGGATTTCTTCACCACATTTACTTATGCAGCCGCTTTGTGGTCAGTGATTGTGTAGGAAAGGTGAGCATCTTAGAATGCCAATTTTATAAAACAGTGTTCTTGCAATGAGGGATTCCTTGAGCGGAGGCCCTATGTCCATCTGCTACCTCAATACTAAATCTATAAACATATGGACATAGATCTATTTCCCCATGCCCCTTTGTAAATATATGTACATATGTACATGCCTTTTTTTAGACGTCTATAACTGGCTCTTGCTTCCCAGCTCACTCTTATATACCCTTTGATTTTCCTCTTGTGCCCACTGACATGCTCAGTCTTCCTTTGGGTTTCAGTAATTCCTCTTGGTTACATTACCTTTGATCACGCCCTACCAGGCCTCCTACATCCCCCTCACTACCGTTTTCCATCACCTGTTGTACCCTTGTCTCTGGGTTTCTTTACACGACTTCCTTTCCCCCCACCCTCCTCACTCCCATGCCCAATGGAAAGGGCCGGTCACATGTTTACTCCTCCAGATTCTTCATCCAGCCTCTCTTAATTAGACAGACCTGTAAAGGTAATAACATGCACAAAACAAGACTGAGCTAAACCAAGCAGCAAAAAGAAAAACAAACAAAAATGAAAACAAAACCCAACCCAAATCCAATGACACTAAAAGAAAACAACACTAACCAGAAAGAAAAGTACAAGGACTGTGTGGTGAACTTTAGGAGTGTTTTCCAGTCCAGTCTGTGGGGGCACCGAACCATGACCACAAAGTCCACCTTTGGCATTCCCCGGGGACTTTGATGCTCCATTTTCTTTCTCTTCCTCTGACTCTCTTAGTATCATGCCTCGAAGTGGCAGGGTCAGTTGGGGCGCAGTTCCCACACTGTGTGTCCAGTGTTGTCCCCTCTAAGGCTATGGGTCTTTGAGGGACGTTTCTCATCGTGGGGCTGCCCATGTGGTCTTCTCTGTGGATTGGCTTCTCTGATTGGGAACATCATCCTCAAGGTGTATTGGGCCAGGGTGTGCTCCATTCTTCCCTCCTCCCCCTTGTTCTGCCCTGTGTTCTCTGATCAGATATGTCCCTCTCCGCGAGCTGCAGATCCGGTGCCATCCTGTGAAATACAATCTTTTGGGGCTGCAAGGATGTGGGGGGGGGTGGGTGTCAGCTCAGATCTTTTGAGAGTCCAGGAGATATTGACTGCTCGATGGGCACAGTTCTGTGGGGCACCGTGCTCTTGGTCCAGACGCTGGTTTGAATATGACTTTGTTGTTAACCAGTTGTGTGTCTCTGGGTGAACTCCCGTGTGTTTTTGAGTGAGTTTTCTAATCTGCAAAGTAAATGTACAGGATTATCCAGACTCCCATGTCAGCAAGTTATCCAGAGGAGTTAATCAGAGACTGTTTCATATAGTGTGTACCTGCGCGCCGCATTCTAGACCTGGGATGGCAATTATGAGCTCAGGATAGAGATGGTGTCCAGCAGGTAACATACGTGGCTCCATATTGAAACAGGAAGCCCACTGTGGAGATTTGGTCCTTCCGTTGATGGCCACCGGCCACCTAGTCTTCTCCTGCTATAACTGCTTCACTGGCTCAGCAGCTGAGCCAGAAGCCAGTGATATCATAACCAGGTGGCTAACTGGGCCAAAGGGCTGATAGATATTTGTTATCTTGTTGTCTTGGGAAACCCACCTACCCTCCATGCAAACCTTCTGGTGTGAGTTATCTGTGGAAGGAATCATGGGCTCACAGTAATTCACATCTTTCTTCTTGAAAATGTGCCCATATTCCTTTCTGAACCTGAGAAGGTGGCCCCTGTGTCCACCAAGAAATTTACTGCCTGGCCTCCTACTTGGAGAGTTAGCCTGGGCTTTTGGCGGCGAAGCGAAACAGAGCCCTGACCCCTTCATTGAGCTTCTTCAAGCATTATTGTCTCTTGCTTGGGTCTTTCTACGTGCAGATGAGGCCCATCCACTCTAGTGGAGGGTCGTGCACCTCTCCTGGGGTTTTCAAGGCACTGATTTTTCCAGTGTCCTTCTTTCCTGCAGTAGGCACATTGGTCCTTCCCCATGGCTTGGCGGTGCCCACAGGTTAGTCTCTCCGTGAGTGAGCCATGCTCTCCTTTTCCTGAGTCTCTGGGGTATCTCATGGCAATTACGATTATTTTAGCTAGCTTCTTTGTCTCTGTCGTGCTAGGGTCATCTCTGTTGTTATACACTCAATGAGCCACTTGTACCAAATCGCTAAGATTTTCCTTTCAAACCCTTCCCACTTCGTTGTCATGTCTGAGGCAGACTGACTGAGTAATAAAGGCAATACTTATTGCCCTCCTGTTCTCAGTGCCTCCGGGCCGTTAGGGGTATAAAGCCCGTAGGCTTACATCAGCCACTCTAGAAAGGCAGGCGGACATTCTCTTATAGGAACCTGAAAATTCTCACTGACCTTAGATAAATTCATAGGTTTCCTAGCTCTTCCGCAGAGGGTCATGTAAGAGCAATGGGTGATACCTGGTAAAGCCCTCTGGGCCTTGCTAGGAATTGAGATCCCACATTGTTGGTGTAGTGGCCAAAAGAGTTTCTCTCAAGTGGGGAGTGCCCGCTCGCTGACCATCAGGTTCACTGACTGCTTACTGGGCCTCTGTCTGGAAGGGCTACCCTCCTCCGTTGTGAACAGCACCTGGAAAAGTTGTTGGCAAGCATTCCAGGTGGGCTGATGAGTATGGAAGTCATACCAGTACTAGTGTGTGTGGGGGGCTGCTTGTTATGGGTGGGAGTGAGGTTGTGGGGCCGGTGGGGGAGGGAGTGACTCAATAAGGGCCTGTTAGAAGTTTTCTATTTCTGGACCCTAGAAACCTTATAGGGCGGGGGTTGAAAGAAAGGGATTGAAGCCAGCTCTCCCACTCTCAGAGTTCTCCTGCAAAATGGGATAAAGCCGATTAGGGGAGAGAGATCGGGAGGGGAGGGGAGGGGAGGGGAGGGGAGGGGAGGGGAGGGGAGGGGGGGGAGGGGGAGGGGGGAGGGGGAGGGGGGAGGGGGAGGGGAGTGTAGGGGTTGGGGAGGAGAGGGGTTGGGGAGGGGAGGGGAGGGGGGGAGGGTGATGGGGAGGGGAGGGGTGGGGGAGGGGAGGGGAGGGGTGGGGGAGGGTGATGGGGAGGGATGGCCTCCACCTATGTGGTTTTGGGAACTTGGACCGTTTGTTTTTCCGGTCCTTCCATGTTTCCTGAAACCTTGGAAACCAGGGCCCTTTCTTTGCGGGAGGGAGTAAGTCTTTTATATTTGCAGGCTTCTTAGTGGCAATGTCAGCCCACACTTGAAGTAACGGGATCAGATCGGGATATCCTGGTTCCCTTTAACCATAACTATGAACTCTTAGTAATAGGGGATGGGAAAACTAGTCTTGCGTGGGTCAATCAGGGACTCCTTCTGCCCCATCACTTTTAAACAAATTGTAGAGTCTCCAAGCTTTTGGGTTGAAACCACATCCTCTTGGTGAATGCCGAGAGCAGGGGTCCTCAAACTACAACCTGTGGGCCACATGCAGGTAGCCGAGGACGTTGATCCTTTCTGCCGGGTGTATGTGCCCCATTTATTATTTTTTTTGAACTTCAAATCAATATGTGCAGTGTGTACATGAATTTGTTCGTAATGTTTGTTTTTTTCAAACTATAGTCTTTCCTTCAAAAGGCCTGAGGGATAGTGAACTGGCCCCCTGGGTAAACAGTTTCAGGACCCCTGCCCTAAGGTATCCTGGACTTAGGGGTTATTAATCTCCCAGCCCTGAAACATCCCTGAACATTCTACCCGTTGTAGGAGGCACCATGGGAATTTGGACCCCGGGTAATTTACAAGCCTTTACTCCAATTGAACCCAAGAAAATTCAAAATGACTTAGGCAGTTACTCTATTTTGGTCACTTTTGACTCGTCCTGCACTAGCCCATTATTTCCATTGAACTCTATAACGCGAAGCATGATGTTTTCATAACATTAAAAATGTATATATTAATACATATATATATATTTATAACTATGAAAGTCCACAACAAAAAGAAAATTTTTTCCCAAAATTAAAATTGAAGCGTTATAGGGTTAAAAAGAAGGATGGGTCTGATCAGCGTGTCCAAGACCTTAGCATCATAAATGAATCAGTGATCCTACTGCACCTAGTAGTGCCCAAACCTGTGCCCTCCTAGGGGAAAGTGTGAATGCTTTTATCCCTCTTCCTGTACTTCCAATGAACAAACACATATGTCTGGTAATCCTAAGATTTTTTTTGTTTCCTGTGACACTCACCTAATTTCAAGGCCACTGCCACCTCACAAGCTTAGCCTTGTCGTAGTCAAACTGTTCACCTTTTAGACCGTTTGTTTTTCTCAGAAGTTATCGGGTGATTAAAGCTTCTGAACCAAGTGTGCCAGGTCCACGACTACCATCTCCTGGACCACCTCAACCTTATCCATCCTGGATAAAGTTGCCCTCAATGGACAACCCCTCCCAGCAGTGTAGGAAGGGTATGGACCCAAAGCCCCACCTCGCCCCTTTTGCCAGCAGGAAGTAGCTAGAGATGTCGTCGCCCAGTACCCCAAAGATTTGGGTCCATATCTCTTCAGGGGGGCAAATGTTAGGTAGCTATGCTAGGGACTGGGGCATCCGTTATGCATGCCCATAGGGCCAAGATAAGAGCCCAGTTAGGAGAGGCACCCTGTGCATGCTCAGAGGTCCAGATTTCTGGCCATGAAGGGGAGGTCACCTGGGTGGTTCCTGTACCTGGATTGACCAATCTAGGCCATGTAAATTCAATTCAGCCACTGGGGTCGGCCAGACTTGCCCACCACGCCTCCCTAACGCTCATAAAACTCTCTTGAGTGCAGACCAGGCTTCTGCATGATTTCTCTCACACTCAGGAAGGATCTTTGGAGGCAGCTGGGCTGCACAAGAGTGGCTGGTGGATACTGTTCAGATGCATGGCTTTCTGCTTGCAAGGGTTTTTGTCTCAGCTGACTGGAAGGGAGGAGGTAGTACGTCTGGATCACAGAGTATCCATGTCCACAAATGAGGCTGCTCATTCCACTGTCCTGGAAGTGCTTTATGAAAACCCTCTGCTTTGCAATGTCACTCCTTGTAGATTAGAGTGGGAGGGGCTGGGACCAAGGTATGCTGCCTCTTGCTCCCAGTTGCAGGTTTCTGGATGCTGATTGTATCTCTTACAGCATCAGTTAGTGGGCTTGTTGTCTGCCTCAGGCTTTGTTCACGGAGATCCTCCAGCTAGGTGGTGGTGTATGCACATGATCAGAGGCTTCCTGCCAATCCCCCATGAGTAGTAGAGCTCCCATGGTGTGGACTCCATGAAAGCCTTGCCCCAGGCAGCACGCTTACAAAGGAGGGTGGGCCCTGCAGGACAGAAGACCATTCCCCCTGTGGAATGGCCTCAGAGATCCACCTCCCTCTCTGGCCAGCTGCTGGGGCTGTGGGTCCTAAGCATCATGGCTGACTCAGTAATAGACACAGGGTGAGGCCACTCCAGTAGCTGTTTTGACTGGTCTCATCCAGCCTGAGATCATCCTTGCATGAGCCCTCTGCCAAGATTATTTTTGTTTCTTTTATGATCTTTTCATTAGTGGCTCCTACAACACTAACCGCAATCCATAAATACATCATCTGTTTGAAGCACATCTGTACATTAATTGCCCTCCTTATTCACAAAATATCCACTCTCCACCCAAGCCCCTGGCCTCAGCTCCTCATTTTTCCGCCCTCAATGCCCGCCACCCATCCCTCATCAATCCTTGGAAATGTACTAATTCTTTTGTCATATCTTCACCCACCTTTCTTTTGAGGTCAATGAAGATCCTTGTAATCGGTTCCCACTTTCCATCCTGCACTTCCTCCACCCTCCCAGTATCTCCACTCATAACACTGGTAAAGGGCCCATCCACTCTGGATTCCCCGTGTTTGAAATTCCTATCGGTACTAGAATACCTTCTCTAGTTTGGCCAGATTAGTATGGTAGAACTGGGATCATGATAGTGGGGCAAGAGGAAGCATTAAGAACTAGAGGAAAGTTGTGTTTCATCTTTGCTGTCTCATACCCTGTATTCTTTAATCTCCACTCTGAGTTCCTTCTGTAAGGGGATGTCCAGTGCACTGCAAATAGGTTTTGGGTCTATACCCGGCAGTCCCTTCTCATTCTCCATGATAAGATTTTTTTGTTCTCATGATGCCTGTTGCCTTATCCCTTTAAAACTTTGTGATCACACAGGCTGGTATGCTTTCTCCATGTGGGCTCTGTTGCTTCAGAGCCAGATGGCTGTTTCTTTACCCTCAAGCCTTTAAGACCCCACACGCTATATCTTTAGGTAGCTGGACACCATCGGATTTCTTCACCACATTTGCTTATGCAGCCGCTTTGTGGTCAGTGATTGTGTAGGAAAGGTGAGCATCTTAGAATGCCAATTTTATAAAACAGTGTTCTTGCAATGAGGGATTCCTTGAGCGGAGGCCCTATGTCCATCTGCTACCTCAATACTAAATCTATAAACATATGGACATAGATCTATTTCCCCATGCCCCTTTGTAAATATATGTACATATGTACATGCCTTTTTTTAGACGTCTATAACTGGCCCTTGCTTCCCAGCTCACTCTTCTATACCCTTTGATTTTCCTCTTGTGCCCACTGACATGCTCAGTCTTCCTTTGGGTTTCAGTAATTCTTCTTGGTTACATTACCTTTGACCACGCCCTACCAGGCCTCCTACATCCCCCTCACTACCATTTTCCATCACTTGTTGTACCCTTGTCTCTGGGTTTCTTTACACCACTTCCTTTCCCCCCACCCTCCTCACTCCCATGCCCAATGGAAAGGGCCAGTCACATGTTTACTCCTCCAGATTCTTCATCCAGCCTCTCTTAATTAGACAGACCTGTAAAGGTAATAACATGCACAAAACAAGACTGAGCTAAACCAAGCAGCAAAAAGAAAAACAAACAAAAATGAAAACAAAACCCAACCCAAATCCAATGACACTAAAAGAAAACAACACTAACCAGAAAGAAAAGTACAAGGACTGTGTGGTGAACTTTAGGAGTGTTTTCCAGTCCAGTCTGTGGGGGCACCGAACCCTGACCACAAAGTCCACCTTTGGCATTCCCCGGGGACTTTGATGCTCCATTTTCTTTCTCTTCCTCTGACTCTCTTAGTATCATGCCTCGAAGTGGCAGGGTCAGTTGGGGCGCAGTTCCCACACTGTGTGTCCAGTGTTGTCCCCTCTAAGGCTATGGGTCTTTGAGGGACGTTTCTCATCGTGGGGCTGCCCATGTGGTCTTCTCTGTGGATTGGCTTCTCTGATTGGGAACATCATCCTCAAGGTGTATTGGGCCAGGGTGTGCTCCATTCTTCCCTCCTCCCCCTTGTTCTGCCCTGTGTTCTCTGATCAGATATGTCCCTCTCCGCGAGCTGCAGATCCGGTGCCATCCTGTGAAATACAATCTTTTGGGGCTGCAAGAATGTGGGGGGGGGTGTCAGCTCAGATCTTTTGAGAGTCCAGGAGATATTGACTGCTCGATGGGCACAGTTCTGTGGGGCACCGTGCTCTTGGTCCAGACGCTGGTTTGAATATGACTTTGTTGTTAACCAGTTGTGTGTCTCTGGGTGAACTCCCGTGTGTTTTTGAGTGAGTTTTCTAATCTGCAAAGTAAATGTACAGGATTATCCAGACTCCCATGTCAGCAAGTTATCCAGAGGAGTTAATCAGAGACTGTTTCATATAGTGTGTACCTGCGCGCCGCATTCTAGACCTGGGATGGCAATTATGAGCTCAGGATAGAGATGGTGTCCAGCAGGTAACATACGTGGCTCCATATTGAAACAGGAAGCCCACTGTGGAGATTTGGTCCTTCCGTTGATGGCCACCGGCCACCTAGTCTTCTCCTGCTATAACTGCTTCACTGGCTCAGCAGCTGAGCCAGAAGCCAGTGATATCATAACCAGGTGGCTAACTGGGCCAAAGGGCTGATAGATATTTGTTATCTTGTTGTCTTGGGAAACCCACCTACCCTCCATGCAAACCTTCTGGTGTGAGTTATCTGTGGAAGGAATCATGGGCTCACAGTAATTCACATCTTTCTTCTTGAAAATGTGCCCATATTCCTTTCTGAACCTGAGAAGGTGGCCCCTGTGTCCACCAAGAAATTTACTGCCTGGCCTCCTACTTGGAGAGTTAGCCTGGGCTTTTGGAGGCGAAGCGAAACAGAGCCCTGACCCCTTCATTGAGCTTCTTCAAGCATTATTGTCTCTTGCTTGGGTCTTTCTACGTGCAGATGAGGCCCATCCACTCTAGTGGAGGGTCGTGCACCTCTCCTGGGGTTTTCAAGGCACTGATTTTTCCAGTGTCCTTCTTTCCTGCAGTAGGCACATTGGTCCTTCCCCATGGCTTGGCGGTGCCCACAGGTTAGTCTCTCCGTGAGTGAGCCATGCTCTCCTTTTCCTGAGTCTCTGGGGTATCTCATGGCAATTACGATTATTTTAGCTAGCTTCTTTGTCTCTGTCGTGCTAGGGTCATCTCTGTTGTTATACACTCAATGAGCCACTTGTACCAAATCGCTAAGATTTTCCTTTCAAACCCTTCCCACTTCGTTGTCATGTCTGAGGCAGACTGACTGAGTAATAAAGGCAATACTTATTGCCCTCCTGTTCTCAGTGCCTCCGGGCCGTTAGGGGTATAAAGCCCGTAGGCTTACATCAGCCACTCTAGAAAGGCAGGCGGACATTCTCTTATAGGAACCTGAAAATTCTCACTGACCTTAGATAAATTCATAGGTTTCCTAGCTCTTCCGCAGAGGGTCATGTAAGAGCAATGGGTGATACCTGGTAAAGCCCTCTGGGCCTTGCTAGGAATTGAGATCCCACATTGTTGGTGTAGTGGCCAAAAGAGTTTCTCTCAAGTGGGGAGTGCCCGCTCGCTGACCATCAGGTTCACTGACTGCTTACTGGGCCTCTGTCTGGAAGGGCTACCCTCCTCCGTTGTGAACAGCACCTGGAAAAGTTGTTGGCAAGCATTCCAGGTGGGCTGATGAGTATGGAAGTCATACCAGTACTAGTGTGTGTGGGGGGCTGCTTGTTATGGGTGGGAGTGAGGTTGTGGGGCCGGTGGGGGAGGGAGTGACTCAATAAGGGCCTGTTAGAAGTTTTCTATTTCTGGACCCTAGAAACCTTATAGGGCGGGGGTTGAAAGAAAGGGATTGAAGCCAGCTCTCCCACTCTCAGAGTTCTCCTGCAAAATGGGATAAAGCCGATTAGGGGAGAGAGATCGGGAGGGGAGGGGAGGGGAGGGGAGGGGAGGGGGGGGAGTGGGTGGGGGGGAGGGGAGGGGGGGGAGTGGGCGGGGGGGAGGGGGAGGAGGGAGGGGGAGGGGAGTGTAGGGGTTGGGGAGTGTAGGGGTTGGGGAGTGTAGGGGTTGGGGAGGGGAGGGGTTGGGGAGGGGAGGGGAGGGGGGGAGGGTGATGGGGAGGGGAGGGGTGGGGGAGGGGAGGGGAGGGGTGGGGGAGGGTGATGGGGAGGGATGGCCTCCACCTATGTGGTTTTGGGAACTTGGACCGTTTGTTTTTCCGGTCCTTCCATGTTTCCTGAAACCTTGGAAACAAGGGCCCTTTCTTTGCGGGAGGGAGTAAGTCTTTTATATTTGCAGGCTTCTTAGTGGCAATGTCAGCCCACACTTGAAGTAACGGGATCAGATCGGGATATCCTGGTTCCCTTTAACCATAACTATGAACTCTTAGTAATAGGGGATGGGAAAACTAGTCTTGCGTGGGTCAATCAGGGACTCCTTCTGCCCCATCACTTTTAAACAAATTGTAGAGTCTCCAAGCTTTTGGGTTGAAACCACATCCTCTTGGTGAATGCCGAGAGCAGGGGTCCTCAAACTACAACCTGTGGGCCACATGCAGACAGCCGAGGACGTTGATCCTTTCTGCCGGGTGTATGTGCCCCATTTATTTTTTTTTTGAACTTCAAATCAATATGTCCAGTGTGTACATGAATTTGTTCGTAATATTTGTTTTTTTAAACTATAGTCTTTCCTTCAAAAGGCCTGAGGGATAGTGAACTGGCCCCCTGGGTAAACAGTTTCAGGACCCCTGCCCTAAGGTATCCTGGACTTAGGGGTTATTAATCTCCCAGCCCTGAAACATCCCTGAACATTCTACCCGTTGTAGGAGGCACCATGGGAATTTGGACCCCGGGTAATTTACAAGCCTTTACTCCAATTGAACCCAAGAAAATTCAAAATGACTTAGGCAGTTACTCTATTTTGGTCACTTTTGACTCGTCCTGCACTAGCCCATTATTTCCATTTAACTCTATAACGCGAAGCATGATGTTTTCATAACATTAAAAATGTATATATTAATACATATATATATATTTATAACTATGAAAGTCCACAACAAAAAGAAAATTTTTCCCAAAATTAAAATTGAAGCGTTATAGGGTTAAAAAGAAGGATGGGTCTGATCAGCGTGTCCAAGACCTTAGCATCATAAATAAATCAGTGATCCGACTGCACCTAGTAGTGCCCAAACCTGTGCCCTCCTAGGGGAAAGTGTGAATGCTTTTATCCCTCTTCCTGTACTTCCAATGAACAAACACACATGTCTGGTAATCCTAAGATTTTTTTTGTTTCCTGTGACACTCACCTAATTTCAAGGCCACTGCCACCTCACAAGCTTAGCCTTGTCGTAGTCAAACTGTTCACCTTTTAGACCGTTTGTTTTTCTCAGAAGTTATCGGGTGATTAAAGCTTCTGAACCAAGTGTGCCAGGTCCACGACTACCATCTCCTGGACCACCTCAACCTTATCCATCCTGGATAAAGTTGCCCTCAATGGACAACCCCTCCCAGCAGTGTAGGAAGGGTATGGACCCAAAGCCCCACCTCGCCCCTTTTGCCAGCAGGAAGTAGCTAGAGATGTCGTCGCCCAGTACCCCAAAGATTTGGGTCCATATCTCTTCAGGGGGGCAAATGTTAGGTAGCTATGCTAGGGACTGGGGCATCCGTTATGCATGCCCATAGGGCCAAGATAAGAGCCCAGTTAGGAGAGGCACCCTGTGCATGCTCAGAGGTCCAGATTTCTGGCCATGAAGGGGAGGTCACCTGGGTGGTTCCTGTACCTGGATTGACCAATCTAGGCCATGTAAATTCAATTCAGCCACTGGGGTCGGCCAGACTTGCCCACCACGCCTCCCTAACGCTCATAAAACTCTCTTGAGTGCAGACCAGGCTTCTGCATGATTTCTCTCACACTCAGGAAGGCTCTTTGGAGGCAGCTGGGCTGCACAAGAGTGGCTGGTGGATACTGTTCAGATGCATGGCTTTCTGCTTGCAAGGGTTTTTGTCTCAGCTGACTGGAAGGGAGGAGGTAGTACGTCTGGATCACAGAGTATCCATGTCCACAAATGAGGCTGCTCATTCCACTGTCCTGGAAGTGCTTTATGAAAACCCTCTGCTTTGCAATGTCACTCCTTGTAGATTAGAGTGGGAGGGGCTGGGACCAAGGTATGCTGCCTCTTACTCCCAGTTGCAGGTTTCTGGATGCTGATTGTATCTCTTACAGCATCAGTTAGTGGGCTTGTTGTCTGCC
This sequence comes from Tenrec ecaudatus, assembly GCF_050624435.1. Classification (NCBI taxonomy): domain Eukaryota; kingdom Metazoa; phylum Chordata; class Mammalia; order Afrosoricida; family Tenrecidae; genus Tenrec; species Tenrec ecaudatus. The sequence goes on along the minus strand of NC_134530.1, from coordinate 276,902,215 downwards.
TCAGGCTTTGTTCACGGAGATCCTCCAGCTAGGTGGTGGTGTATGCACATGAGCAGAGGCTTCCTGCCAATCCCCCATGAGTAGTAGAGCTCCCATGGTGTGGACTCCATGAAAGCCTTGCCCCAGGCAGCACGCTTACAAAGGAGGGTGGGCCCTGCAGGACAGAAGACCATTCCCCCTGTGGAATGGCCTCAGAGATCCACCTCTCTCTCTGGCCAGCTGCTGGGGCTGTGGGTCCTAAGCATCATGGCTGACTCAGTAATAGACACAGGGTGAGGCCACTCCAGTAGCTGTTTTGACTGGTCTCATCCAGCCTGAGATCATCCTTGCATGAGCCCTCTGCCCAGATTATTTTTGTTTCTTTTATGATCTTTTCATTAGTGGCTCCTACAACACTAACCGCAATCCATAAATACATCATCTGTTTGAAGCACATCTGTACATTAATTGCCCTCCTTATTCACAAAATATCCACTCTCCACCCAAGCCCCTGGCCTCAGCTCCTCATTTTTGCCCCCTCAATGCCCGCCACCCATCCCTCATCAATCCTTGGAAATGTACTAATTCTTTTGTCATATTTTCACCCACCTTTCTTTTGAGGTCAATGAAGATCCTTGTAATCGGTTCCCACTTTCCATCCTGCCCTTCCTCCACCCTCCCAGTATCTCCACTCATAACACTGGTAAAGGGCCCATCCACTCTGGATTCCCCGTGTTTGAAATTCCTATCGGTACTAGAATACCTTCTCTAGTTTGGCCAGATTAGTATGGTAGAACTGGGATCATGATAGTGGGGCAAGAGGAAGCATTAAGAACTAGAGGAAAGTTGTGTTTCATCTTTGTTGTCTCTTACCCTGTATTCTTTAATCTCCACTCTGAGATCCTTCTGTAAGGGGATGTCCAGTGCACTGCAAATAGGTTTTGGGTCTATACCCGGCAGTCCCCTCTCATTCTCCATGATAAGATTTATTGTTCTCATGATGCCTGTTGCCTTATCCCTTTAAAACTTTGTGATCACACAGGCTGGTATGCTTTCTCCATGTGGGCTCTGTTGCTTCAGAGCCAGATGGCTGTTTCTTTACCCTCAAGCCTTTAAGACCCCACACGCTATATCTTTAGGTAGCTGGACACCATCGGATTTCTTCACCACATTTGCTTATGCAGCCGCTTTGTGGTCAGTGATTGTGTAGGAAAGGTGAGCATCTTAGAATGCCAATTTTATAAAACAGTGTTCTTGCAATGAGGGATTCCTTGAGCGGAGGCCCTATGTCCATCTGCTACCTCAATACTAAATCTATAAACATATGGACATAGATCTATTTCCCCATGCCCCTTTGTAAATATATGTACATATGTACATGCCTTTTTTTAGACGTCTATAACTGGCCCTTGCTTCCCAGCTCACTCTTCTATACCCTTTGATTTTCCTCTTGTGCCCACTGACATGCTCAGTCTTCCTTTGGGTTTCAGTAATTCCTCTTGGTTACATTACCTTTGACCACGCCCTACCAGGCCTCCTACATCCCCCTCACTACCATTTTCCATCACTTGTTGTACCCTTGTCTCTGGGTTTCTTTACACGACTTCCTTTCCCCCCACCCTCCTCACTCCCATGCCCAATGGAAAGGGCCGGTCACATGTTTACTCCTCCAGATTCTTCATCCAGCCTCTCTTAATTAGACAGACCTGTAAAGGTAATAACATGCACAAAACAAGACTGAGCTAAACCAAGCAGCAAAAAGAAAAACAAACAAAAATGAAAACAAAACCCAACCCAAATCCAATGACACTAAAAGAAAACAACACTAACCAGAAAGAAAAGTACAAGGACTGTGTGGTGAACTTTAGGAGTGTTTTCCAGTCCAGTCTGTGGGGGCACCGAACCATGACCACAAAGTCCACCTTTGGCATTCCCCGGGGACTTTGATGCTCCATTTTCTTTCTCTTCCTCTGACTCTCTTAGTATCATGCCTCGAAGTGGCAGGGTCAGTTGGGGCGCAGTTCCCACACTGTGTGTCCAGTGTTGTCCCCTCTAAGGCTATGGGTCTTTGAGGGACGTTTCTCATCGTGGGGCTGCCCATGTGGTCTTCTCTGTGGATTGGCTTCTCTGATTGGGAACATCATCCTCAAGGTGTATTGGGCCAGGGTGTGCTCCATTCTTCCCTCCTCCCCCTTGTTCTGCCCTGTGTTCTCTGATCAGATATGTCCCTCTCCGCGAGCTGCAGATCCGGTGCCATCCTGTGAAATACAATCTTTTGGGGCTGCAAGGATGTGGGGGGGGGTGGGTGTCAGCTCAGATCTTTTGAGAGTCCAGGAGATATTGACTGCTCGATGGGCACAGTTCTGTGGGGCACCGTGCTCTTGGTCCAGACGCTGGTTTGAATATGACTTTGTTGTTAACCAGTTGTGTGTCTCTGGGTGAACTCCCGTGTGTTTTTGAGTGAGTT